>NC_133324.1:309691884-310291884 GCF_042186555.1 Aquarana catesbeiana
ACTTCTTTTGTTTTTTATCAACAGTCTTAATTCTCTTAATATCTTTCATATTCATATAGATATATGCAGGTTTATTAGAGGGTTAGCACGGATATTTCACCTTATACAATGTAGATCAGGGGGCCTAATGCATGGATAGGGGGATCGGCTTTTGTGCGCCCCTAATGGGCGGGCCACCGCTGGGTTCTTTACTTTTAGAGCAGTAAAAACGTGGAACTACCTCCTTCAGGGAGTGGTACTATCTGAGAGTGCCGACAACTTTAAAACACTTTTAGATGTCTTCCTCAGGAAGCATAATATACAGGGCCATGGGAATTGTTAGAGAATAAAAATCACACACACATACAATTTGAACTGGATGGAGCTGTGTCTTTTTTTTAACCTTATAAACTATGTACCTCAAGATTGTTGATAAAGTAGGCATTGTGGCAGTTCAATTTCAGTAATGAATACTGGCAATATATGCATTTTTCAGTCAATCAACCATTCGATCCAGGCAATTAATTGATTGAGTGTTGAAAGCTGACCTATCACACAACATTTTCTAGCACTGATCTGATTGCTTTTACACTGTCAACACATCTAACAACATATCAGCACAATCGAATTGTAAAAGCTCCATCTCCTAAAGATTTAACAACTGTATAGTGCCAGAGCCTATCCAGATAGTTGCATTTGAATGTGGGGTCTGACTGAAAGTGGTTCTTAAGGCAGGTTTTTTAAGGTAAAAAACTTTTATGTTCAGTAACCCCCCCTATATAGTTACTTAAGACTGATCTCAATCCAGCCCTGCTCCCAAGAGCAGCAGCCCTCTTCCTCCTCATTGGACATGGAGGCAGCAGCGAGAGCCGTTTGTTTATGGTGGAGAATGATTGATTTGTTCAGCTGAAAATGGCAATATAGCTCTGACTGAGCCAAAATATTGAGTTACATACACCTTTGAGCATTTTTTGTGTTTAAAAATGTTGACGTCTGGAGCACAGTGGACTGCATACAGCCACAGGGCACATTAGCCACTAGGGCCCTTTAAACATGATAAACAACCACAGAGAAGACCTAATACAAACTTTGTCTGTAGATAATCTGCATGGGAAGTATAGTTCCACTCACTGAGCCAGTGACAAGGAACATGTATGCTGCCCAGGTAACTGAAATTTATGACATTACACATATATCAGACTCACTAAGCTGTGAAGCTGAGGGATCAGCATGAGAAACTTGAAGAGTATAAACTATCAGTGCAGAAAAATATTCTAAACTAAAGTTGCTGCTGTAGACGAAACACTCTTCATGCCTAAGCATTTTTCTAACACTTGTTGCTTACAAGTAAAAATCAGTATTTTTTTGCTAGAAAATTACTTAGAACCCCCAAACATTATATATATATTCTTTTTAGCAGAGACCCTAGAGAATAAAATAGCAATCGTTGCAATATTTTAGTCACACTGTATTTGCGCAGCGGTCTTTCAAATGCAATTTTTTTTGGAAGAAATACAGTAAAGTTAGCCCAATTTTTTGGATAATGTGAAAGATGATGTTATGCTGAGTAAATAGATACCCAACATGTCATCTTTAAAATTGCGCACACTCGTGGAACGGCAACAAACTATGGTACTTAAAAAAAATCTGTAGGTGACACTAATTTCTACAGGTTACCAGTCTAAAGTTGCAGAGGAGGACCTGCGCTAGAATTATTGCAATTGCTCTAACGATTGCAGCGATACCTCACATGTGTGGTTTTAACACTGTTTACATTTGCGGGCGCGACTTATGTATGCGTTCGCTTCTGCGTGCGAGCATGGAGGGATGGGGTGCTTGAAATTTTTTTTTTCCTTATTTTTTTTTTTACACTGTCCCTTTAAAAAAAAAAAAAATTTGAATTACTTTTGTTTCTGTCACAAGGAATTTACAGTACAGGGTGATGCCTGCAGCTGCAGGCATCACCCTGGCAGTAAAACCCCTTGAAGCTGAAGGCTGCTAATTTGCGTTAAGTCGGAATGAAGGAGTTAAGATGTCAGATCTTTTAGACTTAAAGTAGAACTAAAAGGAAAATTTTGATTTCATTTTTGATAGAGTAAGGGAGGGTTATAACTACTGTCAGGTTTTTTTTTGCTATTTGTGTCTGATTGGAGAGAGTTCCGTTCACTTCCTGTCTCATAGCCCAAGCAGGAATGTGAAAGGAAATACTTCCAAGTGAGCATACCTCCCAATCGCACTGGATTCGCCGGGACCGTCCAAAGTCCCAGTAACCTGGTGGATTACGGCTGTATCTCGGAATGGAGCCCAATGCCGGAACAATTTCCGGCAATAGGCTCCAGTAACTTGCACGGAAGGGCGCACTAGCATGGGTACCAGTTTAACTCACACCACAACTCTTGCGGGTGTCTGGGGTCCCACAACCGTGATTGCATCCAGCTGACTCTCACACTAACTAACTGCATACAGAGCGAACTGAAACCTCCACCACCTCCTCCTTCCCAGCTCTGATGTTTTCATTTACACAGACAAGAGGAGGAGGCAGGGAGAAGGAGGGACACTGCTCTGGATGTGCCGTTCTGATCTAAGGTCTGTAGTTAACACAATATACCTGACACTTAACAGGGGAGGGGAAACAGTGACTAGGAAGGGCAGGCAACTAATATGTATGCTTGGAGTGATTTTGGGGAAGGGGCTTTATAGCTGGTAATCCAGGACTGATACATTTTTATAAAAGTCAAACGGTCCACGGACAGATGCGTTCTATGATCAGTAACGAAACCTCTGCAACACTGAATGCCATTCTGAAAGCACACTGGATGCAGGGCAGCCCAACAACTCAATAGCATACTGAGCAAGTTCTGGCCAATGGTCTATTCTCATGACCCAGTAAGCCATGGATCGTCAGCTGGAAAGCTCTCCATCTCTGTTTTGGCCCCAAGGTAATCGTCCACCATGTGATGCAGACGCTGCCGATGGGATGTGGAAGCTGACAGCCCCGGGCGGCGAGGACTAAAAGAATTCTGAAATGCCTCACTTAGGCGGACGCCTTTTTCAACGCTCCTCTCTTGACCAACAGAAGACTCAAAACCACGTTTTCCATGACACTGTTACCTACTGGAGTCAGGAAAAATGTTCAATAAAATCCTCTTTAACGTGTCCTCAAGAGATTTTATCTCCTGCACTCTCTGTGGGGACGGGATATGTTCGGAGACCTTCCCCTTATAACAGTGGTCAAGGAGGGTTACCAACCAGTAATCATCCTTCTCCTTTATGCCACGTATTCTTGGGTCCTTTCGCAGGCTTTGAAGCATGAGGTTGCCCATGCGCCTCAAATTTGCAGAGGCTTGAGAAGCAGACTCCTCGGGGTCACTCAGGATGATAGCATCTGGAACTTCCTCCTCCCAGCCACGTACTACTCCCAAGGGTCCTGGGATTGGAAAGCCATCGCTTACAGATTGACGCATGTCTTCCTCTTCTTTGAAGCCTATGAAAGTGCCAGAATCCTCCTCCTCGTCTTCCTCCCCTCTCTCCTCCTGTGTGTTTTGTGACATTCCCTTCCATAAGATGGTAGGGAGATGGAACGGCCTTATATGAAAAGTAGTAGCGCCTGGGAACCTGCCATTGTGGTACAGCACATTGTGCGAATTCACGGAAGGGGGCAGAATCCACCAGGCTGAAAGGCAGAAGTTGGAGAGCCAACAGCTTTGACAAGCTTGCATTTAGACGCTGGGCATGTGGGTGGCAGGGACTCTGTTTTTTTTTCCGCTGCAGCAGATGAGGCAGAGAAATTTGCCAGCTACAGTTTACAGCTGGTGGTGTGCTGCTGGCAGAAGTGCTGTTAGGACCTGGGACACCCTGTGCTATACCATCATCCCTGTCAGTGAAGGCTGCTGGGAGGTAATGACTCTGTATAGCAGGGGCAGACTGAAGTGGGTAAGGAGAGGAGGAGGAGGAGAAGGAGGAGGGACAGATTTGGGCCCCTTTTGTGTGGCTTTTAGGTGTTCTTGCCAACGGGCTGAGTGGTTGGACGTTAAATGCCTTGTTAAGCATGTGGTACCCAAATGGCTGGTGTTTTTTGTGCCATGTTTGATGTACCTGAGACACAGTTTGCAGATAGAAACAGTGCGATCTGCTGCAGATGTGCTGAAAAAGGCCCAGACAGCTGAGCTTTGGGCAGTGGGTCAGGAGATAACAGCTGCAGAATGTAATGGAATAGGGTGGCTGTTCTCTACTCTTTCTTGATGTTGGCCTCCTTGGGGTTGTGTTATGCCTCACCTTTTACTTTCCTCCTCTGCTCTATCTGGCACTCAAGTCGCATCAGTGACCTCATCATCATCTCCATCTCATCCATCATCATCATTACCACTGGAGACAACTTGGCAATACGCTGCGGCTGGGGGAACATAAATGCAAATTTGTCTACCAGTGTTCTCCCCTCTCTCTAGGCTCATATTCCTGTCATCCTCAACCTCAGAACCAACATCTGAGTCCAGTAATGGCTGGACATCATCAAGGAGCAAGTGGCTGACGCTGTGGTCAAATAACTCAGCTGACTCCTCCATGGCTGAGTTTGGGTCTATGGCAGGAATAGATGTGGACAAGAAGGCAGGTTTATCCACTCTGGCAACTGCAGGGGACTGGACACTTGCCTCAGCTTGCATGACAGAGGATGAGGTGGATGAGGAAGGTTTAGTAAGCCAGTCCACCACCTCCTCTGCATGCTGTGACTGGATAGCATGGGCAAACTCACTAAACAGAGGAAATGATGCCCTGCCTGAGGAACGACCACCACGCCCCCTTTGCCTGTGGACACATTTGTTTCTAGCCCCCTTACAATGCCTATCCTTGTTGTCCTCCCAGACATTATTGGGAGGGAGGGGGCGGTGCTTATAAGCAAATGTAAAGAAGAAGTGGAAATCTGTATGTAGATGCACTTTAATCAATGTAAAGTGGTGTTTGGTGCACTTTAATTTGAGTACTCACACTACACAGACACACTCCATGGATACACTATAATATATGCAACATAATGCACCAAACGTAGTGACGCACAGAACTATATGGCATTAAGCTTGCAGTAACGCACACAGAAATAAATGGCGTTAAACTTGCAGTAAAGCACAGAGATGTAAATGGCGTTAAACTTGCAGCAATGCACAAAACTATATGGTGTTAAACTGGCAGTAATGCACACATAACTATATGGCGTTAAACTGGCAGTAACGCACACAGAAGTAAAAGGCGTTAAACTTGCAGTAACGCACAAAACTATATGGCGTTAAACGGGCAGTAACGCACACAGAAGTAAATGGCGTTAAACTTGCAGTAACGCACAAAACTATATGGCATTAAATGGGCAGTAACGCACAAAACTATATTACGGTAAACTCGAAGTAACGCACAAAAAACTATATGGCGTTAAACTGCCAGTAACACACACAGAAGTAAATGGCGTTAAACTTGCAGTAACGCACAAAACTATATGGTGTTAAACGGGCAGTAACGCACACAAAAGTAAATGTCGTTAAACTTGCAGTAATGCACAAAACTATATGGTGTTAAATGGGCAGTAACGCACAAAACTATATGGCGTTAAACTGGCAGTAACGCACACAAAACTATATAGAGTTAAACTTGCAGTAACACACACAGAGCTATATGGCGTTAAACTGGCAGTAACACACAAAAAACTATATGGCGTTAAACCGGCAGTAACGCACACAGGAGTAAATGGCGTTAAACTAGCAGTAACACACAAAAAACTATATGGCATTAAACTGGCAGTAATGCACACATAACTATATGGCGTTAAACTGGCAGTAACACACAAAACTATATGGCGTTAAACTGGCAGTAATGCACACATAAGTAAATGGCGTTAAACTGAGAGTAATGCAATCAAATAGATGGTGTTCAACCCTCACTACACTGACGCTATCTGAACTGTGCCTACTCTAACTGCACTCTGTGCAAAGTTGAATGATGGTCCTCCTCACTACACTCACACTATCCCTAGACTGACACTAAACAATTATTCTACACTGACAATTGAAGCAAAATAGCACAGTATAGCACACTAACTAACTAATAGCACTGAACAGAGCCCTGTTCTATCTCTCTCCACACCGAAATCACACTGAAAATGGCTGCCATTAAAAGAATATTTTTATACTGTGGGGCGGGAATGAGCCATGATTGGATAAAGTCATGATGACAGTGTCCAATCATGACTCTGACAGTGCACTGTGCCCTCACTGGCTGAAGCTTTCACTGCTTCATCCAATCAGGGCTTGCAATGAACTGTTCAGCGCCGCAATGCTTTGTGATTGGTTCAGGGGGCCGAACAAACGGTCGAATGACCTGTTTGTTCGGATGTTTGCATGTCCGAACAATGAAAGTTCGGCCCGAACTTAAGCTCGGGCCGGACCGTTCGCCCATCCCTACTCTGCATTCTACCTGCTCCCTAAATGTTCTTCACCTGTTGAGTGTTACCAATCCTGCTGCACAAGCCACCTGCTAGCTACCCATCAAGCATCTGCCGCCTGTTGTCTGCCTAGTCCCGGGTCTACTGCCAGCCGCTGTTCCAGTGATCTGACTTGCTCCTGGGGATGCACCTGCTGCCTGCTGCTGCAGTTGACAGAGCATCTTTCAGGCACTAATACCTCTACGTGCTTTCGCCACCACTGTTGCAACATCAGTGGTCTCAGAACCGGGGCTGTATGAGAGGCCTCCCTCTACACGTCAGGCTCTGCCACAAGGTACATGACAGGATGTTTCTCTAGCACTCCTAGATGCCTTTCCTTTTGGAAAAAACACATGACCTTTGTAAAATTGTAAATGTGTTTAATGCGTTTAGCTGTGTCAAGCATTTGAGCATTAATTCATTGGTCAGAATAATAATTTATTCCAGCCATTAAAATGAATTAAGGCTCAAGCACTAACGTGCCTAGCGTTAATGAGCGTTTAGATGCCTTTAGAGGCGTATAGATGCATTTACATGCATCAAGCATGTTTTTCTGCCAAATAACACTGCTCCTGGATGCACTGGCAGTGTTTTTTTCTGCCTATAAATGCCGCTGTCTCTAAACGCCTCTAAAAGCCTGTGTGCATAGACACATTGGTTAACATACAGGGGCGTTTAGAGACAGGAAAAAAAATTGCCAGACACCTTAGAAGCAGCTAAAAAAAGGTCCAGTGTGCACAGGAGGCACAGCAGACAGCAGCATTGTCAGTCTGGGGAGGATGGTAGTGTTAAATGTATTAGCAGTTTTAAATACACTAAACAAATTGAAGCCAAACTCCAGTTCCCACTTTATAGTTAGTTACAGCAAACATTTTTTTTTCATTTTGGGATGAAGGTTTTACATGAACAAATAAAAGCTGAATAAATATAAATCATATAAAACACTACCAATGTTAAGTGGGTTGTCTCATTCATTTAAATTGCTACATTCTGCTGGAGAGCTTGTGCTTGTGAAAAACAACAGATTTACTGGCTGGATCACCAGATGAAAATAGAAGAAAGAAAACTTAAAAAAGGAAATGATTGCAGCCATCACATCTAATGCCGCGTACACACGGTCGGACTTTTCAGCTAAAAAAGTCAGACAGCCCGTCCGACAGACTTTCGACAGACTTTTGACGGACTTTCAACGGACTTTCTAACGACCAGACTTGCCTACACACGATCACACCAAAGTCCGACGGATTCGTACATGATGACGTACACCGCACTAAAATAAGGAAGTTGATAGCCAGTAGCCAATAGCTGCCCTAGCGTTGGCTTTTGTCCGTCGGACTAGCATACAGACGAGCGGATTTTTGGGTCCGGCGGAGTTACAACGTAAAGATTTGAAGCATGTTCCAAATCTAAAGTCCGTCAGATTTGCGACTGGAAAAGTCCGCTGAAGGTCCGGTGAAGCCCACACATGATCAGATTGTTCGCCGGATTTGGTCCGTCGGCGTCCGTCAGACAAGTCCGGTCGAAAAGTCTGACCGTGTGTACGAAGCATTAGAATTGGTATACTCCAATATAATAAATGCTCGCTTTTGGGTTTATTACTGCTTTAAGCAGTTCTCTGGGCACACAGAAAATTGTCTTTGTTAATCTAAAGGCATCATTTTTCTGCTTTATTTTTCTTCGTGATTGCTTATAATGTTATTTATGCTAGGTTCTTTTTAAGGAAACATGACATTCCTTGATATCTCCCATGATGTGATATGTTTGTTATGGTGGACTAGATAGATGGTCCACACACTATTGATGCAATAATATATTATAAAATAATCAGGTCATTTATCTTGCAGACTCAGCTGCCATATTAAATATTTCCTTTTCTAAAACCTGTTAAACAAACTCTAGAGCTATTGTATCAGGAATTACATGCTGTCTGCTGAAACAACATGAGGTATATGACTTTTCAGGTGCTGCCACAAAGTGGTCCAAGATCTGTCTCAGAAGTGATGCAAAGGACCTCCAACTGTCCATGAGTAAACTGGAATCCTAATCAGAGGTTCTAAATGAACAATCTTTCAAAAGTCTTCATTATGCCTTTGTACGGTTTCATAAATCTGTTATAGATTTACCTGGCTACTGAAATAAATGTAAGTTGTTATGTTGTACAGATACTGTCTGACCAAGGCTCTTTCTGAGAAGACCATTTAAAAAAATACTGAACATTTTAAAATGTTTTCTTCTAATTTGTTCTGAACTTTAAAATGTAAAAAATGTAAGCTGATAGTTGATGAGAACTTCTTCTTTGATCATGGATTTTGTTCAGTCTCAAGGTCAACCTTATTCAACTGCCCAATCACTACTACATAATGTCAACAGTAGCCACCCTCATCTCTGTTGTTGCCACTGTTCTCTGATCAAGTTGGTGATGATGCCCTCTACTATTCTGGTCTTAGGCTCGATTCACACCTATGCATGTTGCTTTTGAGCGTTTTTGGAGGTTTTTTTTTCATGCTTGCCGCGTTTTTGAGCCGCGTTTTTGCGGCGTTTTTGCGGCGTTTTTGCGGCGTTTTTGCCGCGATTTGCGTTTTTTTTTTTTTTTCATTTTTTTTTACAGTCTTAAAAAAAAATTACAAAAAAAAAACAAAAAAAAAAAAAAACGGCAAAAACGCACCAAAAACGCACCAAAAACGCTGCAAAAACGCTGCAAAAACGGTGCACTTGCGTTTTTGATGCTTGTCCATTGAAAACCATTACATGCAAAACGCTGCTTTTTGCATGAAAAAAAGTCCCCGACCCTTTCCAAAAACGCAGAGATACAAAAAAGCATTGATGTGAACATGTTCCATAGGAACCCATGTTAAAAAATTCCCGTGCATTTCTGCAAAATGCAAAATGCATCAAAAAACGCGCTAGTGTGAATGGGGCCTTATTGCTGGCTCTTCAGCTCAAGTTGCCATGTGGGGAAAATGGGGAACATATGAAGTATGCTCCCCGATCTCCTTTCAGTTTAGAAATCTTATTTACTAGCATAGCATGGAGGTATTAACATATCTCCATAAAGAGAACCTGTCACCACTGTGCACATTGTCACCAGGGACTTCTCAGCACTCTATCAGTAATAATGTTAAATGATAAAAATAAAAAAAAAATAAAAAATATAAATTTAAATTGAATAAAATAATTTAAAAAATAAAAAAAACAAAACAAAAACCCATATACGCAACACATCAAACAGTCATAATGCACACTTGCTAAACGGTCATGACACACACAATAATGATAAACAAGTGCAGATCAGATCCCTATTACCCTATTGTACTATACACAGTTAGGTACCCCCTCACCTGTTACAGGTTTGGGAATAACTTTAGTGTCATCATTTTTTTTAATGCTAAATATAAAAAGTTTTAAACTTATTTTTTTGTAACTTTAAGTACCTGTGATTTTTACCAAAATGCGCAATGCTAAATGTAGACCTAATTATTATATAATATTAATATTAATATTAATTCAATGCAGTATTATCCTTTATAGTTAATAAAGATTTTAGAAATTACATTGATAAGTGTACACCAATGATTATCAAAAATATTGCTTTGATAAACATTTGCACAGATATAAAATTATTTACCAAAACAAGCTGATATTTTATATTCAACAGCAACAGAATTGGACTGTCAAAAGCAAGAATCCACATCTGAATTGCCTGGAACATCTGAGTCATTGATTAAATTCCTGACTTCAATTACTTCCTTTTTAAAAGGTTTATATACATTTTCCAGCAATGACCTTGCGCTTATTCATAGATAATGTGGAAATGTTAGATGTTATGTGTGAAGCTTTTGATATAACTGTCATTAATTAACTAATTACTATCATTTAAAAAAAAAAAAATCAGATGACATTTTAGTAAATATATACGCAAAAATGTAATGAGTTCCCGATGATCTAATTTAAAGTTTTACCTCCTACCCACCTACAGTTTGTTTAATACCTTCCCCAGCTTGATCCGCCATGCTGTGAATACATTCATAAATTAAACTCCTCTGAGAGTCACCAAGTGACTTCTTAGGCAGCCAGTGGCTCTCAATTCTGACTGTCACTGACAGATGGTGTCCCCACTGACAATTGGGAACCTATCAGAGTGGTTCCGGATGATGCAGTCTGCTATGATATAGTGATGAACACTGCCACTTTCAGGTTGCAGTGGGATCTGCAGTACCATCTATGTAACAGTGTAATTGACCAATAAAGCTTTAATTGATTAACAACTTGAGTTTCCAGTGCTGTGGTGGGATAGCAGCTATTTGTTTTGGTACCATTTTAAAATGGCACCAGTAATCAGAGACTTCTGCAAGTCCAAGCAAGTCCAGGCTGGAACCACCAGCTGACTGTATTGTGCTTCTGATCTTTTGCTACACAGCGCTCCAAAAACTGCTTGTAGCACAACACTTTTGTATCATGTTTATATTAACACTGTAGTGATGTCATAAGTGATGGCATAGCACTTCCTTTGAGTACGGAGAAAGTAACAGATGTAACAGATGTTGCCACTCTGTCCACTGCTATAGTGATCTATTGGTGGGTGATTGCAGAAACAAAAAGTGTAACAAAAAAAGAAAAAAAGATTTACAGTGCATATATATATATATATATATATATATATATATATATATATATATATATATATATATATATATATATATATAACAAAAAAAAATTGGTCCTGATTATTGGTGAAACACCCAGAATAAATGGCACCACATCCCTGAAGTAAAAATGAGCAAATGAGTACTAAGGCTTTTATTAAATTAAATTTAGTTTCAGGCCTTTTTTATAATTTTAGTATTGAAATTTCTCCTTTCCTTCCCTCCCCCCTTCTTTTCTCCTTCTCCTTTCCCACCTATTTTACATTTTGTTTTTTTCTTTTCATTTCAAAATATATTTTTGTTTTTTCATTTTTTTACCTGTTTATTTGCTCATGTAATGTATTCAATGGAATGTCCTTATATTTTTGTAAAGATTAAGGTACACAACTGGAGAGTGCACTGTTGTTTTGACACATTGATGGGCTTAGGCTGTGGGTGGTCCTGAATGCCATGCTCATCCTCTACTCCGTTATGTATTTCCCTTTCCATTCTCAGCTTTCCCTACTCTCACTCCCCTGGGTTTGGTCCATAGCAGTCACACGAACACCCGGGGCACACTGTAAATCTCACTCTGTGCCCATTTTACGCCTTGTCAGCGGGAGGTCAGGAGCCCCTTCCTGGTCACGCCTCACAGCGTTCCCTCTACAACATCCTGCTGCCCTACGATTGCGCTGCGGACTCTGTTTAGGCTGCGTGCCATTTGCCCAGCTTTAGTCTGTGTGTCGGTCGCAGCCTTCTCACTGCCACACTGCACTCTGGGGCTTGTAGTCTATCGGGCTCTCGGCTCCCTGCGCATGCGTTCAGGTGTCTACACGTCCGCATCGTGTTGGTGACGTCACACACCAACACGATGGAGGGCAGATAAAGCCGGCTCACCTGTCAGTTTAGCTGCCAGAGCCAGAGGGTAGGACTCAACATAGACAGTTTGTGACTGGTAAGTTTCTGCCATACACTGTGTAATGTCCCTGATCTGTCTATATTACTATTGCTTGGTTCCATATGACCATTCTTTATTGTACACCTAATTAACCTTAAAAATAATGCTTTATTCATTTATCTTTACATTATTTGTCGAGACAATGTCCCGGGTATAATTTATTTAATTTAGATAATCTCCATTAAACTTTATTAATCAGTCATTTCCCATTTTTTTTATTAATTAGCTGAATATTTAGTAATTTACATTCCCTTCCCTTTTACTTCAATAGTCACCAGAATGTATCCCTGCAATTACCATCAGCAGGCCTTCTGAAGTCTTCCCTCCACCATATGCTCTGTTAGTTAATAGTCTGAAAGTAAGTACTATCTATACCTTTTGTGTCCCTGGCCACATTTTGTTTTCAGCCAGGATCATCCTCCCCTTTTTTCTTTAGTTCTAGTTCCATATACACATGTTATTAATCTTATATGTATGTTTAATACATATATACATATTTTTCTTTACTCCTAGTTTTACCTTTCTGTCCTCTGTGACTGCACCGAAATGGCCTCGTTTGGGGTTTTGTGCTAGTTGCTGGTTATGCAGTGATTATTCTGTGTAAAGGTTGCTGCGGGGTAAGCTCTTTTTGTGCTGTGTCCAATATACACTGTGCTCTCCTTCTTGTTTTTGTATTTTTCTTTTTTGTATTTTGAAAATAACATGAATATGTATAATTTGTCTGTTGCTTGTATTATTATTTCTTTATCTCTGTATTTGTAGTGTTTATGTTGATATCAGTTTTCGGTCTGCACATCCCTTGAGGAAGCATTTCAACGAAACATGTCGGGTTAATGTGCGGCTTTATCATCTGAAATTTACCTTTTTGTGACCACCGTAACTGTGCAATATCTGTGAAAGATCTGTTCTTTGTGTGTCTTTTTAACTTTGAATGTATATTAAAAATTATAGTTTTTTTATCTAATACTATTCTTTTTTGTGGATTCTTCTGCAACGTTAAAATCCCTTGCTTCTCCCCACTTTTACTCACATATATATATATATATATATATATATATATATATATATATATATATATATATATATATATATATATATATATATATACACTGTGTGTTTTTCCCATGAGTAAGCCATGAGGGGGGTGTCGAAGTGCGTCAGTGAGGAGCTTAGTGACATCATCACGTACGACCAAAATGCTAATATTATCCCTTAAGGGGGCAGTGTACAATTAAAGTGGCAAATCTGTTCCAGTGCACTTTGTTTATGAGTACATTTCCTTTTTGGATTTTAATGTTTTTGGCCTATAAAGTTGAAGCTTTTTAAAAGATACTGTGCTATGATATCCTTTTGTCTCTTCTGAGCACAATTGGAGGAAGGTGCTGGCAGGTGTATCCTGAGAGCCTTGGAGGTCTGGTGGTGAAGGACCTGTTAATACATCTGGAAAAGCCAGAGGAGATTTGTATTTTGAGGTGCGGAGGTGCTGTGACTGGTGACGGAACACACTGAGGTGGAAAATGTACACATTCACACAGGACACCAAAGTTTTTGTGTGAACCCCTTTTTAAAAAATTTGATGCACATTATTAATTATGCATGTCATTCCTTTGAGATGGACTTATTTACACATTATTAATGCACATCCATAGTTATACATGTCATTTATTTAGGATGAACTCATTTGCACATTATTGATGCATGTTAACAAATACACATGACACTTTATTTTGGATTGAGTTGTTTATTATTTTTGATTTAACAGAGATGTTGCATAAAGTTTCTGTGTATTTATAAACATATATGCATATGGGTTTGATATAGTTTGCGCATAGTAGTAAAATAGAATGTGGACTTTAAATATATCGCCACACTATAGATAGAAGAATAATTGATGGACTCTAAACACCATATCTCAGAATGTAGATAGTAATGTGGCTTATAGACTTTATAACACTACATTTAGGATTATAGGATGCTATGCTTTTGATCTATTGGAGGATTATCTCTATGGGGATAATGCTTCAGGATCATGCTGTGATGCTTGCGTTGATATGCTAACTTTGTTCTTTGTAGGTGACAACAGATCTACACTTCGGCTGAAGTATAAGGTGTTGATATATTTTCAATGTACTAACCATTTACTGTGAGCTAGTTGTAGGGCTGTACCTAGATTATTATTATTATTATTATTATTATACAGAATTTACAGTATCTCACAAAAGTGAGTACACACCTCACATTCTTGTAAAAATGTTATTATATTTTTTTATGTAAAAACACTGAAGAAATGACACTTTGCTACAACGAATGTACAGCTTGTATAACAGTGTAAATTTATTGTCTCCTCAAAATAACTCAACACACAGCCAATGGCTAAACCTCTGGCAACAAAAGTGAGTACACCCCCTAAGTGAAAATGTCCAAATTGGGCCCAAAGTGTCAATATTTTGTGTGGCCCCCATTATTTTCCAGCACTGCCTTAGCCCTCTTGGGCATGGAGTTCACCGGAGCTTCACAGGCTGCCACTGGAGTCCTCTAAAAGGAGGGGATCATGCTCTGCTTCAGTATGTCACAGTACATGTTGGCATTCATGGTTCCCTCAATGAACTGTAGCTCCCCAGTGCCAGCAGCACTCATGCAGCCCCAGACCATGACACTCGCACCACCATGCTTGACTGTAGGCAAGACACAATTGTCTTTTTTTAAATGGAAAATCCCTCAAGGGGCTTTTTAGCAGCTAAGTAGGTATTCCAATCAAAGTGATCATAACAAAGTTAAAAAAAATTGAAATTCTTTATTTGTGTTATGCCCTGTACACACGGTCGGATTTTCCGTCGGAAAATGTGCGATCGGAGCTTGTTGTCAGAAATTCTGACCGTGTGTGGGCTCCATTGGACTTTTTCCATCGGAATTTCCGACACACAAAGTTTGAGAGCAGGCTATAAAATTTTCCGACAACAAAATCTGTTCGCGTCAATTCTGACCGTGTGTGGACAATTCTGACGCACAAAGTGGCACGCATGCACAGAATAAATTCCGAGACAGAACTGCTCGGTCTGGTAAAATTAGCGTTCGTAATGGATATAGCACTTTTGTCACGCTGCAATGTTTTAAATTGTTTAATGCAGCGCACTCTCTTCTTTATAATGCTAGAAGAATGAAGTTGTTTTGCTGCTCATATTCACACAGAGTTCTCACAAATGTCTTTCTTTATTATTTATCGTGATTTCATGAATATTAAATTTTTATTTGTCACATCTCTCGAAAAGAATTACATTTTTGGATGTTTTTAGATTTTGGTTTTTTTTGTTCTTTTTTTTTTAAATCCTGATCTCCTGTTATTTTTTGTATATATTTTTTTTTTACTCCAGAATAGTTTTGGTTGTGTTTTGTGTGTCAAGTTACCACAACACCAAAAATCTCTCCTGCGCTCAGGTATCTAGTTCCTCAATGTGTGGTATGACCGAATGCTTCAGTGGCATCTGCCGTCTTGCAGCCCTGCTCAGAATAATGGGTATTCATGGACTACAGAAAAAAGAAAGAAAGGAGGGCGCACCGACCTAGTGCATTACCACTGGTAACATTTATTAAAGAAAATTAAAACAGCAAATGAATACTCACAAACGAGCATGAATGTCAGGCATGGACAAATAGCTGCAGGTGAGCAGTAACAAACATCAAAAAAAATATGTTTGGTTTGATGTTTGTTACTGCTCACCTGCAGCTATTTGTCCATGCCTGACATTCATGCTCGTTTGTGAGTATTCATTTGCTGTTTTAATTTTCTTTAATAAATGTTACCAGTGGTAATGCACTAGGAAGTTACCACAACACCATTATTATCTTGTATTATTTAAGGAGGTTGTATTATTTAAGGAGGTTGCTTGGTGTTGGTGTCTCTTGTTAATTTCACATTGTATTTTTGAAATGTACCTGCCTCCTCACAAACAAACTGTCCTTTTTGAAGGAAAACACACATAGGCGAGTATAATATAACAAACCAAAAATGTATTAAGGGGTCCTAACCAAAGAAAGAGGGAGGCAACCCTGGAGAGACAGCAGAAATTGGTGAAGCCTTTGGCCCCCAGGGCACACATCAACTATTTTCAGTCAAAATTGGTGGCCTGAGGAGTCCTTATCTCTGGTCCAGAAGTCCAAGAGATCATGAACAGCAGCAGATGACATACATGTCCCCAGGATGTGGTCATACAAGAGCCTGCATCTTTTGTCAGACCAGACTGAACCCAGGCCATCACTTTCTTGTCTTCCTTCCACTCTTCCTTCCATGCTGTGGTGGTGGAGTTGTGGCAGGGGGAGGAGGAGGAGGAGGATGATGAAGGATGATGCAACTCACACAGGTGGGTACTGGGTGTGATTTCGCCCCTCACCCCCTTATTTAATGTTTTACAAAGGATGTTGGCCCTCCTGCATGTCCTGCAGTTTTGTGGCAGCCATGCAAGCAAAGGCCTCTTCATGAGTGGGGGTGGCTCTGAGGGACACAGAAGCCTCCTGAATCAGCCTGAGTGCAGAATCCTCCACGTTACTCCCCTTCCTGGGTCTTTTGGTTGGAAAGCGGAGGGGAGGAACCTGCGATTCTGTGAGGCTCCTACTGGGCCCTGCCTCCTCCTGGCTGCCACTTATCCTGGCCACTTCCTGGCTGCCACTAACCCCCGCCTCCTCCTGGCTGCCACATTCCACAGCCTCCTCCTGTGTGCCACATTCCACAGCCTCCTCCTGGCTGAGGTATTCCTGTATATGAAAAAGTGACATAGTTTTAGTTTTTTCTTCATCAATCACACACAATTTTCATCTCATGACTGTTGCAAATTGAATGTTAACAAATAGAAAAGATTATCATTCTGAGCCCAGCATTTTTCATTCTTGTCCCAATTATTTTTGCCCACTACTGTCTATTGATATGTAAAACACTTTATTAAATCAGCAATTCGTGATCAATAATAACATCTAGTAATCATCATTTATTTATTGACCAGAAATCTGTAGAACAATGCTATACCTGACTCAAGCTGGGCTCCTCCACTTCTTCCTGGCTGGAAGTCCCAGGTTGGATATCGGAAGCCTCAGCTGGGGTGGAAGATAGGGTGGAAGGAAGAGTGGAAGGTAGGTTTGAGAGGGATTCCCTGACTTCAGTCTGGTCTTACAGAAATCGCAGCCGGGGGACATAAATGTCATCTGCTGCGGCTCCGGATCTCTGGGAATCCTGGACCTTCTTGCGCTCCCTAAGATAAGTGCTCCTCAGGCCACCAATTTTGGCTTTTAAATAGGGGATGGTTGTCGTGGGGACCACCGGCTTCACCAACTCCAGCAGTTTCTCCAGCGCTGCCAGCCTATTTTGTTTATGATTATAATGCGGGTGTTTCAGCTGCCACAGACAGGTCAGCTCCCTGAATTTGTCTATGAACAGGGGGAGGAAGTTGTGGTCATTGAAGCCATCCATTTTATCTGCAATACACAAGACAAACCCTAATGTCAGGCTAAAGTCTCCTAATCTTGTCCCAATATAGGCCTCAATCTACAAGCAGTATAGGCCCAAGTTTAAACGTTACCTTCGTTATCACAATCGGCACTTCCGATACTCCTTCCTCCGCTCACAGATCGTACGTACGATGCACGCGTGTTACGCTTTATATACACTGCGCATGCATGAAACTCCGCCCGCCCCGATGTTCTTTCTAGTCTATTCCCCGCCCCTTCTCGTTCGGCGCAGTGGGGAAGAGCACATGGCCGAGACACAGAGCAGGTGCGTGATAATTACAGCAACAAGGAGGAGGAACCAGAAACGTCACGATCCCGGAGGAGAAAATTTAAGGCCTCAAATATGGCCTTTGTAGAGAGGATGGAGATGGTGGACATACTGAAGAGGGCCGACTATGATGGGAAGTGTGGACCTTACCCCAACCCCAATGTCAGAAAGGCCAAGATCATGGCTAAAGTTGTGAAGAGTCTGCACCGTAATTTTGGGGTAAGTCGATCCAAGGATCAACTGAGGAGGTGGTGGTCGGACCTCAAATTAAGGGAGCACGATCAGTATAGAAGGATCAGGAGAGTGCTGCAAAAAAGTAAGTAGTTGTGCCTATTCTTTATTTGTATTATGTTAGTGCTGCTCCATGTGCTTTTCTTTACTGTTGTACAGTTTAAAATGGCAACTTTCATGTTCATGGACACATTATTCGTTCCTGGGGAAATATTGTTCGTTCGGCCAATAAAACACCATGTTTTGTCCAGATGCAGTTCAATACATTTTTTATGGCCTACTTCTCTTAACATAATTTTGTTGTCTAGATGGGTCAGTAACTAGAATGAAATGCAAACTAGATTCTGTGTAAGGAGAGGACACTCAGCAGCTGTTTACACATATGGACGCTGGAGCACTAGTGTGGGACACCAGAACACCCTTTTTATTAGGGGGCCCACACAGGTGCTCCAGTGTATACTATAGGGGTGACTCCATCTGTGAAGCTTTTACAAAACAGGTAAGTATTCAAGCTTGACAAAGGAAAAAAATATTTCTTCATCTTTCAACTCTGCCAAAACAGACAATTGTACCCCACTTGCAAGCAATGTTTCATATTCCTATTTCTGCCATCAAATATCTGTGTGCTAAATATACCTATTTTTTTCACATAGGAGAGAAAAGACTCAGAGGACACCACTCATCAGAGGAGACCACAGACCCACCACCTCATGAAGAAGGGGAAATCCCCCAAACCCAACCAGAGGAGGAGGAGGGAGACGTTGTGGAAATAGTCACCACAACAGGTGAGTGTCTGTGACCACAGGCTCAGGTAAGAGATGGATGCCTGCATATTTATAATACATGGTGTTTTTTTTTTTTATATATTAGGTGATCGTGATGTTGTGGAAGAAGGTAATTTCACCAGTGAAAGTGCCCAGATCCTCATCGGGGAGATAATGGGGTATAATAGGGATTTGGAAAACATCAAGCAAAACATCAATGATGTTCATAACAAAATGAAGAACATCATTGATGTTTTAGGGAGCATTTAAAACCCCTCGAAATCCCTAACTTATTTCTGCTTTATTATTGTTTTTTTCTGACAATTTTTTGACATATAGAAAATTTTGAAGATGCACACAGTGTGTCAACATGTGCTATCTGCCATCACGGGAGATTAATGTACACATTTTGGGGGTGCAACCCCTTCCTCAATAATAAAGTAGCTGAGAGGAAGGGGTTGCACCCACAAAACACGTCCATTGATCCCCCATGATGGCAGCTAGCACTTGTTGACATTAGGCAATTTGTGTGCATCTTCAAAATTTGGCTTTTCCAGGGGTGACTTCACCCCATCTGCTGAACGCAATATTAAACACAGTTTATAAATACTCATGTCTGATATTGCCTTCACTTTCTATAAAAGTTGAACTTTGTAAGTTTCAGAGTTGTGTATTTTTTAATGGTTTTAAACATGCCTGTTTTACCTTAAAAGGCAATATCTACTTTTAATGTGACCTAAAAAATTGTTATACAACAAACATGTTGGTTTGTTCTAAAAAACCTTTTAGAAATGCACATGTGATTGTGCTTTGATTAAAAAGATTGAGAAACAACAATGTGTGGCTTCTTCTTTCAATGCTCAAAAGCATTTCTTGTAGTAAAGTTGGTGACAATGGGGGTTATTTACTAAAGGCAAATCCACTTTGCACTACAAGTGCAGTTTCAGTGCAGTCTCAAGTGCACTTGTAGTGCAAAGTGTATTTTCCTTTAGTAAATAACACCCACAGTGCTTTCTAATTTTACACAATCACGCCATTTTCAGGACTCCCCAAATTTCGGTCATGGTCAGCTAAAAGAAAGCCAAGCAGTAAATCAAAGCAAATATTTGTTCAGTTTAAAATATATTTTTATTTAAAAAATGTCTCAGACATTGTCTGGCATATTGATGGCCCCTCTACCCGCAAAATATTCCATGTATCTTATACGGACCTCGCGGGCACTCTGGGGGGGCAAGCCAGGACGGCCAGCTTCAAGCGCCATCAGGGTTGGTTCATTAATATTAATTCCGGCCTCAGGCCCAACTGAGCCAGCATAGTTCCAAGAATTTATCCTTATAAAGTTGTGGAGAACACAGCAGGCCAGGGTGATGTGATTGAGTTTATATTCCGCCATGTGTATCGGTGTAAGAAATAGGCGGAACCGGCTGGCCATTATTCCAAGTGGTGTTCTCCACCACTCTTCTGGCTCTGGCCAGCCGGTAATTAAAAACCCTCTGGTCCGGGGTAAGGGTCCTCATAGGGAATGGCCGCATAAGATGGTCCCCCAGCGCAAACGATTCATCTGCAACAAAGACGAATGGGAGTCCTTCCGCATTGTCTTCTGGAGGTGGCAAGCCCAAGCTGCCATTCTGGAGATGCCTGTAGAACTCCGTGTGGTCAATGACTCCACCATCTGACATCCGGCCATTCTTCCCCACGTCCACATACAGGAACTCGTAAGTAGCCGACACCACCGCCAACATCACAATACTATTGAACCCCTTGTAGTTGTAATAGTATGACCCAGAGTTGGGGGGTGGGGTGATGTGGACGTGTTTCCCATCAATTGCCCCGACGCAGTTAGGAAAGTCCCACCGCTGGGCAAAGTGGGAGGCCACAGTCTGCCATTCCTGTGGGTTGGAAGGAGACTGTGGAGTCAAACAAGAAAAATAAATTAATCATTTTGCACATGAACATGGAAAGCAGATTAGACACAAACATTCTTGGCCAACATCAGTATAACATTTATTTTAGGGAGTATTTAAAGACAAAGGTATAAGGTCCACCTATCAGATTCCTCCCCCCATCCTCTCATGGGCCATTTAAAAAATTTTAGGGGGTGGATGTTTTGGCCAGGTAACCCTCTCCACTTCATTTAGCGATAAATGCCTAAATAATGTGTATTACTTTGGCCAGCCCCTCCTTACTTACACTATTGGCAGCCCACTGGACAGGTAAGAAGTGTCATAATACAAAGATATAAATACACGCTGTACACATTTTAGCACATTTTTACATTCTGCTATTACCTATCAAGATAATAATAGGATACAAAAACTTTAAACAGTACCATTTGAAAGTATTAAGGCAGACCCTTGCACTACATGCTTTGGTGAACTCATCCATAAATCTGACCACAAAAGAGGTGGGTATATAGTGTGTATGGGTTTGGCAAAGTCAGCAGATAGAGGATTGGTATCAGCTGATTTAGCAGTTGGGGGGAGGGAGGGTTTAAAATGATTGAAATTGAAATGAAAAAAACAAACCTCTGACACTCTGCCTGAATTTAAAGCACAAATCACAATTTTAAACATTTCAGGGGGTATTTAGGGTAAAGCACTACTATGGAGCTGACAAAATACATTGTTAATTGAGTAGACGAGGTAGATATAGGCCCAGGAGAGCATGCTGGGGAGGTAAGTGAAGGCAAATATGTATGAAGGATAAAAAAATTTGTTAAAAAAATCCAGCATGCATGAGGACAAAGGGGACATTCATAGCATATTACAATCATGGTAATTAGGGAATGAGGAAAGAAATACAATATATTAACAAACATTAAATACAATAAAATGTGATGTTAAAGGATAAAAATCTTACCTTAATATGCTCCTTCTCTGGGATAATGATCCCCAGAGCCTGGGGGGAGATGCCTGTCGAGAACTTGAGGTCCTGCAGGCTTCTCCCAGTCGCCAAGTACCGCAGGGTGGCGACTAGCCTCTGCTCCGCAGTGATGGCTTGCCTCATGCAGGTATCCTGCCTGCTGATATAAGGGGTCAGCGAAGCCAACAAACGGTGAAATACGGGGTCCGTCATCCTGAGAAAGTTCCTGAAATCGTTAGGATTATTCTCATGGATCTCACGGAGCAAAGGCATGTGACAGAATTGGTCACACTGGAG
Source organism: Aquarana catesbeiana (assembly GCF_042186555.1). NCBI lineage: Eukaryota > Metazoa > Chordata > Amphibia > Anura > Ranidae > Aquarana > Aquarana catesbeiana. Next base: position 309,713,825 of record NC_133324.1, read on the forward strand.
CAACCAATTTTTGGTCCATGAACTCCTCCTCGCCCTGTTCATGGACTGGGCTTGTGTCAAAGTAAGAACCCCAACACCAAGCCCCCACACAGCACGAACTCTACGATGAGTACATACACGCAACATGGCTAGAAAACGGTCGGCTGGTCAGAACGAAGTAACAGAACGCACTGAAGAACAGCAAGGCCTGTAAAGAGCGACCTGAAAACCAGTAAGGAATGGACAAGAACACAATGACAAATCAATGGGAACTAGCTGCACGCACTGAAGACCAGATACAAACCCACAAGCACAAACTGAACAGCAGAAATACGATCTGAAAACCACAAGTCTGAAAAAGTGCGAATCGTCTCTCACCAAACTTTTACTAACACGAGATTAGCAAAAGCAGCGCAAAGGGTGCCGCGCTTGGTATTGAACTGCCCTTTTATAGTCTCGTCGTACGTGGTGTACGTCACCACGTTCTTGGCATTCAGAAATTCCGACAACTTTGTCTGACTTGTGTGTATGCAAGACAAGTTTGAGCCAACATCCGTCAGAAAAAATTCATGGATTTTGTTGTCGGAATGTCCGATCAATGTCCGACCGTGTGTACAGGGCATAAGAGTAACAAAACAAAGGGCATGATTTACATGGGAGCTGTAAAAAGCAATTAAGATCCTTACATATAAAAAACATTTTTTCAATGTGAGCAAGTCTCAAGTATACGCAATACATATTAAAATGCCGTAAGCTTATGTAGAGTTTTGCATGATAGGGATATCAATGCTTACGGCATTTTAATATGTATTGAGTATACATGAGATTTTCTCACATTGACGAGATGTTTTTTATATGTAAGGATTTTAATTGCTTTTTACAACTCCTATGTAAATCATGCCCTTACCTCCTTTGTTTTGTTACTCTAACATAAATAAAGAATTTCAATTTTTTAACTTTGTTATGGTCACTTTGATTGGAATACATATATGCGTTACCTATTCTAGACACAATTGTCTTTGTACTCCTCACCTGGTTGTCGCCACACATGCTTTCACCATCTGAACCAAATAAGTTAATCTTGGTCTCATCAGACCACAGGACATGGTTCCAGTAATCCATGTCCTTAGTCTTCTTGTCTTCAGCAAACTGTTTGCGGGCTTTCTTGTGCATCATCTATAGTAGAGGCTTCCTTCTGGGACAGCCATGCAGACCAATTTGATGCAGTTTTCAGCATATGGTCTGAGCACTGACCCCCCACCCCTTCAACCTCTGCAGCAATGCTGGCAGCACTCATACGTCTATTTCCCAAAGATAACCTCTGGATATGATGCTGAGCATGTGCACTCAACTTCTTTGGTCGACCATGGGGCAGCCTGTTCTTAGTGGAACCTGACCTGTTAAACCGCTGTGTGATCTTGGCCACCGTGCTGCAGCTCAGTTTCAGGGTCTTGGCAATCTTCTTATAGCCTAGGCCATCTTTATGTAGAGCAACAATTCTTTTTTTCAGATCCTCAGAGAGTTCTTTGCCATGAGGTGCCATGTTGAACTTCCAGTGACCAGTATGAGAGAGTGAGAGCGATAACACCAAATTTAACACATCTGCTTCCCATTCACACCTGAGACCTTGGAACACTAATGAGTCACATGACACCGGGAGGGAAAATGGCTAATTGGGCACAATTTGGACATTTTCACTTAGGGGTGTACGCACTTTTGTTGCCAGTGGTTTAGACATTAATGGCTGTGTGTTGAGTTATTTTGAGGGGACAGCAAATTTACACTGTTATACAAGCTGTACGCTCACTACTTTACATTGTAGCAAAGTATCATTTCTTCAGTGTTGTCACTTGAAAAGATATAATAAAAGATTTACAAAAATGTGAGGGTGTACTCACTTTTGTGAAATACTGTATATAGCGCCAAGAGTTTACACAGTGCTTTACAACATAAACAGTACGATTACAATACAATTTAATACAGTAGGAACCAGAGGTCCCTGCTTGTTAGAGCTTACAATCTAGATAGACTGTTTAACTGGGTAAACAGTAAGTGCTTATATGTAAATCTTGCTATGAGTTCTGTCACCTAGGGTCCTTACTTGACCTGGTGCCAGTTTCCTGCAATGTTGTATGATGTTTGTAATTAAATTTTGCACTTTGACTAAAGAACTTTTTATTAAGTGGCATGCCACATACAAACTTTGTTTTTTTCCTAATCTGCAGCGGCCTCTCTGGGGTTATTGCCACACTTAAAGGTCACACTAATGAGGTTTCATTTTTATCACTTATTTATTATAATTTGGGTTAAATATATAGGGGTGCACCAATTTCCTACAAGTTACATTGGGAAAAATTACAGGAAAATTTTACCATATAGTCATCCAAATAAAATCTTGCTAAATCTTCCTAAAAAATATAAAAATTATCTTGGTATGCAAATTAATCACATACTTATTTTCAAGTTAACCAATGCATGCTGATACTATGTTGTAATATTGGCCTGGGCATCTAGACATCAATTTACTCTGGTTACCAAAGGGTTAAAAAGTTACGCCGGTACTTAAGAATTTATTATATAAACATTCAGGAAGTGTATGGTGGGATCTGACTGGAAAAATGTGTATATAAAAATCTGTTATCACTAGTGGAAGTTTCTCCACCCAAAATTCCACTGAAATTGATCTGGGAGCAGCAATAGAGTGACACAGCTCTGATTTAGGCAGTGAAGGAACATCTCCACGTAAATTATAATAATGTAAATGCTGACTGGGAAACTACTTGTCTGACCTGGGCTGTATTACAAGATGAGCGCTAAACTTAATTCCTAAACTTTACACCTTTGTGTACCACCTTCAGTGAGAATGTCTACCACCAAAGAGAAGTATTGTGCTACTGATAGCACTAGAGGCCCAGCATTAAATCTTTACTTTTGCTACTCGATATTGGCAGTGGGTCAGCTAACATACTCGTGGGGTGGGCGGTATTGTAGCAGGCTGTGTATCCTTGAAGACTACTTCAAGTTGTAGGCCGCAAGGGTTCTTGGGCTACTCCAGGCAGTTGGCAGGGTCCAACCGCCCTGCACGCGGGGGTTCCTTTCAAGGAGAGCGTTCTCATCAATGTCCAGGACCAGGAGAAGATTGCCATGGATCTCCGTAATGCAGGTTCCGGTTCCTATTGGAAACCGACTTCTAGGGAGAGAGCCAGACATCGCCCCCCTTATTACTGGAGGACTTGTCACCTTACACACCTAATGACCTACAAACCTAATTACTGGTTGCTTGGTGTCTCAAACTTGTACTTGGTTACACTTAGCAACTACACTCCTCTTACTGGTCTTGCCGAGTTAACAATTTGTAGTGGTGTTGCTTCATACCCTGTCTTGGCACAGAATGGTTAATGTTACTTTACTGAACAAATGCAGCATAACAGTTTAATATGAACAACGTCTTTGTCCCCAAACTAATTTCAGTGGAGTGGCTGCCCAGGTATACCTCTATGAGGTGATAGTTCATCTTGATATTCTCCATGGCTTGGATGTCCTCTGAAAATCCTGGTGCCTTCAGCGGACTGCAAGGGGCAGCAGCCCCTATACCATGAACTGTGAGTGGGAACAGAAGCAACCAAGGACCCTGTACCTCAGCCTTCCCCCTTTTTATAGCACAGGTGGGCTGGCTGGGACTAAAAAGCCCAGGAGCTGAACTCACATCACTTAACCCTTTCCCCCAGCATGGGTCAGCCGCTAACATGTTTCAACCTGACTACACACTGACTTCTCTATGAAAGGAGAACTCCAAGTAACAACATATTTTTAAACAATTGAAACTGTCAAAATTAGTCCTTTGCTATGTTTTTGTTGCTATTAAATTATTCTGCGCAGAGAGAGAATATTAATTACAAACCAAAGACTCAATAGGCCCAAGTTTTTATAATGTTTGTCGGCCATCTGTGACTCTTTCCATTCCTGTGAACATCAGAATGGTGGTGTCACCATTCTGATGTTCATTCTGAAATTCCTTTTGCTTATCCCACATTGTATAGTAACAACTTTCTGTCTAGAAGTGCAGATAACCAAAATTTAATGGGCCTTTTTTTGAAGTGAAGTCAAACATCTAACTCAGTTACCCTTTTTAAACTTTCATGGTTTGGGGTAATTTTTGCAATTTACTTGTAGTAAGTGTTTAAACGGTGCTAGAGTCTTTAGTTTTTTTTTTACTGTATATATGCACTTTGTGCTTTACAAATACAAAATATTCCCAGAGCACTATGTATTTTAAAAAGAAAGGATACAGCAGAAGATATTTCCTTTCAGAAACTGTCTCTAAACCTGAGACAATGCCTTCTGAACGGCAGATATTGAGGCAGAGAGGGATGAATTACTTTATGTAAATATTAGCTTCAGCTATTGGGATCGCTAAACAGCAAGCTTTTTTTTTGGGCAGCAGTATGTAAAGAAAAACTGGTTTCAAGAGGGTATAGAAAAGAATCTTTACTTACCCAATCCTCTGTGCTGATGAACTGGTCCCTGTGTAGCATCTTCTCCTGTAGGCTCCAGTGGTCTAGGGTCTTGACATCATCCAGACCAATTCAGGTTCTATATTCTTGTATTTGACGTGATGTGCTGAGAGACAGTCCACCATCAGAACATAAGGGAGCACCTGCCCCACCTGCAGATGATTGGATAAGTAAAAGTGCTCCTGCCCTCCCATAGAATAAATGAGCAATTACATTGTGCATCACCACTGCAAGGGAGGATTTTCAGATTTCTCTGAGTTGGGCTTTAAAGCAATACTTATGTGGGGAATGTTGGTTAAAACTCTAATTGTTTTGAGTGGGTTTCTTAGTTGGAGGAACAATGAAGAACAGTAGACCTCACAGCCCTGAGCACTGTGGTAAATAGCAGATTATATGATCTAGTAGGGAGACCTGTCAGGAGATAGGTGACAGCATTCTGCTTATATGCTAAAAGTAAAATGCCCTTTAAAAAAGCGGCCTTGAAAACCATGACATACATAAGCAAGCAGATAAATGACTTTGTAGCTGAAACAACAGCACCATCTTCTGGCCACCAGTGTCCTTTACATACTGCGTTTGTCTCAATTTACAATAAGGTGTACCAATATAAAAGTAAATTGTATTTCATTGTTTCTAAGCAGCAGTTTCTGTTGTAATTTTTTTAAGCAGTACTTAAAGTATGCAAACAATGTATGTTTTGCTTAATATTGGTTTATAATAAATTGTTAAGCAACCTTATTGTAATAATACGTTAATTATAATTAACTGCTGATAATGAGTATATTGCCATCTGTATATACCGGGATTTGGTTTTCTGAGGCTGTATACCTCCCTGTATATACTGGATCTAAATATATATTATAATTTAAATAATGCTTCTTTGCTTCTTTTAAGCATACCTTAAGCTGGCGGCAGAGCAAAAGCTGGGTCAACCAAAGAAAAGGGCTGGGAATATCACAGATAATGCAGATGAAATGTTTGTTGCCAATTTGTGAGCATTTTCTGGGAGTTTATTCATTGTTCTAATTGACTTGCATTATCAGTGCTGATGCAGCCAGGAACCCAAAATGTGCAGCAGTTTTCATTAATGTGAAGCAGTACTGGCACCGTAGTAAGCGTTAGTGTGTACACACATGGGTGCTCACTGTTCGCAATATACATTTTGCCATAAGTGTTTTTTTGAGCTTTACCAAAGCTCAAAAAAAAAAAGGTGTAAATGTATGTCCCTAATGATCCCTAAGTGAGATCCTTTCCTTCCTCTATGTAGCTTTAGGCCCCATTCACATGGTTGCAGAAGATGATACAGTATACAAAGGAGTGTGATTTGAGGATCATAGATGTTTGCGCACAGCAGTGGGCAACAGCCTGTACAAATAAATGACAGGCTGAGAGATGCTGTGGGTGTGCGCACAGCCTTAAATTAACTTCAAGGCAATAGAATATGTATAGACCTAAGATTAATAAAATACAGGGGCACTGCTTTGAGGTATATCTAAAGTCAAAACTTTTTTTTAATTTTAAAAGAGTGGCGAGGGGTTAGAATCTTTGTCAGGTGTATATTGCTAAAAAGATAGACAAAGCCATCAAAGTGGCAAAAACAGGTTCCTCCAGGTTCCACCGAAATTTTGAGGCAGACTGAAAGAGGCCACTGCCATCAGGGAATATGGTTTCCATGGTCAGCAACAATGTTTAGGTAAGTGCTACATGTCAAGTAACATTCAATGAATGGCAGGACCCAAAGTTTCCCAGCAGAACATTGCCCAAAGTATTGCGCTGCCTCCCCCAGGTTGCCGTCTTCTCATACTGCATCCTGGTGCCATTTGTTCTCCAGGTAAACAAAACACACATACTTGGTCACCCACATTGTGTAAAAGAAAATGTGATTCATCAGATCAGGCCACCTTCTTCCATTGCTCTGTGGTCCAGTTCTAATGCTCACCTGCCCATTGTACATGCTTTTGGCTGTGGACACGGGTCAGCATGGGCACTCTGACCGGTCTGCAACTATACAGCCCCATGCACAACAAAATGCAATCTTCATTTTTTCTGCTTTCAACACACCAACTTCAGGAACAACATGTTTACTTGCTGCCTAAAATATCCCACAGACTTCCAGATGCCATTGTAACATATGTACATATTAATTCAATACATATACACACACACGTACACACACCTTCCAATTGAGAAAACTCACCACATCTGTATCCATGCTATTGCAAGACCAGATTACCACTCATTATTAGCTTTGGAACTTGGATAAAGTAATATAGCCCTTATTTAAAGAATGACACTCCATGCTGGTGGCATTCCAGTCACTTTGCACCCCAAACAGGTCATAAATCACTGTACAGTCATTAAGAACTTGTTTATGTTTCAAGCTGTTAGTCCCGCATTTAAATGTGCCTTTAAATTGTAGCCAGTGTGTGGGTGCTTTTGTGCTAGTATAAAGACTGGGTGATAGCCACTTGCCAAGTGAGGGTGCCCTCCTGGAGACCGTCCGTATGCCTTTAGAAAGTATTTGAGAGTATATTGGATCACTGGATAGTACAGGGAGATATTTAATAATCCCTTTTTTGATTTTATTCAATTCAGCACTATATGGTGTCAAAAAGATGGGAATACAGCTGAACTGATTTGACCTCTCATGCTTGAATGTATCCCTTGAGGAGGGTTTATCTAACAGTAGATTGTACCGAGCAACTTTGTCCATTACATTTAGTATAGATGTGGCATTGGAATAAATACATCTTTTTCCAAAACAATTATTTTAAATCATGATTTTTTTTTTTTTATCTATGGTTCATGATTTATACATTAACCAGTTCAAGACTTGCATATCAATTACTTTTGAAATATATGTAATTATTAGTTTAATTTTACTTAATGCAACGTGACATGAAATTGGTCCATGATTTTATCTACGGATGTAATCTGTTTTGTAATGATAATTTGAATGTTCCATACATATGAATGTCTCAGGTGGGAGGTCCTTTGAGGGGGATGCAGTGTGTGTATATGTTCCTTGATAGGATTTTGCATACTTGCACCTGCTTATGGGTTCTCCCCCAGATGTTCTTCATTCATGCTTTGATTGTGCAGAGAGGGTGATTTTAATAAAATTCATTTTGATTGGCTATCCACCCCTATTTATATGTACAGCCAAACCATGCCACACTAGCTATGATTAAGCACCAACATACGGTGTGAAACGCGTTAACTATTTTCCTCTGCCTCTGCATCATATGGACTGACTGTTTTGGATTTTAATCTACAAATAAAGGTGTTGTATTGGTGTGCGGCCGTCCAGGACTCTTTCTTGCTCTTTGATGGGAAGAATTAGTGCTGCAACCACTTTGTGTCTTTGGATCACAAACAAGTTCTTAATGACTGTGCAGTGATGCATGCCCTGTTTGGGGTACAGAGTGACTAGAATGCCATTAGGATGGAGTGTCTTTTTTTTTTTTGTTTACAAACTTTTTTATTAGGTATAAAACAGAAAAAAAATGGTACAGTGCAAAATGTTGATTATCAAGAGAATTATATCGAAAAATAATCATCAGTACAAAAAATTACAATTTTGCATACAGTGGTTGTACAAATTGGCATATACACTATAAGAATATCTTTTAGAAAGGTAGAGGTAGATAAATAATTATTCTAAGTTTATAAAACGATTTGCATGAGTGAACCAAGGATTCCATTTTTTATCAAATATGTGTTTTGAGTTATTTAGAGTGTGAAATATTTTTTCCATAAGGAGGATATTGTTGATCCTTGTTTTAAGTTGGGATAAGGGTAGTGTAGGAGATTTCCAGTGGTATGCAATGAGCCAGTGTATGGTGACGCATATTGTATGGACCAATCTCATATGAAAAATATTTAGACCTATGATAGGTGTGAATAGAAGACAATTGGAAAGAGTGAGATTAACATTATTCTCGGATATAATGGTTGCGAAACCTTCGAGAAGTTTCAATATCTGGGAGACTTTAGAATTCAAGAATGTGCCGCATGATTTACAAAAAAGGTATGATATCATTAATAGGTACCATCATCCCAAATATGAATAAGGCAAAGAAATGGGAATGAAAAAGAAACCAGAGCAGAGACCTCTCCAATTGGGTCCTGCCTCTTTCAAAGGGATGGGGACTATTGCGGTACCAAGAGGAAAAAAGACTTTGTTTAAAAAATAATAAATTTATTTCAAAATAGCAATAAAAAGTCCTGTAGGGGACTTGTACTATACATCATCATGATTTAACATACATAAAGAACAGTGATTGTTACAGCATTGTTGACACTTAGTTGGTAAAACTGATGCCCACACAGATGTATGGACAGAGGTTGTATAGTATGATACTTGCAGACGTGACCTCTACAGTTTCGCGGTCGCAGCCGCTTCTTCAGGAGGCATCTGATAGTATGTATTCTATAAAGATGGAGGACACAATACAGTATCAACATAACAAGCAAAAATAGATAAAAAAGAAAAACATATAAAGACATTTTTTGTCAGAAAAGGCAACAATGCTGTAACAATCACTGTTCTTTATGTATGTTAAATCATGATGATGTATAGTACAAGTCCCCTACTGGACTTTTTATTGCTATTTTGAAATAAATGTATTATTTTTTAAACAAAGTCTTTTTTCCTCTTGGTACCGCAATAGTCCCCATCCCTTTGAAAGAGGCAGGACCCAATTGGAGAGGTCTCTGCTCTGGTTTCTCTTTCTTTGCCTTATCTGGGAGACTTTATCACAGTGCCAGAAAATATGGGAGAACGAACCTGTAGCAATGCATCCTCTAAAGAATATATGAGGAACTGATGGGAAAATGGCATGAAGTTTAGATGGAGTATAATACCACCGTGTGAAGAGCTTAATTGCTGTCTCTCTAATTGTGATTGATCTCGTGCATTTGAGAAGATTGGAGATGCAATCAGACCAATTTTCAGTTGAAAAGGTGATGTCGCATTCTTGTTCCCATAAAAGCATATAGGGGTGTTTTTCTGGACTATTGATGCCTATCAGATTTGAGTATATTTCTGAGATTAAGCCAGCGGCTCTTGGAGAATTAATACAAATTTTTTCAAAAAATGTATGTGTTAAATGAGATGAAATCTGAAAATAAGTGTTGTAATAGTGTCTGATTTGAAGGTATCTTCTAAATTCGCTATTGGGAGTCTTGTATTTTTCTTTTAATGTTGCAAAGGAAGTGAAAGTAGAGTCCACAATAAGGGTCTTGAGTGTGGTTAAATTATTTTCAATCCACCATGTGAAATGATCTGAGTCTTGGGTAGTGATAAGAATTTGGGGTCCCCAATAAAGGAAGCGAGTGGGGGTGTGGTTGACGCCATATTAAATTTTTGATTATGTAATTTCCAGAGTTGGTAAGAATTGGCAACCACAAGATTAACCACTTCCCTACCCGGCCATAGTAATATGACGTCCACAGATGGGATCTCCCATCCTGGGTGGACGTCATATGATGGCCTGGGTTTCCCGGCCGACTAGGGTGTGCGCGCGCACGCCCGCCGCATTGCTCGGGACCCAGTGCGTGTGCCCGGCGGCTGCGATGTCCGTCGGGCACCCGTGATTGCCCGTTAAACGGGCCGGACCGTGGATCTGTGTGTGTAAACACACAGATCCACGTCCTGTCAGTTGAGAGGAGACCGATCTGTGTTCCCAGTACAGAGGAACACCGATCGGTCTCCTCCCCTTGTGCGTCCCCTCCCCCTACAGTTAGAATCACTCCCCTAGGAAACATTTAACCCCTCGTCTCCCCCTAGTGGTTAACCCCTTCCCTGCCTGTCACATTTATACAGTAATCAATGCAATTTTATAGCATTGATCGCTGTATAAATGTGAATCGTCCCAAAAACTGTGTCAAAAGTGTCCGATGTGTCCGCCATAATGTCGCAGTCATGAAAAAAAATCGCAATCGCCGCTATTACTAGTAAAAAAAAAAAAAAGAAAAAAATAAAAAAAAAAAAATGCCATAAATCTATCCCGTATTTTGTAGACGCTATAACTTTTGCGCAAACCAATCAATATACGCTTATTGCGATTATTTTTTACTAAAAATATGTAGAAGAATACGTATCGGCTGAAACTGAGGAAAAAATTTGTTTTTTTAAAAAAAAATTGGGATATTTATTATAGCAACAAGTAAAAAATATAGTTTTTTTCAAAATTGTCGCTCTTCTTTTGTTTATAGCGCAAAAAATAAAAACCGCAGAGGTGATCAAATACCACCAAAAGAAATCTCTATTTGTGGGGAAAAAAGGACGTCAATTTTGTTTGGGTACAACGTTGCAGGACCGCGCAATTGTCGTTTAAAGTGTGACAGTGCTGAAAACTAAAAATTGGTCTGGGAAGGAAGGGGGTGAAAATGCCCTGTATTGAACCGGTTAAGATTAGCTAATTTGTGTATTGGTATTTTGTGACCCCAAAGTAATCCAGCTAAAGAGTAAGGGAGAATTGATTCATTTTCAAACTTATCCCAGGGGATTTTGGAATTCTGTATGTGCCATTGAGCTAATTGGGACCATCTAGCTGCAAGATAGTATAGCCAAAAATCTGGGAGACCAAAGCCACTATCTTTCTGTGATTTGTATAATACTGTTTTGGCAATCCTTGGATGAGAATTAGACCATATAAATTTGTTAACATCAGATTGGAATTTGGAGATCAACGTTTTATTAAGTCTGGTTGGGAGAGCACGAAATAAATAAAGTAATTTAGGTAAGAGGGACATTTTTATAGCTGTTATTCTACCTAAAAATGAAATATTAAAGGATCTCCATAGTTTCATTGTTGATCTTAATTTTGAAACATGGGGAGAAAGTTTTTGCTAGCTAGATTATTAATATCTGGGGTGAGATGTACACCTAGATATGGGAGGGACTCTGTTGTATATGTGAATTTAAATGAAGATCGAATGTTGTCTAGTTGTGAGGTTGGAATATTTATTGGCATACCTATTGATTTTGAAACATTTACTGATAAACCAGAAAGGGAAGAGACGATTTTTAGTGTTTGTAGTAGGTTTGGCAATGTTATGTTAGGTTGCGATAAAAACAGAATCATATCATCTGCATACATACTGAGTTTATATGTGTGATTGTTTGCTGTGTAACCTTTAATATCTGGGTTATGTAAGATAGCAGTAGCTAACGGTTCTATTGCAAGGGCGAATAAAAGAGGAGAAAGGGGGCAGCCCTGTCTTGTTCCTTTCCCTATCTTAAAGAAGTCAGAGTTACAACCAGGTAATTTTATCCTAGTGGCTGGATTGTGGTAAAGTGCATGAAAAGCGTGTATGAATGCTCCATTAAATCCATATTTTTTGTAGTACTAAATCTAAGTATTTCCAAGTTACACTATCGAATACTTTATTAATATCTAGGCTTAAAAGGAGTACAGGATGTGATTTAATATTGGCATCCTGAATTATATTTGTAACTAGTCTAATGTTGTCTGTAATTTGCCTGCCTGGGATAAAACCTGATTGGTATGGGGATATCAGGGAAGGGATTATTGTTGCTAATCTATTTGCTAAAAGTCTGCTAAAAATCTTAAGGTCGTTATTAATAACAGAGATAGGTCTATAATTTTGGGGCAATGTGTGATCTTTATTCGGTTTTGGGATTAATGACATGTTAGCTAAAAGCATTTCTTCTGGGAAATGGTCCCCTTTTAGAATTTTATTAAATAATTTGGTAAGATGAGGGATTAGGAGATGATGGAATTGTTTATAATAAAAAGAAGAAAATCCATCTGGGCCAGGAGCAGAACCTCTTTTAAGGGATTTAATGATTTGGAGAATTTCTTCGTCTGTGCAGGGAGCATTCAAAAGGTCTGTCTGTGAAGGGGATAATGAAGGGACTGGAATATTATCTAGCCATGATATTGTTGAGGAAGGGATTGGGGAAGAAGGTTTGGATAAAAGCTCTGAATAAAATTTTGAAAAGATTGATAAAACGTCTTGCGGATGAGTGACTAATTGATTAGTGTTATTTTTAAGCTTGTAGGCGTAGGTGGGTTTAATAGAATTATTTAATTTTCGGGCAAACATTGTTGAATAGGAGTTACTTGAGAGGAAAAATTTGGCTTTTGACCAGCGAAGGGCCTTCTCTGCTTTAAATGTGAGTATAGAATCCAGTACATTGCGTTTTAGAGATATCATGTTATAGACATCTGGTGCATGTGTGTTTGTATGTTCTCTATATAGTTTTTGGAGATCCAGTGTAAGGGAGTGAATTTTTGCCCATTTTTCTTTATTGGCTTGAGCTGCCATTTTAATAAGACGACCTCTCAAGACTACTTTGTGAGCAAGCCACAAAGTAGTAGGGGATATGTCTGGTGTATTGTTTAATGTGAAATAATCTTTAATTGCTGAGGTTACTTCTTGTTGGTGGGTAGGTTCTGTTAATAAAGATCCGTTGAGTCTCAATGAGTAAGGTGTTGAGGTAAGACCTATAAAATGTGTGTTGAGCGTAGTTATATGATGGTCTGACCAAGTACATGGATGAATAAGTGCTTCACATGCGTTGGATAGGATTATGGGGGTACATAAAATATAGTCTAAACGTGAATATGAATCATGTGGGTGTGAATAAAAAGTGTATTCACGTTCACCCACGTTTAATGCTCTCCATGAATCTATGAGCTGTAAGTCATTTATGTGTTTAGATGTTGTTTTAGAGAATGTTTTTGAATTTATATTGTGTCTACTATGATCTAAATTTGGTTGAGCAACTGAATTAAAGTCTCCACCTAATATAATATGTGGTGAATGATAACGTTGCAGGATGTTAAAAAAATGAGTAAAGAATGTGGTTTGAGTATCATTTGGTGCATAAACATTAGCTATTGTTAGTTCTCTACCAGACAGGATACCTTTAGTTATAATAAATCTACTGGCTTGATCTTTGTAGACCTGTTGAACCTCAAGTGGTAAAGATTGATGAATAAAGATGGCTACTCCTTTAGTTTTGGAGGATGATGAAGTGTAGAAGGATTGATTGTAGACTTTATGAAAGAAATTTGGATGATTGTCCTTCATAAAGTGAGTTTCCTGCAAAATTAATATTTTTGCGTTTAATTTCTTATATTGCAAAAAGGCTTTTTTTCTTTTATTTGGGGAATTAAATCCTTGTACATTGTGTGAAATAGTTACAATGGTCATGGTGGTATGTTTTTTTTTTTGGACTCAGAAAGTGATAATGTGTATTGAAAAAAAAATTTATAATTTGTATTATATATACAACTTTGAAATATTATTTCTGTAGATAAACAGGTTCACAGGAAGTTAATAGAAAAAGTGGTTTGCTTAATACTATTGAGGCAAATAAAGAATTTAAGCATTGTACCATGAACTTTCTTATCTGTAGTATTAACAGAAATTTTGTTAAACCATGTGAATTGTACTTTAGATCTATTATAGGAATAGAACATGGGGTTGGGAAAGACAGGAGTCTCCAACCGACTGAGGACCCATATAAGACCACAGTGTCTCAAACTCAGTCTGAACAATTTTTGCGTCAAAATATTGGTAATGAAAAAAATAAAAAAAAGTAATGTAGAAAGTTGAAAGAGAAGATGTAAATCAATACATCTAAAAAACTTGTAATGTCTCCTAAATACTGGAGAATGGGTAACGACTGAGAGGGGGTGATTCATGTCAACATGTGAGCAAACGGCCACCACTAATAGTTGCTATATTAATAATAGTGCAACAAAAAAGGACAAAAAGAACTTGTCTGAAAGCATATGTATATCTTATGCAACTAAGCTTGCGTAATTTTACTAAAGACACCATAGTGTGCAATATGAAAAATATTAACAATAGGACCAATATCTACTAATGTAGAAGTATTAATAACTGGTATGTAACTACAATCAGTAAAAATATTGTGTAATTAATTTTACAGAAAGGTTTGCGGTATTGGTTGGATCTGTGCCTCATGTGTATACCAAACTACTGAGAATTCTGAGGTCATGTATATTGTAAACGGCATAGAAACACAGTTTAGATTCAAAATTATCATAATTTGCTAATTTAAGTAAGAATTACAACTGTTAAGTTATGAATTAGATCATATAGATGGATGTTAGATACTGTTATCTTGAAGAACTGAGGAATGACCGTAATACCATATATAGTCACAAGATGTCAACGTTGCAGTTATTATGTGAGTTGGTGTGTGAGTTAGATGGGGGTGAGTGATGTATACTCACAGTTCCAGTGAAAAGCTGAAGGTGTCAGTGTTGAGTCCTTTAGGGATAATAACACCATCATTAGCTGCTAAAGGAAATAGAGGAGATTTAATGTATAAGAACAATAAAGTAACCTGTAATAGATTCCGCCTGAAAAAATAAAAAATTGAAACCTGTCAAACAAATGGAACCAGAAAACAGGTATATTTGAACTTGAAAAAAAGATATGGTAGAAAGAGAGCCAATTGGATCTCAAATATCAAGTGTGAATGACTGACATTGAAGGCTCATCGTGGATGCTTAATGTTAATTAGGACTCCATTGGCCCGCTTCATGTCTAGGCCTGTGTCTATCCCCTCTGAGTGAAGAAGTGTTTCATATCGGGGCTTGCCTGGGCGTAGATGGGATACGTGGAGGATTATTGGGGTTCCATAATCCTAGCTTGAGGAGAATATCCTGGCCTTCAGGAATCGAGGTGGCAATATATATTGTGCCGTTATGTGGGATAATCAGCTTAAAAGGAAAACCCCATCTGTATCTGATTCTAGCCGTGGAAAGAATTGTAGTAATTTCTTTCATTTTCCTGCGTCTATCTAGGGTAGCTTGAGAGATATCAGGGTAAAACTGCAAATGTACTCCATCAAGAGTAACATTTCTGAGACTCCTTGCAGCTCTCATTATTTCTTCCTTCACTAAGAAGTCTTTCATACAGAGGATTATATCTCGAGGAGGTTTGTCTGGAGGAGGTTTAGCTCTTATAGCACGGTGTATGCGATCGCATGTGAAGGACTGGGGATTTTGCTCCGGTAACAGCGTCAGGAATAGTTTGGTGGTATACGCTGGTAAATCAGTAATGGTTTCTGGGGCACCTCTTATTCTGATATTATTCCTTCTATTTCTGTTATCTAAATCCTCCACGTGTGCTTGCAGTTGCATGAAAGCGGATGAGAGGTTTTCATGCTCCCTGGATAAATCATTGAAAGTAATTGCAAGTTCATCATGCTTGTTTTCAAGTAAATCAGTGCGGGAGCCTAGGGCAGCTATTTCTTGGGACAAAGTGGAGGTAGATTTTTGCAGTTCTGTTTGAAATCTAGTGAGTAATTTAGTGCATAGTACATCTAAGCTGATGTCCAATTCAGCTTTTGAAAGGGGGGTGTACTCACTGTTTTCTGGTGTTTGTCCTCCTGATGCTGATGCCATGGGGTTTTGCCGAACTTCAGCAGGGGAGTGAGATTCTGCAGTGGAGTGCAGGGAGCCGGCGCCATCTTGAGACATGCTGCCTCGTTTCACAGATCTCAGGCGGTATTGTGTGAGGGTTTTTTGAAGTCCTCCTCTCCTCCTTTTCTTCAGTGCAGGCATGCACTATGTGAGGAGTGTGGGGATGTCACAAAATGTGCCAGTTGCGGGTGATATAATCCCTGTTTAATGCGGCCGTTTGCCCGGGAACGACGGAGCTATTCTCAGCTGCGTCCGCTCCTCTCCATGCCGTGCATGCGCCCCCCTGGAGTGTCTTTTTTTAAATAATGGATATATTACTTTATTCAAGTTCCAGGGCTAATAATAAGTGTAAACCTGGTTTCACAAAAATGTGGATACAAGTGTGGTGAGTTTGCACAATTGGAAGGTATTATATTTGTTTCTATGTGTCCTATTGCCTATTACTTTGAGAAAGGCGTCCTGTGAGGCCTCAAAATGTCAATGGAGGGATGGAAGAACATGTTTTTGCCACCCTTTTCTTTGTCCCCTTTTCAATTAGCCCATAATAAATGACTAATGCACCATACACACGATCAGAAATTCCGTCAGAAAAAACTTGGATGGTTTTTCCGACGGAATTCCGCTCAAGCTTGCCTTACATACGCACGGTCACACAAAAGTTCTCTGATCTTTCGACTGTCAAGAACACGGTGATGTACAACACTATGACGAGCTGAGAAAATGAAGTTCAATGCTTCCGAGCATGCGTCAAATTGTTTCCGAGAATGCGTGATTTTTTGCGCGTCTGAATTGCATACAGACGACGCATTTTCGGATAGGAACTTTTTCTGACCGAAAAATAGAGAACCTGCTCTCAATCTTTTGCTGTCTGGAGTTTTGCCAGCAAAAGTCCGATGGAGCATACACGCGGTCGGAATTTCTGACCAAAAGCTCACATCCGACTTTTGCTGGCAGAATTTCTGATTGTGTGTATGGGGCATAAGGCTCATTATGGGGTGTTGTTTTTTTTTCTCATTTTATCAGCTATCTTACAGTAACACTCATAGCCATGCACTTCTCATAGGTGGTGTTAGGGTCAGGTGTTAGCTGAGTTTGTCGTCAGGTTTTTATGTGCCCCATAGACTTGCCTAACTTGCCTAATTTGCCCAAACCTCCAAACCTTTCCAAACTTGCAAATATGTCTAAACCTGTAAACATGTGCAAACATGTCCCAACATGTCCAAACCTCCAAAAATGTCCATACACATCCAAACCTCCAAAAATGTCCAGACATATCCAAACCTGCAAACATGTCAAATTATGCATGAAAACATGTCCAAACATGTCCAAACCTATAAATAGGTGCAAAGCTGTCCAAACATATCAAAACCTATAAACATGTCCAGACATGAGAAATGAGAGAAAGATGCAGAGGTTGCATGGGAGCACAGCGGTGCTGTGAATTGGTCTGAGGAACCAGCCAAAAGCCTAAGATTGAGACCTGATCAGAGGCACTGCAAGAGCAACATATGAGGCTAATGTCATTTACTTTTGCCTGTAAAGTGATAGTGGGAACCCCTGCAAGAGCAACTTTTTTATTTACTTTTTGCTCTCTCTTTTAACCACTTCAATACCAGACACTTTGGCCACTTCCTGCCCAGGACAAACTTTATCTTTCAGCGCTGTCGAAATTTGAATGACAATTGCGCAGTCATGCTACACTGTACCCAAACTAAATTTTTATCATTTTCTTCCCACAAATAGAGCTTTCTTTTGGTGGTATTTGATCACCGCTGAGATGTTTACTTTTTTGCTAAACAAACTAAAATAGACCGAAATTTTTGAAAAATAAAAATTTTCTTAGTTTCTGTTATAAAATGTTGTTTTCTCCTTCACTTATGGGCACTGATGAGGTAGCACTAATGGGCACTGATGAGGTAGCACTGATGGGCACTGATAAAGTGGCACTGATGGGCACTGATGAGGAGCCACTGATCTCTAGAATCGATGGGCACTGATAGGCGGCACTGATATGCAGCACTGATGGACACTGCTAGGCAGCACTGATATGTAGCACTGATGGGCACTGATAGGCCACACTGATGGGCACTGATAGGTGATACTGATGAGCACTGATAGGTGGCACTGATGGGCACTGGAAGGCGGCACTGATGGGCACTAGCAGGCAGAACTGATGGGCACTGACAGGCGGCACTGATGAGTCGCTGATAGGTGGCATTGATTGGCACTGATAGGCGGCACTGATTGGCACTGACAGGTAGCACGGATGGACACTAATAGATGGCACTGATGGGCAGCACTGATGATGAGGTACTGACAGGTGTTATTGATGGGCACTGATTGGCACTGTGGTGGGCACTGATTGGCATTTGATGGGCACTGACAGGCGTTCCTGATGGGACACTGACTGGCAACTGTCAGGCACTGATTGGTATTGTTGGTGGCACATCTGATGGGGCTGTGCTGATAATCAATGTGCGGATTATCAGCACAGACCCCCCTCTGACAGGAGGAGCCGCCGACAAGTATGGGGCATTAGATCCTATACAGAAGTAGAGTCATGTCTTAAGCAATGTGAAGAGAATGGTTATCCTTAGGCAGTTCTTCAAGGAGTGGTGACCGAAGGTCGTCTCTTTACTCAACTAGGAACTGGGTGTTCAAGGAGGAAAGTACAATAAGCAGAGTGTATATAATCCAGATTTAATTTTATTCAGACTCTTATAACATAAAAATTCAACATGTTTCAGGGGCTCAAAGGTTTCTCCTTCATCAAGGCTTGGTAATGTTGAAAAAAAATGTTTAATGGTCTGATAAATTTGTGGGGATCATTCCAATTGCTTTTTATTCTGGATGTACAGTGCCTTGAAAAAGTATTCATACCCGTTGAAATTTTCCACATTTTGTCATGTTACAACCAAAAACGTAAATGTATTTTATTGGGATTTTATGTGACAGACTAACACAAAGTGGCACATAATTGTGGAATGGAAGGAAAATGATAAATGGTTTTCAACACTTTTTACAAATAAATATATGAAAAATATGGCGTGCATTTGTATTCAGCCCCCCTGAGTCAATACTTTGTAGAACCACCTTTCGCTGCAATTACAGCTGCAAGTCTTTTTGGGTATATCTCTACCAGCTTTATACATCTAGAGAGTGAGATTTTTGTCCTTTCTACTTTGCAAAATAGCTCAAGCTGTGTCAGTTTGGATGGAGAGCACCTGTGAACAGCAATTTTCAAGTCTTGCCACAGATTCTCAATTGGATTTAGGTTTGGACTTTGACTGGGCCATTCTTACACATGAACATGCTTTGATGTAAACCATTTCATTGTAGCTCTGCATGTAAGTTTAGGATCGTTGTCCTTCTCGTTGTCCTTCTGGAAGGTGAACCTCTGCCCCAGTCTCATGTCTTTTGTTGACTCTAACAGGTTTTCTTATAAGATTGCCTTGTATTTGGCTCCATCCAGCTTCCTATCAACTCTGACCAGCTTCCCTGTCCCTGCTGAAGAAATACATCCCCACAACATTATGCCGCCACCACCATGTTTCACGATGGGGATGGTGTGTTCAGGGTGATGTGCAGTTTTAGTTTTCCGCCACACATAGAGCTTTGCTTTTAGGCCAAAAGTTCCATTTTGGTCTCATCTGACCAGAGCACCTTCTTCCACATGTTTGCTGTGTCCTCCACATGGCTTCTTGCAAACTGCAAACAGGACTTCTTATGGCTTTCTTTCAACAATGGCTTTCTTCTTGCCACTCTGCCATAAAGGCCAGATTTGTGGAGTGCACGACTAATAGTTGTCCTGTGGACAGATTCTCCCATCTGAGCAATGAATCACTGCAGCTCCTCCAGAGTTATCTAATTAATGCTCTCCTTGCCCGGCCTGTCAGGTTAGGTGGACGGCCATGTCTTGGTAGGTTTGCAGTTGTGCCATACTCTTTCAATTTTTGGATGGTGGATTGAACAGTGCTCCGTGAGATATTCACAGCTTGGGATATTTTTTTGTAACCTAACCCTGCTTTAAACCTCTCCACAACTTTATCCCTGACCTGTCTGATGTGTTTCTTGGTCTTTATATTGCTGTTTGTTCACTAAGGTTCTCTAACAAACCTCTGAGGGCTTCACAGAACAGCTGTATTTTTACTGAAATTAAATTACACACAGGTGGACTCTAGGTGACTTTTGAAGGCAATTGGTTCCACTAGATTTTAGTTAGGGGTAAGGGGGCTGAATACAAATGCACACTCCACTTTTCAGATATTTATTTGTAAAAAATGTTGAAAACTATTTATCATTTTCCTTCCACTTCACAATTATGTGCCACTTTGTGTTGATCTATCACATAAAATCCCAATAAAATACATTTATGTTCTTGGTTGTAACATGACAAAATGCGAAAAAATTTTAGGGATATGAGTACTTTTTCAAAGCATTGTATAAAGGCTTCAATTGCATTTTTAATTTACTCAATATTAGTAATATGTATTGCTTTGTTAAAGTGTATTTAAACCCCAAAATTAAAATTGTAGAATATTGCAGCTTATTAGTCCAATGAAGTGGTTGCTACATAAGTATTCTTTTTTTCAGGCTATTTTATACTTTATTTTCATCTGGTGATCCTGCCAGTAACACACTTCTTGTTGTAGGGTGGTATTGTATTATTTGTCACCCTAGACCAGGAAATATTTTAGGACTACAGATCACATCTCCTCTTCTCCATAACATAGGGAGAGGTATTTTGTAGTTCACAGAGAAGGTGGGGGACAATGTTAGATCATAACAGTGCAGTAGATGAAGAATGTACAGGAAGCTATCAGCTCTGGCAGGCTCAACAGATGTTTATTTGCACTTATCGAACAGATGTAAGAAAATGCTTTCATCGGTATGTGTAACAAGCTTAAAGGAAGCAAAAAGAGAAGTTCATTATAAGAATTTACATTCACAGTAAGGTTCCTTGTATCAGCTAGCATATATATAAAAAATTACCTGGGGGTGTTTTGTACATTTTGTAAGTAGAGTGTATCCATCATTTAGCCAAATGGTAACAAAATGTCAGATACTCCATATTTGAAACACAAGTTTCAACCATACAAATACACATTCTTCTTTTTTATTAAAAGACATTTTAAATATTCCAGGTATAAGTCCAATTCATTTTGTTATCTTTCAAAACAAACGTAAACTATTAAAATATTTGCCATAGTATTGGAATGGCTAAGATAGGAGACATTGAAAATAGAAAATAAAAATCTAACAAAATAAACACAATTCCATCCAGTAAAAGTTAGTAGTCCTTCCCAGTCTCATTCATGGGCAGTAATTTTATCCATGCGGAGTTTCATAATCAAAGAACTGTCTTTTTCTTTGCAAACATCCATATCCATGTCCTGCATCAGATCAATAAAAATACACCATAAAAAGACATTAAAAGGTCTTCTTCCCACAAAAACACAGCTCAGTAGAGAAGGATCAGGTTGACAGCATCACAATCACCATAACTGGAATAGTTCGGGGATAATACACAGCATTTATAAAGGACTTGAGTGGAACTAACAAAAGCATGACTGCAGTGTGACGGGCTTTGATGTTGAAAAAAAGCTGAGTGTCATGGAAGTCTGAAATGGAATACTTTTTTAAAAAAAACTTCTGCAGGTACAAAGACTACCTTTCACACAAAAAAACAAAATGGTACAATATCAAAATGATAAATATGATAGCAGAATTTTGTTAGACAGTGAATTAGATTTCCAGACTTTTGTAACAGTATTTTTCATATAAATTGTTTGTACAATGTTGGGGTTCAACAAAAGGCTGGTTAGATATCTAAGTTCAAGTAGTACAGTAAAAGTACCTTAAAATGTAAAACTGTGACTTATCTGCATTTTCTTAGACTCACGTTGCCCTTAGATGAAATCAGATAGTTTCCTTCAGCATAATTCATTCAACTCTGGTCATACCTAATTAAATTTGCGAGACAAGTTTTGGTGGATAATTGAAAATCTGGAGCTAAATAGCTGTCATCACAAGGTTGTGTATTTCATGCAGCCCCATTGGAAATACATTATGGGCATTACATTAAGGGACACATTAGCATTGCCTGGCTTTATAATATCTAGGGTGATTTTGGAACACCAGGACCTTTAGAGGGGTTGCTTCCAAAATCACAGATATTGATAAGGAGCAATAGGCAAATCCAAAACAGGTATAGAGTCATTCACGGTTCTTGCAGCAAAGATAAATCTAAGCAGCAGAATTTTCAACAGTTCGATGGAGCTCAGTCCATCATTCTCAAAACCAATGAGCGATAGGCATTCAGGTGGAACATGCTTAGGAGACATTGAAAAAAGAACTGCATTTTTCCTCTGAAACTCTCAAAATAATCCACCATAAAGAGATTCTTTCACTGTTTTCCTCCTTTGTGTTCAATCCACCTGCACTTGACAGGCAAAGAGTATACATAAGCCAAGGAGGATATTGATGGGGGAACATTACTAAGGTAGACCTTGATAGTGGTGCTGTTGAAGTAAGAATATATTTGCATGCAAGGTTACCTAGTTATGCACTTCTTTTCACTTTGTTGCATGTGGAAAGGCCGTGCAGGCCCTGACAGGCTTTGTGGTGTAAACAAGATTTTAGCATGATGAAAGGTGTGCAATTCTATGATGATTAATAATATAGAAATCGGTAGTAAGGTGAAGGACATGCTCTTCACAATTTTGGGAATTTTTATTGACACAAATTTAAAAAAAAGTTAATAAACTCTAAACCCTCTTATTTTAGTGAAAACACAATGTTATTCTTTTTAGGTCAACAAATATTTGCAATTGAATCACCAGTAACAGAATCACAAAGCTAAAAATGAATAACTATTCAAGTCAATGGGGACAACTATAAAAAAAGCAAACATTCAATTCTTGGCAAAATTTCTAAATGCAACATATTGTCCTTACATTTAGTAAGTTCTAAAGTGCAGGGATCTTACCTGTAACATTATATGGGTAATAGCTACCAATTTCAAGTTAAAAAGGTCTGCTGCTGGTACAATGTAGTTGTTTCCTATCCAGAATCCTTTATATTTTAACCTAATTGCTGATAATTCCTACTGAACTATTTCATTTTCCTTTTTAACTCTGTTTCCTTCACATTTGTAAATGTAAAAAAAAATAAAACTAAAGACTGTGTGATGGTCATGTACTCAGATCATCCTGATTATAATGAAACAGTGAGTGAACACTTAACTTCAGTAAGTCTATCGTGCCATGTCTGGACCTTTCAACTGGCAAGAGAAAATACATTTTGGCACCAAAATATTCATCACAAGAACTTTTTACATTACAGTGCTCTAAGCCATTGGTAGCACTGTATCAGTTCAATAGTTATGAGCGTTCTTTTTCTTCTGTCAATAGCACCTGAAAATTATTGATCCAAAATGGCAAAAGTGTATTTAGTTATTTTTCTGACAGCTTAAAGCATAACTACCCCCCCCCCCGAAAAAAAAATTATATTGCATTTTATTAGTCCTTAGATAGATGGTTGCATTATTTATTTTTTTTCCAGACATTTTATTTTTACCTGGTTAGCCATAAAATAACACACTTCCCGACCCTGGGCTGTTGCACTCCCCTAGTGTATCTATAGAAGGAGACATGGTTTCCACCCAGGATGGACTTTAAACATGTCTGTCTTTGTTTTATGGTAGAATGAAGGGACAAGCAATTTACAAAAGAAAGGGGAGATTTTGCTATCTTTTAAGCTCAGAGGAAGTGACGAGGACATTTCTGTACTTGCTGAAGATGTTGTTAGCCTGAAAACGAATGCCTTCACCTCATCTAAGAACTGGTAAGCTTAAATATATTACATTTTTGTTTTGGGTTCAGATATGCTTTATTGTCATTATAATTGTCCCCAGAAACTTGATACTAAAGGGGTACTGCCCTTCTTGACCATTAGGCAAAAAGTGAATGCTTTTTTTATAGCCTCCCCAACACCTTATGCTCACCAATTCTTACTCCTTTACCACCTCTCCACACCAACAGAGCCATCACTCTGTTGCTCTAACAGAGTGAGGCATATGGATATAGGTAGCATGTGACCACCCCCACGTGCTAGTGCTCACCCAGGCTCAAGCTCTGTCACATGTGGGGTGGGGAAGGGGTGCCAGTGGTGCGAACCACCCAGATAAGCTACGATACTGCTGGACTGCTGCAGCAAAGGTAGTGAGGGAGTGCAGAGCATTGAGTATACTTTATTTTTTGGTGGGTGGACTATTTAGAGACACCCACTTTTGCTTGTAAGGCCAAAGTAACAATGTCCCTTGAAGCTGTTTTATTAACAGACATATGTTATATGATTTTATTTTAAATAAATATTTAGTAAGATTTGCACCTATCTCACTATAAAGCATGAATTAATTCTCCCACTTTTACTGTGCAATAAAATAAAGTGCATTCAATGACAGCAAATACAGGCAACAACTCTTCTCTCTCATCCTCCAGCAATATTTGCTATGTATCTTCTGTTTAATTTGATAGTGCATTAGGACATGTCTAGTGCATCAAGCAACAGCGTCTACTAACCCTTAATGACCAATCAGAATCCAACTTACATTTCTGACTGGTTCCAGTGCCTGACTGAACATCATTGCTGTTTGTTATTTAATCAGCCTAACTGTCTCTGAGACTTATTAATAATTGTTTTTCATATAGATTATAATAAATTAGTTTATTAATACTTTACTCTCAAATTGGAAACCATCCGCAGGAAACAACATTATTGACTACTGAAAATTCTCTTTCTAAATTAACCTAAATTAATCAAAGGAGTGTTTCACTATCTTGGTTTGTAAAGTACCCTGCAACATAACAGATTGTTTCTCTTAAACCACATCTAGTTAAATGCAAATGTTATAAATACAGAGATGGAAATCTTCAAGAAAGAGTTAAAAGGAAATACAACTAAAAGGCTAAAAGGTTCATTCAATTCCACATAGTCTCTGGATTAAGCACTGAAAAGTTCTATCATGTTCCAGAACTGACATCTTGAATAAAGGTGTCTTGGTGCTTGCCTTCATATGGAAATCTCTAGGTCTATATTGAAACTTCATATTCTCGTGTCTCCTGGAAAAAACAAACAGAAAAGACCATAAATGGCATTGTAAATGTCTACCAATGCACAGTGTATCTAGTTTAAAGCTCACCTCTGGACTCATGGCTCCCTCCCTAGGCAGGGTGCCTTTGGCCAATCATGTCTCAGGGGGACAAAGTCCACGCCCCACACTATATAAGGCTGCTTACATAGCGACCATGTATAGTGTGTGGATGGAGATAGATTGCCCTAGATTGGGCAGGCAGGTTAGTTAGTGGCAGTGTATTTGATATATATATATATATATATATATATATATATATATATATATACTCTGCATTTAGTGAGGACTAGATATTCAGTGTAGGCTCTATATTCAGTCAGTGAAGGCAGTGTATTTAATATATATATACAGCGGGGACGGAAAGTATTCAGACCCCCTTCAATTTTTCACTCTTTGTTATACTGCGCCATTTGCTAAAATCATTTAAGTTAATTTTTTTCCTCATTAATGTACACACAGTACCCCATATTGACAGAAAAACACAAAATTGTTGACATTTTTGCAGATTTATTTAAAAAGAAAAATTGAAATATCACATGGTCCTAAGTGTTCAGACCCTTTGCTGTGACACTCATATATTTAACTCAGGTGCTGTCCATTTCTTCTGATCATCCTTGAGATGGTTCTACACCTTCATTTGAGTCCAGCTGTGTTTGATTATACTGATTAGACTTGATTAGGAAAGCCACACACCTGTCTATATAAGACCTTACAGCTCACAGTGCATGTCAGAGCAAATGAGAATCATGACGTCAAAGGAACTGTCTGAAGAGCTCAGAGACAGAATTGTGCCAAGGCACAGATCTGGCCAAGGTTACAAAAAAAATTCTGCTGCACTTAAGGTTCCTAGGAGCACAGTGGCCTCCATAATCCTTAAATGGAAGACGTTTGGGATGACCAGAACCCTTCCTAGAGCTGGCCGTCCAGCCAAACTGAGCTATCGTTGGAGAAGAGCCTTGGTGAGAGAGGTAAAGAAGAACCCAAAGATCACTGTGGCTGAGCTCCAGAGATGCAGTCAGGAGATGGGAAAAAGTTGTAGAAAGTCAACCATCACTGCAGCCCTCCATTAGTTGGGACTTTATGGCAGAGTGGCCCGACGGAAGCCTCTCCTCAGTGCAAGACACATGAAAGCCCTCATGGAGTTTGCTAAAAAACACCTGAAGGACTCCAAGATGGTGAGAAATAAGATTCTTTGGTCTGATGAGACCAAGATAGAACTTTTTGGCCTTAATTCTAAGCGGTATGTGTGGAGAAAACCAGGCACTGCTAATCACCTGTCCAAAACAGTCCCAACAGTGAAGCATGGTGGTGGCAGCATCATGCTGTGGGGGTGTTTATCAGCTGCAGGGACAGGATAACTGGTTTCGAAGGAAGGAAAGATGAATACGGCCAAGTACAGGGATATCCTGGATGAAAACCTTCTCCAGAGTGCTCAGGACCTCAGACTGGGCCAAAGGTTTACCTTCCAACAAGACAATGACCCTAAGCACACAGTTAAAATAACAAAGGAGTGGCTTCACAACAACTCTGTGACTGTTCTTGAATGGCCCAGCCAGAGCCCTGACTTAACCTCCCTGACGATATTCCCGAGTGTGGCTCGGGGTTAAATTTCAGCACCATTAGCGGTTACCCCGAGCCACACTCGGGATTGCATTGCAGGAACCTGGTTCAGGTTACTTACCTTGTCCCCAGGATCCCGCAATGTCCCCCCGCTGTGTCTGTGGGTTCTGTCCTCCTCCTGAAGCCTCTCTGTGCCAGGCTCCGTTCCCTGCGAGCGTCACGATGCATGGGGGCGGAGCCTGGCGGCAAATTCAAAAATGTAAAAATCATAACACATGCAGTACTGTAATCTTAAATAAATAAAATACGATGTAACAGAAAGTATTACAATGACCGCTATTTTATTCTCTAGGGTGTCTAAAAAAAAATATATAATGTTTGGGGGTTCTAAGTAATTTTCTAGCAAAAAAATATGATTTTAACTTTTAAACACTGTCTGAAAAATATGCCCGGTCCTTAAGTGGTTAAGGGGAACCTTATTCGAACAAGCAGCCATGGCAGGCCAGGAAAGGGGGGGTGAGGCCAGGAAAGGGGGGGTGAGCGAGTGCCCCCCCTCCTGAACCATACTAGGATGCTTGCCCTCAACATGGGGAGGGTGCTTTGGGGTCCCCCCAAAGCACCTTGTCCCCATGTTGATGGGGACAAGAGCCTCATCCCCACAACCCTTGCCTACCCCTTCTGACGTCACGTGTTGTCAGGGGGGGCGGGGTCACCAGTTTACATCACTGGATGGTCCCACCCTTGCCTATATAACAGCTGTCAAAGCCAAGAGACAGCAGTCGGCGGGACACCTCCCATCAAGGCGGAGCTTTTTTTTTCTCTATTTTTCAGGTCCGTTGGATGCCGTGATTGAAGATGGATGGACATCACAGAACACTTTTTTTTAAAATAAATGAATTGTCAAAAACGGTCTCCTGTCGTTTCTACTTTTTTAACACTTTTTGGTGAATGGGTAGGGGTACAATGGGTACCCCAAACCCATTCACATAGGGGGGCCAGGATCTGAGACCCCCTTGTTAAAGGGGGCTTCCAGATTCCGATAAGCCCCCGCCCGCAGACCCCCACAACCACCGGGCAAGGGTTGTGGGGATGAGGCACTTGTCCCCATCAACATTGGGACAAGATGCTTTGGGGGGACCCCAAAGCACCCTCCCCATATTGAGGGCAAGCGGCATGGTATGGTTCAAGAGGGGGGGCACTTGCCCCCCCCTTCCTGGTCTGCCATGGCTGCTTGCTCGGATAAGGGTCTGGTATGGATTTTGGGGGGAGCCCACGCCATTTTTTTAAAATATTGGCATGGAGTTCCCCTTAAAAACCATACCAGACCCAAAGGGCCTGGCATGGATTTTGGGGGGAGCTCACGCTGTTTTTAAAAAAAATTTTGGCGTGGAGTTCCCCTTAATACCCATACCAGACCCAAAGGGCCCCCAAACACTTCTTTATGGCAATAAATTGCATATAAGCCTTTATATTAACACTTTTGATTTTTCACTTTCATAGACTTTAACGGTGTTCGCATGTTCGCACAAATTTTTTGTCTGTTCGCATGTTCTGGTGTGAACCGAACCAGGGGGTGTTCGGCTCATCCCTAGTTTTAATATTTCTTTAGGTTCCAAAGGCAAAGAACAGACCACATCGTGTAATTTACCCTAGCAACCAATTCCCATGGGTAATTATGAATGAAAATGAAATCAATTTGCTTCCATCAGTGCTCTTTATTTTTAAAACTGTTAGTCTTTCAAAACAATCAAGAATTGGTTTAAACGTTTTAATCTGGCCTTCATATTATAAAATGGTGCATATGCTGATTGTTAATAGCACTGCATGAACCTGCTCTGTCTGCAGCCCTATCTGTAATTCAACAAATGTGTGTGCTGATGTTGCATCGTAATATGACAACATTGTAATGATTTATTGTGATTTACTTTGACAGTGCTGACACACAGCAGTAAATAGGCAAGATTAGCAGTACAATGTATTTTGTGACATGTTATTTATGGTGTTCCAAGACTTGTAAATCAGTCTGCAATTCTGCAATTCTGCAAGTGTTTATGACAAGAAGCCATCATATTACGATGTAATTCTCTTGGACAATGCTGACTCAACCTACATGGGAAAAAGCATCTAAAGACTTTGTTCTTTTTTGTCCCTTGGTGTTGTATCATGCCTTTCACTTGCATTTCCAGTTCCTTCATCGCAAATCTTAACATTTACTGTGGTTAGTTAGGTCCATGTGTGGTAAAGACAGGGGCAGTCTTCCATAAAGCAAGGTGAGAACCTTGCTTCAGTCTCCCTGCTTGCTATTTTCCAGCCTGTGCCGAAATCAACACTCTCTGAGGAGTCTTTGCTCTTTACTGCTCTGGTGCTACAAATGGAAGTGTTGTAACTGTTGTAACTGTACAATAATAATGAAAAAAGCACACAAATGTACATTATTGCTCTACAACTTCTTATACCCCCCCCAAATACTTACCTGAGCTCGATCTTGATCAAGCACTATGCCTGAGAGCAGTGGAACTGCTCTCTCTCTCCCTCCTTACTGGACTCAGTGAGAGCAGAAGGAACCACTGACTCCAGCTGTCAATCAAATCCAGTGACAAGGGGAGCACACATATGGGTTAAATTCCGAGCCGCACTGTGTGCATCCATTGACACACACGGTGTGGCTCGGGATTGAGCTCACATGAGTGCTCCCGTAGATCAAGAAATCTTAGAGAATGGGTTGTGGGATACACAGTATCTCACAAAAGTGAGTACATCCTTCACATTTTTATAAATATTTTATTATATCTTTTCATGTGAAAACACTGAAGAAATTACACTTTGCTACAATGTAAAGTAGTGAGTGTACAGCTTATATAACAGTGTAAATTAGCTGTCCCCTCAAAGTAACTCAACACACAGCCTTTAATGTCTAAACCGCTGGCAATAAAAGTCAGTGCACTGCTAAGAGAAAATGTCCAAATTTGGCCCAAAGTATTAATATTTTCTGTGGCCACCATTATTTTCCAGCACTGCCTTAACCCTATTGGGCATGGAGTTCACCAGAGCTTTTCAGGTTGCCACTGGAGTCCTCTTCCACTCCTCCATGATGACATCATCATCACAAAGCTGGTGGATGTTAGAGAAATTGCGCTCCTCCAATCTTCTGTTTGAGGATGCCCCAAAGATGCTTAATAGGGTTTAGGTCTGGAGACATGCTTGGCCATTCCATCACCTTTACCCTCAGCTTCTTTAGCAAGGCAATGGTCATCTTGGAGGTGTGTTTGGGGTTTTTATCATGTTGGAATAATGCCCTGCGGCCCAGTCTCCCAAGGGAAGGGATCATGCTTCAGTATGTCACAGTACATGTTGACATTCATGGTTCCCTCAATGAACTGTATCTCCGCAGTGCCGGCAGCACTCTTGCAGCCCCAGACCATCACACTCCCACCACCATGCTTGACTGTAGGCAAGACACACTTGTCTTTATACTCCTCACCTGGTTGCTGCCACACATGCTTTCACCATCTGAACCAAATAAGTTTATACTGGTTTCATCGGACCACAGGACATGGTTTCAGTAATCCATGTCCTTAGTCTGCTTGTCTTCAGCAAACTGTTTGCGGGCTTTCTTGTGCATCATCTTTAGAAGAGGCTTCCTTCTGGTACGACGGCCATGCACACCAATTTGATGCAGTGCGCGGTGTATGGTCTGAGCACTGATAGGCTGACCCCCCACCCCATTCAACCTCTGCAGAAATGCTGGCAGCACTCACACGTCTCTTCCCAAAGACAACCTCTGGATATGACGCTGAGCACGTGCCCGCAACTTCTTTGGTTGACCATGGCGAGGCCTGTTCTGAGTGGAATCTGTCCTGTTAAACTGCTGTATGGTCTTAGCCACCGTGCTGCAGCTCAGTTTCAAGGTCTTGGCAATCTTCTTATAGCCTAGGCCATCTTTATGTAGAGCAACAATTATTTTTTTCGGATCCTCAGAGATTTCTTTGCCACGAGGTGCCATATTGAACTTCCCATGACCAGTATGAGAGAGTGAGAGCGATAACACCAAATTTAACACACCTGCTCCCAATTCACACCAGAGACCTTGAAAACACTAATGAGTCACATGACACCGGGGAGGGAAAATGGCTAATTGGGCCCAATTTGGACATTTTCACTTAGGGATATACTCACTTTTGTTGCCAGTGGTTTAGACCTAATGGCTGTGTGTTGAGTTATTTTGAGGGGACAGCAAATTTGCACTGTTATAGAAGCTGTACACTCACTACTTTACATTGTAGCAAAGTGCCATTTCTTCAGTGTTGTCACATGAATAGATAATAAAATATTTATAAAAATGTGAGAGGTGTACTCACTTTTGTGAGGTACTGTATAAATAAATAAATATATATATACTGTATATAGTGGGAATGTCCTGTGGCCTAGTCGCTAACATGTGACCCTTCTAGCAAGAGGTATTCCCCAGCAATCTTGCTAGAGACCAAAAATGTTCTAAAGGACCATGTGATGATTTGAAATGAAGCATGCCTATCCTATTAACTGTTGAACTCTTCCATATGACTTATAAGAAGTTATAGTAAAAGTTCAGAACCGCAACCGGCTTATGTCTAATTCTTCTCAAGCCTTAGGTGGCAAGCGCGATGGCTAAACCCAATTCCAGCAGCGATCTTTTCTCCCCTACGTCAAATCTTTTCTCCCCTACATCGAATCTTTTCTCTCTATGTCGAATCTTTTCTCTCTATGTAGAATAATCTTGGACTAATAGAGATAAGGTTAGGCACATTCGGCCACAGGTTTGATGGACACAGATTGTTATCGTCATCATCATGTCGAATCTCCTATCTATATCGAATTGTAGCAACGAAAATGAAAATAAAACATTTGTTTATGTCGGATCTTTCGTTTTTCGGATTCTGCACTTTCGTTATCGTTTGTTAAAATGATAACGAAAATACCTGAAATTCGGACGAAAATGCATTCGGACAAAAACGAATGCACATGTCTAGTGATAGCATGGAAGTAGCTAAGTCCCCAAACTGCAGAGGTTTTGAAATATTCAAACATCCTTGAATTTAATTCCACTTTTATATAATGTTCTCAGCTCTTGGGTCAGAGTTCACAATCTTAGCATTCGTTCACTGACTTATCTTGACAATGCTAATTAATAAATGAATCGCATGGATGAAAGCTACGTACCCCAGTCTCATAAATTGGATTGTCAAACTCTGTTTCCACTGTTATCTGGCTGTAAGGATGAGAATACATGAGAGGAAGGCGAAGGCTGGAATAGTATCTGCACCTGGAAAGAGAAAATTACATATTCACATTACAAGAGAAATATAGCACAACACGTGCTAGCTTACCATGCAATGCCTTTAATTTAATGTTTATTTTTTATTTTTTTAGGTAACACTTGTAAAAATAACTTGCTTAAGGAGTTTTAACTGATATTTTTATCTCGCTACGGGGTAGTGGACTATAAGTGGATTAAGGCAATTTGAGACTTCAGTTGGGCTTTAAAGATTAGACTGAGTTGGGTTCAGGTTCCTGGTTGGATTTAAGCCTAGTACACACTACTAGTTTGACAGCTCAGATTGGAGCCACTATACTGACAATCCAATGTTAGTACAGCTTTCTCCCCAGCTGAGCTATTGTGTTCTGACAGGGGGGCTGCCATCCACCCCTGCGCCAGAACACTCCAGTCAGAACTCTCAGCCATTTGCTGAGAATGCTGATCGGGAGTCGGTCGGCTCTGGTTTTCCATCATGCTTATCGGACATGGACTGGCTGCCATACACACAGGTGGAAGCCCCACATTTGGCCTGTGTGCATTAGGCTTTAGGGTTTATGCGGAGTTAAGGCAGGGGTAGGCAACCTTGGCTCTCCAGCTGTTTTGAAACTACAAATCCCATGAGACATTGCAAGACCCTGACAATCACAGGCTTGACTACTAGAGGCAGAGGCATAGTGGGATTTGTAGTTTCACCACAGCTGGAGGGCCAAGGTTACCTACCCCTGGGTTAAGGGCTAGATTTGTGTTAAGATAAGGGTAGCTAAAAACAGCTTTATAATCATCATATATGATAGCCTAATGCAATGGTTGGGAAAAGAATAGGCCTTTTAGGGCTATCCTATGAGGCAAGCATTTTGGTGTAAGAAATGCAGTTTATCACTTACAGAAATTCCCAACCTCACAAACCAACCGCCCTGGCCCTTTCTTCTTTTCAGACAAATACAGAATGGGTCTGCATTATAAAGCTAAACTTCTAATAGAACAAACTGTGCAATTTGTACATCATATAATCGATCAAGGGCTAAACTACCTGGATGATTTTATCCTAAACCATTCAAGGGGCTTAACCACTTTTTTGCTGCAAATAGTGCTGCAAATCCTGTGATTGCCAGCAAGTAGTTAAACTGTTCAGTAGTAGGAGGTGAACATGCCCCTGAGTTTAGCCCTTTGATAACATTCCCACCTGAAAACATTCAAACATCAGTAAAATTATTGTTTTCAGACACAGTTTTTCAGCTGTGATGCTGTCTTTGTGAACTTTGTCTGCGCTGTTTGTTTCAATGTCAATGCGCTAGAGAAGGATGTACTGTATGAGAGTGTTATTAAAGCCTTCAGCAAGCTGCTAAGTACATGTTCTAGCTGGAAAAATACAAGCAACCTTGAACATAAAAAACAAAAGTCTCTAACATCAGAGCACACTGCAACCTTGAGAAGTAGTACTATTGAATAACTGCTAGTAAATATCACTGTTCCTCCTGACAGATCATTCTACATAAATAGCACAAATAACTGTATTCTGGTAGTCTGACAACAAAATAATTAGATCATGTCTTTATAAAGCCTGTTGAACGTAAATTGTGTTATCTGACAAATAAAAGTTGATTGTGGGTCTTCTGTTTTTTTTTTTTTTTTTTTTTTTTTACTGCAGCTTATCTATATTTTATTTATTGCAATAGAGTTTATATGCAGCTCCCATTATTTTAGCTAACCCTGTCTCTTCTGGTCTGGTACTTGTTAGCTAGTTTTAGCTCAGGGCTTGACAAACCAGCATAGGCTAAAGCCAGGTTAGGCATCCGATGGCCACTTCTGGTTGTTAGGGGTCCTGTTGCATGTCAAATTAGAAACTACAAGGGAGGGACTAAAGCACAGAGTAGATGCGTGTGAAAAACTGTGTTCCGGGCTGGTCGGACAACAGTTGGAGGAACTTCCCATCACCACTGATCTTGTCAGGTTTCTGTCACAAACACAAACGCCACATTACGATAATCCTCAGGGACCCCTGAAACTGAACGTTGCTGCAACATTCATCTGGAGTTATCTTTATTAATAACTATATAAATAACCAAATAAATTTGATAAAACATGGCAACCTTGTATTTGTCGGGGGATAACTGAGATCGTAGATGGAGCTGCCCCGACTGCTCTCCACTTTCCTTCCCCTTACCTTTTTCCTTTCCTAATTTATTCCTACCTGCTCTTTTCTGTGCTGACCAGTTTTGAGAATCCTGGATATATCAACCTTAATCGAAAGGCGACATTTAAACGCACTATTTTGCCTGTCTCTTTATATAACATTTCTTGTACGGTACTAATCTGATAAGACAACTGTTCTGTTTGTGGAATTTGATGTAATTTGCCTATTCCTAACTGTCCTTTGGATCCTACTGATGCTCTTGTGTTATAAAGGGATATCGGGGGGGGGGGGAATGTAGAAAATAATCCACTAAAATAAAGTCCTTAAGGTGTAATGTCCATATGAATTATGCAGGCAGAGAAAATGGCCCACTCTGCGGCAGCTCGGTCCTTAGAGTAAAAAGTGACTCTAAAAAGCAAACAGTAGAAGGGAGGGGGGACAGGCTCCAACTAAGTCTAGCACTTTAAAAAAAAGATTTTAACATGTACAAAATGAATACACTCACAAGAGAACTGTAAAAGCAGGCATAACATGTTATTAACGTTCTGTGAACACTATCATGGTCCCGGTCCGCCAATGGAAACAGGCTGTGGTTCCGCTGATCAGAAGCATTGATGGCTTCCAGTGCTTCCTGATGCTTGCGGAATGTAGAGACAGGCGGATGTGATGTCAGGACTGGAAGTGATGTATAGAAATGGCAACGCGTTGCGGAGCATGTGCTTCTTCTTCAGGCCATACTAGTGCCATGTTAATTGAGGTATATATGGGCAAGCAAGGGGGCAGAGGTTGGCAGACAGCAAAGCTCAGACCCCGCAAGCATCAAATATTAATAATAATTTGTTATTATTTGATGCTTGCTGGTTATGGCTGCTTTTACAGTTCCCTTGTGAGTGTATTCATTGTATTTATATTAAAATATATTTTACTCTGCTACACTTAGTTGGTGCTTGTCTCTCCCCCCCCCCCCCCCCCACTCCTTGTATTGATGCAAATCCGGGCTATGTTTGTTTTTCATTCAGACATGTTTCTCTCGTTATATGTTTTGTATGATTTATTAATCTATGATATCTGTCATATAGTGGTTGTCACTTTTGTACCCTTCCTTTTTGTATTTCGCACAGAATACAAAAAAAGTTTAAAAGTAAATTAACCTATTCATGTTTTAAAAATAGGTCAGCTAGCTGAATGTATTTCCAAGAATTTTCTTTTAGGGCTCCTCATATCACCTTCATTAAGCTGGTTTGCTCTATGCATTCATAATACATGGACAAGGTAGATAATATAGATTTCAATGGTACCAGTTCAGAACAAAGCTCTGCATTGGAAAAAAATAAAACATTAGTTGCAATGCACTGCAACAAGTAGAAGTCATATAAAAGATCATGCCACAATTGCACAGTGCCATCACTGGAAAGCCTGCAGAAGCCAATATGTTCTACAGAATGCCGTAAAATTAAATGACCATTTTTGTAGAGCCAATGTAGGGTTAGTACATGAGTCTATACTGTACATTGGTTAATGGTTCCCCATTATTATTAGTGTAGCCAGATAATGGGCTACAGCAATATGAAGAAGCCTTTTATTCTTCTCTCCTACTGAGATACTGATGTTATGCTACACCATTCTCCTCTTGCCAGCAGGGGGAGAACTAGAGCCAAGTAAGCCTATAGACTTCTATGCAGAGTGCAGAGACTCCTGGGAGTTGCAGTTTCAAATGACAGCTATATAAAGGGACAAATAGATTCTTTACACTACAGATCTCAATAGGCACTGTGCAGTAGGATAAGTGGAGAGATGATTTAGATTAAACTGCATGGGAAAGTTATTCCTCTTGGCACCGAGCGAGTCAGAGAGAAAACAGCTTTGTCTGCAGAGATCCAAGCCTGAGACTGGGAGTGAAGACACCCAGGGGCAGTGCAGCTCTGCCCACATCACAGCACTTGCACCAGTGCCACAGGGAGAATGGAGCATCCACTCACTCTCCCTGGATACACAAAGTACATTACACATTATCATAAGCATAAACACATAAACACCCCACAATTGTTCAATAACAAGGTAAAGTGGACACAATATTGTTAACATCTCCAAGAAATTAGCAGACAGACAGAACAAATGGTGAGTTAATTAACAACGGGAATTCACACCAGGGGGCACACAATGGGGGAAAGATACCATGGGAGAAACACACCTTAGTAAACATATTATAGCAGGAGACTCCAGCATCAAGTTGGTTTAAGCTGATTATATTAACATCTGCTCTAAGTCTCACAGTCTAAAGCAGTAATTGCTGGTTTGGGCACAAAGGCCCCAAATCTGTTTGTTTCGAGTAGACATGGGCCTAAAACCAAAGCAAGACCACTCCAAGGGTCCCCCATGCACACACCTCCCAAAGAGTAGTGCTCCATAGTCAGTAGTAGGGATGAGCCGAACACCCTCCTGTTCGATTCGCAGCAGAACATGTGAACAGGCAAAAAATTTGGCAGAACACACGAACACCGTTAACCACTTGAGCCCCGGACCATTATGCTGCCTAAGGACCAGAGGTCTTTTTCCAATTTGGCACTGCGTCGCTTTAACTGCTAATTGCGCGGTCATGCAATGCTGTACCCAAACGAAATTTGCGTCCTTTTCTTCCCACAAATAGAGCTTTCTTTTGATGGTATTTGATCACCTCTGCCGTTTTTATTTTTTGCGCTATAAACGGAAAAAGACCGAAAATTTTGAAAAAAAATGATATTTTCTACTTTTTGTTATAAAAAAAATCCAATAAACTCAATTTTAGTCATACATTTAGGCCAAAATTTATTCGGCCACATGTCTTTGGTAAAAAAAAAGTTAATAAGCGTATATTTATTGGTTTGCGCAAAAGTTATAGCGTCTACAAACTAGGGTACATTTTCTGGAATTTACACAGCTTTTAGTTTATGACTGCCTATGTCATTTCATGAGGTGCTAAAATGGCAGGGAAGTACAAAACCCCCCCAAATGACCCCATTTTGGAAAGTAGACACCCCAAGGAAATTGCTGAGAGGCATGTAGAACCCATTGAATATTTATTTTTTTTGTCCCAAGTGATTGAATAATGACAAAAAAAAAAAAAAAAAAAAATATTTACAAAAAGTTGTCACTAAATGATATATTGCTCACACAGGCCATGGGCCTATGTGGAATTGCACCCCAAAATACATTCAGCTGCTTCTCCTGAGTATGGGGATACCACATGTGTGGGACTTTTTGGGAGCCTAGCCACGTACGGGGCCCCGAAAACCAATCACCGCCTTCAGGATTTCTAAGGGCATAAATTTTTGATTTCATTCCTCACTACCTATCACAGTTTTGAAGGCCATAAAATGCCCAGATGGCACAAAACCCCCCCAAATGACCCCATTTTGGAAAGTAGACACTCCAAGCTATTTGCTGAGAGGCATGTTGAGTCCATGGAATACTTTCTTTTTTGACACAAGTTGCGGGAAAGTGACGATTTTTTTTTTTTTTGCACAAAGTTGTCACTAAATGATATATTTCTCACACAGGCCATGGGCATATGTGGAATTGCACCCCAAAATACATTTAGCTGCTTCTCCTGAGTATGGGGATACCACATGTGTGGGACTTTTTGGGAGCCTAGCCGCATACGGGGCCCCGAAAACCAAGCACCGCCTTCAGGATTTCTAAGGGCATAATGTTGTGATTTGACTCCTCACTACCTATCACAGTTTTGAAGGGCATAAAATGCCAAGATGGCACAAAACCCCCCCAAATGACCCCATTTTGGAAAGTAGACACCCCAAACTATTTGCTGAGAGGCATGTTGAGTCCATGGAATATTTTATATTTTGACACAAGTTGCGGGAAAGTAACACTTTTTTTTTTTTTTTTTTTTTTTTTGCACAAAGTTGTCACTAAATGATATATTGCTCAAACATGCCATGGGCATATGTGGAATTACACCCCAAAATACATTCTGCTGCTTCTCCTGAGTATGGGGATACCACATGTTTAGGACTTTTTGGGAGCCTAGCCGCGTACGGGGCCCCGAAAACCAATCACCGCCTTCAGGATTTCTAAGGGCATAAATTTTTGATTTCATTCCTCACTACCTATCACAGTTTTGAAGGCCATAAAATGCCCAGATGGCACAAAACCCCCCCAAATGACCCCATTTTGGAAAGTAGACACTCCAAGCTATTTGCTGAGAGGCATGTTGAGTCCATGGAATACTTTCTTTTTTGACACAAGTTGCGGGAAAGTGACAATTTTTTTTTTTTTTGCACAAAGTTGTCACTAAATGATATATTTCTCACACAGGCCATGGGCATATGTGGAATTGCACCCCAAAATACATTTAGCTGCTTCTCCTGAGTATGGGGATACCACATGTGTGGGACTTTTTGGGAGCCTAGCCGCATACGGGGCCCCGAAAACCAAGCACCGCCTTCAGGATTTCCAAGGGCATAATGTTGTGATTTGACTCCTCACTACCTATCACAGTTTTGAAGGCCATAAAATGCCAAGATGGCACAAAACCCCCCCAAATGACCCCATTTTGGAAAGTAGACACCCCAAACTATTTGCTGAGAGGCATGTTGAGTCCATGGAATATTTTATTTTTTGACACAAGTTGCGAGAAAGTGACAATTTTTTTTTTTTTTTTGCACAAAGTTGTCACTAAATGATATATTGCTCAAACATGCCATGGGCATATGTGGAATTACACCCCAAAATATATTCTGCTGCTTCTCCTGAGTATGGGGATACCACATGTGTGGGACTTTTTGGGAGCCTAGCCGCATACGGGGCCCCGAAAACCAAGCACCGGCTTCAGGATTTCTAAGGGCGTTAAGTTGTGATTCCACTCCTCACTGCCTATCACAGTTTTGAAGGCCATAAAATGCCAAGATGGCAAAACCCCCCCCCAAATGACCCCATTTTGGAAAGTAGACACCCCAAGCTATTTGCTGAGAGGCATGGTGAGTATTTTGCAGCTCTCATTTGTTTTTGAAAATGAAGAAAGACAAGAAAAATGTATTTTTTTTTTCTTTTTTCAATTTTCGAAAGTTTGTGACAAAAAGTGAGGTCTGCAAAATACTCACTATACCTCTCAGCAAATAGCTTGGGGTGTCTATTTTCCAAAATGGGGTCATTTGGGGGGGGGTTGTGCCATCTGGGCATTCCGTGGCCTCCGAAACTGTGCTAGGCAGTGAAGAGTGAAATCAAAAATTTACGCCCTTAGAAAGCCTGAAGGCGGGGCTTGTTTTTCGGGGTCCCGTGCGCGGCTAGGCTCCCAAAAAGTCCCACACATGTGGTATCCCCATACTCAGGAGAAGCAACAGAATGTATTTTGGGGTATAATTTCACATATTCCCATGGCATGTTTGAGCAATATATCATTTAGTGACATCTTTGTGCAAAAAAAAAAAAAAAAAAAAAAAGATTTGTCTCTTTCCCGCAACTTGTGTCACAATATAAAATATTCCATGGACTCGACATGCCTCTCAGCAAATAGCTTGGGGTGTCTACTTTCCAAAATGGGGTCATTTGGGGGGGTTTTGAACTGTCCTGGCATTTTATGCACAACATCTAGAAGCTTATGTCACACATCACCCACTCTTCTAACCACTTGAAGACAAAGCCCTTTCTGACACTTATTGTTTACATAAAAAAATAATTTTTTTTTGCAAGAAAATTACTTTGAACCCCCAAACATTATATATTTTTTTAAAGCAAATGCCCTACAGATTAAAATGGTGGGTGTTTCATATTTTTTTTTCACACAGTATTTGCGCAGCGATTTTTCAAACGCATTTTTGGGGGAAAAAACACACTTTTTAAAATTTTAATGCACTAAAACACACTATATTGCCCAAATGTTTGATGAAATAAAAAAGATGATCTTAGGCCGAGTACATGGATACCAAACATGACATGCTTTAAAATTGCGCACAAACGCGCAGCGGCGACAAAATAAATACATTTTTAAAAGCCTTTAAAAGCCTTTACAGGTTACCACTTTAGATTTACAGAGGAGGT
Source organism: Aquarana catesbeiana (assembly GCF_042186555.1). Classification (NCBI taxonomy): domain Eukaryota; kingdom Metazoa; phylum Chordata; class Amphibia; order Anura; family Ranidae; genus Aquarana; species Aquarana catesbeiana. The sequence goes on from NC_133324.1 coordinate 309,753,933, forward strand.
CTACTGCTAAAATTACTGCCCTCGTTCTGTCCTTCGCGGTGATACCTCACATGCATGGTGCAATTGCTGTTTACATTTGACGCCAGACCGACGCTTGCGTTCGCCTTTGCGCGAGAGCAGGGGGGGACAGGGGTGCTTTTTTTTTTTTTTTTTTTTTTCTTTATTATTTTTTTGCTTTTTTATCTTATTTTTAAACTGTTCCTTTCATTTTTATTTTTTTTTAATTAATTTTATTGTTATCTCAGGGAATGTAAATATCCCCTATGATAGCAATAGGTAGTGACAGGTACTCTTTTTTTAAAAAATTGGGCTCTATTAGACCCTAGATCTCTCCTCTGCCCTCAAAGCATCTGACCACACCAAGATCAGTGTGATAAAATGCTTTCCCAATTTCCCAATGGCGCTGTTTACATTCGGCGAAATCTAAGTCATGAAATGCTCGTAGCTTCCGGTTTCTTAGGCCATAGAGATGTTTGGAGCCATTCTGGTCTCCGATCAGCTCTGTGGCCAGCTGGCTGAATCACCGGCTGCATTCTCAGGTTCCCTGTTGGGACAGGAAAGCCAGAGAAAAACACGGAAGACGGTGGGGGAGGGGGGGGCATTCCCTCCCACTGCTTGCAAAAGCAGTCTAGAGGCTAATTAGCCGCTAGGATTGCTTTTACATGAAAGCCGACCGCTGGCTGAAAAGAATGATACCAAGATGATACCTAAACCTGCAGGCATCATTCTGGTATAACCACTCAAAGTCCAGCAACATACCAGTACGTTGCTGGTCCTTGTTAGGCATATATTGTAAACTTTTTTTTCATGCAGCCTGTGGGCTGAACGAAAAAAAGATATTGATCGGTGGGTATGCCCACCATTAGAATACCTCCCTTCATCCACCCACTTCTAATGATGGGCATACATGCACCATTTATATATGCCGAAGCATGGGGGCATCCTCCCGCAAAAGGCAGGAGCAAATCGCTCCTCCACCCACTACTGCCCCCACGCTTCGGCATATATGCTGAAGTATGTAACTGTGGTGGTGAAATCACCTCCGACAGCGTTGGAGTCACGGCTTTATATATCGTGGGAGCAAACGCTGTTGCTGTCAAGATAAATAAATCCGCGCTGCAACTGAATGGCGTACCTGCTAAGCAAATGATGGTTAACAATAAAACAAAGCAACATTACAGTATAACAGTAAGACTTACCATACCTGCAAAGCAAATACAAAAAAAAAAATAGTAAAAAATAAAACATTTAACGCAACCTGTGCCTAAAATATATATATGCCGAAGCATGGGGGCATCCTCCCGCAAAAGGCAGGAGCAAATCGCTCCTCCACCCACTTCTGCCCCCACGCTTCGGCATATATGCTGAAGTATGTAACTGTGGTGGTGAAATCACCTCCGACAGCGTTGGAGTCACGGCTTTATATATCGTGGGAGCAAACGCTGTTGCTGTCAAGATAAATAAATCCGCGCTGCAACTGAATGGCGTACCTGCTAAGCAAATGATGGTTAACAATAAAACAAAGCAACATTACAGTATAACAGTAAGACTTACCATACCTGCAAAGCAAATACAAAAAAAAAAAAATAGTAAAAAATAAAACATTTAACGCAACCTGTGCCTAAAATATATATATGCCGAAGCATGGGGGCATCCTCCCGCAAAAGGCAGGAGCAAATCGCTCCTCCACCCACTTCTGCCCCCATGCTTCGGCATATATGCTGAAGTATGTAACTGTGGTGGTGAAATCACCTCCGACAGCGTTGGAGTCACGGCTTTATATATCGTGGGAGCAAACGCTGTTGCTGTCAAGATAAATAAATCCGCGCTGCAACTGAATGGCGTACCTGAAAACAATAAAATGGTTACCAACAAAACACAGTAAACGGTAAAGTATGAAAAATCTGAAAAGGAAACATGGTAAAACATAATAACAATAAAACATTGCAGAATAGAATAGAGTAAAAAAGAGAAGAACAATAGAGAGAGAATAGAGAGAGAGAGAACAATAAAACAACAACTATTTTTGGTTTTTTTATTTTATATTTTTTTTTGTGTTTTTATTTTTTTTAATTTTTTTTAATTTTATTTTTTTACACTTTTTTTTAGTAACTTTTAACTTTTGTAACTTTTGTTCCAGGTTTGGGTCTCTCAAAATGCAATGGCATCTTGGGAGACCCTGTGTTAGTGTGCCTAGTCTGTGCAGTGCTGAACCCTACGCTAATACTCAACTAATGTATGGTAGCGTTCAAAGCATTCACCCATGCAAAGACCAGGATTGCCAGGACAGGAGGGACAATAAGTCCGGGTGTCACGCCTAAATCCGCGCTTGCTGCAGACACGACATCTTTTTTGGGGGGCTCGTTGGGTAGGGGTACTCGGGATGGCATAAATAAAATGCCGCTCATGCAGCCGGCTTACTGCATTTGGTTGGGGAAGGTGAGGTAGAGCACCGTCTGGAAACAGAAGGGCTCTGACGATCTCTTCCTGGAATTTAAGGAAGGATCCAGTCCGTCCTGAAGCTCTGTATAGCACATGAGCATTCAGCAAAGCCAATTGAAATAAGTATACAGACACTTTTTTGTACCAGCGTCTGGCCTTACGGGCAACTAAGTACGGCGCCAACAACTGGTCGTTGAGGTCCACCCCTCCCATATTAAGGTTGTATTCGTGGACACAGAGGGGTTTCTCCACAACACCAGTCGCCGTAGAAATTTGGGTCGTCGTGTCTGCATGAAGGGAGGTGAGAACGAAAACATTCTTCTTATCCCTCCACTTCATAGCGAGCAAATTATTATACTTCAAGCAGGCTCTCTCCCCCAGCCTAAGACGGGAATCTACAAGCCGCTGGGGAAAGCCCCGGCGATTAGGTCGCACGGTGCCACATGCTCCAATCTGCTGATCAAACAAGTGACTAAAAAGTGGCACGCTCGTATAATAATTGTCCACGTACAAGTGGTACCCCTTTCCGAATAAGGGTGACACCAAGTCCCACACTATCTTGCCAGCGCTTCCTATGTAGTCAGGGCAGTTTGTCGGCTCTACGTGACTATCTCTTCCCTCGTAAACCATAAATCTATATGTATAGCCTGTGGCCCTGTCACAGAGCTTATACATCTTGACCCCGTATCTGGCACGCTTGCTGGGAAGGTACTGTTTGAATGACAAGCGGCCAGAAAACTTAATCAGGGACTCATCAACGCAGACAACTTGATGGGGGGTAAACAAGTCTGCAAAACGTTGGTTGAAGTGGTTTACGAGGGGCCGAATTTTGTAGAGCCGATCGTATGCAGGGTCTCCACGAGGACGACAGAGTTCATTGTCGTTGAAGTGCATGAACCGCAAAATCTGCTCGTATCGTGCCCTGGCCATGGAAGCAGAGAACAAGGATGAATGGTAAATTGGGTCAGTGGACCAATATGACCGCAACTTACTCTTTTTATTCAACCCCATGAGGAGGGAAAGGCCCAGAAAGGTCTTAAATTCGGAGACCGTAATTGGTCTCCAATCTCTGGCAAGGGTGGACTGGGGCATAGTGGCGATGTGTTGACCAGCGTACAAATTGCTTTGGTCCACAATAGATCTATAGAGATCTTCGGTGAAAAACAGTGAATAAAAATCCAGTGGCATAAAGTCAACTGTTTCCACCTGAATTCCGGGTTGGCCAGTGAAAGGGGGAAGTACGGGTGCTGCAGAAGTGGAAGGTTCCCAATTCGGATTGGCCAATGCAGCAGGAAGGGCACTATGGGCACGACGGGCCTGTCTTTGTCTTCTTGGTGGCAGCGGGACACTACTACTGCTTGCCACCTCGCCAGCTTGAACTGCACTTATGGGACTCGCCACGTCACCACGTGATACTGCAGTGCTGGATGTACGACCAGGGTGTACTAGGCCGCTGGTGCTTGCCAGTTCACCAGAAGGAGTAGCGGCGCTAGTACTGCTCTGCTCCATACGAGAGCCCTGCGGTTCTTGCACTTCAAGGACAGCATAAGTTTGGGGTCTGGTACGCCTGACCCTAGCAGGGACCACAACTCTGTCGTCAGAGCTATCTGTCATGGAGCCGCTGTCCTCTACAGGTTCGTATTCTGAGCCTGAACTTGACAGATGAGTGACTTCCTCTTCACTATCTGTCATGCTCAGAATCCTGTAGGCCTCTTCACTAGTGTACCTTGGATTTGCCATTTTGGCCTCTAAATTTAGGGGTACACTAGTGAGACTCACAGGCAAAAAAGCTCCTGACTGTTGGCGACTGTATCAAAACGCTACCAAAAAACTGTTAGCGATCGCAGGGATCAGGCCTGACTCTGCGACCGCTGCAGTTATGTGTGCTTAGTGTTTTGTAAGTGTCAGTAATCGATCGATACTGCACTTGGGTGGGCTGGGCAGGGCTGGGCCGAGGAGCAAAACGCAGGTGCTAGCAGGTATCTGGGCTGATCCCGCTAACACTGCGTTTCAGGGAACCCTAAACTGCTGGGGAGTATAGATCTGATCGGATCAGATATCGATCCGTTCAGATACTATAGCACTAAGGGAGGTGTATGCTGCGTGCGTGGGTTTTAGCTGTACTGGCGCTAACCTGACGCTGCCTGGGGCGACGCAGACCTTATCAGATCCTAAAAACTATAAATCTATCACCGCCGGGCAATTAGGGGGTTAAACCTTTATAGGGTAATAAACGGCGGGTGCCCTAAAACTATAATAAACTGTAATAAACTGTAATAAACTACAAAAAACAAACTATCTAACCAGCGTCACCCGTAACACTTATACGGTGATCGCTGGTGAAAGGGTTAACTAGGGGGCAATCAGGGGGTTAAAACCTTTAGCAGGTAGTATATGGGGGTCCCTGTCGCTATAAAACACTGACAGCGAACCTATATACTTACCTCCCTAAACTAGCGTCACCTGTGTCACTAATACAGCGATCAGAAAAACGATCGCTTAGCGACACTGGTGACGGGGGGTAATCAAGGGGTTAACTTTTATTAGGGGGGGTTAGGGGGGTACCCTGGACCTAAGGGGGGTACCCTAGACCTAAAGGGGGCTAACCTAACTGCCCTAAAACTTTTAACTGACACAAACTGACACCAATGCAAAAAAAAAAAAAAATGCTATTGGTGTCAGAGTGACAGGGGGTACAGGGGGGTGATCAGGGGGTGATCGGGGGGTGATGGGGGGTGACAAGTGTGCCTGGCGTGTTCTACTGTTAGTGTAGTGTTGTGCAGACTTACTTGATGTCTTCTCTCCTCGGCGCGGCGACGAAAAGACCGGCTCAAGGAGAGATGACATCACTTCCTTTCCCTCTGTTTACATTACAGAGGGAAGGAAGCATTTTCATTCGCCGGGAGCGATCGGGAGGGGGTGGCCAACAATGGATGGCCTCCCCCTGACCTTTGATCGCCCGGGAAGAAATGGCGACCGCCTCGGGCACCGGGGGGGGGACCGATCGGTCCCCCCACCCGCGGAAGGCAAATCACGTACCCTGTACGTGATTTTGCCTGTCCGTGCCACCTTGCCGACGTACATCGGCGTGAGGCGGTCGTCAAGTGGTTAAGGTCTATTGGACACGAACATGAATAATCAAAAGTGCTAATTTTAAAGGCTTATATGCAAGTTATTGCCATAAAAAGTGTTTGGGGACCCGGGTCCTACCCCAGGGGACATGTATCAATGCAATTTTTTTTCGGGAGCAGTGATTTTTTTAAAGCTTAAAGTGAAACAATAAAAATGTAATATTCCTTTAAATATTGTGCCTGGGGGGTGTCTATAGTATGCCTATAATTTGGCGTATTTTTCCCGTGTTTAGAACAGTACCACAGCAAAATGACATTTCTAAAGGAAAAATTGTCATTCAAAACTGATCGCGGCTGTAATGAATTGTCGGTCCCAGCATTATAGATAAAACTCATTGAAAAAAAGAACATGGGATCCCCCCAAGTCCATTACCAGGCTCTTTGGGTCTGGTATGAATATTAAGGGGAACCCCAAACCAAAATAAAAAAAAATGCGTTGGGGTCCCCCTAAAATCCATACCAGGCCCTTCGGTCTGATATGGAAATTAAGGGGAACCCTGCATCAAATTTAAAAAAAAAATAGCGTAGGGGTCCCCCCAAAATCCATACCAGACCCTTATCCGAGCATGCAACCTGGCAGGCCGCATGAAAAGAGGGTGGAACGAGAGAGTGCCCCCCTCTTGAACCATACCAGGCCACATGCCCTCAACATGGGGAGGGTGCTTTGGGGTAGCCCCCAAAGCACCTTGTCCCCATGTTGATGGGGACAAGGGCCTCATCCCCACAACCCTTGCCCAGTGGTTGTGGGGGTCTGCAGGCGGGGGGCTTATCGGAATCTGGAAGCCCCCTTTAACAAGGGGACCCCCAGATCCCGGCCTCCCCCCCGTGTGAAATGGTAACGTGGTACAAGTACCCCTACCATTTCACAAAAAAGTGTCAAAATGTTACAAAAGACAAGACACAGCTTGGGACAAGTCCTTTATTAAAAAATAAAAAAATAAAAATGTCCCACGATGTCCATTCATCTTCTTCTATCACACTGCCTGCCGGAACCAAAAAGAAAAAAAAATCCGCAACCGATCCGCCTCCATGGGAGGCTCCCGCGGTATGACGCCTCTTTGCTTGTGACGGCTCTTATATAACTGAGGGTGGGGCCACACAGTGATGTAACCGGGTGACCCTGCCCCCTCTGACACCACGGGGACTTCCCCATGGCTTCCCCGTGGCGTCAGAAGGGGACAGGGCCAACCATTGTCTCTGATCTCTGCCACAAGCATAACAGCCTTGGTATGTGTACTGCCACCGCTTCCACAACTGAATGGGGTTATCATACACCTGTATGACAGCAACAATGTTCCTTATCACTGCCACACCAGTCGCAGTGTTGCAAAACCAGTGTATGCCAGCAACAGTGTTCCTGATTGCCATCACACAAATGTCACTAGCCCAATGAAAGCCAGTAACAGTGTTCCTGATCACTGTCACAACAGTGCCAGTGTCACCAGACCAGTGTATGCCAGCAACAGTGTCCCTAATCACCACTACTCCAGTCCCAGCTTCACCAGACCAGTGTAAGCCACCAACAGTGCTGCTGAACTGACCCATCTGCACATTCCACTGACTACATTCCTGTGAGACACCGGTCTCAGCCATCCCCTATGAACAGTTGTACACCTTGAACCACAGAACATCTATTGTTCATCCTTTTTTCAGCCTCCTGTACTTCCTAATCAGTGAACATAGCACTCCTTGGGATAGTCATTCACCAGTGGGCAAGGCTTGCTTGGTTTATAGGAACGGGTTCTTCTATAGGTGAAGCTACGCTAAGCTATATTCTCTGCCCACTCGTATGGAGCTGATAATTTCAGTACACTGTTTTTGATACAATTGGTTAATTTTTGTGATACACAAGATATGTCAGGTACAATTAGTCCACTGAAAAAGTCCCACACATGTAGTATCCCCATACCCAGGAGGAGTAGTAGAACCTATTTTGAGGTAAAATTCTAAGTATGCCCATGCTTTGTGTAAAAAAATATCTTAATAAATTGACAAGTTTGTGCAAAAAAAAAAAAATATTTCCTTTTAACATTTTCTGAAAGCTTGTAGCAAAAAAAATAAAGGCTTCAAAAGATTCAACACATTTCTTAAAAAAAAAAACTTGGGATGTTTACTCTTCAAAATTAGGTAATTTTGTGGGTGTTCCCACTGTTTCAGTGCTACAGGGCCTCCAAAAATGTGATTAAATGTGTAATTTATGCTCCTAGGAAACCCAAAGGTGCTCCTTGGATTTTGGGCCTCTCTATTTGACTAGGCTGTGAAAAAAGTCTCACACATGTGGTATCACCATGCTTGAGAGAAGGAGTAGTAGAATGTGTTTTAAGGGGTCATTCTAAGTATGTGTGTTAGAAACATCTTATTAATTAACAATTTTTTACAAAAAATAAATACATGTCATGCTTACGCATCCTTATGCAGTGTGGTTTAGGTCCTCAATCAATATTCAGACATTTCAGAACTAAAAGTGAAATGGAGCAATTTGCTATTGTTTTTGATAGTCTCAGAAAGTTTTTGCATCTCTGATACTCTATCTCCAGTGGGTAAGTAGCTGTATATCAGGATCGTTTTGCCTTCCAGTTTGATTGAATTTGTATCACTGGCTCTTACTCCTACACTTTAGAGGGTGAAAGTTGCTGCTGACCATATGGAAAAATCTGCCATTGTCATTGATTGGAAAATCAATATAATTAATACTGAAAATTCTTCTGGGCATACTTATGATTCTGCAGTTGCCCAGTCTGAGTCCCAAAGCTCTATTAAAACTTCTACTCTGTTGCCAGCTACTTAATTGCTACTCAGCTTTCTATGGAGTTCCCCGATCCTTGTTTTAAGTTATTCATGCTTCATTGATAGTTTACTCTTTCTCAGAGACTGTCTATGCCTTTCCGTACAAATAATTTGTGTTTGCCTAATGGTTATTAGGTATGTCTCTACTATAGTTACAACCCTTGCAATTGCAGCTTCATCCTTATTTTTTTTTTGTTTTAATTTGTATAATTGGAAAATGATACTCATACAAACTCTGAATGGACTTTAGTTGGTCTGTTATGGCTCTATGCCCAAAAATCAATAGCTCTTAGATGAAAGTCTGAGCCCTACGACATGAAAGCCCTTCTCCGTATTGGTGAATTTCATCTAGTCTTACCTATATATGGCAATCTGATATTACAAACCTCATTTCAAACCCCTCACATTTCTGTAAATATTTTATTTTATCCTTCAATGTGACAACACTAAAGAAATGTCACCTTGCTACAATGTAAAGTAGTGAGTATACAGCTTGTATAACAGTGCAAATTTGCTGTCCTCAACACACTCAACACACAGCCATTAATATCTAAATCGCTGTCAACAAAAGTGAGTAGACCCCTAAATGAAAATGTACAAATTGGGCCCAATTAGCCATTTTCCCTCTCCAGTATCATGTGACTCGTTAATGTTACAAGGTCTCAGGTGTGAATGGGGAGCAGGTGTGTTATTGCTCTCACTCTCTCATACTGGTCACTGGTCTCTAAGGATCTGAAAAAAAGAGTTGTTGCTCTACATAAAGATGGCATAGGCTATAAGAAGATTGCCAAGACCCTGAAACTGAGTTGCAGCATGGTGGCCAAGATCATACAGCGGTTTACCAGGACAGGTTCTACTCAGAATAGGCCTCGCCATGGTCGACCAAAGAAGTTGAGTGCATGTGCTCAGAGTCATATCCAGAGGTTGTCTTTGGGAAATAGATGTATAAGTGCTGCCAGCATTGCTGCAGAGGTTGAAGGGGTGGGGGGACAGCCTTTAAGTGCTCAGACCATTCGCCTCACACTGCATGAAATTAGTCTGCATGGCTGTCATCCCAGAAGGAAGCCTCTTATAAAGATGGTACACAAGAAAGCCCGCAAACAATTTGCTGAAGACAAGCAGAGTAAGTACATGGATTACTAGAACCATGTCTTGTGGTCTGATGAGAACCATGTCTTGTGGTCTGATGAGACCAAGATAAACTTATTTGGTTCAGATGGTGTCAAGTGTGTGTTGCGGCAACCAGGTGAGGAATATATAGACAAGTGTGTCTTGCCTACAGTCAAGCATGGTGGTGGGAGTGTCATGATCTGGGGCTGCATGAGTGCTGCCGGCACTGGGGAGCTACAGTTCATTGAGGGAACCATGAATGCCAACATGTACTGTGACATACTGAAGCAGAGCATGATCCCCTCCCTTCAGAGACTGGGCAGCAGGGCAGTATTCCAACATGATAACTACCCCAAACACACCTCCAAGACGATCACTGCCTTGCTGAAGAAGCTGAGGGTAAAGGTGATGGACTGGCCAAGCATGTCTCCAGACCTAAACCCCATTGAGCATCTATGGGGCATCCCCAAACAGAAGGTTTAGGAACGCAAGATCTCTAACATCCACCAGCTTGATGATGTCCTCAAGGAGGAGTGGAAGAGGACTCCAGTGGCAACCTTTGAAGCTCTGGTGAACTCCATGCCCAAGAGGGTTAAGGCAGTGCTGGAAAATAATGGTGGCCACACAAAATATTGACACTTTGGACCCAATTTGGACATTTTCACTTAGGAGTATACTCACTTTTTTTGCCAGAGGTTTAGACATTAATGGCTGTGTGTTGAGTTATCTTGAGGGGACAGCAAATTTACACTGTTATACAAGCTGTACTCTCACTACTTTACATTGTAGCAAAGTGTCATTTCTTCAGTGTTGTCACATGAAAACATATAATAAAATATTTACAAAAATGTGAGGGGCTTAAACACTTTTGTGAGATACTGTATATACACAGTATATATGTGCTGCACTGTGCTACCACATCTGCTTTGAATATACATACTGTATATATATATATATATATTTATATATATATATATATATATTTAATACGATTGCTTTGTAATCTATCAGGCCTAAATGCTGGGTTTCCTAATTAGCTTATTGATTTGTGTAGCTTCTCTAGATTCATAGGGAGATATGCTGTATGGGCACATATCACTGTTCCTAATTATTAAACTATTGAACACAGTGATTGCGATGCAAGCATTTGGCATACACAGTGCTCATATTATTGATAGTTTTTATAGGCCATATGTAATGCTTATAATACCAAATGTATTCTTTTGTATTGTATTTCACAAATGACCTATTATGCACATGTTGAAACTGTAGTTAATATGATGTGTATATACTGAAAACTGTCCACTAGATGTCAGCCTTGCCATACAATTTCATGAATTCATTCTTGATATTTTTCTGAACTAAAGAATATCAAGTGTTTATTTATTTATGCTTATGTGGTCTTATAAATAATAAAGTCAACATCTGATTAGTCTGGACATCGCTTTCATTTAGCCAGGCAATTGGTAGTCACTTGTCTGGGCTGTGGTTTGACATTAAACAGTCAACTGGTTGGCAGAGCTTGCTGGGTTATTCTCCTGGGAGTTCACAGTTTTTTTTGTGTTGTTAATCTCTATGTTTTCCCTGCTTCTGCTCTTTGGATCTTACTTCTGGGTGCTCCACCTTTCCAAATTCCATACACGTGCATCCGTGTTCCCTGTGTTTTCAAGCATGCTGTCTAGCTAGAAAGGAATGGCTGTCCACACCCATACAAAAATGTGCATTGCCACACATCCTGATTAGGCAGACTCCTTTGTAGGCAGGGCTATTTAGGGGTCACTATCTCTATATTGTTTTACCTGAAAGCCAACACAGACTTCTATGTCTGCACACATGTGCCTACATAGCAGGTCTGAGACCATTAACTCAAATTTATATAAACTCTCCCATATGCCTGGGGCACACTTTCATTGAGGTCTGCCATTATACTTGTGGTTACAGAATAAGGCTCAGGAGTTCTTAGCTTATGGGTCCCCAGGTCACCTAGCTTGTTGTGAGAGTAGTTATACTTGTATTATTCTTGTGGTTACAGGATAAGGCTCAGGAGTTCAGTTGAACACCTGGGGGTCCATAGCTTATGGGTCCCCAGGTCACCTAGCTTGTTGTGAGAGTAGTTATACTTGTATTATTCTTGTGGTTACAGGATAAGGCTCAGGAGTTCTTAGCTTATGGGTCCCCAGGTCACCTAGCTTGTTGTGAGAGTAGTTATACTTGTATTATTCTTGTGGTTACAGGATAAGGCTCAGGAGTTCAGCTGAACACCTGGGGGTCCATAGCTTATGGGTCCCCAGGTCACCTAGCTTGTTGTGAGAGTAGTTCTCAGGATGATGACTTCTTTTGTTACCCACCACAAGCTCCTAGGCTAATCAGGTTTGCACTTGTTACAAAAAGACACATTGTTCCCCAGGTATTGGCTGTGCATATTAAACCAAACTTCAATCCCAAACACTAATTCTTAGTCATTACATCAAACTGCACATAAGTGCACACAAATCCTACTATATAGTTTTTAACAATCCACAGCATTTAAAATAAGTACTGTTCCAAAGATATTGTAACCGTAACTTCATTGCAGTCCATAGAATTGGTAAGCAGTCCAATACAAGGGTGATTCTCTAGTAATATCCAGTAAAATAAAAGTGTGTGTGTGTGTGTGTGTGTGTGTGTGTGTGGGGGGGGGGCTGTTGGGGGATTGTGGTATTCACGATTACTATTACACTTTCTCAGCTCCTTCCTAGTTACCAAGGCCTACAACTCCAGGCTGGGCCTCTACTCTAAAGGGGAGAACCCCCACACAGCCTTCTTTTACATCCTGGCTTCACTCTTGCTGTATTGTAGTGACCACCACTATGTCCATGTCATCCCTTAAAATTAGGGGCAATCTCTTTCTGCCTACAGGATTTCAGAATAGAAGGAAAGTAACCCTTACTTTGCCTTCTTAGGGATAACATTTTCTATTCTTAATTTGCCATTTTACAGTTTGATAGACTTTGGGTGCAACCATTTCTTTTTGTTTTTCTAGCATTGCTTGAACTCCAATGCCCTCACCGTACCGTAATACTTGATTAATATTTACTACTGTGTTCGACATTTGGCTCTGGTTCATTTTGGCTGCAAACATTTGACTATGCTTTCAACTTCCTTCCTGCCTGGACCTTTGGCACTGTGCGCTCCTGACTCTGCTAGTTTACCAACAACTCTCTAGATTGCTGGTGCACTGACTACCCACAGCTTGTCCCTGCTGCCTAAGTTCCAAGGGGTACCTGATACCTATGCATGCACACAAAGCATCCTTGAAGGTAAAGACTGGTGCAGCAATGGTTGTAAGGCCACAGCTAATTCCTGTATCTTACAGATTAGGATTTTGAGCGGGCTGCAGGAGAAAGGTTTACACAGGTATATGTCAGACTGCAAGCAGCAGTGTCCTAGTAAGACTAGGGTTGATTTACTAAATCTGGAGTGTGCAAAATCTGGTGCAGCTGTGCATGGTATCCAATCAGCTTCTAACTTCAGCTTGTTCAGTTAAGCTTTAACAAAAAAATTGGAAGCTGATTGGTTTCTATGCAGCGCTAGATCAGATTTTGCACACTCTAGTTTTAGTAAATCAAGCCCACACTGTTCTGGAGCCATGAAGCTGGGTCTGAGTATGAGTGAACCAACACGACTTGATGGGCAACCCAGATTGCCTTGTCTTGATGGCTGTCTGAATGAATACCCATGCCCTCCCTGCATTGGGTTGCACTCAGGTTAACCAGATTGGCACCTTACTTACTCGTTTAAGGCTTACTGGACTTTAAAAGCAGCAGTTCTTCTGTGTATTTTAGTGCTTATCTGTAATGCACCTCGCAGTGAAAAGCACCTGAATAGAGAAAGTGTTTAACGCCCCTTTTACACAAAGGGTTCGATCAGGTCTGCCTGTCAGTTTTTCAGGCAAATCTGATCAGACCTTTCATTCACCCCTATAGAGCGACAGGTGTAAACAGACTCATGTTTGTTTACATCCGCCTACCTCCAATTCAATCCAGTCTACTAAAAACAAATGGAAAGGGATCCCTCCTCTTCAGTCTAAGCAGATCGGATCCCAGGGCAGTCGGGTGTAAACGCAGTCGGGTGTAAGCTCTGCTTTGATCAGCAGGGGATCAGCAGACAGGTTTCCCTGCTGATCCAAACATAGTCTGCCCTACATGAAAGGGGCCTTAAATGCAACTGTAACTAAATCTGTTTTTTAGTTTTTACCAAGAGTGAAGGTCAAGCTAAATCTCAAATTTTAAGTTGCCACCAGAACGGGACTAGAGAGAAACATCTTTTAACCTCCCTGGCGGTATGATTATTTCAGATTTTTGATGCTGAAAGCGGTACAATTATTTTGCATGAAAATTTGGCGTTTTATATTGTAGGCCTGTATATCTTAGGAATAACTCGCTTAAATCTGTCCAAACAAAAGTCTAGGGTATGATAAAGTTTGAAAAATGAAATCATAAATTATAATATAATAAATAACTATAAATAATTATAACAAATATTAATATAATAATAATAAAAAGTATTCAATAATGTAATCAAATCAAAAACACTGAAATTTACTGAGTTGCAGAATTGTCACTGTCATTACTTTCAGTGTTTGGTGACAGATTTCCCCACAAATCACTATCGCTCAATTCCGCAAGTGATTCTAATTTATTATCGCTGTTTTTCTTTTCAAAGTTTTTTTTATTGGCAACAGTCAGCAAATGATTACAGACAGTATCAGTTTAGCATAGAAAGCTTACGAAAAACAGAGTACAATTTGGTGGTTAATTTAACTAAAGCATATAGAGAGAGACAATACATAGTATGAATCAACAAAGATATCTTAAACAATCAGGTCAATAATATTGATTGCTATATCGTAGGGGGCTGAGGCCCTTTGAGGCGGATAGATTCCTTAAAGGTGGTACTCCGTAAGGAGGAGGTCGTGGTCTCAGCTAAACAGCATGTATCATTAAGCAATGTTACCTGTAATGATCCTAGGGTAAGGAAGGGGATTGGAAGGAGGGGAGGGTGGCAAGAAAAAGTAAGAGTAAGGAAGAAAAAGAGAAATATGGACAAAAGGAGAAGTGGCCGGATGACCCACATGGGCCGTCTATTAATTTAGAGTCATGTTCGTTAAGGGGGCAAGGAGGCTTAAGGTTCTAGTAGGTGTTTGTCAAAATCAGGAGGCAAAAAATGATCTACCCATGGGCGCCAGATTTTGAGGTGCTGAGGGATTTTATCGAGAATAGTGGCATCAATTTTGCTATGTATCATAGCCTGAGTAACCCTGTTCTTCACTTCAGCTATATGTAAAGTTGGGGTTTTCCAGGCTCTGGCTATTGTTTGCTTGGCGGCAGTAGTGAGTTGAAGGAGAAGACGTAGCTGTGCTCTAGTGTAGTCTTGTGGGAAGCTATTCAATAGAGCCAAAGAAGGGGCAGGATTAATAGGTATTTGAAGTAGTGTGGAAGCCATTTGGAATATTGTTGCCCGGAAGCGCTGCACCGTCGGGCAAGTCCACCATATATGTAAATGGGTGCCTCTTTCGCCACAGCCACAGAAACAGTCTGGTGGGTATGCAGGTAAGAATTTGGAGATCCTAACCGGGACCAAATACCACTGCATCATAACTTTATAGTTTGCTTCTAATGCAACAACATTCTGGGCTGAAATTTTGGTGTTAGACCATATACTTGACCAGTCTTCTAGGTCTAGATCTATACTTAAATCTTTGGACCACTGTAGAGCGTAGGATGGGAGTGTAGCTGTGGAGGATGCAAGGTGGGAGTAAAGACGGGATATGATGCCTGGAGCATGGGGGTCCGAGTCGCATAAACCCTCGAACACGGAAAGATTGTCCAGTTCCGAGTTTGAACCTACAACTGTTTGGACAAAGTGTGAGATCTACAGATAGCAAAAGCACTCCTGATGTGGGAGTTGAGCTTGTGCTTGTAGGGCTGGAAATGACTTCATAGCACTTCCCGTGACCAAGTCGTACGTGCGACTCAGACCAGCCCGGGCCCAGGCTTGTAATGAGGCTGGTTCGGTGTAGGCCAGATAGAAGAGTGGGTGGCCAAAGAAGGAGAGCAAAGGAGAGTGCGGTGATATTAATTTTAATGTTTTACGTAATTTGTCCCAGATTTTAAGAGAGTGCCGTGTTATAGGGTTAGTAATAGGGCCACGAGCACGGGGAGGTAGCCATAGCAAATTGGACACTCTGAGAGGGTGGAGATCTAGCTGACCCATAGAGGCGTTTTGACCTTTGCATGATAAAGTATAACTTGGGCCAGCTGGGCTGCCTGATAGTAACACAGAAAGTTGGGTACCCCTAAGTTTATTATAAAGCATGACGGATCATGAAATCCTGGGTTTCGTGGGTCCCCAAATATATTTGAACGCTCGATCTTGTATGACTCGGTAGAAATAGGGAGGGACTGCGATTGGGAGGACTCTGTAGAGATATAGGAGCTTGGGGAGCAGTGGTATTTTCACAGCTGCAATCCGCCCCAGCCATGAAACACATAGGGGTTGCCAATTGTTGAGCAGCGATGATAAGTGGTTCTACATAGGAAGATAGTTAATGTGGAATAGATGGGTCAGGTTACATTATTGCTGTTTTTTTAGCTGGTCTAAAACCACTTTTGATGTAAAAGGACGGTTTTGGTTGCTACGGACAATCTCCAGTTTCCAGGCAGAATAAACAGTATTTATAATCTAAAACTGCATGCAGGGCACTGGACAGACCACTAGGGACAAAAGGGATGTGAAATAAATTAATACAGTAATGTAATCTGTAAGATTACAGTGTACTGTATATGTATTGTGTTTTTTACTTTTTGAATTTGGTGCCATTCTCCGTCCCCGTGCGTCGCAACGCTCGCAGGGAACAGAGCTCGGTGCTATGATGAATCGAGCAGAGGATGGCTCACACACAGAGCAGGGAGGACATCGCAGGATCCTGGGGACAAGGTAAGTTTGCTGTACCTGGATCCTGTGATGCAATCCCGAGTGTGGCTCGGGGTTACAGCTTTTGGTGCTGAAACTCCACCCCGAGCCACACTCGAAAATACCATCAGGGAGGTTATTAGGGACACTAGCTCTGGTGAACCTGATGACATTTAGGAATTTTCCTAATTTTGGAGGGATTTCCTCCCACTTCCTGTTGTGGCTATAGGACAGGAAGCAAAGGGAAATCTCCCCATTGGCAAAAAAAACTGGCAGTGGTTATAACCCGCCCTTACATTATCCAAAATTAAAAAAAATGTTTTAGCTGTAGTTCTGCTTTAAGTGCAGTGCTATTCAGTCAGTGGTTTAAGAGTGCCTAAAAGGATGTCTTCGCAGTTACACTTCAATGAATCTGATTAGCAAATTTATGTTGCTCTGCGTGTTTTTCTATAGGGACCCCTTACTGTTTACTGTTGCCTCCAGCAGCAAAGAAGAACTGTCACCATGTGTGTGTTAATGACCTTTGTCAGCTAAATGTGACAGTAGGACTGCCAGTTGAAGGATACTGTGTGGATGATGGCACCTCTGCCCTATTCTGAGCCTGCATCACTGACTTACCTTGTAATATAAATGTATGCTCCTCCAAGCAAAATTGAAATGATGACAACAGGGATGAATATTGCTAATGCCATATTTCCTCCTTCTAAAGACGTTTCTGCAGCTGCTTCTGCCACTGTATAAAATACGGAACACACATCCATAAAGTTTGAGTCTCACATCAGACATACATTTTTAAGCACAATAAAATCACTAGGTACTGTGACCCTGACCAAATGAATTGAAAAAAACCCAAAAACGTATTGTATGCTCACTTGCAGTGTTTTTCTTCCAGTAAAATATTTTTCTTCACTTGCCCTTCACATGCACTTCACATGCTTGAAAATGTAACTACTCTATGAGAGTTCCCTATCACAGCCCTCTCCCTTATTGCATGTCACAGCCCTCTACTCTTCTGGGAGTGTCTAATAACTCTCTGTGCTGGCTCAGCCCCTCCCTTACTTCCCCCACCTTCCTACATAACCTTTTATGTAACAGTTGGGGAAGCAGTGAAGGGGAATACTAAAGAGGAACCTTTATTAACTTTTTATCCCAGAGGAAGCCTTGAAATAATTTTCCGGGCTTAGGGAACCCCTGCCTAAAATAAGTAATGAGGGGTCAGTGGGAAAAATGCCTCTTACTTTGGTGATAAGGGAAGAATTTCCGCCCTATATTTATGGTCAGAATGGCACACATGAAAGCTAAAAAGATCACTGGCATCATGCTTTCAGCTCTGGACCTGGAACTATCCAGGCATCAGATGGGAAATCAATCAATCACAGCTCAAGGAACCCCTAGCAACCTCTGGAGGAACCCTGGCATTTCACATAATCCTGGTTTGGAATGGCTGCTATATAGAGTTACTTGAGAGAGTTACTAAAATGGTAGTGCTGAATACCAGTCTCAGGGTTTTTGGATGTCTACACAAGGGAGGATTTTACAGCCATATAACATGCATCAAATATATTCAATGCACACAAAAAATTTCTTTGTGAATGTCTTTGCTTGAAAGACACAAGTAATACCCATAATGTTTGTAATATAGGTAAAATGTCAATTTCTACTTGTTTCCTTTTGCGGGGTAAATGTAAAATTCTCTAACATTCAATTTCAAGAGAAAATAGCCTAAGCACATTCGATCAATGCAGAAAATAAGTTAACACAATAGGCTAAGAACATTCAACCAGAAAAGATGTATGTAAGAGATGTATTTATAAAGAATGGCAGAGTTCTTCATTCTGTGAAACTACATGTACATTTGTGCTGTGCAAATGGGGGCAAAAACAGAAGTTAATAGGCTATTTTTACTCTAGGTTGAATGTTTTTTATTTTTATTAGGAAAAGAGGGAATCAGGAAAATACAGCATTATGACTGCTAGAAGGAACTGATGATCATAGTAAAAAAGTATTTAAGTGAAATGAATCAGCTGCTGCAGAGACTGAACTACTATACCGAACCGATTATGTATTATGTGTCAATTTTGTATAGCAGTTTCCTCCCTGCAGTACTCAATTAGTTACACCAGCCTTTTTTGTTTATCCCCAAGGGGAATCCCTGCTAAAACGAATTTATTAGGAGCCAGTGAACCCCTTATATTGGTGGTTAGGCCCTTTTCACACTTGTGCAACCTGAATGTTTCACGACTTTGACGTGACTTTGACGTGACTTTGGCACGACTTCGGCATGACTTGGACGTGACTTGAGGCAATGCCTGTGTAATCTTGAGGTCTATGGACCTCAAGTCGCATCAAAGTCAGACCAAAGTACTGCAGAGACTACGTTGAAGTCGCACAGATATGAACGGTACCCATTGGAATTCATGGGGTATGACTAAGCAGGACAAGTCGCACAAGTGTAAAAGGGGCATAACTGTCATTGTCAGAATACCACCCTTACAGACAGTGAAAAAGATCATAGGTATCATGCAGCTGACTTTTTCAAATGACGTTGGCCCTGAACTATGCAGTAACCATCAAGTTGGTGGAAAATCAGTTACTGCTCAATGAACTCTTAGCAACCTATGGAGGATCCCTGGCTGAGCAAATGGATATGTCACCACAAGGTGGTACTGCGGACACCAATATGATAAACTGTGCCACGTCCTATAATTGACCAAGGAATAATTGCAGACAGAAAAAGGACTTTTAAGGCACCAAAACTATAAACTATTTAAAATTGTCCATCTTTAGTAAAAAAATGTATATATTTTTTAGCAAACCTTTTGGGGTAGAATGTTATACCCTTAGAATTAATACATCTGGGAATTACCTACCTTTAACCTTGTTTTTATATTTATCATTTTTGAATAAAGATGGATAATTTTAAATAGTTTATAGTTTTGGCGACTTAAAATTCAATTTTCTTTCTGCAATTGAACCCTGGTTGAGAATGGCTGCATTACAGTCAGTGGAATCTTCATACACCTAGCAGAGGTCTACCTCATAATATTTCCTCTTCTGGTCAAATGTTCTTAACCTATAGTGTTAGGCTATAGTCTCTATTGGTTGAATGCTCTTTACCTCTTCTGGTCAAATGTTTTTAAAACTATTTTTTTTTAGGGTTGAATGTTAAAAAATTAGTTACATTTGCCCTGCAAAAGGCAACATAAAAAAGCTGACATTTCATAAACATTACAAGCATTATGGGGATTAATAGTGACTTTTGCGTGAATGCTGAGACATTAGCCCTGAAATATTTTTAATAAATAGACCCATAATCAGTGAAGATTTTTGATGAAATAAATGGTCTGCTGATAGGGTCTCATTTAAGAAATGAGAAAGAAATATTTAGCATTTGTGAAAGTCTACTTTTAAGTTTTACTGTGACAACTGCCTTCTCATTCACCCACTTGTTGCCTGGCTCGTCTCTGACCTTTGTTGCGATAACTTGTTGGCAATACTTTGGCACTTGGTATTGTGGAGGATAAGGGCCCTTTCACACTGAGGCGGTTTGCAGGCTCTATTGCGCTAATAATAGCGCCTGCAAACTGCCCCAAAAGTGCCGCTGCTTTGTCTCCAGTGTGAAAGCCCCGAGGGCTTTCACACTGGAGCGGTGCGCTAGCAGGATGGGAAAAAAAGTCCTGCTAGCAGCATCTTCGGAGCGGTGAAGGAGCGGAGTGTATACTGCTCCTTCACCGCTCCTGCCCATTGAAATTAATGGGACAGCGCGGCTATACCGCCGGCAAAGCGTCTCTGCAGAGGCGCTTTGCGGTGGTATTTAACCCTTTCACGACCGCTAGCGGGGGTAAAACCACCCCACTAGCGGCCGAATACCGACCTTCGACGCCGCCCCCGCCACAGTGTGAAAGGGCCCTAAAACAGGTGTTTTTTTTGTTGTTGTCCTTGTTCTGCATGATGACATGATGGAACTTCAGTAAAGGTCATTCTCTAATGCTTTAAATATTCTTGAATTGTCTTGTTACCATGCTGTAAAACTGTTGATTCTTTCTAGTAAAAACAGCTGTGATATTTTTGTATGTTTTTTGTTTGTTTGCAATTGTTCATAGGCATAGAATAGGGAAAGGTTAGAAAGCCTGGTTGCTATCTGTGTTTTGGTTATTGAGATTCCTTCTCTCTATTTTGTTCTAGTCTCCATTGTTGCTGGGTCTGAAAATGAGAGAAAGTCTAACATTTTGAGTTGTCAACATAACAGGAATAGAGGGGAAGTCTTTGTTTCTGTGACAATTATCTACGAAGAGATTTTCTCTACTTTGGAGAGATTTCATCCCATTTTCAATCAACCAGATAGGAAGTGAAGGGAAATCTCCCCAATGGGACACAGATGGAGAAAACTGGCAATGATTTTAATCCTTACCTACTCAATACAAAAAAGGATATTGGCTTTAGATATACTTAGGGGTTGATTTACTAAAACTGCAGAGTGTAAAGTCTAATGCAGCTCTGCATAGAAACCAATCAGCTTCCAGTTTTTTTTTTTTGTGAAAGCATAATTGAGCAAGCTGAAGTTAGAAGTTGATTGGCTACCATGCACAGCTGCACCCGATTTTGCACTCTCTAGTTTACTAAATCAACCCCCTAATGTCACTGTTTAAAATGTATTAAGAGCTTTGGAAATATAGAATGTCTAATGCATTAGCTAAATTTGGGATATCATGTGAAAACCACATATTTTTTTTTTTTAGGGAATCAAGTCTGCTATCTTTAAAGAATTGGGAACAACAAATAACACATGTAAAAGATCCTAAAAACCACTTGACAATTTAATGGAGAAGTCATGATGGCAGCTTGACCCCATAATGACATAGATGATACCTCTTAAGAACTTTAAGGTGGTCATACATGGCAGACATTGCTGCACCCCGGATAGGTTTCTTTTTTTTTTTTTTACCAACATCTCACAGTATATTGGCAAGAGTAAATGCACTGGGGGCCAAGAAGAATTGTGTCTTTTTCTCAAATCAATGAGGTATTATTCTCTACTAATTCATAACAGATAAGCTGCTGCCACGCTAAACTACATATTACAAGAAAATAGGGACTATGGGAAGGATATGCTGGGTCACAATTTTTGAAATAGTTCATTTTATTTACCAAAGTATGACCACATTAAAAATGTAAATATTCTCCATTTCCATTCAACTTATCATTTTTAATGATGGGTGGATTTTTAAGACTCGTTTACATATGCATTTTTGGGAGAAAAAAAAAATGTATTGGTAATTTATGCCAAACTGCCAAAGCAATTGTACAGGTGAAAACATGACCTTTCCATTCATGCTGCTGGCATTTGCTAAAGAGCACATATTCCATTTGGTTGCATAACTTCAGACACTTACCTTGTAATGCATGTTCAAACCTGTCCTGTGTAGCTAGAGAATATAAAAGGGAAAATCAGTGACTTTTAAAATATGTTTTGTGAAATGGCTTTTTATAATAGTCATAACAGTTTATATGCAGAGCTGATATGAACCAGTGAAGCTGACTTCAAAATGTTGCGTAAACAAATTTTATTCAATTTGACTTTGCATTTCACATTTGATAAGACAAGTCAAAGACGAAGACTTACATAGTTACATAGTTGCATACAGTTCAATTTAATTCCTTGTTTTCCTCCAGATTACACATTCAGAAGATAACCTAAGAGGTAGGTGTGCATAATTTAGAGTTGCAATTCTATAGCAATAACAAAACTGGAGGAAAGAATAGCTTTTGTGTTTACACAACAGACAATACAATTTTATCTGGAATACTGTATTTGGAGTGGAATTGTTTGTAACCACCGCCTAGGTTTAAGGTACACGGGACGTTTTAAAACCTCTCCTGAATGATTTAACTTGACAGAGAGTAACCCACATTTAAAAATGTCCGTTTTGCCATAAGTGCATGCTGCGTTTTGAAGCGTTTAGCGCTTTAAAAAAAATAATGTAATCTCCATTAAAAACACCTGTAAACGAAACGCAGCTAAATGTGAGTTACAGGCATTTTGCTTTTCAAATGCCTCTGAACATCCGTCCTGAACGTATTTTTTTGGTTTCCTAAAAATGCTTCTAAACTCAACTGCCTAAAAACAACTATAAACGACCCTGTGTACATGTACTGATACTCATGATCGGATTTTCCAAGGCAAATGCGATGCGGCCGCTGAACCCTTGGTTCTCTCTGGTGCTGGCATCACAAGCGTGGGCACCCATCTATGACAGCTTGCGCAAGTCGCGCTGCGCCTTCTTAATGGCCGGGCAATCTTCTGGAACCTGTGACGTGAGGGGGGAACTTCCGCTTGAGTCGCCCAGGCGGCCCGAGCGGATGTGGGAGCTGGGTACAGGCCAGGGGGTTAGGAGTCCTTAAAGCGGAAGTTCCACTTTTGGGTGGAAGTCCACTTTAAGCTCAGTTACTGCTTGTTAAGAATATGTTAATAATTGATTAGTGGTAGCCTTGCTACAAGTTCACTTTAATGTAACCAAGTACTAACAACAAATGACAACAGAAACAATAGCCAGATGCTTTTCTGTGTCCTCCATCAGTAGGAATAATTTAATCTTCTATCTTATAAATACACAAGGATCACAATATTTCAGCAAACACAGCTTATTAGTAGCTAGCCTATTTTTTAGCTTAAAATCACAGTATATCTATAATACTGGTTATTCAATAGGAGGAATATCAAAGCACTGCCAGCTTCAATTCTCTTGGAATCAATACATCAAGAATAAGGTTTCCATGCAAAGAAGTGCGTGCATGTTCTTGGCTGTCGAGTTTCGAAGATCGTATAACACTGCGGGTGTCATTTATCAACCTGTTACTGATTAATGAGGTTGTTCTGGCTGCAGGTTTAGTCTATTTGAATGGGAGCTGAAGACAGAACAGCCACATTAAGCAATAATGGAGTTTGATGACTTGTAACTCCTCCTATTGCTCTATATAAATACTCCATAAAGAAAGCAGCTGGGTCAATTACACTAAAGCATTGAGTCTAAAAGATGTGTTGAAAATACTTCTTGTTTCCCGTAACCCTCCATTGACCACAGAACATGTTAAGAAATGTAATGAGATAACTGAAACATTTATGTTAAAGGAAGGAAACTTCATGTAGAGTGAATTCCCATTTTCAGATAAAAGAAAAGATTACCTAAAAAAGAGCTATAGCACCACTACCATCCAGAATTGCAAAGTTTTTATATATGTACAAAACCATATATTTCATATGATATGTTGTCAGTCACTTTAGAATTTAGAATAAAGAGGTCTGAATGCAGTGATATATATATATATATATATATATATATATATATATATATATATATATATATATATATATATATATATATATATATATATATATATATATATATATTACTTGTAAACATTTTCGGTTTTTAACTTTTTTAGCAAATTTTGTAAATATTAAAGCATACCACTGTTCTTTTCCCCCCTGCAAGGTAAAGTCAAAATGTGCTAATATGCATCGCATACTAGCACATTATGTGAAACTTACCCTTTAAACAAATCTGTTCCAGCTCCGTGATGTCAGAGCTGCAGGGGCTCCCATCTTCACCCGTCTTGCTTCCGGGTTCGTAGGCTCTGTGACTGGCCGGAGCCGCGATGACATCCGTCATACGTGCGTAAGCCGCTGCTCACAGCACAGGAATGGCACGGGTGGCCATTCCTTCAGAGCGCATGCGCTAGTGATGTCACTGGCTGCATGTAATGTAAATATCTCCTAAACGGTGCACATTTTGGAGATATTTACACTACCTATAGGTAAGCCTTATTATAGGCTTACCTATTGGTAAAAGCCAGTAAAGGAAGTTTACTTCCTCTTTAAATACTGCATTTGAATAACTAATATTTACTACTTGCCTACAGGAGGTGGAACTTTCAAGGCCACTCTGCAGCCTTTTGTCAAATTGCCTTCGTCTTATGAATAGATCTAAATAGATGAATATCTTATTACAGAGACACAGCTGAATGAGTTAAAGGAGAGGAATTCTTCTGGTAGATCAGCAATTATTTGAAAAATAAAATACAAACTTATAAACATTCAATAATGTGTATTAATCTGACGAGAAACTGTTATAGTTTCCCTTTAATACACCCATAGATACATGCTTCTGTTTTCATCTGGATCAGGCAACAATCTCATGTCAACCTTTTCTGAAGCACAGGCGGTCAACTGGAAAGGTTTGAGAACTCTATCTAATCACTATTGTTTCTTTGTAGATAATACAGTGCTAAAAAACCTCGACATAGACATAAAATCATTTGGCTTGGTCTGTTCCTGACAGGTAAATAGGTAACTTTTGAGATTTGTAACCAGAACTTAAATCTTATTTTAAAATAAGAGTGTATATCTTTAAAAGACAACTTCATTTTACTATGGTCCCAGCCATAGGAATGAATGATGCTTATTACATGCATGTGCAGTACAAGTTAGATTGTGCATGGTAGCCAATCAGATTCAACTTCAGCTTGTTTAATTAAGCTTTGACGAAAAAAAAACTGGAAGCTGATTTCTATGCAGAGCTGCACCAGATTTTGCACTCTCCAGTTTTAGTAATTCAACCCCTCTATTTGGTGTTGGAAGCTGTAAATGGCTTCAACTGAGAAGTGTGAAGGAAGATTTCAAATACAACTTCACCGAAGTGAAGTTGTCCTTTAACCACTTGCTTACTGGGCACCTAAACCCCCTCCTGCCCAGACCAATTTTCAGCTTTTAGCTTTGTCGTTGAACGACAATTGCGCCGTCATACAACACTGTACCCAAATGAAATATTTATCATTTTTTTCCCACAAATAGAGCTTTCTTTTGGTGGTATTTGATCACCTCTGGGTTTTTTTATTTTTTGCTAAAATTTTTTTTAAAAAGACTGAAATTTTTTAAAACAAATACAAAACTGTTTTATATTTTGTTAATAAATTTTGCAAACAATGATAATGTTTCTCCTTCACTGATGTACACTGATGAGGCTGCACTGATGGACACTGATAGGCTGCACTGATGGGCACCGATAGGCTCCATTGATGGGCACTGATAAGGCGGCACTGATGGCACTAATAGGCAGCACTGGTGGGCACTGATGAGGTGGCACTGGTGGGTACTGATAGGTGGCATTGTGGGCACTGATGGGTGGCACTGAAGGGCACTAATAGGTGGCACTGATAGGTGGCAGTGATGGGCACTGATGTCTGGCAGTGATGGGAACTGATGGGTGGCAGTGATGGGCACTGATCAGCACTGGTAGGTGACACTGATAGGCAGCACTGCTAATTGGCACTGATGAGGCACTGATTGGCACCACTGGCGGGCATTGATAGGTGGCACTCATGGGCATTGATAGGTGACACTGATTGCTGACACTTATGCATTGGTGGGCACTGATTCGTGGCACTGTGGGCACTGGCAGGTGGCACTGGCAGGCAGTACTGGTGGGCACAGATGAGGTGGTTTTGCCTCTTCCTCTTCGGGACCGATGTCTCTTGCACAGAAGCCGGTGATTGACTTTTTTTCTCCTCGCGCTGTCAGCGTGAGCAGAAAAAAAAAGATTACCGATCTTTTGTTTACATCACGTGATCAGCTGTCATTGGCTGACAGCTGATTACGTGGTAAGGGGGCCGGGATTGGCCCCTTACTTTGATCTGTGATCAGCTGAGTCTCATTGACTTGGTGATCAAAGCGCACACCATGCGCGCCCTGCAGGGGGCATGTGGGGAGCGTGCAAAGGGGAGGACGTCCATTGACGGCCTCCCAGCAAAGTAGGTCCACGCTGTAGCCGTTATTCAGTTATAGCGCAGATCTGAAGGGGTTAAAACTCTAAAGAAATTTTGGCTTAGTCTGGCTGGTTTCATTAAATATTATAATGCACAGTGCTTCCTCCTATGAGAAAGTACAATAATTAAATCTATAGACGTATTGATAACGCCAATATAAGCTTACCTGACAAATGTAATTTCATGTTGTGAGTTTTGCCTGTCTGTTGACCATCTCTTTCAACAACTTCCTGGATATCCTGCATGTTTTGCAGCTTCTCCTCTGCTGTTTACTACATATCCAATGGTACCTTGCTGCCTGCAAGCAGTGATTCCTTTACTGACTACACCTCCTGAAACTCCTCCTCTCAGCACCGCTGTTCAGAAGGTAGGTTCTGTGAAATGTGTGACACAGCACTGCCTACTCACAGGGCATAGTAAATACATGTCACAGAATTCAAGGAAGCAAATGTGTGGGGATCTTTACAACGTATGATTACAAACTTCAAGATCATTTACATTAGAAGTAGGCTAAAACCTAATTGAAATACAATGTGGAAATTAATATATGATTTAAAATTGTAATCACTCTTTTATTGTTATCAAACTGGGATTCTCAGTGGTACCAATAACACATCAAAAACTTTCATAAAACCTTAGTTTTGTACAAAATATTATATTAAAAATGTCTCAGACAAATCAATAAAGCAAATACATTATGCAAACACTCCCTGGGCTCATTGCCACTTCAATTGTCATTTAATACCATTGAGTTTGTTCATTAATAAGTCTCCATTAGGTAAAGCAATCTGGGTGGAGATAGTGATGTATTTACAATAATTACACAACCTGCTGAACGTGCCATATCTCTTACACATGGATCATCCCATTTTTATCCAAAATAGAGGCTCTTCACTACCTTATCTCCAATATGTGTGGCTTTTTTCTCCTAGGCTTCCATCCCATAAACAGCCACCTTTAGGTCCTTCTTCAATAAATACCAAATAATTCAAAACTTGCAATACATATTTGCACTGTCTAGTGTATCAAGTAACTGGATGTGGCTTTTGCGTAAATAATTAATGATTCTCATGATTTTGATTTACCTTTTTTTGAGGATTGGCATTTCTTGAGTAGGGTTTAAATAACTATTATATTCCATAAGGAATCATCTTAGGGGGTGAGGGGATTTGTGGGTCCCTTTTCTCCTTCTGGTAGTTCAATTAAACGCTTTAAGATTTTAGGCTCAAGGACCATCCCATCTTGTAGTGTTTTTAGACATACTGTATAAACACGTATTTGCTTTATTGATTTTTTAATATAATATTTTGCACAGTAAAAACTAAGGTTTTATGGAAGTTTTTGTTATTGGTATCATTGAAAAAGCCTGGTTGTAGAGTAGAGTGGATTTGCTAATCATACGATCTTATGGGGATTGTGGGTGCCAAAAGTATTGATTCGATTTTAACGATAGATATGCTTTAACCTTTAAAATGAATAGTAAAAATGATTGACAAATCGATTCAGAAAAATGACATCTCTTGTAATAATCTTATCACATAATAAAACTATTTGAGCTACTTCAGTCAGAAGCTTATATTATGTCAGCTGCCTTATACTATACTGTTTAAGGCAGACACTGTTGGATAACAAGTCATACAACTCTTTTAACTGTAGAAGCATTTGTTTTGTGTAACCTAGTAGAGATTCTCTCACTTTTAATGTCTCTGTTGGGTGACATGGAATGCATTGAAGGTTGAAAAGACCATCTGCTTACAAGGGCCAAATCAGGATTAAGAATAATTTGATTTAAAGAACATTTACTTGTAAGGATATCAACCAGTACGTTTTCTGACAGAAACATTAAGAGTTAAGGTCTAGAAGGACTTTTCAGTATGACTTTTTATTTCACAGTTCTGTGCCATAACATGATTTATAGGATTATTCTTGAAATGCTTCCTTTCACTGCTGGGTAAATGTAAGCTAAATCTAATGAAACCCCTTTGATGCTAGAAGGGCAGAAAATAACATCCTTTAGCAGAAAAAGCATTTTAAGCGACTTTTCTCATATTTTATGGCCTTGCACTCTTACAGACAGTGGTCAGAGGAAACTAATGCTAGCCATACACATAACAATTTTTAGGCAGTTTCAATCATTTTCAACACTCTTTATAGCAAAAGTGAACAAATGGGTCAGGACAACCTAAGATCAACAGTTTCAATCATTTTTCAGTTTCAATAGACAGTTTTGATGTCAAATTTCATTGACCCATTCAGTTGGTGCATTCAAAGGCTGGTTTAAATGATTGAAGGTTGCAAGTTGCTGACTTGCTGAATTTCTGAAATGTTCACTAGCTAGATATAGGCAAAGCTGTGTTCCCTTCAATCATTCAATCACTTGAAAAAAGTAAGCCCAGATTTTACCTGAGCCCTGTAAACAGTCACTATTCCTGTAGTAAAATCCAACCTATTGTGTGAATGGTCAGCATAATGGACTGAAAATAGGCAAACTAGAAAACATGCAGTTGCTCAGTACCTTTACATACTGGAAGAGGTCCACTCCACTGAGAAGGCTGACCCAGGATACACTTAATAGTGACTTCTCCCATCAATTCAAAGCCTTCATAGCACATAAAAGTGAGTGATTCTCCAGGTAGATAAAGTCTTTTGTAGAGAATTTGGTAGCCATTTTCTGGTAGACCAGGATTGTCACACGCAAGGGATTCTTCAGCTGTAAAACAGAACAATCAACTGCTAAGTAAATGCATAGGGATTTATAGGACATACGGAAGGAAATATATCGTGTTTTGATATATGTATTATTTATTTTAATATTATATTATGTTTAAGGTAATTTAATATCAAGCTTGAGGGTAGAACTTAAGTTCTCAAATAAATGCCTAACTGAAACATTGTAAATAGCTTAAATAGCCTATGTTGTGAATAGACTGTAATAGCAGGAGATCAAATTATACACTCAACTGAATCACTTGGTGAGCGGGACGTGTACTCATCCCTCACAGTAGATTGGTGGGTTAGACAGAAGATGACAACAGTCATGCAGGCAGTGCTGGACTTTCTTTTTAGTCAAAGATGCACTGTATAAGGCCAGATGATGGAGCTTTGCTCATTTCAGACAGGTTTTGCATACCCATACCGGTCTATGTGAATACAAAACCCACTTGAAATAGGTGAAATGCAGGTCAGAAGGAGGTCAACTACAGGTGAAATGCACCTGTCAATGCATTCTAAATGATCTCATAAGCATTTCAAACTGATGTCAAATTAATGCCATCAACGTAAGTTCAAAGCCCATCAACACAGTCATTAATTTGTATTTTTATAAATGATTTTATAGAGAAAACAATGATATTGAAGATTAGTATGCTTCTATAAGTATATTTGTGTAAACTTACATGAGAATTATATATATTTATATATATATATATATATATATATATATATATATATATATATATATATATATATAAAAAGATGCAGCCATAGTGCACCATCTCTGCACCTATCTTTATATATATCAAATGCCAGATCATAACTGTGGTAATGGGCATACTTGCTGTGCACTATAGTAGTATTCATTCATTATAATCATAATAATAATTATACATTGTATATAGTCATTTACCTTTTTCTACTTTTAGTTCTGTAATTTGGCTCAATTTTTAAGGCTCACACCGGCACTCACGCCTTGGTTGCATGAAATGTGGGATGACCCAGGCACTGCTATTTTATCGCATAGTATTTATGGGTACATATTTAAAAACAAACTTAGTATTCATAACCTAATATTTTTAGGGCTGTGGTCTTTTGTGTATAAGTACATTTGATTTTAAACAATTAATATATTCTATTTTCATATCATCATGTGAAATTTACCCTTGTACACTACCAGTAGTTTGTTCCCATAGTCTAACCTCTTTGAAAAGTATTATTTCACTAGTACCATAAACAGGGAATACCACTTTTAATCTGTAGATGGAGACATTCGGTCTTGCTTGAATAACTGTATACCATTCAGACAAAAACTGCAGAACAATCGCAAAACTATTTAGCTCCCAAAACAGACATAATAAGTGAAACAGTAAATTACAAGGACAAAAGGAAGAGTCAAATTTGTTGACATTTTGACACAGATTCAGTATATAATTATATGGGTGTTTCCTTGTATTGATTTTTTTTTAGCTATCTCTTTGATGCAGTAAACATATTGTGACAGCTGTAATCAATGCATTCAATAGATCTGTTGATATGATGGATGTTGAATGTTGGTGAGTCACCTCCAAATAAACAACTCACTTTCTGTTCATTATTTCAGGCTCAAAGAGAGCGCACATTTTGAATTTGTTCATCATGATGAACAACGCTGCTCACTTCAGACTATGACAGTAAAAACTGATTGCATGATGAATATTTATTTACACCTATTTTATAATTCATTATTGTCATGAAAAAATTCACAGGGAACATTATAAGCAGTTAAGATCAATGCATAATAAGTTAGTGAATTTAGCACTATTTTAAGACCAATGATCTAAATCAGGTGTCTCCACACTTTTCAAGCGAAGGACCAGTTTACTGTCCTACAGGCTTTGGGGGGGGGGGGGGGGGCGTACTGTGGCCAGTGGGATTACAAAATGCCCCAGCATCAGTGAGAGTAAACAATAGCCCATCATTGGTCTTAGTGGGAGGAATAATGCCCCATTGTTGATATTCAAGGGAGGCATAGTGTCCCATCATTAGTGTCTGTGGGGCAAATGGTGCCCCATCATTGATGTCTAGGGGGGGAATGGAGTCACATCATTGGTGTCAGTGGTAGGAATAGTTCCCCATCTTTGGTGTCTGTGGTAGGAATGGTGCCCCATCATTGGTGTTTGTGGGAGGAATAGTTCCCCATCATTGGTGTTTGTGGGAGGAATGGTACCCCATCTTTGGTATCTGTGGGAGGAGTGATGCCCCATCTTTGGTGTCAGTGGGAGGAATGGTGCCCATCATTGGTGTCAGTAGATGGGATGGTGCCCCAAGGGCCAGAAAAAGGCAAGCAAAGGGCCACATTAGGCCCACGGGCCACAATTTAGAGACCACTAATCTAAATCATAGAATCCTGTAAATACTTATAATACATGGTGCATGGGACAACGACAAGAACTACAGTAGCGGCAGTTAATTTTCTTGCCACAAGACAAAATGGGACTAGCGATGTGTCTCCTTGTGCCTGTGAAATTTCAAATTTATCCAGGTCAGGATGTATCTAATAGTAGTTAGTCACATTCAACTGGTCTTGTTCTATAATGTTTAAGATGTATAGTAGCTTGTCCAAGCCCCTTCTTCAAGAAATGGTTTGGACAAGCTACGAAAAAAATCATCCACATTACAGTACAACTCCAGTTGAATGTGACTAACTACTACTAGATTGACGTGTCTCCTTGTTTTTAAAAATGTCCTTCAGCCAGTCAAAAAAAAGTTAAATGGTGACAATTTTTTGTATGATCTGCTTTCTCCAATAGCTGTAGAATGAGCTATAGGAAGAAGCAGGTTGTCTTTTCCTCCAAGATTCTTTTCAACTGTACAAACAAACAAGAAAAACGAAAAGGTTGAATTTTTTTTAAACTACAGTGAGTCTTCTGACTACACTCAATCTCTCCTGCATCTCCTTTCACCTACAATTTCTTTGTTGAATTTAGCCACAAAGCAGGCACCAATGGAGGGAAACAACATTTAGGGCTAAGAGCTAAGTACTTAGTTTAGGGATAAGTGCTACTTTTCCTCACCCTGCTGTCTTAAAAGAGGAGCTACAGGCTCCCCCCCAAAAATGTAACGTTAACAGCTACAAATAATGTAGTTGCTGAGTTTTAGTATAAGGACACATACCTGTCCAGGGATCCAGCGATGTCCTCACCTGAGCTGATTATTCAATTGGCTTCTGGTGCAAGCGGGCAGCATCTGAAGTAAGGAAAACAGGAAGTGAAGCCTTGCGGCTTCACAACCAATTTTCTGCTGCACATGCACGAGTCACGCTGCACATTGTGAATGGTCTCGTAGTCTTCTGGGACCTGTGATGTGTCTCAGAAGACTGCGGGGGAAGGAGGGGGCTGAACTGCCAGCTCAGTTCTTTGCGCCGATCTGAGCGGCAAGTAGGAGTGGGTACCTGTCAAAACCAAGTACCCGCACCCCCCCAAAAAGTGCCAAATGTGGCAGTGGAGGGGAGGATGGTGCAAACAAGCGCAACTTCCCCTTTTGGTCAAATTTTACCACATTTTTCCCTAGAACTTAGTGACTGTGGTAAAATTTGACTTTGCAAACTTTGTTGGCCCCAGTAATAGTTGTATAGTCAACAATATTCTCTTACTTAATCCATTAGTCATTTATTTGTTGCATGGCACATGCCCTGGTTTTCCCAGTCCTGTCATAGAGCAAAATATAAATACCTGTATGTAAAGTACACAAGCATTGTTAACTGGGTTCCATGTGCTGTGAGCCTCTGCTACCTCTAGCCATATACAGTCACCCTCTTCAATTCTCAACATAACTCTAGACAGGGTACTTTTTCCATTTCTGGTAGAAGCTAGAGAGATAATCAGATAATTGACTCTTGTATATCCTAGGGACTCTGGTAGGGATAAATATATGCACTTGTGTTCTTAATTTACTACATCTGTTCAACCACTATGAGGAACTCCTATGCCCACTGTTGGATTTCTAATTATTTTAAATTATCAAGAGTGCAGCGAAAAGTGTGAAAACAACCCATGGTGAGCAGAAGCACCCAAAGCTACAAAGTTATTAAAAAAAGAACCAAAAGAACAGCATTGAGATCTAGAGCCCTCCTTGAAGCTGAAGGTATTAAATCAATTAACCCAGTAGACTCCAAGTACAGTGTAAAGAATTAGTCCACTAGATGTCACCTACAGTTAAAACATTACTTTCGGATTGACAGTGCCTTTGAAGTTTTAAACTTGAACTTTTATCTCTGCATGGATTTATATTTACTGGTGTTTACAAACTAATTTCAGCATCATTTGCTTAAAGTGTCCCTTTCTTTTTGTCCAAGCAAAGTAAAAGGTTCTTGTAGTGCCAGACATCCCCAGCTACATGCACTCAAAATTTACTGCTATTGTACTCTGTTCAGTCATCGGGAGCTGTAAATGTAAACTTTTAGTTATAAGAAAATTGTTGCAATTTTTGGAATTTGCCTCAACTGACCAAATAAGAATTAGAAAAGCTAATTTGTGAAGTCAGTGACTAATAGAGTTTTCACATATCCTGGGTATCACCTGCATTATACTCTTAACTGTTCAAATAACTCTCCTCATTTGGCAGATACGTGTTGATGCCTTTCTGGCACAATTTAGTGTTTATTCAGCCACTGTTACACTTGAAGAAAACAGAAGCTCTTCCTACATAAAATGTTATTTCTGCACTCAGTGAAGCTTGTCTATATTAAAATAAGAATGGATCATTGCCTGTTAACATATTGATTTACATACAGATAATTATTTTTATAGCTTGAAAAATGTTTTTCTCTTTCATGCAAAACTAGAAATAAGAATCAAGTATACAATTTAGGAGGAAGAATTGGAGATGTTAAATGTACCCAAAACTAAATTTTCATTTGGATGGTGATTGGTTGATTTAAATTTTAATAACCCTAGTGGACTTCAGGGAAGCAATCCTTTTTATAGAATTCAAAACACCATTCCTGAGTAGAATAAATCTTCAAAGTGGCTACATTAGATCTACTGAGGGCCACACTTTAGTGTCATTAGTATTATAGAATGATTGCAACTTACAATGCTTTTTTCCCAGAGAAGGGAGCCTTATAACACTTCCTAAAAGCAACCCTGTCACTATACAAAACTCCCCAAGGAAAGGCATATATGTAAAAGAAGACTGTAAATGCTTATCTTTCCTGCTGTCTGTGCTGCAGAATGCCACTTGGTTCTGTAAAAATTGTCCTCTGAAGTCTGCAAGGAAGCTCCCATGGTGATATGGAAGTAAACGGAAGATCCGGTGAGAGCTGTGGGTGACCCAGGAGATTACCCTTCTGAAAGTTTTGGCTTCCCTATGGACATGCTGGGGGGGATTTCTCAAAAATGGAGCTGCAATCCACAACACAGAAGCAAAGACAAAATACCCACAATCTTCTTTTACAGATATGCCTTGCTCTTGGCAGTTTTGAATAGCTGAAGTGTATTTATCTGTAAAATTACATAAGAAAGTGTGTTTTTTTTTATCAGTTGGAGAAAAGCTGGGACCTTGTTTATTCATTCATTTTAAATCCTAATCCACTGAGGACTCCCTGGAAGAAGAGAGAGCATCCAAAAAACCAATCAGTTTTAAATACCTGCTCTACAGCACCATTTGACCAGGAAAAGGTAGTTTCTCAAAGCCCAAACCAGGTACTCTTTTTATATTCCTGTTGGATTTTTATGTTTTCGCATAAAGATACCAGACAGAGAAATGTGACTACCTTGTTTGGATTTAAAGGATTATGCACATTACAGTGCCTGGTAGCAATTTTTGGCTAAGGAGCAGCATATGGAAGTAGCTAGGCTAGGTCAGGCTGTTCCTTTGTGATAGTCAGATTGAAGACAAGGTACAATGAATTCTATGATATGACCTAGGAATCCTGACAGACTAACCCCAGGCTGTACAGTCACTGAGAACCATTCCCAAGACAATATATGATTTGCTTACAAACACAGTGGGGGATTTTGGATGTCCAAATTGGGGTTCCTGTCTCCCTGCTGTAGCAGGTCAGAAGAGAGCTTCCTTCAAGCACAAAGCCTGTGTCACAAGTATACTGGATGGTAGTGCCCACGAGAAGGACTGGGTCTGAGATAAGACGAGTGGAATGATCTACCTCTCCGGGGTCTGTACAGTACATGACTGCAAAACAAAGACAGATATAGCAATTAATATTACCATAAACTGCACATATAAAACGTGAAATGACTCACACTAAAACAACACAATTAAACTATGTTACATTTCTTATTGTCAAACAGAAGCACTATACGGACATACATAAAAACATTTCTTGGAAGCCACAGTTATTTTAAACAGTAAAATAAACTACGATTAAACCAATTTTTAATAAGTATACAAGCTTTGGGGAAAAACATGGTATTTGGTTTGAGCACATGAATGTCCACATTAAGTGTATGTAACAGCTGTAAATGAAATGATCCTCTTAAGTATGCAGTACCGGTTACAAATACCTTAATATATGTAAAAGTATGAATGAGGATAAAATACAAAACCAGTCTAATGCAAAAATGTCTTTTATGTATTTTATGTACATGCATTTGGCAAATGGCCATGCAAGTTAGACATTAAGGGTAAAAATTAATTTTTAAAGTACTGAATGTAAAATCACCAAACATTCACTGCAGGTGTCCCTTACTGGTGCATGTTTTTTAAATTAGGTTCATATTGCTTTAATAATATGGCCCAAATATGAGAGTTAAAAACAGACATATTTTTGTGTTACTGAAAATACAATTTTGAAGCTGATTTACTAATGGATTTGAGAATGTTTTATTAATCAATGGTCCCTTCTTTTTTTTATACATGATGAAATACACAATTTCAGACATAATACAAGGACACATTCCTCCACGGAGAATACCTGCAACAAAAAGATATTACTGGAGGAAGACAGTGCCCACATTTAATTTCTGGTTAACAATTGCTAATAGCATTCCTGTGGCTGTATACAAAGTAAAGAGGTGACATTAAGTCCAGGGTCTAAAAAGCCAAAGCATAAAATATTAACAATACAATGGACCACTGAAGCATTGGCAACTTGTTGTTTTACATGAAAATCAGATGTACAAGGTCTATTGTATATATCTGAAGATTAAAGGAAAGACAGTGAGGCTGCTTGTCATTATGCTTCAGCAAATGTATCCACCTGTTGTATTATCAAAGGCTTACACTAAATAATATGCAGTTCATCAATAAAAAGCTATTGCTTATATATATATATATATATATATATATATATATATATATATATATATATGTATTTCCTGGGATTATCATATGACTGTGATAGTAGAAAAATCTTTGAAATTAGCATTTATATGGATCTAAGACACCCTGGATGCTTGCTGACTGCATATTGTTTTTTTTGACTAAGCATATGCATAACTGGCTTTTCACATTGTCATTGTTATTGGTAAAATCAGGAAGACATTCACCTGCTTGCCCATCCTGCCCATTCAACCATTCAATGAAGTTCTAATTTGGAATTCTACGTCATTACAGTATGACCACAATACATAAAGGCGAAATATACAGACTAACACTTATATTGTAGGATGACAATTAGGTAAAAGCACAGGGGTTAAAGATGTTTAAGACAGCAAAAAGCTGTGTGAGAAACATGTTGTAAATGGATCAAAATAAAGTCGCCATTTGTAGTGAATCCAATATCTTTTTAAACTGTTATGATTACTCATCTTTAAATGGTTACTGATTCTTTGAAATAGGAGTCAAGGATTACTCAGCATTATGTTTTTAAATATTTTATTGTTTTTGATGGAAGTTACATGAACACATGAAATAATAGTTATAATATTAATAATAATAGCAATCTTATATACCAATTAGCAAGTACAAACACCACCAACTAAGTAAAAGAGAAGGAAGGTCTCTGTGCAGTACAAATACAAAAAGAGTCAAATACCAAACAATAAGGCATTCACAAAAGCTTTAGAGTTTTACAATAAGGAACAATTCATCTAAAGATAAAATGGAGACAAATAAAGTAGATCTTGCCAAGATAACTACTATCTGTTGAACTTCATATCTTCATAAAAATCCATAGAAGATGAAAATATTTTTTTTTTTTTTAAATATGTGCATACAAAACTTCACTCAAATGATTCCAAGTCCAGTTTACATCCACAACAGAGATGGTATTAAATTATCACTTTGTAGGGCTGAAGGTTGTAGAGGAAATGTATAAGCAAACCTATGGCACCCAGAGCTGATGGTGAGATGTTGGTCCTGGTGAATTAAATCATGGGCTAAATTAGTACAATAAAGCAATTTGGGTAACAGAATAGTGAAATCATGGCATGCCATACTTTAAAGACCATAAATCAATGCAATTATTTAAACAGTTTATATGTGTTCCTATGTAATAAAGAGGGTTTACATTGTATTCATTCTAGAGTGCAGTAACCCAATGCTTTCCTGAGTGCAGTAACCCAAAGCAATCAAGCAGAATCCATCTTCTACTGGTCTGACTTCAGCAGAGTGAATTCTGATCAGTTGTTTTTTATTTGTGCTGAAGAATAAGAACTTAAACACAAACGCCCTATTGGATAGGGTCAACTTTGACTAAGTGCAATATAGATTAGACAAATGAAGATGAACATATGAACTGTAGAATAACTTTGTTGCTAATGGATTCTGATTAATGACCTCTGCAATTATTCAAATGGAAACACTGATAAGACAAATACAGCCTTACTCAACAAAGGGTTCTTATTCTTTAAGTGTAACCTGAACAGGAGTTTCTTTGAAAGATATTGTGACTTGGTGACAACTGTAACATTTTTAATTTATCCTTACATTATATTCCTTTGACAATAGTCACCAGGACAAAAAGTGAGGGTGAACAGCCCCATTGGGAAATAAATCACAATCCAATAAAGCCCAAAAGTTGTCCTTGCAATTCCCCATGCTGTCCTAAATGAAAAAAAAAATTTAAGGGACTATTCTTAAGGACAGAAACCCATAGCAACCTACGTTAAGCTATCTTTTACTGGTATAGCTCCAAGAGAGTGAGTTGCTCTAGGTTTCAAAACTTAAAGCGGAGTTCCACTCAAAAGTGGAACTTCCACTTATCCATCTCCCCCCCCTTCGGTGCCACATTTGGCACCTTTCAGTGGGGAGGGGGAGAAGAGGTATACCTGTTTTTGACAGGTACTGTCCCCACTTCTGGGAGACCAGGCCACAGCCCAGTCCTTCCTCCGCTGTCGGACCGTTAGAAAGTGCAGTAGGGAACCAGCTGTGAAGCTGAAAGGCTTCACTGCCAGGTTCCCTTACCAGGAATGGCAGTGGCTGCACCCGACAGCCAATCCGAAGATCGGCTGGGGTGCCTACATCGCAGGCTATCTAGACAGGTAAGTGTCCACATATTAAAAGTCAGCAGCTGCAGTATTTGTAGCTGCTGACTTTGAATTTTTTGTAAGGGGGCCGGACCTCCTCTTTAAGATTTATCATTCAAGACTAAAATTCTTTATTTAATAAAGCTGATTATGATTTCAAAGCTGTGTGTAATTATTTGTATGAAAGAATCTAAATGACTAGAATGGAGTATATCATAAAGAAGAAGCTTTCAAAATCTATAATGGAAAAATACATGAATTCTTCTCAAGTGCCTATTAGAACACTATATAAAATAATGTGGTATATATTACTGCAGTATACGGTATATAAACTGGTCTGAATACATGTACATATATTATACATATATATATATTATACATATATTTTATAGGACTTTGAAAGATATTAATTGACATAAATCCATCATGTAGGAAATATTCAAAATAAGGAAATTTTTCAAAATAAAAATTTACCACAGTAGCTACCTTTACCACTATGTATTGAAACTTCAAGGCCAAGGATAAAGACCTTGACAGACCACA
Organism: Aquarana catesbeiana; assembly: GCF_042186555.1. Classification (NCBI taxonomy): domain Eukaryota; kingdom Metazoa; phylum Chordata; class Amphibia; order Anura; family Ranidae; genus Aquarana; species Aquarana catesbeiana. The sequence continues at coordinate 309,792,844 of NC_133324.1, forward strand.
TTGTTTATCAATTGGAAGATGTGATAAATTATCATACCTCCAAAAGCACTAACAATATTCAAACAACCAATGTTTCTGAGCAATTTTCATTATTTTATTTTTACTCTGTATATGTGACAATTATACAGAGCCATCTTCTATGCAGATAGTATGTGCCTACAATAGGGATATGAGATACAGCTAATGCGTTTAAGAAATTAAACATACTGTTATTATGCTATGCATTATTAAGTAGGTGTGCATGCAAGATGCAAGAAAATGAAACATTTACATCTAGGTAATATGCCATCACAACACTTTAACATGCACCTTATTTCATGTGGAACACAAAGCAGCTAGAATTACACTGAATAATAACATAAGAACAAACTATAACCCTATAATACAGACTAATATGAATGTAAACACTTCAATATCTATTAACAATGTATTTAAAACTGTTGTTACATTTTCCATGCAGTTTATTTGTTATCAGCCATCTTAGACTAAAGAAAGCTTAAAGTATATCTAAAGCCATGTCTTTCATTTTGGGTAGAGAAAGGAATAGCTAAAGCCCCTGTCAGGATCTTTTGACATCTGTGGTCCATTGGGAAGATTACCCTTGACTTCTTATTAGACACAACAGACGGTTGTAGTAAATCCCCAGAAAATGTAAGAAATCCCCTCTTAGACAGCCGTCCTCATTGGAATATTTTACCCCACATTCCTCTTCTGGTGCCAACTTAAAATTTGGGATTTTCCCTTACTCTTTGTCCCAGTGATGGTCCCAGGACAAACTGAAAAAGAGTGAATCCCCCAGCAGGGACACCAACAGAAATAAAAACTGACAGAGCTTCTAGCCTCTTGTCACTCTATCCAAAACTGAAATAATACAAGAAAACTTGTCATTAAATACATTTTAGGCTGCCCACAATACAACTTATTATTTGCCAAGGCAGCCATCTAATTTGTTTTTGACCTTTTAGGCCCACAGATATCTTCTGGGCTATTCAATAGCTGTGATGGAAGATGCAATCATGCCCAATATCCAGACCAAAAGCAAATATCTGTCAATTGTGGCTATCCTTGTAGATGGACATAGTTGAGATGGAGAGTGTCACAACCCAAACTGGCTGTAATTGGTGGTTAAGGTCAAATGAGAGCTTTCCACACCTGCAATTCTGTTCAAAAGAAGTTCTTCTCCTAGAACCACTACATGTCTGGCAGAATTATAACATTTTGCATTGACTACACTGAGTTATCACCAACTTGATGAGGACTTGCATCAGGCAATGTTCAACGGAACATTTAACTATTCACAATGAAAAGGCATTATCCAATATTCTCAGTTGTGATTTTGGAAACATTTACATAGACATATATGTTAGTCAGAGCTCCTTCAAGCAAAGTAAGTTATCAGTGTATTGGATCTTTAATAGAGAAATGAGCACACAGGTAAACAAATATATGCATGAATGAAGATTTTTCTCCTATACATTATATTAATATTAGTTTCTCTGTCATCAACCAATTCCCTTCATGCACAGTCCAAATTAAACCATTGCTCCAACCCTACCTTCCCCCATTTGGTGTTCTCTTTTAATTATTACTTCTTATTTCTGCACTCAGCAGATGCAGAGAAGAACATACATTACACAATAGAGTATGTGTAGAGCTGCTTGGAAGACATGGTTTTGTTTTGGCTATGAACATCTTTTTAAGTTCAGGTGTATTTACCAAAACCAAAAACCACCTATTACACTTGCATAACCCAGGTCAATCAGGTCACTTTTTCAACATCTGTGGTATGTGGTAAATTCTGATGCATTGCCAAGAATACTGTATGTTGTAGGCAGAAAATGGCCGTGATACTGAATATTGTAGACAGAAAATGGTCTCCTCTAATACATGAAAGAAAATTCTCTACCGTGGATGAGATTTCTAAATGGCAGGTATAATTGTTGACATGCCTGTTTAATAGAGATTTTTTTCTGCTCTGAAGAAGTTTTGATAGTTGTTGCCAGGTATAAAAACACAATAGATGCAGAGCTAAAAACAACATGTGAGAGCAAACTTAATTAAAAGTGAAAACAAGAGGAAAAACTAAAGCAGAGTCCCATTGAGGTTCTGGCATAGATTAATAGCAAATAATCATGTGAAAAAGATTTAATAAGTGAATAAATGAATGAAGTAAAAGTTCCATTAGGTATCCAGTCCATAGATTGGCAAGAAAGTAACACCCATCCGTGTAAATGCAGGAAAAGGGAGCTGTAGAGGAATTCTTTTGTGCAATTCCACACCTTAAGTGAGTAAGGTGGTCTGCTTACCAGATAGCGATGACTACTGAACAGCAGTCTCGCCCAGCATAGGGAAATCTGTCTCCCCAAAACCAAAAACACGGTAACCGGAACAGCAACTATAAACAAGTGATGCTCAGAAACATAAAATGGGTGGAGCCTGTGACGGTGACGTCATTATGTTTTTTCCTCTCAGGAGGTGGATGGGCTAACAAACAAACATAGGAAGTGAAGCGTAGCCGATGAAGGAATTGCAGCCTGGTTTTATGCTGTACCTTATCGCCCGTGATTGATCTCTACTTTGTAAGTGTGATGCTTTCTGTTTTATTAAATTCACTTTTAATCAACATACTGCACTATGGAAGTTTCTGAGCATCATTGTTTATAGTTGCTGTTCCGGTTACTGTGTTTTTGGTTTAGGGGAGACCGTTTTCCCTATGCTGGGCGAGACTGCTGTTCAGTAGTCATCGCTATCAGCCCACCTTACTCACTTAGGGTGTGGAATTGCACAAAAGATATCCTCTACAATTCCCTTTTCCTGCATTTACACGAATGGGTGCTACTTTCTTGCCAATCTATGGACTGGATACCTAATGGGACTTTTACTTCATTCATTTCACTTATTAAATAATTTTCACATGATTATTTGCTATTAATCTATGACGGAACCTCAATGGGACTCTGCTTTAGCTTTTCCTCTTGTTTTCACTTTTAATTAAGTTTGCTCTCACATGTTGTTTTTAGCGCTGCATCTATTGTATTTTTATTTATGTTTTGAGTTTGGTACTAGACTTTCAGGTGCTGGCAGCTTTTTCAATATTATTTTATTCACCAACATACACATTTTTTCTAGCGCAGCTTCAGCCCTTGGGCTTTTGTCTTTTCACAGTTGTTGCCAGGTGGCCATCCTTTTGTCACCATATCCTATTAAGTGTTTGCTTATCCATCAATGCCTGGTCTTGCCAAATTTATCAAACTTCCTCTGATATCTGCAACTAATTTATTCTGTATAAATGGCTGAATACACACACTTTTACCACCCACACGGCTAGGTATTAATTATTAAAACAAAAAAATGTATTTTAACACAAATTCCTTTAAAAGAGATATATCCCTAAACATATGCATAGTTTTTTTTATTATGTAAATTGTGCTCCCTGATGTTTAGAACCTAAAACCTTCCTTAATACATAGAACAAAACTGCAAAGTAATATTTCTTACAAAATCCTTCTAAATTTCAGTGCTTTTCTAGAACTTGTAGACTTGGAATCCTTCTGACTAGTTAGTAAAAACTGATGCAATGATATTTCTACAGATGCAACTAGTCTAAATTATAGGGGTTCTTTGATCAGGGAGTATATACAGGTGGAGGGCTGTTAATTACAGATTAAATTGATATTAAGCTTAAAACAAAAGTTTATTATATTGCAGCTTGCCAATTCTTAAAGTGCAAGTTCACCTTTACAGAAAAATCATTAAAGTGAACTTACACAGGACCCCCTCCTCACCCCCCGTCCCGCTGACCTGGAGCGCAGGGATCTCCCGTTCTGAGCCCTGCTATAGCAGCCTCACCAGACCGGGGCTTAGAAATCCCCTTGGCATTCTCTCTACTTCTTCCCCGCTGACAGGATAGGCTATGCGGGATCCGATTGGTCGGCGCCGCCCATGTGACGCCGCTGCCCAATTAGAATGCTCCAAAATGTCCCTCCTGATGGGGGATGTTTTGGAGATTAAGCTGAGGGGATTTCTAAGCCCTAATCCAATGAGGCGGCTATAACGGGGCTTAGAACGGGAGATTGCCGTGCTGCAGGTCAGCGAGACAGGCTTACCTTTCTGTAAAGGTGAGCTTACCCTTTAAATGTGGTGGCTGCAGTTTTCTTTTAGTTTTTTTTTCCTTTATTTTTACCTGTTGGTCTGGCCAGTAAGTCTGTTATTTTTCAGCTTCTTTTAACAGACCAAGGTGTCAGAGGGTTGAGAAAAGCCATTTAACACAGACAGGGGTGATTACAATGGGCAGCTTCAATTCATTTTTGTAACAAAATATAGCTATGACTGTTAAAAAAAATGTAGGACAGAAAGTGTGTTACTGGCCAGATCCTAAAGTGAAAATAAAGAAAAAAAAAGCAAAAAGGATACACTTAAAGATTGTTAAACGCCAATATATTAAATTTTTGTTTTTGTTTTAATATTATAAGTGTCTGAACTATTGCCTTTTACAATATATGATGGGGGGGTTATTGTGAATGCTTCTAGCAGCATGGGAAGCTCCTGGTCATATTAAAAGCATTCAGTAATTGTGTTTATTGACGGTTTAAGCATACATGAAGTTTAATGCATTGGTTAAAGGCAAAGAGGCAAACGTAATTATAGCCCTTATTCAGTAAAACAATGCTGTGTAGTGTAAAATAAATAAGATTGGTTGCTATTAGGTACAGCATACCATTACTTTTATTGATACACAAGCTCTTGGGTTTAATGTAGCTGGGTTGTGAAACATTCCAGCCCATGTGTCTTAAGGTACCCATAAGCATGAGATGTGAGTGACTCAAGTTGTTCAGGTGATGATCTCCTGTTTGCAGAAGCCTTAGGGGCCGTACACACAGGCTGAATAACAGGTGGTATTAGCCGGTTTCTATTGAACCGGCTGACACCACCCAATATTTGGCCTGTGTGTATGGCAGCCGGTCCGATAAAAGCCGGCTGATTAACTGGCTTCTGTCAAAGGGGCATTACCAAAAAAGGTCTGCCAATTGTCATCCGATCAGTGCCTATGGCTGAGAGCACTGACTGGTGTGTTCTGGCGGGAGCGGCAGTGTCAGAACACAATAACTCAGTGCGGGAGATTGCTGTACTAATATCAGATAGTTAGTACAGGATCTCCTCCTGAGCTCTTCAGTTTTTTTTTGTTGTTCAGCCCGCTAAGTTGAACAAAAAAAAAAAAAAAAAAACTTACTGTGTGTACTAGGCTTTAGACACTACCATCCAATGATCCAAGGGAGAAATTATGGTCTTAAAGGTTAGAATCATGGTTCACTGTTGCCTCCCAGATAAACCTGCTCCATACAGTGTCTGTTTGGGCCTCCCCTAAACCTCTTTATAGACTAAATACATTTGGCTGAGGTACGCATCAGTGTTTTTGCAGCAAGTTGGCCCAAGACACCCAAAGACATGCAAGAAATCCTCTGATAGCTATTGGGAGTGTTACTCTGAGCAGGGTAATGGTGAAATGATTGTAAAAGTTTTACAGCACTGCCACATATTTGCGCAAAAAATTTTACACACAAAATTGGAGCCATAGTCGAAATAGACACCCACATTAACGCATTGCTTAACTTTAAAAAAATAAAAAATAAACACATATGCTCAGGATGATTTAGAGATAACCTGTTGATAATTTCCCTGGATCTTTGTAGAAATAAGTATATAGGTGAGATGGAAAATCCAATTGTTTGATGGCTGCATCTGCCATTGTGTGCACTTATTGAAAATTAATTTCTATTGCCCCTATGCAACCTGCAGGTCAGAATAAGTCTTTTTAAACTCTGCTCTACACATGTAAAGATTCAGCCACTGACCTAGCAGCCATCTTTTATGGTAACAATTTGTTGCATATATTCCTGTAAAAATCTGCAAAAATTTGATGTTGGGCCCCCTGCTCTGTTAAACCTTTTTTTTACCACTATTTTTAAGATCAGCATAGATGGACTATGTTGAGGTAAAAAAAATTACACTCCAACGTTTCACCAAAATGTTTGTAAAGTTTTTGGGTAGAGTGGCAAAGGATTAAAATACCTGCCAGCTTTTTATTGCTGTCTGTGTTTCCTCACTTTCTGTCTCGCCAATTGAAAAAAGGAAATAAAAAAAAAATCTCCTTGGTGGAACCACACTATCAGCACTTGCCACTGGAACAAGGCTTTTCTGTTGGGAGATTTCCCCTTTCTGTTCTTATTTTCACCCAGGTTGATTTATTAATGGCAAATATACTATTTAATGTGCAAGGATAGGTGCACTTTGCAAGTGAATATTCCCCAGAACTTAGCAAATGAGGTGAATCTCTGTTGACTTCCACCATCCAATCACATGCAAGCAAAATTGCTGTTTTCTTATTTCCATGTACGTAATTTGATTTTCTTTGCAAAGGGAACTTTCACCTCGTTTATTAAGCAAAATGCAACTTCCCTTGCAAAGTTAACAGCCTGTTTGCCTTTAGTAGATCAACTCCATTTTGTCTACATGACTGAATCTCCACCATGGGACACAAAACAGCATTAAAAAAATGACAGGAGTCATAATCCTTACTATATCCAAAATAAAAATATCTTAGAGCTGAAATGGAAACATTTCTATTAAATGTACATTGTTTTGTAGCAACAAGGTTTAGTCTGCAAATTCTCATAATAATATTTCTAGAAAAACAACACATTCCTCCCAAACACTGATTAGCACATATTTTCCGACTAAAAGATTTTTAGAAGTGTGTATGCATGCTCAGAAAACACACAACAGGAATAATGTATTCAAGGCAATGATTCATATAAACAAAAGTTGATTTCTGAAGATGAATACCAATTGCTGAAGATTCAGGAAGGCCATGGAATGATATAGAGTGGAGTAATAAAACTGCACGTGTCTTACTTTTCTCACAAAATGGAGGGTCGCTACTCCAGCTGAGGTCCCATTGACAGGTTAGGGTTTCACTGCCCACAATATCATATCCAGGGTCGCACTGATATGTAATTTTGGCTCCTCTGACGAGATCCGTGTGAGATGTAGTCTTCCATCCATTTTGGATTTCAGGTAGTTCTGAGCAAGAGTCATTCCTGGACACTTCTATAATATATAAGAAAAAGAAGCTAGTTGAAAAAAAAATCGTCATGATGCTGATTTACTAACCGAGTAATTATTTTACCATAGTCTGTATCCATCTAAAAAAAAAAAACATCTTGAGGGGAAGTTTTTGATTTTAAAATTTCTTTGAAAGATATCTTATTTTCTTTCTGTGCGTCTTTAGAATTTTCTTTGATGTCTATTCGCTAAGTGCAAAAAAAAATACCTGTTGATTCTGCCAAGAATCTTGTGAGCTAATCCCCTGTCTCTACGGCTGTCTTTAATATTGATTGGACCCTGGGGAAACATTTTCTTGGGGCCCACAGCGCCGCCCCCCCCAATACTCACCTGAGCAGCATCTCGAACCAGCAATGTAAGAGAGAGAAGGACCACCCCCACTAAATGCAGCATGTTGGCTAAAAAGTATTTATTACAATGGATAAAAAACACTCACATTTGTGTTGTTAAAAACCAGCATATAAAGTAGTTTCATCCGTGTGTTCGCGGGGGATGTGGGTTTCACTGGCCAGTAGAGGGGATCCTGGGATATGAATCCTATGACCTGGGTCCTGGTAGCTGTTCCGGTGGTGCTGTGGGTGCTCAGAGCCTCGAACCAGCAATGCGCATGAGAGCCTCGGCTCACTGAGGACTTTACCTCTTCATTGGCAGAGACGTCATCTCTCCCTGCTGTCAATCACAGAAAAGAGACACGCAGAGCCACGGCTTCGGAAAGAGCCTGCTTGGATGCCCCCACTGTAAGCTGCTTGGGTGGAGAGGCTAGGAGCACCAGCAGGGGACCCAAGAAGAGGAGACTCGGGGCTGCTCTGTGCAAAACCATTACACAGTGCAGGTAAGTATAACATGTATGTTATCTATTTTATTTTTTAAAAAGAAAGCCTTTCAGAATCACTTTAATAATGTAAACATAAGGAACTGGTCCATACTCACTGATTGGTCTAGGCTCATTGATTAATTGCTAGAGGTTACTGCACATCCTTACTGCTCAATAGTTGGCTGCTAGAGGTTACTGCACATTATTACACCTCACTTATTGGTTGCTAGGTTACTACACATCAGTGCCGCTCACTGATTGGTTGCTAGAAGTTACTGCACACCATTATAGCTCTCTGATTGGATTGTTAAAAGTTACTGCACATCATTGCTGTTCACTGATTGGTTGCTAGAGGTTACTGCACACCATTACTGCTCACTGATTGGGTTGCTAGAAGTTACTGCACACCATTACTGCTCACTGATTGGGTTGCCAGAGGTTACTGCACACCATTACTGCTCACTGATTGCATTGCTAGAGGTTACTGCACACCATTATCACTCACTGATTGGGTTGCTAGAAGTTACTGCACACATTACCGCTCCCTGATTGGGTTGCTAGAGGTTACTGCACACATTACCACTCACTGATTGGGTTGCTAGAGGTTAGTGCATACATTACTGCTCACTGACTGGATTGCTAGAGATTACTGCACACATTACCGCTTACTGATTGGGTTGCAAGAAGTTACTGCACACATTACCGCTCACTGATTCCTGTAACTCACAGTGTCGCCCTCTGTACGTTGCTCCGGTCCAGCCGCTGCTTTATTAATCCACCCTCCTCCACTGCTGACAGGAGAAGGGTGAAGGAGAACAATCACAGCCTGCTTTGTCTCTTGCATCTTAGCCTTGCTGACCAGAGAAGGGGCGGGGGCTAGCGGGGGAACACTGAGCTGGTCTGCCGCTCCAGTGCTGACATAGGGAGAAGCGGGATGAGCGGGCTCCGGCACATACAGCCCACAGCTTGCCTCTCCCCTGTCACACTCGCAGTGGGTCCGCTTGTATCAACCTGCCAAGAGAGCAAGCGGGGAATCGGCTGCACCCGCCACATGGAAAGAATATTTGTGGTCAACGTGGGCTCAAGGGGCAGTTGCTTTGGGCCCCCATTAATGATTGGCCCCTGGGCAACTGCCTCTTTTGCCCCGCGTTAAAGACGCCCTGTCCGTGCTGCACTCTTATGAGTTATATTTGTGGTCTACAAAACACCAACCTTTATGTTATGGAGACGGGAAGAAGGAGAGGCGTTCTGCAGTCCTATCCTAGGGTGACAACATTGATCCTGCATAGATCCAGTGTGTGTTGTCACCCTAAGACAGGATGTGTTTTACTGTTCGGATTGCCAGCTGGATACAAGGGGGAAAAAATACGAATGCAGTCACAACATCCAAGGACTGCGAAGCTGCAATATATTAAATATTTTATCTTGAGCTTTGAAACTCATTAAAGCAACATTTTGTTTTGCTTATATAGGACAAGGCAAAAAGTTTGTCTTACTGCCACCCCTCCAAGAATCACATACTCACCTTCTTTTCAATTCTCTGTTCAGCCACCAGAACTTAGGAAAGGGAACCCATGTACCGTAGGCTCCAGGTGACTCTAATAGGACTTTACACAGGGCTATGGTCTGTTGGGCTAGCCATTAAAGGATAAGTTCCCATTTTAAAAAAGTAATAAATGCACATCTATTTGCCGGTAAAAATTTTTTTAATAGGAGCCTGGAAAGCATTGCACCTGCGATCAGCAGATCACTGGTGCCTTGCAGAACTTCTGCAGACTGTCAATGTATCTGTCTGCTCGTACCTCGTACCAGCAGGCAGATACACACTGACAGGAAGAATCAATGGATTACCAGAGCGCTCAACAGCGCCCTGGTATTTCATTGAGAACTACAAGCCAACAGCCACAAAGCTGTTGGTACTTGTAGCTTCCCATTCACAGAACTCTATGAATGAATGATGCGGCCAGGTCAGCAGAGCCACTTTTTCGAAAATAGTGAGGAGGATCCCCCACTTGCTGTCACTAGATGCAGCAGAGTGAGAACATGTTACATGTTCCACCCTAAAAACAGGTGGAGCATGTAACATGGTCCCAAAGGTGAACCTATCCTTTAAGCTCCAGCACTGTCATGTTATATGAATGGGAGCAAATAACATGCTCCTCCATACCTGAAAGTACCTGGAAGTATTTTTTTCTGCCTGGCTGAACTGCAAGATGGTGGAGCAAAGTAAAGGTGAATATGTGCCACAGGGGGCATTACAGCAAGCATATTGCTTTATCCTGCATTGGCAAAGGCCAAGTTTTCCTTAACCTCCCTGGCAGGTACGATTATGTCAGATTTTTGCGTCTCAAAGCAGTACAATTGTTTTGCATAGAAACTTGGCATTTAATATATTGTAGGCCTGTAATTCTTAGCAATAACACACTTAAATCTGTCTAAACAATTGTCTAGGGACAAAAGGGATGTGAAATGATTTCATACAGTAATGTAATCTGTAAGATTACAGTGTACTGTATGTGTTATGAATTTTCTATTTTTTTAATTTGCCGCCTGACTCCACCCCCGTGCGTCGCAACGCTCGCAGGGAACGGAGCCCGGCACACAGAGACATCAGGCAGAGGACAGAGCCCGCAGACACAGCGGGGGACATCGCAGGATCCTGGAGATAAGGTAAGTATACGGCACCAGGATCCTGCATTGCAATCCCGAGTGTGGCTCGGGGTTACCGCTAATGGTACTGAAATTTAACCCCAAGCCACACTCGGGAAAACTGCCAGGGAATTTAAAACTGAACTCCAGGCAAATATAAAAGACACAAGTTATTGCAGCTCTGTGCTTGTTAACTCATTTTTTTTATATAACCGATTTTTTACTTTCAGTAAAAATTTATGACTTCTCATACAAGCAATCCTCTCAAAAAACTGGGTAATTAATACAGCATACAGTGAAAAATAAATGTTAGTGGATCAATGAGGCTTTAAAGCAAGGGTCTCAAATTGGTGGCCCTCCAGCTGTTGCGAAACTACAAGTCCCACGAGGCATTGCAAGGCTGACAGTTACAAGCATGACTCCCACAGGCAGAGGCATGATGGAACTTCTAGTTTCACAACAGCTGGAGGGCCGCAAGATTGAGACCCCTGCTTTAAAGGACCAATAGGGAGTATTGGGAAATGAGGGAAAGTAGAGGGAGGGCAAGTTCCACTTTTTTGGGAAACATTGAGATGTGCATAGAAACTCAGCTGCTATATCTACTGATGGATTTGAAAAGCAGCTTTCACTCAAGGTGACTGCTGCTTATACATATTTCTATTATAGTCTCAGTTTGAATTGCCCAGCTTTAAGACAGCCTGATCTATTTTAAAAAGTGAATCTAAACTAAAAAACGAAGAACTATTATTTAGGGAACAATGAGAAATTTTAACTTTGTCTAAGCAGAATCCTGAAAGATTTAACTTTTGTCTTGAAAATCCCCTGAAAAATAGAAGTACGCTTCCTGTGTCTGCCTAAAATCTGTTAGCTGCGTATCTTAAGTAGGATATCATTTGAAGTGGGCCATACACTGAGAATTATTGCCCGTGCCTAAAGGACCATCTGAAAAATTCTCAGCGGTTGGCCTTGCTGGCCTCTGTTTGTTCTATAAAAGATGATTGTTCGTTCTGCTGGAAAGCGGCTGCATCTAATCAGATGCAGCTGCTGATCAGATATTTTGAGAGCTGTCAGGCTGCCAGTCAAAATGTAAAACCCACAGCAGGAGATTCAGTGTATGGCAAGCTTAAAGTGCATTTCCACTTTTGCAATCAAATTTGAGAGAACCCCACTATATGTTTGTTATGTGTTTCTATTCACACAGAATTCCTATTTTTTTATATTTCTTACCTTTTAGATGTTTCTCAGGACAAGGTATCATGGCTGACTGCAAGGATTTTTGAACAATGTCAGAGTGAGTCTGTACCAAGCCTGTCCTCATTAACATACACAGCAAGAAGCCCAGCCCCCAAGCCTTTTATTAGGAAAGACAGTATTTAAAAATCTAGCATTATTGATAGTTAAGATCTGTCTGCACAGTACAGACAAGGTTAGATATGGCAAAAACAGCTGCCCAGCACCCTCACAAACAAAGAGATTTTTCCTTACTGAAGGGTCCAGAATAGAGCATCTTAAACAAGGTAAGCTTAATTTTGTATTTATTTTTTAACTATACTATTGAGGAAGATTTGGGGATGCTGCTGCCCCTCACTGTTTTCCTTCCTGGAGAGGAAGCTATGCCTAAGAATCTGCAATGCAAAAATCTCCCTGCTTTTGCTTCATTTTTTTTCTGGATTTGTGCTTGCTGGGCTTTACCTGCTGCTTCTTGAATATCATCTTACCAGTGATCAGATCATCAGTCAGGCAGTTCCGTTGTAAAGAAGCAAGGTCGTGCCTCTAGCAAGATGGCTGTGATACAGAGACACAGTGCAGATGAAAGCATAGGGGTTGATTTACTAAAGGCAAATCCACTTTACACTACAAGTGCACTGCAAGTGCACTTGGAAGTGCAGTTGCTGTAGATCTGAGGGGAAGATCTGAAATGAGGGGAAGCTCTGCTGATTTTATCATCCAATCATGTACAAGCAAAAATGCTGTTATTTATGTTCCTTGCATGTCCCCCTCAGATCTACAGTGATGCCGCGTACATACGAGCGGACTTTACGGCATACTTGGTCCGGCGGACAGTCCGCTCTTCTGTGTGCTGGTCCGACGGAAAGCCCGCTCGTCTGTATGCTGGTCCAACGGACCAGATATGATGCAAGGGCAGGGTATTGCATTTCACGCTCGCTGCAATAGGAAAAACACATTTTCCTATTGCGGCAAGTGCAGGGCATACCAGGCCCTTAGGTCTGGTATGGATTATAAAGGGAAGCCCCTACGCCGAAAAAACGGCATGGGGTCCCCCCTAAAATCCATACCAGACCCCGATCCGAGCATGCAGCATGGCCGGTCAGGAAAGGGGGTGGGGACGAGCGAGCACCCCCCTCCTGAACCGTACCAGGCCCCATGCCCTCAACATGGGGGGTGGGTGCTTTGGGGGAGGGGGCGCCCTGCGGGGTTCCCCCACCCCAAAGCACCTTGTCCCCATGTTGATGAGGACAAGGGCCTCTTCCCGACAACCGTGGCCGTTGGTTGTCAGGGTCTGTGGGCAGGGGGCTTATCAGAATCCGGGAGCCCCCTATAATAAGAGGGCCCCCACATCCCGGCCCCCCACCCTATGTGAATGAGTATGGGGTACATGGTACCCCTACCCATTCACCTAGGGAAAAAGTGTCAATAATAAAACACACTTCGCAGGTTTTTAAAATAATTTATTAAACAGCTCCCGGGGGGTCTTCCTCCGGCTTCGGGGGTCTTCCTCCGGCTTTGGGGGTCTTCTTCCGGCTTCGGGGGTCCCTCCAGTTCCTCATCTCCCGGCGTCCGGTTGGTTCTTCTCCGCTCTCTCTGGCCTCTTCCCCCAGTGTTCCAGTTCTTCTGCCGGCTCCTCCGCTGTCTTCATGCCGCTCTTTTGCCAGTGGAGGTCCGGACTTCTGGGCTTCTTGTCTTCTTCCCTCTTCTCTTCTCCAGATTTTGACACGATGCCCTCTCCGGCTGGACTGCTCTCTGAGCGCTCCGCTGTGACTTATATAGGCGGAGACCCCGCCCCCTTATGACGTCACAGTCCCTGGGCATGCTGGGACTGTGACGTTTTAGGGGGCGTGGTCAACATCACCCGGTGACCACACCCCCTAAAACGTCACAGTCCCAGCATGCCCAGGGACTGTGACATCATAAGGGGTCTGATATGGATTCTAGGGGGGGCCCCACACCGTTTTTTCGGCGTAGGGGCTTCCCTTTATAATCCATACCAGACCTAAGGGCCTGGTATGATCCGCGACGGGGCTCGCATGGTGTCAATCTTGCCGATAAAAGCGGCAAGATTGACTTCCTTTTCTAGTCCCGTCGTACCCGAGTCAACATTCAAAATGAACGGACTTGTCCGTGTGTGGGCAAGTCCGTTCATTCTGAAAGTCCGCCGTAACTCGGCGAAAGTCAGTCGGAAAGACGGGCGGACCTAGCCCGCCGGAAAGTCCGGTCGTGTGTGGGCAAGTCCGTCCGTTTTTAAGTCCGGCGCACCTGGCGGACAAAGTCCGTCGGAAAGTCTGCCGGACCAAGTATGCCAGAAAGTCCGATCGTGTGTACGCGGCATGAGTGCACTTGTAGTAAAAAGTGGATTTGCTTTAAGTAAATAAATATATATATGGATCCATTTTTTTATCAGAATTGTGTATTTCATACACTAATAAAGATTTTGTAACATTTTATATATTTACTTTTTTGTGCATTATATGACACACAAAACACCCCCCTACTCCTTGATTGGGGACTTGGGGTTCTCTTTTTCCTTTTTGGCTAAGCAGCATAGGTTGCAGGTGCTATCCTTTTTATTGCTCCCTTCCTGCTAAAGTGCACAAGGCCTGTTCTGTCTACCATTCAGTCTGGCCCTGGATAGAAAACTGGATAAACTGACCAACAGCAAACAGCCCAAAAAATCTTTCTCCTCAGACAATTGTAAATGAAAGATTTTATCAATGTTTATAACAGAAATAGTTTAGGGCTTTGGAGTCACTCATTGCAAGTAAAGAATCTACATCACTAGAAGAAACAATCAAAACCATAAACTATTTTAGGGAAAATTGGTTAAGTATCAAGTAGTAATCATTTGCAACTTTATCATCATTATCATTTTATATTGGTTGGTAGTGGTCTCCTCTTGAGCAGATCAGGCAAAAATAAATTGTGTCAATCGCCAGGAGAAAGTAGATGTAAACCCACCAGAGTGGTGTTTAGTTTGCTAAAGAAATATGTATTATACATTCTTTTTTTTTATTTTTATGAAAACATAAAATGTGTTTTTCCCTTTTCTTCTCTTAGAATGCTGATCTCCTGCAGCCACTGCTTGTCTGCATGCACTCCAATAATGGTCGCATGGCATTTCTCAGGGTGGGTTTCTTGATGCTGAAAATGGTGGACTATGCATGGGTAATGCGTGTTAAAGCAACCATCAGAAACCTGTGTAATCGGGGGACAATGGAAGAACACAGAGACGGAGACAGAACGTTGTAACCTCCTACAGAGGGCGTAACAGGACAAGGACCTTCATAGCAGAATCACCAGGTACTTTTTTAAATATAAACTGAAAAATCAAAAACATTGGAAATCACTTGCTTACATTAAAATGTTAAAGCTTATGAATTTAGCGACTGGATTTAAATATACTTTAACATTCAGTTTGGTTTTGTGCTCTATTAAAAGCTGGTAGCTCCCATTCTGTAGTGGCCTTTAAATATATTTTCTGTACAGATGCTACTTTTTTTTGTATATTTGTGTTGTGTGTGAATTGTAAATGCATTCATTTATAATAGATTTATTCTACAGGCTTTCTATAAATGTACTCATAAGTAACTAACATGATCTGTATAATATTTGTGTATTTGCTTTACCCAGATGTACCATGAGATTTGCATTGGCTATTTGAGCACTTTTCATGAAACAGTAGGAGTAAACCCATTGTTCTTATTTTTTCTGTTTTTTGTTATAGCACAGTTTTGTATCCCAGCAGGTGCTGAATTGGTCCAATCTATACAAATAATGGGGTTGTCTTACAAACAGTGGTATCTTATCTCACAGAGCAGCAAGAAATGATAGCTATGAAACTAACCACAGGAGAGCTGGTTGAGATGAGTAGAAATAAAGTTTCTTAACTCTTTCAAATCTATACAATGCAGATAATAGCTTCTCCTGTAAATAATAAAGGATGGTAAAGATATATGGACACTATGTAGTTAACAAATCTAGTCCCTAAACACATCTAGAATTGCTCTATCAATGATAATTTGAGATTAGCTGTTGAGCAAAAAAAAAAAAGAAATTTAATAAAAACAGGTTGTAGCAACTATACAGAACAACTAAAATGTGTCTATCACGGCTGAGGCTTCTAAAACAAGCCTTCAATTTAATTCCAGTCCAAGAAGCATGACACTGACTTAGTCCTTTTTGTTAACATTTTGAACTAAAAAACAAACACATTGTTATCACAGCTGGGGTAAACAGACAGGGCTTAAAGTGTACCTAAGTCAAAAACCTTAAACATTTTATATATTGCAGTTTGCCAGTTAATATGTGTGGTGGCTGCATTATTTTTTTTTTTTTCAGGCATTTACCCTTTTTTTTTTACCTGGACATTTTGCTAGTAACACACTTCCTGTCCTAGGGTGACAACCGGTGGTGTCGGGAGGGGGGGCTGGCCCAGGCTATTGCCCCAAGTGGGCCCCCAAAAAGCCCCGGGTCTCATATAGCTGATTGACAATTATTAGCCCCAAGTCCCAAGGCCTGGGGTAGGCTGGGAACTTGGGGCTATACAGAGCCAAACTGGCCTACTGGAATAGTGGGATAGTCATACAAAGTCCCGCCTCCTGGACCAGCTCCTATGATGAACGTCACACTGGTCCAATGCTGGAACGTGTGACGTCCATCATAGGAGCCGTTCCAGGAGGTGGGACTTAGTGTGACACTGCGGCTGCACCGGGTAAGCGGGAGATCACCACTCTGTGTAAACCGATGGCTCTCCTCTCCCCTTGCACTGACAAGGCTGTGCTGATGGGCACTGGTAAGACTGCGCTGATGGACACTGGCAAGGCTGCACTGATGGGCACTGGTGAGGCTGAGCTGATGGCACTGATCTGGCTGCATTGATGGGCACAGGTAAGGCTGCGCTTATGGGCATTGATCAGGCTGAATTGATGGGCACTGCTGAGGCTGCATTGATGGGCATTGGGGAGGCTGAGCTGATGGGCACTGATGAGGCTGCATTGGTGGGCACTGGTGAGGCTGCATTGATGGGCACTGGTAAGACTGCATTGATATACATTGGTGAGGCTGCATTGGTGGGCACCGGTGAAGCTGCATTGATATGCACTGATCAGGCTGCACTAATAGGCACTGATAAGGCTGCACTGATGGGCACTGGTGATGCTACATTGATGGGCACTGGTGAGGCTGCATTGATGGGCACTGATCAGGCTGCATTGATGGGCACTGGTGAGGCTGCACTGATGGGCATTGGTGAGGCTGAGCTGATGGGCACTGATCAGACTGCATTGATGGGCACTGGTGAGGCTGCATTGATGGGTACTGGTAAGGCTGCATTGATGGGCATTGGTGAGGCTGAGCTGATGGGCACTGATCAGACTGCATTGATGGGCACTGATAAGGCTGCACTGGTGGGCACTGGTGAGGCTGCATTGATGGGCACTGATGAGGCTGCGCTGATGGGCACTGATGGCCCCCATCCAATTTCGGTTCCAGCTTCAGGGTCTGTTTTAAAGCCCTCCCCTCTGCGAGACAGCACAGCAACAGGCTGCAGCACCACACACTCCACAGCCAGCTCAAGTAAGCCCTCAGCCCAGACTCAGTGTGCTGTCACTGAGGCCCGCCGGACAGCACTGGAACAGGTAGCAGCCCAGCCCAGTCAGGCAGCAACCAGTAAGTAAGCATAAACTCCCCCATGATACCGGAGGGATATTATACCATTTTTCTTTCTATTTTTTTTTTGCATGGGATTCCAGTCCATTCCGGACCCTTATCTTGAATAAGTGTCTTGTATCAATGTTAAAGGGATATCTAGCTACTTGCTACAGACAGAACAACATGGCCAGGAACTGCCATTTACATTAAGTAAAAATGTATTTATTTTTTGCTTTGTAAATGTCACATTTGCTTTAGTACATCGTACAGGTGTGCCAGTTCACAAGCAGGTTTAGGAAATCGCCCAAGCATATTATTTTAAGGTATTGTGATTTTTTTAATGTTTCCTTTTAAGATTTTTTAAACGTGCTGCTCCCCACCGAATTGTATTTTTTTCAAAATGTTTGTATTGGTACATGTTCCTCCTGGCAGTGACCAGTTCCCTATGCCCTTTGTTATATAGGCCCTTTCCTATTATTCTTAAAAATTTGCAAAATTTAATTACAGATTGTGTCCCCCATAGACTTTGGTAGGGTGTGGAGAATGTTTGCATTTTTTTTAACTGTTTGGCAAATGTATCTCAAATGGAACCTGGGCACGTTCAGCTCATCACTGATGAGGACAAGAGAATCAGGAGAAGACTACACTCCCCTCTTCTTCACCATAACACAGAGGGAAGGAGATTTGTAGTTCTCAAAGACATTTGAATATGGTAGCAGATAAGAATACAGCACAAGCAGAGAGCACAGAAAGGACACTGATGACATTGCGCCTCCCACAGCTCTTTTTTTTGGGCCTCTAGATTGCATTGGAGACTCTTTGGATGGTCCCCCTGACTTTTATTGGAATAAGTTGTATCCAAATGTCTTAGCAGTGTGACCGTTCAGTTTCCATTTTTGTTACATTACACTGCTGATGAAGGCACACTAGTATGGCCTGTACACACAATCAGAAAATCATAAGAAAGATACAACTCAAAGCGATCATGCGATAATCAGATTTTTACTACACAGCTTTCGAGACCCGATCACAATTCATACGAGATTATCGGATGGGGCAAGCACGAAAATGCTACCAGATTGTACGATTTTCATTTAATCAGTACAGTTGTCTTTCAAAAATACAATACTAATACAATACAACACATTACATCACTTCCACATTTTTATTCTGTCGTACAAGAATTTTTGTAACTTTAGTAATTTCTTCATTTTTAACCAACCCTCTCCTCCAATCCCTACACTGGCTCCCAATCACTGAGCTAATTAAATTCAAAATACTAGCCACAACATACAAAGCCATTCACAACTCTGCCCTGAGCTACAACACTAATCTTGTCTCCAAATATCACCCAAATCGACCTCTCCACTCTTCTCAAGACCTCCTACTCTCAAGCTCTCTCATCTCCTCCTCCCATGCTCATCTCCAGGATTTCTCCAGAGCCTCTCCCATCCTCTGGAACTCGCTACCTCCATCTATCCGGCTATCCCTACTCTTGCTACCTTCAGGCGATCCCTGAAAACTCATCTCTTCAGGAAAGCCTATCACGTCTCCAACTAATCTCCTACCACTTCCAACAGCTCATTCCCCACAGTTACAACCTTTTGTACCACCTGCCCCACCCTATTAGATTGTAAGCTCTTCTGAGCAGGGCCCTCTTAATCCTCTTGTATTTTATTGTATTATAACTGTATTGTCTCCCTTTTATATTGTAAAGCGCTGCGTATACTGTTGGCGCTATATAAATCCTGTATAAAAATAATAATAATAATAACTAGAAAATGCATTTCCTGGGGAAAATGTGTGGGAATGCTGAATTGCTAAAATGGCCCCCAGCAAAACTGCCCCCATCATATTGCCATCAAAACTGCCCCATCATATTGCCACCATCAAAACTGCCCCATCAGAATTGCCCCATCAAAACTGCCCCATCAGAATTGCCCCATCATATTGCCACCATCAAAACTGCCCCATCAGAATTGCCCCATCAAAACTGCCCCATCAGAATTGCCCCATCAACACTGCCCCATCATATTGCCACCATGAAAACTGCCCCATCAGAATTGCCCTATCAAAACTGCCCCATCATATTGCCACCATCAAAACTGCCCCATCAGAATTGTCCCATCAAAACTGCCCCATCATATTGCCACCATCAAAACTGCCCCATCATAATTGCCCCATCAAAACTGCCCCATCAGAATTGCCCTATCAAAACTGCCCCATCATATTCCTCTATTATAAATCAGTACATGGTGTGTCTGTCCCCTCCCCCGGGCTCTGTAATCAGAGCTGAGATGCTCCAGCCACCTCCCCCCTGTGTATAACAGAAGCTTTGGTAACCATGGCAACAAAACAAACACAGTACACTCTGATTAATGGCTAAAATTTCCTGAAATGACCTCTAAACAAAAAGCTTTTTCTCAAAAACTGTAAAAGATATCAAACTGAAAAGCTATAGCCAGATAGCTGAATATTTTGTGAACATTTTAAAGTTTGTTTGGCATCTGTAGGTGAAAGTATGAAGGAGCTGAAACTTTAGGGAGGGGATGAAGAATTTAAGGATTTCAAGCATGCTCCCATTGACTTCAATGTTAAAAAAAGTGTTAAAAAGCTTAATATTTTAAAAAGTATAAATGGTAGAATAAAAGTTGAAAAAGAGCACACATCAGCTAAAAGAGACGAACATTTTAATAGTTGAATGGTTTTAATAGCTGAAAGTATGCAGAAGTTACGCAGAGCCAAAAAACGTACGGAATAATAAAAATAACTAGAAAATGCATTTCCTGGGGAAAATGCGTGGGAATGCTGAATAGCTAAATTGCTAAAACGGCCGCCATCAAAACTGCCCCATCATATTGCCACCATCAAAACTGCCCCATCAGAATTGCCCCATCATATTACCACCATCAAAACTGCCCCATCATATTGCCACCATCAAAACTGCCCCCATCATATTGCCATCAAAACTGCCCCATTAGAATTGCCCCATCAAAATTTTCCCCATCAAAACTGCCCCATCATATTGCCACCATCAAAACTGCCCCATCAGAATTGCCCCATCAAAACTGCCCCATCATATTGCCACCATCAAAACTGCCCCCATCAAAACTGCCCCATCAGAATTGCCCTATCAAAACTGCCCCATCATATTGCCACCATCAAAACTGCCCCATCAGAATTGCCCCATCAAAACTGCCCATCAGAATTGCCCCATCAAAACTGCCCCGTCATATTGCCACCATCAAAACTGCCCCATCAGAATTGCCCCATCAAAACTGCCCCCATCATATTGCCACCATCAAAACTGCCCCCATCAAAACTGCCCCATCATATTGCCACCTTTAATACTGCTCCATAAAAATTGTCCCCATAAAAACTGCCCCATCATATTGCCACCATCAAAACTGCCCCATCAGAATTGCCCCATCAAAACTGCCCCATCATATTGCCACCATCAAATCTGCCCCATCAGAATTACCCCATCAAAACTGCCCCATCATTTTCCTCTATTATAAATCAGTACATGGTGTGTCTGTCCCCTCCCCCGGGCTCTGTAATCAGAGCTGAGATGCTCCAGCCACCTGCCCCCCTGTGTATAACAGAAGCTTTGGTAACCATGGCAACAAAACAAACACAGTACACTCTGATTAATGGCTAAAATTTCTCAAAAACTGTAAAAGATATCAAACTGAAAAGATATAGCCAGATAGCTGAATATTTTGTGAACATTTTAAAGTTTGTTTGGTGTCTCTAGGTGAAAGTATGAAGGAGCTGAAACTTTTGGGAGCGGACGAAGAATTTAAGGATTTCAAGCATGCTCCCATTGACTTCAATGTTAAAAAAAGTGTTAAAAAGCTTAATAGTTTAAAAAGTATAAATGGTAGAAAAAAAGTTGAAAAAGAGCACACATCAGCTAAAAGAGACGAACATTTTAATAGTTGAATGGTTTTAATAGCTGAAAGTATGCAGAAGTTACGCAGAGCCAAAAAACGTACGGAATAATAAAACTAACTAGAAAATGCATTTCCTGGGGAAAATGCGTGGGAATGCTGAATAGCTAAATTGCTAAAACGGCCGCCATCAAAACTGCCCCATCATACTGCCATCAAAACTGCCCCATCAGAATTGCCCCATCCAAATTGTATCCATTAAAACTGCCCCATCACATTGCCACCATCAAAACTGCCCCATCAGAATTGCTCCATCAAAATTGTCCCATCATATTGCCACCATCAGAATTGCCCCATCAAAACTGCCCCGTCATATTGCCACCATCAAAACTGCCCCATCAGAATTGCCCCATCATATTACCACCATCAAAACTGCCCCATCATATTGCCACCATCAAAACTGCCCCCATCATATTGCCATCAAAACTGCCCCATTAGAATTGCCCCATCAAAATTTTCCCCATCAAAACTGCCCCATCATATTGCCACCATCAAAACTGCCCCATCAGAATTGCCCCATCAAAACTGCCCCATCATATTGCCACCATCAAAACTGCCCCCATCAAAACTTCCCCATCAAAACTGCCCCATCAGAATTGCCCTATCAAAACTGCCCCATCATATTGCCACCATCAAAACTGCCCCATCAGAATTGCCCCATCAAAACTGCCCCATCAGAATTGCCCCATCAAAACTGCCCCGTCATATTGCCACCATCAAAACTGCCCCATCAGAATTGCCCCATCAAAACTGCCCCATCATATTGCCCCCATCAAAACTGCCCCCATCAAAACTGTCCCATCATATTGCCACCTTTAAAACTGCTCCATAAAAATTGTCCCCATAAAAACTGCCCCATCATATTGCCACCATCAAAACTGCCCCATCAGAATTGCCCCATCAAAACTGCCCCGTCATATTGCCACCATCAAATCTGCCCCATCAGAATTACCCCATCAAAACTGCCCCATCATATTCCTCTATTATAAATCAGTACATGGTGTGTCTGTCCCCTCCCCCGGGCTCTGTAATCAGAGCTGAGATGCTCCAGCCACCTCCCCCCCTGTGTATAACAGAAGCTTTGGTAACCATGGCAACAAAACAAACAGTAGACTCTGATTAATGGCTAAAATTTCCTGAAATGACCTCTAAACAAAAAGCTTTTTCTCAAAAACTGTAAAAGATATCAAACTGAAAAGATATAGCCAGATAGCTGAATATTTTGTGAACATTTTAAAGTTTGGTGTCTCTAGGTGAAAGTATGAAGGAGCTGAAACTTTTTGGAGCGGATGAAGAATTTAAGGATTTCAAGCATGCTCCCATTGACTTCAATGTTAAAAAAAAGTGTTAAAAAGCTTAATATTTTAAAAAGTATAAATGGTAGAAAAAAAGTTGAAAAAGAGCACACATCAGCTAAAAGAGACGAACATTTTAATAGTTGAATGGTTTTAATAGCTGAAAGTATGCAGAAGTTACGCAGAGCCAAAAAACGTACGGAATAAGAATAATACATAAAAAAACGAATAACAAAAGCGGGAATGCTAAAGCATTCCCACTAACTAGAAAATGCATTTCCTGGGGAAAATGCGTGGGAATGCTGAATTGCTAAAACGGCCCCCAGCAAAACTGCCCCATCATATTGCCATCAAAACTGCCCCATCATATTGCCACCATCAAAACTGCCCCATCATATTGCCACCATCAAAACTGCCCCATCAGAATTGCCCCATCAAAACTGCCCCATCAGAATTGCCCCATAAAAACTGCCCCATCAGAACTGCCCCATCAAAGCTGCCCCATCAAAACTGCCCCATCAGAATTGCCCCATCAAAACTGACCCATCATATTGCCGCCATCAAAACTGCCCCATCAGAATTGCCCTATCAAAACTGCCCCATCAGAATTGTCCCATCAAAACTGCCCCATCAGAATTGTCCCATCAAAACTGCCCCATCAGAATTGTCCCATCAAAACTGCCCCATCATATTCCTCTATTATAAATCAGCACATGGTGTGTCTGTCCCCTCCCCTGGGCTCTGTAATCAGAGCTGAGATGCTCCAGCCACCTCCCCCCTGTGTATAACAGAAGCTTTGGTAACCATGGCAACAAAACAAACACAGTACACTCTGATTAATGGCTAAAATTTCCTGAAATGACCTCTAAACAAAAAGCTTTTTCTCAAAAACTGTAAAAGATATCAAACTGAAAAGATATAGCCAGATAGCTGAATATTTTGTGAATATTTTAAAGTTTGTTTGGTGTCTGTAGGTGAAAGTATGAAGGAGCTGAAACTTTTGGGAGCGGAAGAAGATTTTAAGGATCTGAAGCATGCTCCCATAGACTTCAATGTTAAAAAAAAGTGATAAAAAGTTTAATATTTTAAAAAGTATAAATGGTAGAAAAAAAGTTGAAAGAGAGCACACATCAGCTAAAAGAGACGAACATTTTGATAGTTGAATGGTTTTAATAGCTGAAAGTATGCAGAAGTTACGCAGAACCAAAAAACGTACGGAATAAGAAGAAAAAGAAGAATAAATAAAATCAAATAACAATAGTGGGACTGCTAAAGCAGTCCCACTAAATAAAAAAACGAATAACAATAGTGGGACTGCTAAAGCAGTCCCACTAATAAATAAAATCGAATAACAATAGTGGGACTGCTAAAGCATTCCCACTAATAATAAATTTTGATATGAGACTAGCATGCAAGAAAAAATGGATGATAATTTGTCAGATAATCTCATTGTGTCTTGTGTACCAGGCATAAGTCAGTGAAGCTAGCATTTATTGTAACAGATTTGGATGTTTCAGCTATAGTTTGTCCTGTTAGGAAATTAGCATGCATATATTTTGTTAAAAAAGCACCTGGCTACAACGTACATTATTTTTACTCGTGATTAATATTGGTTTCTGAGCCTGCTGAGACTACACACTGGAGATGTTTTTGTAGCTGAGCATTTTAAATTCTTAATGATGAAGTTGTGAATAGAACATAGGAACCATGTGCTGCTTCTAAAATGATGCTGCTTCTTCCTCCTGTTCTCAGGGTCTCAAGACAAATTAGGGGAGATTTGCTAAAACTGGTGCACACAGAATCTGGTGCAGCTGTGCATTGTAGCCAATCAGCTTCTAACTTCACCTTGTTCAATCAAGCTTTGACAATAAAACCTGGAAGCTGATTGGTTTCTATGTAGAGCTGCACCAGATTCTGTGTGCATCAGTTTTAGTGAATCTCCCCCATCAGAATTGCTCCATCAAAATTGTCCCATCATATTGCCACCATCAGAATTGCCCCATCAAAACTGCCCCGTCATATTGCCACCATCAAAACTGCCCCATCAGAATTGCCCCATTATATTACCACCATCAAAACTGCCCCATCATATTGCCACCATCAAAACTGCCCCCATCATATTGCCATCAAAACTGCCCCATTAGAATTGCCCCATCAAAATTTTCCCCATCAAAACTGCCCCATCATATTGCCACCATCAAAACTGCCCCATCAGAATTGCCCCATCAAAACTGCCCCATCATATTGCCACCATCAAAACTGCCCCCATCAAAACTTCCCCATCAAAACTGCCCCATCAGAATTGCCCTATCAAAACTGCCCCATCATATTGCCACCATCAAAACTGCCCCATCAGAATTGCCCCATCAAAACTGCCCCATCAGAATTGCCCCATCAAAACTGCCCCGTCATATTGCCACCATCAAAACTGCCCCATCAGAATTGCCCCATCAAAACTGCCCCATCATATTGCCCCCATCAAAACTGCCCCCATCAAAACTGCCCCATCATATTGCCACCTTTAAAACTGCTCCATAAAAATTGTCCCCATAAAAACTGCCCCATCATATTGCCACCATCAAAACTGCCCCATCAGAATTGCCCCATCAAAACTGCCCCGTCATATTGCCACCATCAAATCTGCCCCATCAGAATTACCCCATCAAAACTGCCCCATCATATTCCTCTATTATAAATCAGTACATGGTGTGTCTGTCCCCTCCCCCGGGCTCTGTAATCAGAGCTGAGATGCTCCAGCCACCTCCCCCCCTGTGTATAACAGAAGCTTTGGTAACCATGGCAACAAAACAAACAGTAGACTCTGATTAATGGCTAAAATTTCCTGAAATGACCTCTAAACAAAAAGCTTTTTCTCAAAAACTGTAAAAGATATCAAACTGAAAAGATATAGCCAGATAGCTGAATATTTTGTGAACATTTTAAAGTTTGTTTGGTGTCTCTAGGTGAAAGTATGAAGGAGCTGAAACTTTTTGGAGCGGATGAAGAATTTAAGGATTTCAAGCATGCTCCCATTGACTTCAATGTTAAAAAAAAGTGTTAAAAAGCTTAATATTTTAAAAAGTATAAATGGTAGAAAAAAAGTTGAAAAAGAGCACACATCAGCTAAAAGAGACGAACATTTTAATAGTTGAATGGTTTTAATAGCTGAAAGTATGCAGAAGTTACGCAGAGCCAAAAAACGTACGGAATAAGAATAATACATAAAAAAACGAATAACAAAAGCGGGAATGCTAAAGCATTCCCACTAACTAGAAAATGCATTTCCTGGGGAAAATGCGTGGGAATGCTGAATTGCTAAAACGGCCCCCAGCAAAACTGCCCCATCATATTGCCATCAAAACTGCCCCATCATATTGCCACCATCAAAACTGCCCCATCATATTGCCACCATCAAAACTGCCCCATCAGAATTGCCCCATCAAAACTGCCCCATCAGAATTGCCCCATAAAAACTGCCCCATCAGAACTGCCCCATCAAAGCTGCCCCATCAAAACTGCCCCATCAGAATTGCCCCATCAAAACTGCCCCATCATATTGCCGCCATCAAAACTGCCCCATCAGAATTGCCCTATCAAAACTGCCCCATCAGAATTGTCCCATCAAAACTGCCCCATCAGAATTGTCCCATCAAAACTGCCCCATCAGAATTGTCCCATCAAAACTGCCCCATCATATTCCTCTATTATAAATCAGCACATGGTGTGTCTGTCCCCTCCCCTGGGCTCTGTAATCAGAGCTGAGATGCTCCAGCCACCTCCCCCCTGTGTATAACAGAAGCTTTGGTAACCATGGCAACAAAACAAACACAGTACACTCTGATTAATGGCTAAAATTTCCTGAAATGACCTCTAAACAAAAAGCTTTTTCTCAAAAACTGTAAAAGATATCAAACTGAAAAGATATAGCCAGATAGCTGAATATTTTGTGAATATTTTAAAGTTTGTTTGGTGTCTGTAGGTGAAAGTATGAAGGAGCTGAAACTTTTGGGAGCGGAAGAAGATTTTAAGGATCTGAAGCATGCTCCCATAGACTTCAATGTTAAAAAAAAGTGATAAAAAGCTTAATATTTTAAAAAGTATAAATGGTAGAAAAAAAGTTGAAAGAGAGCACACATCAGCTAAAAGAGACGAACATTTTGATAGTTGAATGGTTTTAATAGCTGAAAGTATGCAGAAGTTACGCAGAACCAAAAAACGTACGGAATAAGAAGAAAAAGAAGAATAAATAAAATCAAATAACAATAGTGGGACTGCTTTAGCAGTCCCACTAATAAATAAAATCGAATAACAATAGTGGGACTGCTAAAGCATTCCCACTAATAATAAATTTTGATATGAGACTAGCATGCAAGAAAAAATGGATGATAATTTGTCAGATAATCTCATTGTGTCTTGTGTACCAGGCATAAGTCAGTGAAGCTAGCATTTATTGTAACAGATTTGGATGTTTCAGCTATAGTTTGTCCTGTTAGGAAATTAGCATGCATATATTTTGTTAAAAAAGCACCTGGCTACAACGTACATTATTTTTACTCGTGATTAATATTGGTTTCTGAGCCTGCTGAGACTACACACTGGAGATGTTTTTGTAGCTGAGCATTTTAAATTCTTAATGATGAAGTCGTGAATAGAACATAGGAACCATGTGCTGCTTCTAAAATGATGCTGCTTCTTCCTCCTGTTCTCAGGGTCTCAAGACAAATTAGGGGAGATTTGCTAAAACTGGTGCACACAGAATCTGGTGCAGCTGTGCATTGTAGCCAATCAGCTTCTAACTTCACCTTGTTCAATCAAGCTTTGACAATAAAACCTGGAAGCTGATTGGTTTCTATGTAGAGCTGCACCAGATTCTGTGTGCATCAGTTTTAGTGAATCTCCCCCATTGTGCCTATCTAGTTTCAAGGGCCTGCAGTTACATAGACTTCCAGTCTAGAAATAAATGTCCAAGTGTAGCCCCCTGGTCCTAAACTGGGGCTAGGATGTAAATTTAGTTTTTGGTAGAGCTGTAAACAGTTCAGACTAATTGTACAGTTTATCTGGTCTTTCTCTAATCTCAATTGAGTTGTGCATTACTCACTGTTGCCAGTAGGTGTTACTGGTACCACAGGCCAGTATGAGAATTACAACAAGGTTGAGCTAAGAATAATTATTCATTTTCCAGTCAAGCCCAGTAGGGGGTTCTTAGCCGCTGGTGCATTCTGGGAAAGGGAATTTATTTGGGCTGGACCATGTGCTCTCTCTTTCTTAACTCAGGCCCTCCTGGCCTGAGGATGTGCTGCTGAGGCGAGCTCTGTAAGTAGGCCCAGAAGCCTGTCTGGGGCCTACTACTCCTGAGGTGATCCTTAGGCTGTCTTGCCCAGCGTGTAAGAAGCTGAGCCAAGCTGAGAAGATCCAGGGGAGGACCCTCCCTGGAGAGAGTCAGGATGAAGTCTGGTCAGGAGGGCCTGGTGACTCGTTTGGAGGACGCACCTACACCTAAACTGCGCTTACAGTGTTTCTGGGTCGGCTGAAAGTTTCTGACACTGTGAAGCTGGATTTTGTTCTACAAATCTAACCCTGTTTGCAGTATCACCGGGTCGGTTTAAAGGTTCTGGTACTGTCAAGCTGTTCTACAATCTACAAGGTGTTAAATAGCTACTGGCTGCTAGGTCTGTGAGAGAGGCCTATCCAGGGGTTCTACTGGCTGCTACTTCTGTGAGAGAGGCCTATCCAGGAGTTCTACTGGCTGCTACTTCTGTGAGAGAGGCCTATCCAGGAGTTCTACTGGCTGCTAGGTCTGTGAGAGAGGCCTATCCAGGAGTTCTACTGGCTGCTACTTCTGTGAGAGAGAACTATCCAGGAGTTCTACTGGCTGCTACTTCTGTGAGAGAGACCTATCCAGGAGTTATACTGGCTGCTACTTCTGTGAGAGAGACCTATCCAGGAGTTCTACTGGCTGCTACTTCTGTGAGAGAGGCCTATCCAGGAGTTCTACTGGCTGCTACTTCTGGGAGAGAGGCCTATCCAGGAGTTCTACTGGCTGCTAGGTCTGTGAGAGAGGCCTATCCAGGAGTTCTACTGGCTGCTACTTCTGTGAGAGAGACCTATCCAGAAGTTCTACTGGCTGCTAGGTCTGTGAGAGAGGCCTATCCAGGAGTTCTACTGGCTGCTACTTCTGTGAGAGAGGCCTATCCAGGAGTTCTACTGGCTGCTAGGTCTGTGAGAGAGGCCTATCCAGGAGTTCTACTGGCTGCTGCTTCTGTAATAGAGGCCTATCCAGGAGTTCTACTGGCTGCTAGGTCTGTGAGAGAGGCCTATCCAGGAGTTCTACTGGCTGCTAGGTCTGTGAGAGAGGCCCATCCAGGAGTTCTACTGGCTGCTGCTTCTGTGAGAGAGGCCTATCCTGGAGTTCTACTGGCTGCTAGGTCTGTGAGAGAGGCCTATCCAGGAGTTCTACTGGCTGCTGCTTCTGTGAGAGAGGCCTATCCAGGAGTTCTACTGGCTGCTAGGTCTGTGAGAGAGACCTATCCAGGAGTTCTACTGGCTGCTAGGTCTGTGAGAGAGGCCTATCTAGGAGTTCTACTGGCTGCTAGGTCTGTGTGAGAGGCCTATCCAGGTATTCAACATCTCAAAGAGAGATCCAAGCAACATCCAAGCAACATCTCAAATTTCTGGATCCAAGCAATCTGTAAGTGATCTGCATCTGGTATCTGACACCCTTAACCCCCTCTCCTACTACCTCTTTTCAAGTTCTATATTAAAGCATTGAAAATATCTAAAGTGACTGGCGCCCAATTTCTGTTCTAAACTCCCCATTATAGCCATTAACTCAGCCCTGGGGTAAATGCCGGCTCACCCCCTGCCTCTGGAGGTCTCTTCTTGCCCCCAGTAGACCCAGGGGGCGCTACATAAGTATGCCCCTAATTGTCATATTTTGTCCTATTTTGTCATCCATCACAGATAAATTCTTTTAACAATTTGGTGGATAGAACCACCTTTGATTTCCAAATTTTTGGAATTTCATACCGGAATTTTATGTAGGCTGTGCCTCAAAAATCCCGCCATATATTTTATTTGAATTATGTTAGAGATGTGAAACATTTCTTGGAGCATACATTATATTCCTTACATAACTGCAAGAGATTGATGCCAAGTCAAATTCTGGTACTTAATTTGCTTGTAAAAAACACAAATAATGATGTATTAATTAGAAATCTGCATACATTTGTGTTCTTATATTTTCCTACAGTTCAGCTTTCATCTGCAACACAGCAACTTAAAAGACCTCCATTCTGCATATACTATACCTCTGTAAGCAATAAAACAGGGTCAGCAACTACATTATGTGCCACAGCAGTAGCACATGCATTTCTTTTATAATAAGCAGTGAAGTCCTACTGAAGTCCTTTGGAGAGGGGACCAGATTCATCAATAGACAAAACTGTGCTACGAACAAAATCATTACCAACATTCATTTATATCAGCAGTCTCCAAACTTTCTGAACAAAGAGCCAGTTTACTGTCCTTCAGACATTGAGGGGGCCAGACTGTGGCCAACATAAGTCGAAAATGCCCTGGCATCAATGGGAGTAAACAATGCCCCACCATTGGTATTAGTGGGAGGAATATTGCCCCATTGTTAGTATTAGGGGAAGAAATAGTGCCCCATCATTGGTGTCATTGGGAGGAACAGTGCCCCATCACTGGTGTCAGAGGAAGTAATAGTGCTTCATCATTAGTGTCAGTGAAAGGAATAGTGCCCCATCATTGCTGTCAGTGGGAGGAATAGTGCTCATTGTTGGAATCAGTTATGGGAATTATACCTCATTGTTGGCGTTAATAGAAGGAATAGTGCCTTGTATCAGTGGGAGAAATAGTACCCCAAGGGCCTGATAAAGACAAGCAAAGGGCCACATCTGGCCCCCGGGCAGCAGTTTGGAGACCACTGATTTATATTAAAGAAAATACTTATATTTATATGAAAAAGCAAGAAAGAAGATTGTGTAGCAAATTACATGGTGTACAAACTAAAGAAGTCACCTGAGCTGGCCCAGTTTGCCATCCAAGTGCTTCATTACCCAGCATGAAGTTCCCTAACTGACAGAAATTTCAGTGAAGGGGGTGACACGTCCATACAAATGATCTTTCTCCAACACTAAAAATGGATCAACCACCACCACCAGTGACTGGCACCACGCATCCTTCAAACTCAACAGGCAGCATTTTACCCTGTGCTATCTCCCCCAGATAATCTACCTTTGAAAATTACCAAACTGTATTATATAAGCATGGTATGAAACTCATCACAATGCGAATTATAAGAAGATTAGACAAAATTCCCACTTTTCAACTAGCACTTTTTAGAAATCAACATGTTTGGCTGGTTACGAGAGTAGCAAATTAGTTAAATCAATCCATTCATAACTAGTGAACGAAGAAAAAAAAATCACTACCAGTGAATGTCTGGAGAAAGTTGCATTCATTGCTTTATAAATATCCCACAGTAACTTTTGTTCTGTATTTGAATATTTTTTGGGAGTTTTTCTATTAGACAGGCTCCTTGAGTAACATACACCTTTGCTTTGTTAATATCCTATATTTATGAATGAATTAAAAGCACAGCAATACTTGATTTTTTAATGCATTTCACCTCAGACACATTTTATTGGCAGCACAGTGGCTTAGTTGTTAGTAGTTCACACTTTTGCCTTGCAGCACTGGTGTCCTTGGTTCAGATCCTGGCTAGGAAACTACTGTATCTGCATTGAAGTTGCATATTCTCCTTGTGATTAAGTGGGTTTCCTTCCAAGCTACAAAGACATGCTAGTAGGATAATTGACTTCTGTCTAGAATTAGCTCTAGTATGATAATCTGATGTGTGGGCACAAGATGGTTGCCCCAACTGCAGCACCTTGAGTCCTAGGGAGAAAAGTACTATGGAATTGTTAATTAATCAATCAGTCAGCAAACTGGGACTCTGTTTTGGTGATGCTTTTTCATGTTTGAAATGTCCTGGGGAAACATTGACTATGCCAAAGTTTTTACAGCAAAGCCCAAGTAGGACCATTGAAAATTAACTTTCAATGTTACTTCCATACATTTGTACAACTTCAGCAGGTTACTGATAAATCCCCACTTTTTTTGCAAATGCTTTTGAAAGATTGCTATGCAGCTTTTTCATCTTCATTTACCTCTACATCAACGTTGTTATCTTTTATCAATTTTGTTATGTGGGGACATTCCTTAATCTTAGCATCACTAATCCTGGTAGATTTATTTCTCAAGCACATGAATGAGATTCTTGTTTTATTCCTTGCTTTAACAAAGTTGTTCATAAATCCACGTTTGATATGCAAAAGAAGGTAAACTTTTCAAGCTTGACAAGTGGAATGTTTATCAGATTTTTCTCTGCTGCTGAAACATGTAAGGTATATTTCGGCCATTTTTTTTTTTTTTTCTTAATGTAATGTTTTTTCTTGTTCCTGCTATTTGACTCTCCCCAAAAATGTGCTTTCTTTGTTCAAACTGTATGCTGAGCAGTACAATGGCTTTCAGATTTACCATTTATATTTCTTACTTTGATTATCCATGCTAGAGAGCAAAAATAACAACTAGATGTTTCTCAATATGTTGTAAATATGCAATTATAGTTAAAATATGGTACTGCAAGATCACTAATGGAATAGAATAATGAAGATTTGTTCACAAGAAAACTAAGCCTGATAGAGAAAATCCAATATACTTTTTTGAATTAAGTATGAAAAAGTTGGCTTAGAGCATTTGTTTATAGCAGCAATATTCATTAAAGATCACTGAACTCAAATCAGGAGTGGGGTTGTGTGGCTAGATCTCAACTTTTATATTCTCATTCTGTTTCACTCATAGAAGAAATGCAGAAAAGAATACACCCATGTGGGAATGGCTACCCAAAGTTTGCAAATAAAAGGCTAGCAGCATAAGTTGAAAGGAGGGCTCTGTAACAACAAGCAAGGCCTGTGCCAGGAGGGCTCCATCACAACAAGGAAGGTCTGTGCCAGATGACTTCATTATAATAACACAGGAACTAAGAAGGAAAGTCTGTGCCAGAAGAAAAATCACCTGGGGATGATGCCAGCTCCTATTTCTTGCAATCACTTGAGTAGAGCCTGGAGCCTTGGTTGCCTACGGAGATTGTGAAACTACTATAACCTGAGCTAAGTGACCTTTAGCATATTCCTATTGTACACAGACTATTGTTCATGCTCATTCGCTAGGAAAGTTAGGTAGCATGTACATGTGTTGTATGCAGGGGTGTATCTACCGCGAGGCAAACAAGGCGTTTGCCTGGGGAGGCAGTTTTCAGGGGGGCGGCCCCTTCGCCATTCCTGCACCATTCCTAACATTGCTGACTCTACTGCTCCACACTGGACCTGACAGCAGCAACCTGTGACCTTACCGTCCTTCCCCACACTGCCCCTGCCTCGCACTGGGATTGGGCATGGCAGAGATGATGCAGGGTGATTCCAGGGTGATCTACTGTCCTCTGGAGACATGTGAGTGTGGGCCCTGGGGGTGTATGAGTTGACTGTGGGAACTGGGGGTGAGTGTGGGGGCCGGGTTGTGAGGTAAGTGTGGACAATAGGGGTGTCTCTCTCACCCTCCCTCCCTCTCTCCCTCCACCTCTCCCCCCTCCTTTCTCCCCTTCTTCCATTTCTCTTCTTTTCAATGTTCTCCATCTCTCTCTCCTTCCTATTCCTATCTCTTCTCCTAGCGGGGGGGGGCACTGTGGCAGGCTAGTGGGGGGGTTGAGGCCAGCACTGTGGCAGACTAGCGGGGGGGTTGGGGGGAGCACTGTGGCAGACTAGCGGGGGGTTACTACCCCACAGTCCACCAGAGACCCCGCACAGCCACCAGAGACCCTGCATAGCCACCAGAGCCACCCCGAATAGGAAGGGGTGGGACATAGTTACATAGTCAAGTTGAAAAAAGACAAAAGTCCATCTAGTTCAAGCAATAATAATATTGGTCGCGTCCGACAATCGGATTAGTTCCAGAACCGATCAATCGTCAGGTCTGGGCCAATGATTTATGGCCTGGACCTGCTGATCGGTTCTGGTGAATGAAATCCTTCCCCTGCCTGTAAGTGTAAACACAGGCAGGGGAAGTGATGTCATCTCCCCTCATGGAACTCTTTTCGTTCCAGCGCTAACACCCACGCACGCAATATGTTTGATCCGATCAGATCTATACTACCATCCCCAGTAGTTTAGGGTTCCCAAAAACGCAGTGTTAGCGAATCAGCCCAGATACCTGCTAGCACCTGCGTTTAGCCCCTTCGCCCAGCCCAGCCCAGCCCACCCAAGTGCAGCATCAATAAATCACTGTCCCTTTCAAAACACAAAACACATAACTGTAGTGTTTGCAGAGTCAGGCCTAATGCCTGCGAACACTAACAGTTTTTTTGGTAGCATTTGAAGCAGTCGCTGACAGTCAGGTGCTCTTTTTTTCCTGTGAGTCTCACTAGTTGTACCAGTAAATTTAGAGACCAAAATGTCCAATCGAAGGTACACTAGTGAAGAGGCCTACATGTTTTTGAGCATGACAGATGAGAGTGAAGAGGAAGTCACCCATCGGTCAGATTCAGGCTCAGAATACGATCCTGTATACAACAGCGCACCCTGACAGATAGCTTTGGTGATGGAGTAGTGGTCCCTGCCAAGGTCAGGCATACCCGACCCCGTTCTTCTGCTGTTGTTGAGGTGCAAGAACTGCAGGGCTTTTGTATGGAGCAGAGAGCCAGTACTAGTGCCGCTCATCTTTCTGGTGAACTGGCAAGCACCAGCAGCCTAGTACATCCTGGTCGTACATCCAGCACTGCAGTAACACTTGGTGACGTGGTGAGTCCCATAAGTGTAGTTCAAGCTAATGGTGGCTAGCACAAGTAGTGTCCTGCAGCCTCCAAGAAGACAAAGACAGGTCGGTCGAGTCCATAGTACCCTTCCTGCTGCATTTGCCAATCCGAATTGGGAGCCCACCACTTCTGAAGCACATGTACTTCCCCCATTCACTGGCCAACCCGGAATTCAGGTGGAAACAGTTGATTTTACGTCACTTGATTTTTATTCACTGTTTTTCACGGAAGATCTCTATAGACCTATTGTGGACCAAGGCAATTTGTATGCTGGTCAATTTACCGCCGTTAATCCCCAGTTACCCCTTGCCAGAGATTGGAGACCTATTACGGTCTCGAATTTAAGACCTTAGTGGGCCTATCCCTCCTCATTGGCATAAGTAGAAAAAGCGAGTTGGTCCACTGACCCAATTCACCATATGCCCGTGTTCTCTGCCTCTATGACCAGGACATGATACGAGCAGATCTTGCGGTTCATGCATTTTAATGACAATGAACTCTGTTGTCCTTGGAGTGACCCTGAATACGATCGGCTCTACAAAATTCGCCCCCTCGTAAAACCACTTCAACCAACAGTTTGCAGCCTTGTTTATTCCCAATCAAGTTGTCTGCGTTGATGAGTCCCTGATTAAGTATCCCAGCAAGCTTGCCAGATATGGGGTCAAGATGTATAAGCTCTGTGACAGGGCAGCAGGCTATACATATAGTTTTATGGTTTACGAGGGAAGAGATAGTTACGTAGGGTCGGAGAACTGCCCAGACTACATAGGGAGCGCTGGTAAGATTGTGTGGGACTTGGTGTCACCCTTATTCAGAAAGAGGTACCACTTGTACGTGGACAATTATTACATAAGCTTGCCACTTTTTAGTCACTTGTTTGATCATGGAATTGGCACATGTAGCACCAGGCTTACCCCAGTGGCTTGTAGATTCCTGTCTTAGGCTGGGCGAGAGAGCCGGCTTGAGATGTAATAATTAGTTTGCTGTGAAGTGGAGGGATAATAAGAATGTTTTCGTTCTGTTCTCCCGTCACACAGACACGACGGTCCAAATTCAAACGGTGACTGGTGTTGTGGAGAAACCCCTCTGTGTCCACAAATACAACCTTAATATGGGAGAGGTGGACCTCAACGACCAGTTGATGGTGCCGTACTTAATTGCCCGTAAGGCCAGACGCTGGTACAAAAAAGTGTCTGTATACTTATTCCAATTGGCTCTGCTAAATGCTTATGTGCTATACAAAGCCTCAGGATGAACTGGATCCTTCCTTAAAACCCAGGAAGAGATTATCACAGCCCTTTTTTTTCCAGACGGTGCTGTGCCCCAACTTCCCAATGCAAATTCAGTAAGCCGGCTGCATGTGAGGCATTTTCTGTATGTCCTCCCTAGTACCCCTACCAATCAATCACCCCAAAGAAGATGTTGTGTCTGTAGCAAGCACACATTTTTACCCACTATTGTTGTCCCTCCTGTCCTGACCAACCTGGTCTCTGCATCAGTGAATGTTTCGAACATTACCACACACTAGTGGAGTATTAGCGTACGGTACAGCACTGCACACACTAGGATACACTTTCACAGGGTCTCCAAAGATGCCATTGCATTTTTAGAGACCCAAACTTGGAACCATTACAGTTACAGTTACAAATAAAAGTGTAAAAAAAAAAAAAAAAAAGAAAGTTAAAAAAACAAAAAAAAATAAAATAAAAGAGCCAAAAATTGTTGGCATTTTATTCTTTCTCTATTCTCTCTCTATCGTTCTCTCTCCATTGTTCTGCTCTGTTTTACTGTATTTTTTAACTGCAATGTTTTATTGTTACTATGTTTTATCATGTTTGCTTTTCAGGTATGTAATTCTTTTATACTCTACTGTTTACTGTGTTTTATTGTTAACCATTATTTTATTTTCAGGTACGCCATTCAGCTGCAGCACTGATTTATTTATCTTGAAAACAACAGAGTTTGCTCTCACGATACATAAATCAGCGACTCCAGCGCTGTAGGAGGTGATTTCATCACAACAGTTAAAAAAAGAGCATATATGCCGCTAATTAGCCGCTAGAATGCTTTTACAAGCAGTGGGTGGGAACATCTCCCCCTCCCGCCATCTTCCATGGTTTTCTCGGGCTCTCCTGTCCCACTGGGGAACCTGAGAGTGGAGCCGGTGGTTCCACCAGCTGAGCATAGAGCCCGAAGACCAGAATGGCTCCAATCATCTCTATGGCCTAAGAAACCAGAAGCTACGAGCATTTCATGACTTGGTTTTGCCGGATATAAACAGCGCCATTGGGAAATTGGGAAAGCATCTTATCACACCGAACTTGTTGTGGTCAGATGCTTTGCAGAGGAGAGATCTAGAGTCTAATAGACCTTAATTTAATTAAAAAAAAAAAAAAGAGTACCTGTCACTACCTATTGCTGTCATAGATGATATTTACATTCCCTGTGATAACAATAAAATGATAAAAAAACACCCCTGCCCTCATGCTTGCGTGCAATGGCGAACGCAAGCGTCGGTCTCTAGTCATATGTAAACTGCAATTGCACCATGCATGGGAGGTATCACGGTGAACGTCAGATCGAGTGCAGTAGTTTTAGCAGTAGACCTCCTCTGTAAATGTGAAGTGGTAACCTGTAAAGGCTTTTAAAAATGTATGCAGTTTGTGGCCGCTGCACGGTTGTGCGCAATTTTAAAGCATGTCATGTTTGGTCTCTATGTACTCAGCGTAAGATCATCTTTTATATTTTACCAAACATTTGAGCAATATAGTGTTTTTTAGTACATCAAAAAAGTTTTTTTTTTCCAAAAAAAATTGCGTTTGAAAAATCGCTGTGCAAATACTGTGTGAAAAAATTGCAACACCCACCATTTTAATATGTAGGGCCTTTTCGTTAAAAAAATATATAATGTTTGGGGGTTCAAAGTAATTTTCTAGCAAAATAAAAATATTTTTTCATGTAAACAATAAGTGTCAGAAAGGGCTTTGTCTTTAAGTGGATAGAAGAGTGGGTGATGTGTGGCATAAGCTTCTAATGTTGTGCATAAAATACCAGGACAGGTTAAACCCCCCCCCCCCCAAATGACCCCTTTTTGGAAAGTAGACACCCCAAGCTATTTGCTGAGAGGCATGTTGAGTCCATGGAATATTTTATATTTTGCCACAAGTTTTAGGAAAATGACAATACATTTATTTTTTTTTCACAAAGTTGTCACTAAATGATATATTGCTCAAACATACCATGGGAATATGTGAAAATACATTCTGCTGCTTCTCCTGAGTATGGGGATACCACATGTGTGGGACTTTTTGGCAGTCTAGCCACATACAGGACCCCAACACCAAGCACCGCCCTCAGGCTTTACCAAGGGCGTAAATTTT
Organism: Aquarana catesbeiana; assembly: GCF_042186555.1. NCBI lineage: Eukaryota > Metazoa > Chordata > Amphibia > Anura > Ranidae > Aquarana > Aquarana catesbeiana. Next base: position 309,830,832 of record NC_133324.1, read on the forward strand.
TGATTTCACTCCTCACTACCTATCACAGTTTCCGAGGCCATGAAATGCCCAGACAGCACAACCCCCCCCCCCCAAAATGACCCCATTTTGGAAAGTAGACACCCCAAGCTATTTGCTGAGAGGCATGTTGAGTATTTTGCAGATTTTACTTCTTGTCACAAAGTTTTGAAAATTGAAAAAAAAAATAAAAATCTTCCTTTACTTTCTTCATTATTAAAAACAAATGAGAGCTGCAAAATACTCACCCTGCCTCTTAGCAAATACCTTGGGGTGTCTACTTTCCAAAATGGAGTCATTTAGGGGGGGTTTGTGCTATCCAGACATTTCAGGGCCTCTGTAACTGTGATAGGTAGTGAGAAGTGAAATCACCATTTTACACCCATAGAAATCCTGAAGGCGGTGATTGGTTTTCGGGGTCCTTTAGGCTCCCTTTTTAGGCTCCCAAAAAGTCCCACACATGTGGTATCCCTGTACTCAAGAGAAGCAGCAGAATGTATTTTGAGGTGTCATTTCACATATGCCCATGACATGTTTGAGCAATATATCATTTCAGTGACAACTTTGTGAAAATTTCTTTTTTTTTTTCATTTTTCAATCACTTATGACAAAGAAAAAAAATCAATGTGCTCAACAGGCCTCTCAGCAATTTCCTTGGGGTGTCTACTTTCCAAAATGGGGTCATTTGGGGGGGGGGGGGGGGGTTGTACTGTCCTGTCATTTTAGCACCTCAAGAAACTGTTTAAATTCCAGAAAATGTACCCTAGTTTGTAGGCACTATAAGTTTTGAGCAAACCAATAAATATACGCTTATTGCATTTTTTTTTACCCAAAACATGTGGCTGAATGCTTTTTGACCTAAATGTATGACTAAAATTGAATTTATTGTATTTTTTTATAACAAAAAGTAGAAAATATATATTTTTTCAAAATTTTCGGTCTTTTTTCATTTACAGTGGGGACGGAAAGTATTCAGACTCCCTTAAATTTTTCACTCTTTGTTATATTGCAGCCATTTGATAAAATCATTTAAGTTCATTTTTTTTCCTCATTTATGTACACACAGCACCCCATATTGACATAAAAACACAGAATTGTTGACATTTTTGCAGTTTTATTAAAAAAGGAAAACTGAAATATCACATGGTCCTAAGTATTCAGACCCTTTGGTGTGACACCCATATATTTAACTCAGGTGCTGTCCATTTCTTCTGATCATCCTTGAGATGGTTCTACACCAGAGCAAATGAGAATCATGAGGTCAAAGGAACTGCCTGAAGAGCTCAGAGACAGAATTGTGGCAAGGCACAGATCTGGCCAAGGTTACAAAAAAATTTCTGCTGCACTTAAGGTTCCTAAGAGCACAGTGGCCTCCATAATCCTTAAATGGAAGAAGTTTGGGATGACCAGAACCCTTCCTAGAGCTGGCCGTCCAGCCAAACTGAGCTATCGGGGGAGAAGAGCCTTGGTGAGAGAGGTAAAGAAGAACCCAAAGATCACTGTGGCTGAGCTCCAGAGATGCAGTCGGGGGATGGGAGAAAGTTGAAGAAATTTAACCATCACTGCAGCCCTCCACCAGTCGGGGCCTTATGGCAGAGTGACCCGATGGAAGCCTCTCCTCAGTGCAAGACACATGAAAGCCTACATGGAGTTTGCAAAAAAAAACACCTGAAGGACTCCAAGATGGGGAGAAATAAGATTCTTTGGTCTGATGAGACCAAGATAGAACGTTTTGGCCTTAATTCTAAGCGGTATGTGTTGAGAAAACCAGGCACTGCTCATCACCTGTCCAATACAGTCCCAACAGTGAAGCATGGTGGTGGCAGCATCATGCTGTGGGGGTGTTTTTCAGCTGCAGAGACAGGATGACTGGTTGCAATCAAGGGAAAGATGAATGCGACCAAGTACAGGGATATCCTGGACGAAAACCTTCTCCAGAGTGCTCAGGACCTCAGACTGAGCCGAGGGTTTACCTTCCAAGAAGACAATGACCCTAAGCATACAGCTAAAATAATGAAGGAGTGGCTTCACAACAACTCTGTGACTGTTCTTGAATGGCCCAGCCAGAGCCCTGACCTAAACCCAGTTCAGCATCTCTGGAGAGACCTAAAAATGGCTGTCCACCAACGTTTACTATCCAACCTGACAGAACTGGAGAGGATCTGCAAGGAGGAATGACAGAGGATCCCCAAATCCAGGTGTGAAAAACTTGTTGCATCTTTCCCAAAAAGACTCATGGCTGTATTAAATCAAAAGGGTGCTTCTACTAAATACTGAGCAAAGGGTCTGAATACTTAGGACCATGTGATATTTCAGTTTTTATTTTTTAATAAATCTGCAAAAATGTCAACAATTCTGTGTTTTTCTGTCAATATGGGGTGCTGTGTGTACATTAATGAGGGAAAAAAATGAACTTAAATGGTTTTAGCAAATGGTTGCAATATAACAAAGAGTGAAAAATGTAAGGGGGTTTGAATGCTTTCTGTCCCCACTGTATATCGCAAAAAATAAAAACCGCAGAGGTGATCAAATATCACCAAAAGAAAGCTCTATTTGTGGGAAAAAAAGGATGCAAATTTCGTTTGGGTACAGCATTGCATGACTGCGCAATTACCAGTTAAAGCAGCGCTGTGCCAAATTGTAAAAAGTGCTTTGGTCAGGAAGGGGGTAAAACCTTCCGGGGCTGAAGTGGTTAAACCTCATTTGCCACATAGTTGCCCAATTATTCAGTGTATTGAGGTTGTAAGGACGTTATTCTACTGCATAGCTTGGTGTCATCTGCAAAGGCTGAAATGGTACTTTTAATTCCAGACCCTATATCATTTATAAAGATATTACAAAGTAATGGTCCCAACACTGAACCTTGGGGTACACCACTGATAACTTTAGACCATTCATAGTAAGAATCATTAACCACTACTCTCCGAATTCTGTCTTTTAGCCAGTTTTCTATCCATTTACAAACTGATCTTTCCAAGCCTGTAGACTTTACCTTACACATGAGCCCTGTGTGGGGACCACGTCCACAGCCGTCCCTTGAGCCATTGTGGATCATTTGGAGCTGTGTCAATTGCAATCCAATTGTGGACATGAGCTCCCCCATGCTCCTTTGTATACACAGAGCTGAAGAGGGTATTTAATACATTTGCCTTCTCTTCGTCCCCAGTCATTCAATCCAGATTATTTTGTAAAGGGCCTACATACTCAGACCTGACCTTTTTACGATTAATATATTTTTGTTTCAATACATTTTTATTAGAGTTTATAGAATAAAGAAATCCAAAAAGAGTAGGTAGAACAAGAAAGAAACAATAACAAGGGTTTGCCAGGCAGAGCAATAGTATAGCCATTTAAGACAATCCAGACGAGAAAACATTTGTACTGAGAAGGGGTGCAATTGCTCCTACATAGCAAAATCCATGTCCGTGTCCATGGTTGACAAGCTTTCTTAAAGGCCACAATCAAATCTTATTATTAATATATTTGTAGAATTTTTGGGGTTTGTCCTACTATCTTTTGCAATCTGTCGATCATTTTGAATTTCTGTGTCCTTGATTTTCTTTATACATATTCTGTTATATGTAAGATTTAGATGGCGGGGGGTACCTGATTTTATACACCACTGGTTTGTATATTTTGGTTTGGTATATATTTCTGTAATACATTGTATGTCTTGTATTGTTTTTCTTACAATCGTAAGTAGTTTGTATGTACAGCATTTTGTTTAGTAAAAGCATATAAAATATTACACAGTTTTTTTTTTTTATGTTTTCCTGTTTTACCGCAAAGTGCCCATGAAAGATACAAAGCAAAACAAATTCACTGTAAAGACTTCTAATCTGCTGTATCAATCCTAAAATAGCTACTCACCTATGTAATTCAAAATAAATCCTTGTCCTTTTCCAAAGATCATCCCTGCTGGATCAGAGTGAAACTGAATTGAGAGGTCGGGAGATGAGGAGTAGAGTTTCTGAGGGCCACTGCTTCCCACAAACTGTCCCAAAATCTTTGATGTAATTTCATCTCCATCATAAATTGTCAAAATATCATTATTACTCAGATTCATTCTGCAATGACAGGCAAAAAACATAGGATAAGTCATACAGAATAACACAAGTCAGTCAGCTATTATGCAGTTTTAACTTGGTTAGAGCCCTCTTGGATGAAGTTTGTAGGGTACAACGGCTATTCTTTAGAATGAACTCTATTTTCAAGAATTAGTTAAAGCAATGTTCCTTAACCCAGTAGGCATCAGTCATACATACCTATATCCTAAATACCTAAAATAATACCATTATACTGCTATGTGCAGAGAGACTGAGACCTAAAAGACTGACTACTTGATATAATCAATGTGGTAATTCAGCATTCTCACTGCACTGTATACAGTATGAGGTAGACCAATGGCGGCCACTTATTAGGGGAGCAGGGGCACCGCCCCCCGATCCATGCGCCCAGCCCCTAATCTGTATGCAGGGCGCAGGACGCATAGATTTCAATGGGGTTTTTTATTTTTTGAAGCACGTGGGCTTCATAAAAAGGGCAGTGCTCTGCGCCCCGAGCCCACCCACTTGTGTGATGTGTGCGGCAGTGGTTGGAGCAGAGAGGAGGAGTAGAGGAGCAGAGGAGGAGGCAGGGGGAGCTGGCAGCAGCCAATGAGTGTGCAGTCTCCGGTGTTCTGCCAAAACACTGGCGCTGATGTGCAGAGGTAGAATCGAAGCAGGGAGAAGAAAGGTGGCGATTTCTGTCGGGGAGCGTGCCGTCGCCTGGCTCTGAAAGTGAAAAAAGTGTGGCGCTAAAGAATAAGTGACAGTGGTTACTAAAAGTGAAAGTACATAACCCTGAGGTGCGTATCTAAATAATGATGATACTATGCAATGTGTGGAAGGACGATCAAGTCACTTCATGTAACACTATAAAACCACAAAATATGGGAAAATGAATATAACTTGAATAAACACGTGTGTAAACGCATATAAACAGTGAAAAAAACGTGTATAAATTAAGTATATCAGTTTTTTGGGGCAGAGTAACCTAACCCAAAACAACGATTCAAAATTGAATCCCAATAAGTAATTGGAAAATAACAACAATATAGTGAGCTACAACTCAAAAATGGCCTGCTCCTTTAAACAAGGCCTACATGCAAAAAAACGTGAAAGGAAATGAGATACCCCAGCAGAAGTCTTTGAGGACGAAACGCATCGGGTCTCTGTGTTTTTTACCCCCATCACCTACTGCGCTAATTTTTACAATTTTCTCTACTTTTTGTACCTGTGTGAGCCGAGTTTTTACTGCCCATATCTGTACACTCGTTTGGTTTACACCTCTTTTGTTACCAATAAACGTTATTACGTTTTTAATAAGGATTTACACCATGTGGAAGTTTTTTCTTTCTTTTTTACCTTCGCCCATTCATATGGGTGGTCGCTGAGGAAACTATCCCCCAAACTGATGATTGAGGCCAAACTCTGAAGACATCTGCTTCCAGAGATACGCCATCCGGTGACTTCTGAGGAGACTTTGTCCTGGATCCACATACGGTCTACCATACTTCACCGCTTGACGGTACACGCTTGTCTGACTCACCGTCAAGGGCCTGTGAGTCCACCTTGTCTGGTAAGGGCATTTGATACTCATATTTTCTTGGTGAAAGTTTCCATATCAAGATAGGAATTTGTTTATATGCAAGAACTCTCCTAATGGTCTCCATCGAGTGTGTATGTGGACTGTGTATACCCAAGTTGTCGGGGAACCATCAGGGATCACCCCATTGTATAATGATGGACATTTAACCACCCCATTGCACAATGATGGACATTTAATATTTACACTTTTATGGACTCATTTCCTTTCACGTTTTTTTGCATGTAGGCCTTGTTTAAAGGAGCAGGCCATTTTTGAGTTGTAGCTCACTATATTGTTGTTATTTTCCAATTACTTATTGGGATTCAATTTTGAATCGTTGTTTTGGGTTAGGTTACTCTGCCCCAAAAAACTGATATACTTAATTTATACACGTTTTTTTCACTGTTTATATGCGTTTACACACGTGTTTATTCAAGTTATATTCATTTTCCCATATTTTGTGGTTTTATAGTGTTACATGAAGTGACTTGATCGTCCTTCCACACATCGCATAATATCATCATTATTTAGATACGCACCTCAGGGTTATGTACTTTCACTTTTAGTAACCACTGTCACTTATTCTTTAGCGCCACACTTTTTTCACTTTCATATACTTACAACAGTCAGGTTGTTGTGTTGGCTGCTTCACGTTATCCTTCTAGGAGCTTGGCGCAATTTTTTAATTTTTCCGTCGCCTGGCTCTGTCCACCTGGCTGCTCTCCTACTGCTTCTGCCGAGAAGGAGAGGAAGCAATCGTAGATGGGGTACGTGTGGACTTGGTGGCGGGGGGAGGGTTTTGTTTGCTGCTCCCCCAAAAAATGGAGCACCAGCCGCCACTAACTTAATATACAGCCATAGTATTTTTTTTTAGAAAAAACAAAACTGTACCTTATTTCAACAAAAATGAATTGCTAATTCTATTTAGGGGTTGAGCCTGTCTATTTGCTGTGAGCAGGAAGCCTTTCCACAGTCATCTCTTCCCTGTTCACATGGAATATTATAAAATTATAACTTTCTGGAGACAGCAGCAAGAAAAAAAATGAACAGGGTCTAAATTATTGTGTTGCATATGGGCTAGAATTGGATGCTGACCCTGAATGATGTCTGAACAAAGATGCTCTGGCCTTCTGGGGAGAAAAAAAAAACACAAGCACTATTGAAAGGATTGCTTGGATATAAGGTGTAAGAGGCCGCGCAAGACCGAACCCAGTACTCACAGATAATGTTAGCATTTCTGGCCTTAGCCAGTGCTGCTCCAGGCCACACCCCTTACATGTTTTGCCCGCCTAACAAGGGCATTTCTGTGACCAAGCACCGATGGACGGGGCAAAACACGTCAGTGGCGTGGCTGGAGCGGCACAAAATCTAACATATTCTATGAGCGCCGGGTTCAGTCTTGACACATCTTACACCTTATATTCAAGCACTCCTGGAATAGTAAATGGATGCCTGCTCCCATATCCTGGATACCAGTAGGGAAACATTACAGCCTCTGCTTGGAGTAGCACTTTTAAGCTCTTTGTTATCCCTGCGGAAAGGATAACTTAAATCTCATTGAGAGGTAATACATACTTGTCAGTATTACACTTAAACAGTATTTAGCATGTATGCACTGAACATGAAAAAAAAAATAGATCTACTTGAATTTGGTACAAATCCAACAGGATTTTGCAGATTTTGCTTTGTTTTTCCTGTTTATTTCAATGTCAATTTCAAAAGCAGAAAAGACATACAACACTGAAGTGATCAGTTCTGTAAAAGTGAACCGTGGACTTCCCAATATTTTTTTCTGTCAGAGGCAGAAGAAATTATCCTGGAGACAAAATGTCATTTTAGCGCATTCACATTATGTCTCGTGGGAGTAATCTCACAGAGGTATATTGTAAGTCCAATAATCACCCAACAGTCTCACAAATGAGTGATTGTCAAGCAGTTCATTTTTTTCTCCTATTTAAAGGTCAATTTTATTTAATTTTTTTTTTCAGTTGATACGTTTTTAAAACTGATATTTTATACCTGTTTTTAACTACAGTATATGTATATAACATTTGTTTTACAAATAAACAGTGAATACACAAAAAATAAAATTCCCAGAGCAACATAAGTTATTTAACCACTTGCCGTCCCCCCAACAGCAAATGACGGAGGAGCGGTGAGGCTCTCGTCCTGGGATGACATCATATGACGTCGCCCCAGAACGGCCGCTCTTGGGGTTGTGCCGTTCCTAAGACACGGCACGACCCCGGTCTCTGTAAGGAGCCGATGAGGCGGCTCTTTACCATGTGACCAGCTGTGTCAAATCACAGCTGGTCACATGTAAATGCAGAAGTGCTGTTTATTGGCTTTCCTCGCCTCACACTGACAGAGTGTGTGGCGAGGAGAGCAGATCAGCGGCATCTCCTCACAGGGGAGACCAGGACAGGTAATCAGGGCACTGATCATCAGTGCCCTGATTACAGTAAAGCCCCAGCAGTGCCCATCAGTGACACCAATCATTACCCATTAATGATGCCAGTCAGTGCTGCCTTTCAGTGCCCATCAGTGCCTGCTCATCAGTGCTGCCCATCAATGCCCATCAGTGCCTCCCATCAGGGCCCATCAGTGCCACCCATCAGTGCCTCCTATCCGTGCCACCAATCCCTGCCCATCAGTGCCACCTATCAGTGCCGCATATCAATGCCACCTATCAGTGCCCATCAGTGCAGCATATTATTCCCTTCTCATCATTGCCACCTAATCAGTGCCATAAGTGCTACCTCATCAGTACCCATCAGTGCAGCCTCATCAGCGCACATAAGTGAAGGAGAAAACAACATTACTTATTTACAAAATTTACTGACAGAAACTAAGAAAAACTTTTTTTTTTTAATTTTCAGGCTTTTTTCTTTTTTTTTGTAAAAAATAAAAAACCCAGCAGTGATTAAATACCACCAAAAGAAAGCTCTATTTGTGTCAAGAACATTTGGGTACAGTGTTGCATGACCGCGCAATTGTCATTCAAAATGCGACAGTGCTGAAAGCTGCAAAATGGCCTGGGCAGGAAGGGGGTGAAAGCGCCCTGTATTGCAGTGGTTCATCAGTAAGCCTTGAGGCTTGGTTTGTCTGACTGAACTCTGGAAAGAACTGCCCAGTAAGGGATGAATCACTCCACTGATTCTTTAAAGCGGTATTAAACCCAAAAGCAAACATTTATTATATTGCAGCTTACCATGTCTTAGATGTGGTGGCTGCATTACATTTCTTTTTTAGGCTTTCTTTCTTTTATTTTCACCTGGTGATCCAGCTAATAAGTATGGTATATTGTTTTTAAAAAGAACAAGCTGTCCTGCAGATGTAGCAGTTACTGGGTTAAGGCAAACCATTTACTACTGACAGGGGTGCTTACAATGTTCAGCTTTCAATTATTTATGTAAAGCGTTTATCCCAAAAGAAACAAAAACTGCTTGTTATAACTGCTTATAAAGTGTGAGCTGGAGTTTAAATTCATTTTGTTAGTATATCTACAACATGTAAATCTGCTAGTCCATCTAACCCTGTGTTCCTTCATCCAGAGCAGATGCATTCTAAAACAGTAGGTGTATTAGTGGTCTGCTCTCCAGGTGAAAAGAGAAAAAGCCTAAGAAAAAAAGAAAACTAATGCAGCCACCATATCTAATCTAATGTCTGGTAAGCTGCAATATATTACATTTTTAGTTTTGCGGTTAATACTGCTTTAATTTGTGTGTGTAAAATTTTAAAACAAGTGCTTCCCCCTAACTGTCCCAAAAACTTTGATGTAATTTAATCTCCATCATAAATGGTCAAAACATCATTATTACTCATTAGTTTTCTTTTCTTAGGCTTTTTTCTCTCTTTTTCACCTGGTGAACAGACCACTAACACACCTCCTGTATAATGCCCCATACACACGGTCGGATTTTCTGACGGAAAATGTGTGATAGAACCTTGTTGTCGGAAATTCCGACCGTGTTTAGGCTCCATCACACATTTTCCATCGGATTTTCCGACACACAAAGTTTGAGAGCAGGCTATAAAATTTTCCGACAACAAAATCCATTGTCGGAAATTCCGATCGTGTGTACACAAATCCGACGGACAAAGTGCCACGCATGCTCAGAATAAATAAAGAGATGAAAGCTATTGGCCACTGCCCCGTTTATAGTCCCGATGTACGTGTTTTACGTCACCACGTTTAGAATATTCGGATTTTCCGACAACTTTGTGTGACCGTGTGTATGCAAGACAAGTTTGAGCCAACATCCGTCGGAAAAAATCCTAGGATTTTGTTGTCGGAATGTCCGAACAAAGTCCGACCGTGTGTACGGGGCATTAGAGTGCCTCTGCTCTGGCTGAAGGAGCACAGCCAACATATCTAATCTAAGGATTGGTAAGCTGCAATATATTATAATTTTAGCTTTGGGGTTAATACTGCTTTAAATTGCGTATGTAAAATTTTACAACAACAAGTGGTAAAGAGAAAGAGGAAATATGTGCCTAAAATAAAAATATACAGTACAGTAAAACCTTGGATTGCAAGCATAATTAGTTCTAGAAACATGGTTGTAATCCAAAGCACTTGTATATGAAAGCGAATTTCCCCATAAGAAATAATGGAACCTCAAATGATTCCTTCCACAACCATTTACCATATTTATCGGCATATAACACGCACAGGCGTATAACACGCACCTTCATTTTAGGCGGAAGTTTTAGGAAAAAACCCTAAATTTAAAATAAAAAACTTTGAAGCAAAATAAGGGTCAGTGCCCATCAATGCAGCCTCACCATTGCCCATCTGCAGCCTGATCGATGCCATCTGCAGCCTCACAATTGCCCATCAATGCAGCTTGATCAATGCCCATCTGCAGCCTCACAATTGCCCATCAATGCAGCTTGATCAATACCCATCTGCAGCCTCACAATTGCCCATCAATGCAGCTTGATCAATACCCATCTGCAGCCTCACAATTGCCCATCAATGCAGCTTGATCAATACCCATCTGCAGCCTCACAATTGCCCATCAATGCAGCTTGATCAGTGCCCATCGGCAGCCTCACAATTGCCCATCAATGCAGCCTGATCAATGCCCATCTACAGCCTCACAATTGCCCATCAGTGCAGCTTGATCAATGCCCATCTGCAGCCTCACAATTGCCCATCAATGCAGCTTGATTTATGCCATCTGCAGCCTCACGATTGCCCATCAATGCAGCTTGATCAATGGCCATCTGCAGCCTCACAATTGCCCATCAATGCAGCTTGATCAATGGCCATCTGCAGCCTCACAATTGCCCATCATTGCAGCTTGATCAATGCCCATATGCAGGCTCATCATTGCTAGGAATGCAGCCTGATCATTGCCCATCTGCAGCCTCACCTCAGATTACTGCTGCCTCGGAGGGCACAGGGAGGGGGGCACTATGAGCACCGTCAGATTAAATAAAGCAAGAATCTCCTGTTTACTCGGGGGCCTCTTTAATACAAAGTTCTATGATAGACAGAACACTGGTCCAATGCCGGCCCAGGACACGGGACTTTTTATTACAGAGGCTGCTGAGTGAACAGGAGATTCTCGCCGTATGTAATCTGACGGCGCTCATCCCGCCCCCTTCCCCGTTCCCTCCTAGGCAGCCCAGTATTGGCGTATAACACGCACACACTATTTGCAACCAATTTTCAGGGTGAGAAAGTGTGTTATACGCCAATAAATACAGTATTCATAGTTTATAGTCCATATCAAGTCCTTTAGTTTATAGTCCATATAAAAAGATTATAGCAATGTGATAGGTTGTGTGTCCACAAATATAAGCCACCACAAGGGGATTAGAAGCAAAATCCAGCAGGAGCTACAGAGTATAAAAGAGAAGAGAGGCACCTCTAAGTGTAGCAAAATGGTTACATTTAATGAAGGTACACTTAGAGGCACCTCTCTTCTCTTTTCTACTCAGTTGTGACATGACGCTACCTGTATACCAAGACATCGCTTGTATATCAAGTCAAAATGTATTTAAAAATTTTGCTTGTCTTGCAAAACGCTCTCAAACCAAGTTACTCTCAAACCAAGGTTTTAATATATATATATATATATATATATATATATATATATATATATATATATATATATATATATATACTCTATATCTCAAAAGTATTGGGATGCCTGCCTTTACATGCACATGAACTTTAATGGCATCCCAGTCTTAGTCTGTAGGGTTCAATATTGAGTTGGCCCACCCTTTGCAGTTATAACAGCTTCAACTCTTCTGGGAAGGCTGTCCACAAGGTTTAGGAGTGTCTCTATGCTATTCTTCAGAAGCACATTTGTGAGGTCAGGCACTGAAGTGGATGAGAAGGCCTGGCTTTCAGTCTCCACTCTAATTCATCCCAAAGATGTTCTATCGGGTTGAGGTCAGGACTCTGTGCAGGCCAGTCAAGTTCCTGCACCCCAAACTCGCTCATACATGTGTTTATGGATCTTGCTTTGTGCACTGGTGTGCAGTCATGTTGGAACAGGAAGCAGCCATCCCCAAACTGTTCCCACAAAGGTGGGAGCATGAAATTGTCCAAAATGTCTTGGTATGCTGACGCCTTAAGATTTCCCTTAACTGGAACTAACGGGCCAAGCCCATCCCCCCGGAAAAAACAACCGCACACCATAATCTTCCCTCCACCAAATGATTTGGACCAGTTCACAAAACAAGGTCCATAAAGACATGGATGAGTGAGTTGCATATAATAGTCCTGACCTCAACCCGATAGAACACCTCTAGGATGAATTAGAGCAAAGACTGTGAGCCAGGCCTTTTTGTCCAACATCAGTGCCCGACCCCACAAATGCGCTTCTGGAAGAATGGTTAAACGTTCCCATAGACACACTCCTAAACCTTGTGGACAGCCTTCCCAGAAGAGTTGAAGCTGCTCTAGTTGCAAAGGGTGGGCCAACTCAATATAGAACCCTACGGACCAAGGCTGGGATGCCATTAAAGTTTGTGTGTGTAAAGGCAGGGGTACCAATACTTTTGACAATATATTGTGCGTATATATATAGATATAGATCTATAGCTATATATATATATATATATATATATATATATATATATATATATATATATATATAGCTATAGATCTATATATATAGATATATTACACTAGCCAGCCACTTTATTAGGTACACTTGTTCAATTGCTTGGTAGCACATATTGCTAATCAGCCAATCACATGGCAGCAACTCAAAGCATTAGGGTATCTTGACGCGTGTACACGACTTGCTAAAGGTTAACCTGTGCATCAGATTGAGGAAGAAAGGGGATTTAAGTGACTTTGAACATGGCATAGTTGTTGGTGCCAGACGGGCTGGTCTGAGTATTTCAAAAACTGCTGGGATCTTCATGCACAACCATCTCTAGGGTTTACAGAGAATGGCCAAAAAAAAAAAAAAAAAGATCCAGTGAGCGGCAGTTGTTTGGACTAAAATGCCTTGTTGATGTCAGAGGTCAGAGTAGAATGGGCAGACTGGTTTGAGATGATAGAAAGGAAACAGTAACTCAAATAACCACTCGTTACAACCAAGTATGCAGAATACCATTTCTGAACGCACAAAACTGAGGCTACAATTCACACAAAAAACTTTGTATTTAGTACAGAATAAAAAAATATATAAGATTTGGAGAATTTATCATTCGTTTGTATTGCTGCTAATTCCGTGGCTCCTCAACCTTCAGGGGAAGCAAGGGAAATAGCATTTTAATTATCATATCTAACAATCCTTATGCCAAGCAATAAATAACAATAGTCACCACTCAACTGAGTAACCACATTCAGTTATTTATGTGCCCCTCTATTTATTATGCCTTTTGCTCAATTCTGTAATTGTTCATTATTCAGTTATAATTCAGCTGGAGATTGATTTTCTAATTTCTAAAATTCTAGGACAGAAATAAACATAAAAGTATAATTTATTATGCTGAATGATAAATGCTGCCAGCGCTGAATAAAAACATGACTGCAGCTTGGTTTAGAATGATAATGAGATTTTATTATTTAATTTACCTTATTCATAGAACAGTTTTATTATGAAATGTCTGTCTATAGTAGATGCATTAAAGGGGTTGTAAACCCTCATGGTTTTTCACCTTATTGCATTCTGTGCATTAAGGTGAAAAACCTTCTGTGCTGTAGCATCCCCCCAGACCCCCCCCCCTTTTTCTTACCTGAACCCGATCGTTCCAGCAGACGAGCGGACGAGGGATGAGGGACGAGCACAGCAACAGCCATTGGCTCCCACTGCTGTCAATCAAATACAGTGATATGGGAGTTTGGGGGCGGGGCCAAGTCCTGCTGTCTGTGTCAATGGACGCAGCAGGACCGCGTGGGTGCCCCCATGGAAAGCGGCTCTGCGTGGGGGGCACTCGAGAAGAGGAGGAGTCAGGAGTGCCACAGGGAGACCCCAGAAGATGAGGATCGAGGCTACTCTGTGTAACCCTTGCACAAAGGAGGTAAGTATAACATGTTTGTTATTTAAAAAAAAAAAAAACTTTACAATCACTTTAAGTTACAGATTTTTCAAAGGACTACGGGCTTTATTGCCATGTGCAACACAGTTGTGTTCAGCAACCCACTTTGATCAAAAAACAAGTTTCAGCACTTAGGCTGATCTGCCACGGAAGTCGCATGACTTCTGATCCGACATTGCCCTGTGACTTCAGGTCCGACTTCGAATGCGACTTCAATGAACAGGATTCAATTTTGATCCGACTTTGAGATGATTGCGACCTGTCCTTTGAACAATCAAAACAATTCCTTTGTCTCTGGTATAAATGAAACCTCATGCCAAATTTATAAAAATAAAATAAAAAATCTTCGGCCCCTCAAATCCATACCAGGCCCTTTGAGGGATGAGGGGGAATCCCACATCAAAATAAAAAAAAAAGGGTGGGGTTCTCCCCCCAAGGGCATGCCAGACCCTTCGATCTATTATGGATTTTGAGGGTAAACCCCATGCCACAAAAACTGCATGGGGTCCCCCCAAAATCTATACCAGACCCTTATCCGAACAGGCATCCCGGCAGGTCAGGAAAGGGGAGGGATGAGCAAGCACCCCTTCTGAATCATACCAGGTCAACATTGGGGGGATGGGTGCTTTGGGACAGGGGGAACAAGGGCCTTTTCCCAACAACCCTGGCCAGTGGTTGTGGGGGGTCTGTGGGCAGGGGGCTTATCAGAATATGGAAGCCCCCTTTAAGAAATCCCTGATCACGCACCCTCATATGTGAATGAGTATAGGGTGCATTGTACCCCTATCCATCCACCAAAAAAAAAGCAGTGTTACAAAAAACAAGATATGTTTTTTTTTTTTTTTTTTGGTAAATGGGTAGGGCTGCAATGGCAGGGCGGGGACCCAGGGCCCCCCTTTCTTAAAAGGGGCTTCCAGATTCTGATAAGCCCCTGCCCGCAGACCCCCAAACCATCGGCCTGGGTTGTCGGGAAGAGGCCCTTGTCCCCATCAACATAAGGACAAGGTGCTTTGGGGCACCCACCTCGCCCATGTTGAGGGCATGTGGCCTGGTATACTTCAGGATGGGGGGTGCTCGCTCGTCTCCCCCTTTCCTGACCTGCCGAAGGGTCTGGTATGGATTTGGGGGGGCCCCACGCCATTTTTTTAGGGGATTTTACATTGCTAACATTGCATACACTTGATCTCAGAACACAAATCGCATGCCACAAATCGGATCAGTTAAGATAATGATCCAACTTGGATGCGATTTCCATTCAAATCAATGGCAGAAATTGCACCCAAGTTGGACCAAAGTAGTGCAGGAACCTTTTTTCAAAGTCGGATCAGTTAAGACGGCTGTTATTTGTGCATTACTAAGCAGGGAGCACAGTATATGTGTGTATCTACAGAGCGCCCTAAACTTATAGGTTGGATAAGGTAGTGGGTGATATATTAAGAATTGAATGCTATATATATCAACACAGGTGCTGTCTGGCAAGGTGTGGGAAGGTATTGGCCAAGTGGTTAGAAATCCCAGGTTTAAGCCCCTTGGATCTGGTTATAAATATGAATTTGTAGCTCCTAATGGTTGCACTGGACTCAGGTGTGTTCTCACTATGTATCAATAGGCTCATGAATATATATCGCTATTGAAGTTATTGAGAATGATGATGTATATGTTTACCAGTTTATTCTCATTTAAATATGACCAAGGTAACCTTCTGTATTATTGTTTAATTACTGACTACCTTGAAATTCTGTAACTCCTAAATAAATGCTTTCACTGACATAAAAATAAAATATTATGGCACCGTAAAGTAATTGCTACCAGTAAGGTTTTCACCTCTCCTATCACTATAGGATATAAGTCAATAAATAATGAGCACCACATTAGTACAAAATGTATAGTTCCAAATCTCCCATTTGACTATTGCTGCAGTAGTAATCACTGCAAAAACAGAGAAGAATATTCACTCTGAAAATTGATTGTGTGCTTTCAAACAGTGAAGCTATGTTCACTCTGTACCTCCGACCATATGCAATGAAAATTAAAAAAAAAAAGCTTTTGCTTGCATATGATTGGATGACTGTTGCGAACACAGTCATTTCACCTTATCCACTAAGCTGAGTGAACAGTCATTTTACTTTGCAAAATTTTCTACTCCATTGTTGAATCAAACCTGATAAGTACTCAATATCGTGGAATTTTTTAAGTGTTAGTTTTCCCTATTTGACATGTGTATATGTTTACCATAAGTAACTTTTAAAATTATTTGTAGTCCGGCTTTTATAATCTAAAGTTTTGACCATGTGATTCATAAATACAGTCATTTATTATTATAAATTAGAAATAGTAGTTAAACTACTAAGTAAGGTTCCTCTTCTTTCCACGCTATCTTGAGCCAGAGGCAGTATTTAAAATGTCTGCTGGTAAGTGAAATTAAAAAATAATTATTGTGGAAACTTATGAGATTTTGGGGCATGGATGGTAACACTACAGGCTGAGATGAAGAAATCTCATTAGTTTTTCCCTGGGCTGAGAACAAATGCACATTACAAATGGCTGCAGTACATAACCATTGAAATAAGGGTGACTAACCAACTGCTGTCAATGGAGATTGACCCAGCAAAATAGCCAGCTGGCTATAGATGAGGAGATTGTATGGGATGATTTAACAAAGATTTGAAAAATATCCATTGAAAGGGAAGGGCAATGCAACTTTCTAGACAGGCAAATGATTGTTGATGAAAGAAAGCTACAGTGGGAGAGCTTGATCAAATTGTCATAAAAGTTTGACATTTAGCACATAGAAACATAATTGCAAAAATCCTATACTGGGACTCAATAACCTGAGATGCCTATCCCTATGCTTTAGACCGAGTCTGTGGCCCCCAGGTGGGGCTCCTTTTGGCTTGTGGGTCCTTCTGGTAGGCACAATTGTGTGCCCATATTGTGTCTGACTGCTCTGGGAGAAACGTGAAATGCCTTTTTTGGCCCTCCTAAGATTAATGTGTACTCACTGTAAGTAACTACAGCTACATGTATATGAATTGTAAACTATGATACAAACCAATATGTATATATGCTGGATGTCTGTTATGTGTATCTATATTTCTTTTTCACAACTTCATTCCACCATCCCCCCTCCATAGACCCTGAAGAAGCCAACAAGGCGAAATGTGTAAGGTTGTGTGTTTTTTCTCCCTGATATGACAAACTAAGTGCTCTGTGTAAACACAGGGTGATCTCAATAATTTATGAGTGTCATATATACACTTCCTGGGGGAGGAATTACTATCTTCAGGGGATCTTGACATTATAATGAGTTGTTAAGAATTGTCAAGTTTTTTAAAGGGTGTCTACTCTTAATATTAAACATATTTTTTATGAATTATACAATAAAATTTACTTTTTAAATTTATGATTGTGTATGAAGTATTATTCTGAGAGGAGATTTCAGTCCCAATTCTTTTTCTATTTTTTTCTGTTTATATATTGTGGTGCTGACTTTTCACCTGAGCTGATGTCTTTGTTGACAACCTCTCTCTACTAAACGTAGATTTCAAACTGTTCAGTAAAATATTGGCCACTAGACTCCTCCCTTTTATACATACAATTATCCATCAGGATCAAGTAGGTTTTGTCCCACAAAGAGAGGTGAATGACAATACGACATAGGCCCTAAATGTCATCCATCGGCTGCACTGTTAAGCAATCCCAAAATAGACTCTTTTAGCCACAGATGCTGAAAAAGCCTTTCACTGAGTGGACTAGTCCTTTATGAAGGTAGTGTTGCAGTATATAGGCTTTGCACAAAAACTCCTAACATTGATAGACACCATATATTCCCAACCTGCAGCGAATATCAAAACCAATGACACGCTATTAGACACGTTCATACTTAACAATGGAACCAGGCAGGGCTGCCCATTGTCTCCCCTCACCTTTATATTGACCCTTGAGCCACTATTGTGCCAGATTACAGCTAATCCCAACATTAGCCGAATTGCAACTAATCTTGGAGAACATAAACTGGCAGGATATGTGGATGATCTGCTTTTATTTGTAACCCAACTGCTAATCTCCCTGCCTAACCTTCTCACAGAATTTCATATTTATAATGTTCTCTCAAATTTCAAAATAAACCTCCAGAAATTGGTGGCTTTGAACATCAATGTAGATCAGGTAACTCTGCAAAACCTTAAAGCCCACTTTCTGTTTAAATGTCCTCAGACACACATAAAATATTTAGATAGTTATCTCACTTCCTCCAAATTTTTTTTTTCAACTAACTTTGCCTCATTTTTAACCAAGATTCGACAAGTGGTCATCAATCCGTCTCTTGTGGTTTAGGCGGAATAGCATACTTATGAATACACTTCCATAACTCCTATATTATATAGGAGTCATGGATAGGGGCGTTGCTAGGTCTACAAAAGATCTGGGGCTAGAGCTTATAGCAGGGTAGTAAAGAAAGTCATACGCTTGGGCGGGCATACACATGTATATACAGTAATATACGTGTGGGTGTATATATATCCCCAGAGAGCCCCCCACTTACATCAGGGTCCCAGAGAGCCCCCCTTACATCACCTTACATCAGGGTCCCCAGACGGTAAACTGAAAAAACTGTTGGAGGTATGAGGAATGCATTTGCGTAATTTTCTCTCTCAACTATGGAACAAATCTCGACCCTTTCATTTGAGGCACTGTGTTTGGAGCCAGAACCACCCTGACAAAGCCTATCCAATCTTATTGAATTCTATTCCATCCACCTAATGTTTTCTACACCAAATATATAGAACAATAGAAAAAGACTTTCATGTCACATTCGCAGTTCAACAAAAGTATAAGATTATGAAGTTGACCCACAGAGTGTCTATTTCCTGCGCCTTACAGGAAATGGGCTATTAGATACTAGCAAGGTGGTATAAAGTCCCCAAGAGATTACATAAGATTTTTTTCTCAACGCTTCCCATTGTGTTGGAAATGTCAAAAAGAGGCTATGAGAAATAGGTTGTGCAGATCATTCTCAAGCTAAAAGATGTCCAGATGCCGGACTATCTGGCGGTGCTTCTTCTCCATCAGATCCCAGTATCAATAAAGCACTACAAACAATCGGTTTATATACATTTGCTAAAGGCAGCCAAATCCTGTATACCAATTTACTGGAAATAAACTTAACCTTCACCAACTAGCCTATGGTTGTCCAAGGTTAATGACATCTAATTTATGGAGGAATTGATGGCAGCAGCTAATTCCAAATAGGGAAGAGTTTGCAAAACCTGGTTCTTTTGGACCACGTTTAATTTTATGGAGTACCATGCCCTAATGCATGAGACTTAAATAAAGGCTACAAAAATCTGGACCTTTTACTAGCTCTGCACAGCACCCCACAGGTCTTCACAATCCCTCCCCTCCCATATACTAACCTCCCCCCTCCTTTTTTTCTCATGTTTTTGATTTTGATTAGATTTTTTTGTTTCTATTCCATTTTTTATGCAGTCATCCAGATCTATGCAGTCAGAGTTGGCCTTGATCACTGTAGGTTCAAAAATCTCTTGAACAATCTGACCATTCTTACCATTGTATAGTCTGTTAACCTAACAGACTCTATTTAAATTGGAAGTTCACCCTAAAACTAAAATCTCTAAATCTACTGGCATCAACAATATAAGACTAAATATAAGACTAAACAAATTGCTATACATACCTGTTCTGATGCTGCTCCAGTCCAGTCTCCAGCGGTGGAAGCTCTGCAGAGGAGACAGCCAACAACGACTGTGAAATGCCTAGGAAGTGACATCGCCCATAGACTTACTATGAGGCTTCCATTGTTGGCTGCCTCCTCTGCAACCGCCTCCACAGAAAAGCCACCACTGACAGCCCAATGTGGGACCGGACCGGAGCGACTTCAGAAAAGGTATGTATAGTGATTTCTTCTTTACAAGGCTAGATAGGTTAGTTTTAGATTGTTGATGCCAGTAGATTTAGAAATCTTAGTAATAGGGTGAACTTCTACTTTAACGCTACAGTAATGTCCACATCTTGGTTTTACTTTTACTGGTTTAGTATGTACATGGGTGGTTCAATGTTGTTTCTTTGTCATTGAATATATTGACATTGCATATTACTGTATGACCCTACTTTTAAAAAACAATTAATAAAGAATTAAAAAAAATCCCTGTTATTCAGTTATGATATTTAAATAAAGAATATGAACTGAATACTTAAATTTCCCCAAAATTTGTCTTAGCAATACTCACAGCTGTATATCAAGAAATATTCTTCGATCATCTCCCACATGGATTCTCCATATACAGTCTTCGCCCTCTGTGTACAAATCAGGCCAGTTTGGTGAGAGGATAACTCCAGCTGGGGTGGAGAGCTCCCCACCACACATTGCTAGAAGAATTTAGGAGAAAGTAATCAGACAATGTACAGCCATAACAATGAAACATTATGGGCTTATATAAAGAGAAATTACAGTTTATACCACATTGTATTTATCAAAACAAAAGCAGCAGAAGTAATATGTATATGCAGGGCTTTTTTTCTGCCGAAACGTGGCAGAACACCGTACCCTCACTTCCAGTGCCGGCCCTGTGCTTGCTGCTCACTGCTGTCACTTGTAAACACTGGAGCTTGGTTCCTGTGTCTCCATGCCAAGTGACAGCACTGCTCTCCCAGCAGCACACACAGAAGCCTCCCTGTCCTGCATATTCCTACCCCATAACAATAGAGGAGGGGGTGGGCAGTGGAGCAGGTGGGGAAAGTGAAGGGGTGGTGCCTCAATCGAGCAGGTGTGGAAATGGCCAGCGTTTCTTTCGACTGCCTCGTTTTGCAAAGTGCAGTCTGCATATGATTGACTTCAGCAGGCAGGAGCAGGAGAGGTGGAGTGATCTGACATCACCCTCCTCCTGCTCAAGTTTTGCACACCAACAGGCAGCAGGCATAAACAGGCTGAGCATTCTGCAGGCGCGCTGCTCTCTTTTCCCCTCTAGTCTGTACTGCTGCATTCTGCTATGGCATCAGAAAGAAAAGGCTTTCCACACAGCAGAACAACGGGGGAGCGAGATAAAGCTCTAAGTACAGTAAGACTTTACAGTGTGAACTAGTGTATGTGGCTCAGCTATTTCTTCTAGAAGAAAGAATTAGCTGGGTGAAAAACTTTATTTTACAGGAAGCTGGAAGGGAATGGGTTCTATACAGGGATGAACTGGGAGATTCAACATGGGGCGACTACATCTGTACCCCATGCAGGGTAATGTTTTACCAACACATGGGTGTAAAGGTGTTCCATGCATCTCTGTGCCGGCAGTCCCATTGTTATCTATTGGGACAGAGGGGCTGTACAGACACAGCCGCTGCTCCCAATGTGACATTGGTGAGGGTGTACAGCCCTGAAGCACCCGGGGTGAGTTCAGGGACATGCACCCACACTCACATGGATGTTATATTGGGACACAGCAGCTGTGTCCATGCAGACATAAAGGGAACTGCTTATAGGGGGAAACCACAGGGTACAGATTAAAAAGCCCCGTGTGAAGGAGACCTTAGGGCTGTGAGAGGTGACCTTTACTGGAGGTGGAGGGGGCAGTGGAGGAGTGGTGTATAAACTGCTCCTAAACCACCTCTGCCCATTAAAATGAATGGGTGCCGCTTTCTAAGCGCCTTAAAGGCGCTTTAAAAGCAGCGCTAAGTGGGCACTTTTAACCTCTTTTTAACCACTTCTAGGGGGGGGGGGCAAAGAGTCGCTATAACAGTGTGAAAGGGGTCTTAGAAACACTTTATTAGGGGAAATCTGTCACAGATCTGGGCATTTCAAACTGATTATATGATAATGCAAGATATACAGTCAAAATATTAAAGTGTATGTAAACTCAATCACTAAAATCTCATTTAAGCTATATCATATGTAATTTCAAATGTAATTTTCAATATTTTATTCGTTAAAAGCTGAACTTCCTTATTGAGGCAGCAGAGAGTAAAGGACAAACTGAAACCACGGGTGTTGGGAGGGGTGGGCATACTGGAATATGAGATTCTCATACAACTTCAGCTGCAAATGTTTCTGGATTATACATATGCTCAGTTTGGAATGCCCAGATTTGTAATTGGTTAACTTTAACTAAATTAAAATGTCAGAAGATGTAACATACATTCCAGGGATACATTTGATTAGAAGAAACAATAAAGTAATAGGCCTTACCTTTGGAAAAGAGATTGATTGCTGGGCCCTGGGGTGGCAATCAGAACACCCTAGATAAAAAAGTGCCACATCCTAATAATAATAATTTGAAGGATAGAGAACAAATGGACTTTAACGGCACATATAAAATATTATAACAAATTTTAATAGTTCACATATATTATATACAAATGCACATTAAGTGATACAGATTAGTTAGAAAATACAAGAAAAGAAGGACCCATTGATCAATCCAAAAGATGGATGCCAATAGTATACTTCCTGTGAGGTATTGATAACCAAGTCAGAGAAACCTCCACTAGGGTGTGGCATACGTTGATAGGGTGTTCATAGGTCCTGAAGATTTTAAAAACACTTTTTGTTAAACATGTTCCGCGATTTTCAGATTATCGCTTCTTCAGGAGCTTCTGTTTAATTAGAGAAATCATTTACAATTATATACAAAATATACAATCATCATAAATAATGTATCAATGCGTGATTGTATATGCATACAGTGTGAACTCACCACACTTGAAGTTCAACAAAATCTTGACTTCACCCTGCCGACAGAGCACTGCTGCTAGCCAACCCAGTACCTTTCCTGATGGATAGGAGGGAAAGACCACAAGGACCTGGCACAACCCCCTAAATCGAACGGCAACTTGGGAATGCAGATTGTAACTTGGGGGTGCATCGGTTAGCTAAACATGTACAAAGTATGCATGTTGGCTGAATCTTAAAAATTGCTTGAGATAAACGCTAATGCAAATATGCTGTTTAATACTTACATCGCTGCTGCAAAAAGATGCCCACAGCTGCCTATGTGTATTAATATGGGCCGTCGTTTCTAACTAATCTGTATCACTTAATGTGAATTTGTATATAATATATGTGAACTATTAAAATTTGTTATAATATTTTATATGTGCCGTTAAAGTCCATTTGTTCTCTATCCTTCAAACTAGCCCTTACCTTTGGCCACCAATGTCTTAACCCGAATTGTGGTTTTACTAAAATATCTAAGCTTACAACACTTGCAATTGAATTGTAGAAATAAAATAACTTTCTTACCTCTGCAGAGAGGTTCTGTATCATTCCAGTAAGGATCCTTCATATTGATACACTCTATAATGGATGGTCCTTGTTCCAGAGAGTGCCCAGGGTCACATGTAAACTCTACCACAGTCCCCATGCTGTAAGTTAGATCTGTTGTTGTAAAGTTGCCATTCTGAATATAAGGTTCATAGCAGTGTCCTCGTTCAAAGGCTGAAAAATGAAAACAGTGATCAGTGATCAGTCACAGCCATGGATTTCAAAATATTCAAATAGTTTATATAATGATCCATACACATCCAATACTTACTGTGCCTGTATTCTATTTTTCATTCATTTTTTCTTACAGCTCTTGTGAGCTTCTGAGCCTCTCCCCCCACTTCCAATAATTTGGAACAAGCAGTACATGTTAGTTGTGGTCATAGTCCATGGTTCATAGACCCTAGCCCATTTCGGGAACAAGCAAAAGAGGGTGGCTATGCTCCTACATACAGTAGGACCATGGAGACTGAACATAGCCACCCTTCAACAGGAAGTCAGATCACAGTACCAAAAGAAAAAAAAAAGGAAATTTGGAGAAGGTTGAGAACAATAGGAAATCTTTTTGGGGGATTAAGCATACATACTTGAATATAATTATTTTTTTTTTTTTTATAAGCCATAGTTTAGTGTCACTTATTCTAGTGTCAACTATTTATTCTACAAAACTATCAGGAGAAAAACATTTTTGAATTTGTGACCATTCTATATAGTGTTGAAACTGTAGTACCTGCAGTACAATAAAAAGGTAAACTCAAGCTTAGCTGTCTAGTAGAGTTGATTAAATCTCAGAACTGGATAGACAGACATGCAAATCCTCTGACAGGTAACAACCAAACAAACACACAAACACACATGCATACTTATATTTATCTCTTTCTCTGGATTTCAGCTTTAACCCCTAAAACAATTTTTCTAACATTACCCTAACTCTTAAAACACTAGAACTTGACACTAAAACGAATCAATTGTAAATGCTAACCGTATCCCCTACACTGAATTAAACTGCGGCATCATATTTACCTAACTTACTTACCTTACCTTACCTACCTGAATCATCAGTGCTAAAGGACACCTGTTTCATTTTGGATTGTAAAACTTGCCATACATGGATTTAAATTTGGCCAGTTCAGAAGGAACCAGTCAAATTTTTGATCCATGTATGGCCATTCCCATTCATGAAAAGGCAATCTAGTGATTGACTCTTCACAAATGGTGCTGCTGGAAAATTTCAGTTTGATCAGCGTTGCAATCAATAGGCTGCAGGGCTGATAAGTGTATTTTGACAGTGGGGAGGCAGAAGAGTCTCTCCACTATCAGAATACAAAGGCAGGGAGGATTTCCCCATCCACACCAAATGTATGTATGGGGGAATCAGGTTAGTTTTTTATGTTCAGGCTGGCTAAATAAAAAAAGTGACCCATGAATGGGCAGCTTAAAGTGTTTGTTACCCCAACACTTAATATTCCTGATATGTTGCTGCTGTACCATGTACATGTATAAGAATGTATCCTGTTTTCTTTGTATTCCTTTGTGTGAAATCCCTGGTGTTCATGCCAGTCCCCTTGCTTTCCTATTAAAAACTGACCACACTGAGAAGCTCAGTGTGCTGCTGCTTCTCCTCCCCCAGCTCTTGGTCAGAAGGAATGTGATCATTTATAAAAAAGGAAAAACAGGTATTTATATATTTTTTTATATTAAAAAGGCATTTGCTCGGGCCTGCAGCACACCACTCAGTGCCTGAAGGACAGGTTGGCGTCAGAAACAATGAGAGCTGAACTAGATAATAAAAGGAGGTATGCCACTCAATCTATACACTAAGTGACCAAAAAATTACAACAGCCGCCGTTTAAAAAATATATTGACAATATAAAAGAATAGTATATATATAACAGTACATGTAAATACACACTATAAACAGCGCTATTGTTGAGCAAGAGATATAGGTCATGCGGCCAACTTCACACGAAAGTCTTTAAAAAAAGTAGTGCAGAGTCTGTGAAGTGATTAGGAAAATGTTGATAGGTGATAATAAGCTGGATCTCAGTGTGCACCTTCCACCGGTCAGTTGGACTTCACCTTGTGTTAACACTCTCCCCCCAGGGGGTCAAACTCACCAGAGCTGCAAATCAAATTAGCCTCCAAGAGAAGAAATCTCCTAATCACATCGCTATCAGCACCACTCCAGGGGGTTCACGTGGGGTCACAACTCCAAATAAATAGATGACAAAGAAGAAGAAGCGCACATAGCGTAATTCCATTTATTCAAAGAAACCCCTTACATCTCACAAGATCCCCCTCAACCAATATACGTACAAGATAAAACAGTCAATCAATGGAGTTGTGACCCCCCGTGAACCCCCTGGAGTGGTGCTGATAGCGATGTGATTAGGAGATTTCTTCTCTTGGAGGCTTATTTGATTTGCAGCTCTGGTGAGTTTGACCACCTGGGGGGAGAGTGTTAACACAAGGTGAAGTCCAACTGACCGGTGGAAGGTGCACACTGAGATCCAGCTTATTATCACCTATGAACATTTTCCTAATCACTTCACAGACTCTGCACTTTTTTAAAATATTTTTTTATATCTATACAAAAATGTTCTGCCTTTCATTTCTATTTTAAACTGAATGGATTGTTTTACAAGGTGATCATTTACAATCACTTTGACAGTGGAAGGTGTCAGATTAATTCATGAGGGATGCTGAAAAATAGTTATCTTTGCAGTAGGAGGTATGACAATTGGAGATGTGGTTAATGGCCTTGGAAAGTTAAAATGCCCCAATGACTTTTAGTGGAAAGCTAGCCCTTAATTTGGCAAGAAGGGGATGTGTTCTAGGCATTCTTCCAAAAGCATTAGGTAACCCAAAATTATTTTTACATAATCTTTATACACATTAGTTATGTCTGTAGCAATTTATCCAATGTTACTGATCCTCATCAGAATATGAGTAAAAATATGTATATAATATATAATAATAATAATAATAATGTGAGCAGATTATAACTAGAAAATAAAAGTTTGTATAGGAGAAACATTACAGAAGATAGAAGAGTCCATACAGATTGGTTATGTCACATGAGCAGCTGGTGGAGCCTGGTATATAAGGCAGGGCCCCTGAGGATAGGTGGTTATATTACAAGAAGAAATTTAAAGTCAAAGCCAGGCTTATAACTGGGAAGCACACCAGAAGCTCTGAGTTAGGTAAATAGATTTAATGTGGATATTATCTGATTGATAGACTCTAATGTTAGAAAGTAAAATTACAGACCACAATAGTACAGTTACAGACTACATTAATACAGTGTAGTACCCTGAGATGAGAGCTCCAAATTATTAAACTGCCATTAAAGAAGTAAGAAATATTGGGTGATAAATAGAGAGCCCTGGAAAGTTCAGTGTATCCTGGAACATAAGTATAGAAGAAAGTGTGCTGCGATGCTGACCTGATATGAAGCAAATGTTGGTAAGTCCCATGAACATGCAAGAACCATGGCCAAGCTTAGTGTCATGATGGAATGGTAGCTTCTTCAAGAGAAGATGGAACAACATTGCTTGTAAATGAAAACCCCGAGGTGTGAGCTCTCCATATTACAAATATGTGTAATTCTTTCCCTAAATATAACCTTTAGATGAACATTAAAGGCTAACTCCACCTTTTGTGCCATGTTACATTTTAAACCCATATTTAGGGTATAATATGCAACATGGTGCAAATGGGACCCTCTCATCCTTAAACCACACCCCACTCCCAGCTTTGTAACTGAAAGTCTGTACCTGAGTGCAGACAGGGAGCTAAAGGAAGAGTCAGCAGGACCCTGACAGTGCACCCATGACCCACTGATTGTGGGTGCAATGCTTTCTGGGCTCCTGTGAAAAAATAATAAATGCACATTTTTTCCTTAAAAATATGTTCATTTAATAGTTTTTTTTTAGATGAATTTAGAGTGCTAAGGATAACAAGCTTGAGTTCTCTTGTGTTAGAGTTAGTTGTGACTAATATTCAGCTAAGAAGAATTCTAGGATTAAAAAGGTTATCCGTTTTCCTGGTTTTGACTTTGGCACTTACCAGGGCACCATACAAATTGAAACTCACCATTGTAGTGGATGAGAATGACATATGGTACAAAATAGTATAGAAAGGTTAATCAAGGTTGACTAATCAATGCACACATGTTAAACAATGAACAGGGCAAACCAACCTTTTTCCATTAATATGAACCATTTTATTAAAAAATAATAAATTACACTTGAAAACAGCCAGATGCCCATGTGCCTATGGAGAGCCTGCAGCAGTAGGTGACATCCAACAGCTCTCTTTGGTTGGTGGAACATGGAGCATCCTGCACTCACTGGTGAGTGATTTCAAGTTTTTGGTCTGATAAAGGGGATGATTTCCCCAAAATGCATTGCCATGGTAATACAAAAGTGTTGCCCAGGAGCCACAAGGAGTTCTTGGTCCATTCGCAACTCTGCTACTGGCCACAAAGGGCTGATGAATATCTTTTACTGTTGCAGGCTCTCTTGGCTCTTTACAACTGTAAATTATTCTTTTTGATAACACTATGTTAACACACAAAGCTGGTAAACCCTGTTCATTTGTGTCCACCTACCCTTATTTATCCTTAGCAGATTCCTGCTGTCATTTTTATTTCCTCCAAAACAAAATAATACTCATCTAGTACCTTTCCTCAATAATTATATTGCAGTATTTTTTTGAACTTATTGCAAGTACAGCAACACAATGTAAAACTTGTAATGATACTATATCTGTAAGTAAATATTTATTTTTTGGTCTATACATTAAAAGTCACATTTCATTCTTCTCTTCAATCATGGACTGTACCTTTTATTTAGCGCAGATAAATACAGTACTGTGACTAATGGCAATTGAGAGTTAAAGTGTTACTAAACCCATTCACTATATCTGGTCTCCCACAGTACACAGAACATGGTAATACAATTATTTAGTAAATATAAATGGCTAAATACCTTTTTTCATCAGCAGTATATAGTAGTCTTGTGACTTCTATCAGAGTCTGGTTAAAGCTGGTAGGAGAAGTTTTCATTCTACCCTGATCCTCTGATCCTCTGTTTGGACAGTGCTGATTGGCCCTGTGCTGATCACATGCACTCTTCCAAGAAAAAAAAAAAAAACTTTCTAGCACTACACACTAAACTGAGCATGTGCAGCTTGACTCCTAATGCTGTGTTCTATCAGGAGATGGGTTGGAGTCAGTTAAAGAATAGGAGGATCAGAGGAGACAGGACCACGCAGGATTTTTACACAATGCAGAGGATTAATCCCTTAGGTTCTACAGTGAGTAGAACAAGCATGCTTCACTGCATATACAGACTGATTTTACTGTTGTGGATTTAGTAAAACTTTAACACAGAATTGTAAGCAGGAATATAATGAACTATTTATTTAAGTCATTAATTTATTTAAGAAATGTATTTTTAAATGCAGCTAATGAAAGTACCTAAATCTGTCTTGATTTCAATCTACAGAAATCACTACACAGCAGGACACAGAAGTAGTAAGACCAGCACGTAATGATGCTCTATATCAGCACACAGGAACATGCTGACAGGAGGAGAGAAGAGTGTGAACAGATGGATCACTCATCAATATGCTGCTGCTCTTTTGTTTTCCCATTTTGGGTTTGGAGTTCACGTTGACCTCTGATTTTGACCACTCTGTGCTGCAGAGGATGTCTATAATCTGTCTCTGCTGCCTGGCAGGAATGAATGGTTCACATAACTGGCTGCACATATTTACATATTCTTTGCCAGCTAATTAGATTCTATACATATATTTCAACTGTATTTAGCTGCTTGCCTGGAGATCAGCTTTAATGAGCCTATGCAGAAACTGATTTATGAGCCAAAATTCTTCCTATGATATTCTCCTATATACTGCTAGCAAAGGCTTTCATGTTTTGTCTCTACAGATAAGGCTGGTATTTTTTTTGCAAAATAACTGACACAATCTACCGCAGTGGTACTCCTAGCAAGGGAAGTTCAGGCCAGGGGCACTTTCAAAAGGATTATCTTAAGAAAAAGATTTTCACATGATGTTTTACATCCTTTAATAGGTGATAACCATTCAACCTGATCTCTCCATCTCCCAGCAAGAGGTCCATAATCTCTTTTTAAGAAGGTCCATGCTCCCAAAAATATATTCTTATTGCGAAGAGCCCATAGTAACAAGGGCATTTATTAGCAGTTTTATATTCAACAGCAACAGGATCCCGTACAATTGCACAGACAAGAGGATATGCTGCCGTTTATTAATATTGTATCCTAAAATGGACTTGTATATGTCTGTATGTGCTATTATTCCTGTTATACTTGTAATAGTTCAATGGAATGTGCAGCACAAAACACTGTTGTATGTGAAGTAATATTCAATTACAATGTGTATTATGATAAATCCACTACAACTAGTGTGAATGAGCAGCGTAATTAGCCTGCATTCAATGTATGTTTATTTATAGATGGACTATACATCTGCATGAAATGTTTATAGCTCCTTGATGATATAGTGCTTTCTTTTATTATGTGTCTTCTTTCAGCACACATAGTTTCTTAAAGGGAATCTATAATGAACTGTTTTTTTTTTTTCAAAGTGCTTGAATAATATTAATATTTGATTGTATTGGTTTAGACAAA
The DNA here is from genome assembly GCF_042186555.1 of Aquarana catesbeiana. Classification (NCBI taxonomy): domain Eukaryota; kingdom Metazoa; phylum Chordata; class Amphibia; order Anura; family Ranidae; genus Aquarana; species Aquarana catesbeiana. The sequence goes on from NC_133324.1 coordinate 309,860,916, forward strand.
TAAAACACCTGTATACGGGGTTCTTTTGTACTTCTGCATCTTACATTATATATGTCAGCTGTCAACTAAAAATTAGAACACTGCCAGCAGTGGCATATTTAGGCATAATGCTGTCCTAGGCACTTCAGAATGACAATGACTGTTAATCTCCACCTCTTACATTATGTGATTATGTTGGCAAACATTTGGCTGGAATTCCCAATTCCAGATGCAGAACTGCTTTCCATCTGTACAGACAAGCCAAAATAAAGATGGTTTTATTTTTTCTGAACTATGAAGTCTTCTGAGTCTCTCAACAAACCCTGTACAGTTTACAGTTTTCCCCTTTACAGTTCTCTTGCTGAATTTAGCCTTAAACAGCCAGAGGTGGGCAGAAATGGGAAACTAAATATGAAGCAGATAATCACAATTTGTACATTTTGTGGCTTGGTGCTGTCCTCTAACCCTGTGTTCTGTTGGGATGATTTTCCTTTGCTTCCTGTCCTGGAGACACAACAGAAAGTGGGAGGGAAACCATATCAGACAATTTTCACCAGAAGATTTGTCCCCATTAGAAGACAGATGGTCATCACCAGTGGCGGCTGGTGGTTTTTTGTTTGGGGAGGCGGCAAACAACTGAACCCCCCCTCGCGGCAACTCAAACCCCCCACCATTCGGTCCACTGGCACTTACCCTATGTAGACGGCGGAGATCGGGCAACCTTGGAGCGGGGATCGGGCATCCATGGAGCGGCGGCGGGGTTTGGGCAACCATGGAGTGGCAGTGGGGATCGGGCAGCTCTTCTCCTTGCTTCCACTGTGCGTCTCCTCCCCTCCTCCTTGACATCCAATAGGATCGCCAGTTTTTTCAGCCAATTGGGTGATGGGTATCAGACCCACTTCCCGAATGGCCGAGAGGAGGATCAGTGTTGCAACAGTGAATATTCACTCGCTGTTGCAACACACCTGGGTAGGCTCCGGATGCATCCTCAGAGTCCCAAGCCCACCCTATTTTGAAGCCTATTAGAGCCTATGGCTCTAATCAGGTGCTTAAAAAAAACCCCTGGCCGCTGTAATTCATGAGCACGATGACCCAAAAGGGGCTGGATGCATAAATAGGGGGCGCCCATGGATAGATTCATACTATGCATGAATCTATCCATTGCATATAGTGGCTGGCGAGGGGAGAGGGGGCAGCGCCCGGGCACCCCTAATGGACGGGCCGCCCCTGGTCATCACCAATGGCAATTTTGTCACCACTACGACCGCTACCATCACTACCACATCAATTAATAATATAATTGTGATTCAGACTTTTGTATTTATCTTTTAAAATGCCTGTGTTCATTGGTATACATTGGACTATTTAAAGAAGTATTAAACCCAAAAGCAAAGATTTACTTTATCACAGCTTACCAGTTCTTAGATGTAATAGTTGCATTAGTTTTCTTTTTTAGGTTTTCTTTCCTTTGTTTTCACCTGGTGATCAAGTCAGTAAGTCTGTTGTTTTTCAACAGAACAAGCTGTTCTTGAAATGTAGCAGTTAGAGGGTTGAGATGAAGACCAGCTTTTATTTATGTACATTTATCTCAAAAGAAAAAAAAGAGCTGGAGTTTGGCTTCAATTTGTTTCTAAATCTGCTAGTACATATAACACTCTTCTCCACCCAGATTAACAGTGCTGTTGTCCAAAAGTGTCTCTATGCTCCTTCATCCAGAGTAGGATGCAGCCACCTTAGTACAGGAGGTGTGTTGCTGGCCAGATCACCGGGTGACAACAAATGTAAAAAAGCCTAAAAGAAAACTATTGCAGCCACCACATCTAATGACTAGTAAGCTGCAGTATAGTTAAAGCAGAACTAAACCCATCGTTTTACCAGTTTTTAAAAATAGTTCCATTCCTAGCATGTGTGGGGAACGTAACTGTCCCATTGTCATACCTGATCACATGTGCAGCACCATGGCAGTTGAAAATCAAACAGAGGCCAAGATGGTAGATTCCCTGGCTGACAACAGTAGAAGGATTTAGTTCTGCTTTAAGTGCAATTGTTTTAAAGAAGTCAACAAACTGTGACAATGTTGAAGCTGCACATATTTTTCAAGCTCAACAGTAAACCCATAAGTTAAGGGGATGTTCATTGACCTTAGTAAAACATTTACATCTGAAAATGTTGGTGTGCTCACTTTTTTGTCATAGCTTTATCACAGTATCACTGTTGGCCAAGCAACCTTTTCATAAGGTGCTAAAGGTACAGGTGAGAGATTAATTTTTTCCAGTTTTGTTCTGATAGTGACCATCACCAGCATCTCTGTCTTTGGATTTTTACATACCTCTCTAGGAGTGATTAAAATTATCTCACTATCCCATAGTCCATTTCTACAAATGACTGCTAATATTTCTCCCTGTGGAGAATATCTTGGGCACAGATGCACAAATTGGAGAGAATACAGTTGTATATTTTTTAATTGCGAGTAAATTGAGGCAATTTTTCCCTCTAATCCTGCATCAGCATTTGGCAGTACTACTGAAGACTTACTTAGAGATTTTAAATGTCTTTGCAGAAGATATATTGACTTGGAATTGCATGAATACACCTTATCTAAATAGTATAGGGCCATGAAAATTCCTTGCAGTGTCCTAATGAAAGAACAACTACTGGGTGGCAAAAAAGTTTTCTGTGGGAATTGGATCGAGGTAGCTTTTCGAAGAAGTCAGAGTACAACTTTTCCAGCTGAACCATGAGATCATAGCCCTTGAACTGTCTATTAAAGAGATAAAAAACATCTGAGAACAGTATCGCAACACAATAACAAAAAATGGAACGGATGGTTCTATTTATACAGATTTCAGGGCACAACACCAACCACAAGCCCGGCAGTGGTGGCCATAAACCCAAAATAAGGGGAAACTAGAGTTCCTCAAAAGCTTAGAAGAAAAATTACAAGCTAACTAAGCAATCATCCTTTCCAGTCCGACACTGAATATGGGTGAAATTAAATTATGAAAGAAAAGTTTATCCTTTTGTTCGATTTATCATCTAAACACATTCCAATTAGAGGTTGATATATTTTAATATGAAAGACAACTGAAGTTCCATCAACATTTTGCTGGCCAATGATATACAGATGTGAACACTGTTATACAGTTTAGGACAAAGAAAAAATGAATTCCTCCAGGGAGTTTTGGCACTACTGAAACATACATCAATTCAATCAGAAGTGATACTGGACAATTAACGAACAATAGAAACGACTATTTCAACCTTGTCACAGAGAAAAAGGACACTTTAACATCATTGAAAAATGCCAAAGAAATGATTCCTTAAACCAGCTGACAAAGGAGGAGCCATTATTGTTCTGGAATACTTTGAATGTCATAGTGGGATTTTTGATTTATTAGGGCCACCTAAGCCTGCTCAGTGTAACTACAACCGTATTTCCTATGCCAAGGCAACCCAGGGACAGTGTAAATCCTATCATTAACATGAATGGCTTTGCGCATGGTACTCGTGCATATGGTGGTGCTATCATAAACAGTACGCAAAAAATTAAACTTTTTTTGTATACTTCCACATGCTATACTCATGTTTACGATGGCACCAACATATAAATGAGTACAGCATTGCACAGCCATTCATGTTCAAAGCCATTTGACCAGCTTGCAAGTACCAGTTATATTCTCATACAGTGAGGAACTTTTTAGATTTGTTCCCTGCAATTACAATTTTTGTCAGATTTTACGTACAATGTGCACCCAGGGAAGAAGGCCCGGAATACCGAATTCTTGCTTTCTGGGCATTTGTCCCTTGGCATATACTGCCCTAAAAGGAAGTACAGCTCGGTGCACCATCCAGCTTCGTCCAGCCACAGCAGCTGTCAGACTCTCTTAAATTTTGACAGGCTGCTGGCAGCAGGGCTGGATGGGACACCTGTGAACCCTACTCGTAGCTAAACATTGGAGTCCAATGCACCAGGAGTAAACGTCCAGTCTGCATGGAGATTTTTTATTATTATTTGTCTTTTTTAATTGGTTGAGTGGACCTTTAGTTCCAATTAGTATAATGTTGTTTCCAGCAATGGACCCAATCAGTCACTAAGAGCTTTTATCCCACTGGCTTGAGAATGATGCCTGATGTTTTTTTTTTTGCCACTTCTGGTTTCCTTGCCGATGCACTTCTAGTCCTGGAGTGCATCAAGATGTGCAGTAGGTACTTGTTTCCATCTTGCAGAGTGCATTTAGGGGCTATCATTACAGCTCTTCATCTTGATTCAGGGGCTTTACTTTTAAATCATTAGCAGGCACAACATTCCTACATTACTTTTTTATGTTTACATTTCTGGGAATGTACATTTTCTATACATCAAAACAGTGATATTCCTACAGCACATCCATGGTTGCATGTTTCTCTTTTTCTGACATCAGACATCAAGGGTACTTCAATTCTCTTATCCATACACCAGACCTGGCATGGGATATTCAATCACACAAAAGGGTTGAATTTGTGGGAATATACTTATGTGTTCATCTTTTATGCACATTTGTCTTTCATCTTGAGAAAGGGGACCTGTGTGTCTCTGAAACATCTGTGTTATGATATCTTTGTCCTTTGAATCTACTTTTTTAACTTTTACTTCAATAAAACAGCAACTGCTGACACGACTCTTTAATCATATGATTGGCTGTGTCCAATCACAGCCGGTCACATGTAAACAAGGAAATGGCTGTAATCGGCGCTCCTCGCCTCACACTGACAGAGAGTGGGGTGAGGAGAGCCGATCAGCAGCATCTCCTCGCAGGGGGCAGTAAGAGATGTAATCAAGGCACTGATGATCAGTTCCCTGATTACATTAGAGCGCCAGTAGTGCCAGCAATCAGTGCCCACCAGTGCCAACAATCAGTGTCCACCAGAGCTAGCAATCAGTTCCCATTAGTGATGTCAGTCAGTGCTGGCTTTTATTGCTCATTAGTGCTGCCTATCAGTGCTGCCCATCAATGCCCATCAGTAAAGCCCATCAATGCCCATCAGTGCCACCATCAATGCCCATCAGTGCCCATTAGTGCCACCCATCAGTGCCACCTATCCATGCCGCCTATCAGTGCCCACCAGTTCCGGCTATCAGTTCCCGTCAGTACCACCTGTCAGTGCCCACCAGTGCCACCTATCAGTGCCCAACAGTGCCGCCTATCAGTGCCCACCAGTGTCGCCTATCAGTGCCACCTATCAGTGCCCATAAGTGCAAAATATTAGTGCCTCCTCATCAGTGCCACCTAATCAGTGCCCATAAGTGCCGCCTCATCAGTGTCTATCAGTGCAGCCTATCAGTGCCCATCAGTGCTGCCTCATCAGCGCACAGCAGTGAAGGAGAAAAATTACTTATTTATAATATTTACTGACAGAAACTAAGAAAAACTTTTTTTTCAAAATTTTCGGTCTTTAACCACTTCCCGCCTGGAATATAGCAGATTGTTGGCCAGGCGGTGGTTCAGTTATCCAGACTGGGCGCTTGTGGGGGCGCGCATCGCGGCGACCTGTGGTGGGGTGTCAGTCTGACACACCGCTACACCGATCTCTGGCAGAGGCTCTTTACCACGTGATCAGCCGTGTCCAATCACAGCTGATCACGATGTAAACAGAAAAAGCCGGTGATCGGCTTTTGCTCACTTGCATCTGACAGACGCAAGTAGAGGAGAGCCGATCGGTGGCTCTCCTGACAGGGAGGGTCTGCGCTGATTTTTTATCAGCACAGCCCTCCCTCGGATGCCCACATTAGACCACCAGGGAAGCTGCCAGGACCACCAGGGAAGCACCTAACATGTGGATGGCCAGGTACATCCCCCATGGCCATCCACATGTGAAAATTAATGATCAACATATGCCAATCAGTGCCCACAAATGAGCACTGACTGGCACCTCTATGGCACAATAAAAATTAGTGATTCCCAGCAATGCCACCCATCAGTGTCACCAGTGTCACCCATCAGTGTCCATCAGTGCCACCTATCAGTGCCCATCTGTACCCATCAGTGCCCACCTATCAGTGCCCATCAGTGTCCATCTGTGCCCACCTATCAGTGCCACCCATAAGTACCCATCAGTGCCACCCATAAGTACCTATCAGTGCTGCCTGAGTGCCCATCAGTGCCGCCTATGAGTGCCACCTATCAGTGCCCATCAGTGCCGCCTATCAGTGCCCATCATCAATGCCCATCAGTGCCACCTCATCAATGCCACCTCTATGGTGCCACCTCGTCGGTGCCCATCAGTGCCGCCCTATCAGTGCCCATCAGTGCAATCATATCAGTGCCCGTCATTGAAGAAGAAAACGTACTTATTTACAAAAAAATTTTAACAGAAACAAAGAAAAACTTTTTTTTCAAAATTTTCAGTCTTTTTTTTATTTGTTACGCAAAAAATAAAAATCGCAGAGGTGATCAAATACCACCAAAAGAATGCTCTATTTTTGGGAACAAAATGATAAAAAATTTGTTTGGGTACAGTGTAGCATGACCGCGCAATTGTCATTCAATTTGCAACAGCGCTTAAAGCTGAAAATTGGCTTGGGCAGGAAGGTGTATAAGTGCCTGGTATTGAAGTGGTTAAAAAAAAAATCCCAGCAGTGATTAAAGACACCAAAAGACAAAAGAAAGCTCTACAGTAAAACCTTGGTTTGCAAGCATAATTCGTTCCAGAAACATGCTTGTAATCCAAAGCACTTGTATATCAAAGCATTTTTTTACATGGTATAAAAGAGAAAAGAGGCACCTCTAAGTGTAGCAATAAGTTACTAAATGTTGTACCTTCATTAAATGTAACCATATTGCTACACTTAGAGGCTCCTCTCTTCTTTTTTATACTCAGTTGTGACATGATGCTACTCTTATATCAAGACATCGCTTGTATATCAAGGCAAAATTTATTAAAACATTTTGCTTGTCTTGCAAAATGCTCTCAAACCAAGTTACTCTCAAACCAAGGTTTTACTGTATTTGTGTGAAGAAAGTGATAAAAATTTCACATGGTTACAGTGTAGCTTGATCGTGCAATTGTCATTCAAAGTGTGACAGTGCTGAAAGCTGAAAAATGGCCTGGGCAGGAAGGGGGTGAAAGTGCCCTTTAGGTAAGTGGTTAAACTGCATTAGGTAAATGAAGAATTACACAAAAACAAAGAGCGATACAGTACATCTTTTTCAACTACTACCTGTAATAATATTAACTCGTTCAGATCCATGCTATAGCCGAATGACAGCTACAGCACGGACCTACTTTGCTGGGAGTACGTCTATTGACATCCTCCCATGCCCGAGCGGCCTGCGTGCCCCCTGCAGACCGCGTGTGGCGCACTCTGTTTTTAGCAAGTCTATGAGACTCGGCTGATCACAGATCAGAGTAAGGGGATACCAACCCCTTACCACGTGATCAGCTGTCAGCCAATGACAGCTGATCACATGTTGTAAACAGAGCCGGTAATCGGCTATTTTTTCTCCTCGTGCTGACAGCGTGAGGAGAAAAAAAAGCCGATCATCGGCGGCTTTCAGAGGGACATCGGTCCCGATCAAGGAGAACTGCTGCTGAGTGATCAGTGCCCACCTGTGCCACCTGCCATTGCCACCTACCAGTGCCCACCAGTGCTGCCTACCAGTGCCCACAGTGCCACCCATCAGTGCCCACAGTGCCACTCATCACTGCCCACAGTGCCACCTATCAGTGTCACAATCAGTGCCTCATCAACAGTGCTGCCCATCAGGGTCACCTACCAGTGCCTATCAGTGTCACCTACCAGTGCCACCTATCAGTGCCCATTAGTGGTACCTATCAGTAAAACCTATCAGTGCCCATCAGTTCCACCCATCAGTGCCACCCATCAGGGCCCTTCAGTGCCATCTTATCAGTGTCCATCAGTGCTGCCTTATCTGTGCCCATCAGTGCTGCCTTATCTGTGCCTATCAGTGTCACCTCATCAGCGCATATCAATGAAGGAGAAAAATTACCTGTTTGCAAAATTTTATAACAAACTATGAAACGTATTTTTTTTCTTTCAAAATTGTCCAAATTTTTGTTTGTTTAGCAAAAAATAAAAATCCCAGCTGTGATTAAATACCACCAAAAGAAAGCTCTATTTGTGTGAAAAAAATGATAAAAATGTCATTTGGGTACAGTGTTGTATGACCGCGCAATTGTCATTCAAAGTGTGACAGAGCTGAAAGCTGAAAATTGGTCTGGGCAGGAGGGGGGTTTAAGTGCCCAGTAAGCAAGTGGTTAAAAAAAATATTGCATGAATACACTGAATTATTCTACAAGTCAAACTAGACATGTTTTTAAAATGAAGTAGACAAGTTTTTAAAATGAAGTAAAGATACTCCTTTGAGACTTATATGCCAGTAGAACATAAGAAATAACAATGTATTTTGCACTGTGACAGTTATAAAAACTTTGTTTCAAAGTTACATTCACATATAAAGAATATAAAAGAAATTCCTTTTAAACTTAGCCATACTTAATGTTTCCTCTCTGGCTGTTCTATTGTAGACAGCTGCCACTTCTTATTAGGCTGATTTTTGTGTGTCTCTTTCTGTTTATGCATAGTCTACAATGAATAAAGAAATGAATAAGAAATGTATATCCCTCAGGACTTGCCGGTTTGATGTAGTCTACCTGCAAGAGATACAAATCACTTTCTATTTATGGAAAAGTAGTAGTCTGATCAAGTGGCTCTTCTCTGCCATTAAGTCTCTTTTTCCGCATAGCTTAAGGTTGAATCTGTTCAATATAAGGCAGTCCAGCAAAGCCAAGATGGAGAAGCTGATGTAATTGAAAGAGAAAATCTATTATTTTGAAGTACATATGTGGGCCATTAATATAATAGGGAAAGAAACCATTTTTTTTTACAAAGTCCATCTAAATACAAGTAGCTGCTCTTGTTCTCTTCAATAGACCCATAATGGTTAAGACAAAATCTTATATAGTTTTGACTTGTATATTTCTACAGCATCAGTTACCATATATATTAAAATATAAGGATCAAAGTACATTTTATACTGAGTGAGATTCAGTTAGGCTTCACAAGGAGATTACAGTCTCTAGTGTATAGAAGAACCTCTTTGTGGTAAACCTGTGCTTTAAAAGGTGCAGGTTCCATTGCTGTCACTACTTAGGAAAAGGAATATTGGAAGGAGGGATTCATACAAGAACCCTCAATAATTGGACAAGTGATGTCCGATACCTCATCCTGAAGATAAATGCACAAAAAAGCCCTAACTACTAAATTGGAAGGAGTATAACGTTACCAATGAAGTAAAAAAGTATCAAAAATATTTATTTATACAGGTTAAAAATGAAAACATGAAAGTATACACAAATACCACAGACATAACCATGAGAACAGTGAAATGCTTTTCTTAGTGTTGATTCTCATCAATTCTACTGCAGTAGGAAATGAGGGACTTGCTTGAACTTCGATGCAGTTGCGTTTTAGGGGACATAGTCCGCATCTTCAGGCAAAGTATATCACAGTCAGAACACTAGAATAAGAAATATTATGAGTATCAATTCCAATCTCAATCTATCAATAAGTATAATGGCTCAATAATGTATTGCCACATACCTAAAAGTTGTATACAAAAACAAATAAACGGAGTCACAATGCATGGTCTTCATATGGTCGACCGCCGCCACCTTCTGGTCACCTTGGATAGTCCACATACAGCTCTTTAAGGAGACCAAGCTCTTAATAGTGTTTGTTGTAAATATCTGAAAAGGTATATCATATGGAGATCATAGTAACCAACATGAAACAACCCCATAGGGGCACACATGAATATGTGTGAAATAGGGCAAAAGGATAGTTTGGCGTGGGTTCCCTTTAAAATACAAACTACTGGGGAGTAGGGGTGTAGTTTGTAGGTCGACCATATGAAGACCATGCATTGTGACTCCATTTATTTGTTTTTGCATACAACTTTTAGGTATGTGGCAATACTTTACTGAGCCATTATACTTATTGATTGATTGAGATTGGAGTTGATACTCATAATATTTCTTATTCTAGTGTTTTGACTGAGATATATTTTTCCGGAAGAAGCGGGTCCTGTGAAACGTAACTGAGTCAAAGTTCAAGCAAATCCCTCATTTCCTACTGAAGTAGGATTTCTGAGAATCAACACTAAGAAAAGCAATTCACTGTTCTCATGGTTATGTGTGTGGTATATGTGTATATTTTCATGTTTTCATTTTAACTCGTATAAATAAATATTTTTGATACTTTTTTTACTCCATTGGTACTGTTATAGTCCTTCCAAGTTAGTAGTTAGGGTTGTTTTGTGCTGTCACTACTTAGTGACTAACTTGGAACATGTACAGTATGTAGCCAGTGAAAGTTGAAAAGCACCTTTAAAACAAATCAGATCACAATAACTGTGTTCATAGGTTTCCTTTTAAAGAAGTTTTAAAAAAAAAAAATAAAAATGGCAAAACTCTTCATTTGGGGAATAATGGCTGGGGGAAAGATCATTCATCATGGACTCTGTTCAATAGGCTAACTAAAAACCAGTTTGGAACCATAGGATAGCTGAGGTTGTTTTGGCTTTAAAAAAAGGAAACACTTTTAGTAAAAAAAACAATGAAATTGTTTGAAAAGTAGCTAACTCACCATTACTTTCAGTTTACAGATCTTAAAATGTTTAAATGTTTGCAAAAGTCAAAAAACACTGTTTAATTTACATTTTAGGAGTGCTAACATAGCTTGTGGGGAAATGGATCATCTATTTTATTACAATAGCTTGTTTCCATTTAAAAACAAAACTATACATCCAAACAGTGCATAGTGACCCATACATGTCGGCACCCCAGCCAATTTTTCAATCGGCTCTCCAGTGCTGCAGCGAGGTCTCCTGAAAGTGGGGCCAGGTACCTGTCAAAAACAGGTACCCACTCCCCCCTCAAAAGATGCCAAATGTGGCAGCGGAGAGTGGGAGGAAGCAAACAAGTGGAGCTTCCCCTTTTGGGTGGAGCTCCGCTTTACTTTGTAGCACTATGGATTATCTAGAGACAGCTCAGCTGATGATGCTTGTTTTAAGGCACTGTTTTCCTCACTGAGAACTCAGAGCCATTCCTCTGAAAGCTTCTTTAAGAATAGATAGGGTTATTATTATTATACAGAATTTATATAGCGTCAACATTTTGTGCAGCACTTTACAACATTAGAGCAAACAGTACAGTTACAATACAATTCAATACAGGAGGAATCAGAGGTCCCTGTTTGTTAGAACTTACAATCTAAAATGGAGGGTAAAGTGATACAAAAGGTAATAACTGTGGGGGATGAGCTGATGGAGAAAATAAAAGTACAGTTGTTAGGTGGAGGCAGGATAGGCTATTCTGAAGAGAAAAGTTTTTAGGGATCACCTGAATGTGGATAGAGTAGGAGATAGTTGGACAGATTGGGGTTGGGAATTCCAAAGGATGGGAGAGGCTCAGGAGAAGTCCTGGAGGCGAGCATGAGAGGAGATGACAACTAGAGAGCAGGAGGTCTTGGGAGGGATGAAGAAAACGGTTTGGTTGGTATATTGATTGATACAATAATTCATATGTGAAAACGGGACTAGAGCTCCACCTGGTGACTGTATATATTCAATATTTCATACCTAGCTTACTAATAAATAAAGATATACTTAATATATACAATTCCAAACTAAATTTCCTTTAAAGTAGGCACATGCATCCAAGCTTAGATTCCTTGTAGAATTGCCTGGGAGCACCAAAGCCTAATTTGCAAATATATTTTCTGAAGTTTTACTTGTCACTCACTCACACTTCCAATGCCCCACTTTTCAGTTAGTCAAACTGTCTATGAAAAGGATATTCCAATAGTAAACCATTATTGGTTTATAGGGAAGGCAAGGGGCAAGCATGCCCTCAGAAACAAAATACTTGGAAATATATAATTAAAAGCAAAAAGGTGCACCAGTCAAGTGCATTACCAATGGCACCATTTATTAAACTTACAAACACCCAATGATGTGTATCAGATGCTTATGCGTTTTGAGGGTATACCTCTGCTCTAAGGAACAGGGTATACTTTCAAAATGCATCAGCTTCTGCTACACATCATTGGGTGTAATCTGTGTCTGTCTAGGGCCACAGGCTGTGGCTAGGGTTGAAGATCCTTCTGTTTTATGCTATGAGCTTATCACAATCTATGTTTGAGAATATAATGATACTTCTATTTTAATAAATGGTGCCATTGGTAATGCACTAAGGTGATGCATCCATTTTGCTTTTTGTGATATTGTGTTCCGTATTCCCCTGTCTAAGGTGGGATGCAAGGCCTAGGAAGCATTGTGTGACCTGGAGAAACCTGTGACAATTGGAGGCCCATCGATGAAAACTGGGTGACTTACATCCACCACATCCACTACACCTGAGTATAAAAGGAGTTTTTTTGTGGTATATTGATTGCCTGGAAATATATTGAAGCCCCCCATGCTTTATGGCTCCTGGGGTACTCTGCAAGGTACTCAGCTTCATCTGAAGGAAATTAATTATTATTATTATTATTATTATTATTATTATTATACAGGATTTATATAGTGCCAACAGTTTGCACAGCATTTTACAATATACAGGGAGACAATACAGCAACAACACAATTCAATACAAGATGATTAGAAGGGCCCTGATCCTGCGAGCTTACAATCTAATAGCGAGGGGCTGGTGGAACAAAAGGTAATAAATGTAAGGGATGAACTGATGGGAGAGATAGAAGATTTGGTTATTAGCTGAAGGCAGGATAAGCTTCCTTGAAGAGATGGGTTTTAGGGATCACATAAAAGTGGACAGAGTAGGAGAAAGCTGGACAGATTGGGGTAGAGAGTTCCAGAGGATGGGATGGGCTCTGTAGAAATCCTAGAGATGAGGCAAGGGAGCTAGGGAGCAGGAGGTCTTGGGGGGGAGTGGAGAGGACAGTTTGGGTGATATTTAGAGACAATATTGGTGATGTAGCTCGGGGCAGTTAAGTTGTACATGGCTTTATATGTTATTGTTAGTGTTTTAAAATATATTTGTTGAGCAATGGGAAGCCAGTGGAGGGATTGGCAGAGAGTCTGGCAGCAGCATTCATGATAGACTGAACATAATGAACATAAGTTTGCTTTAGGTACTGTCAAAGATTACATTTTTTGGCATTCATAAAACTGTTTAGAGGAATGGCACGGATAAAATGTGTTCTGGAATATAGAGTATAGAAATCTGTTGGTGTAATTCAGTTCATTGGCATCCACATCATCTATTCCTGAAATAGTAATTTTATAAGGAATTTTATAAGGACTGACCCTGCAAATTTGGCTTCAAATAAAGTTTGGTAACACACACACACTAATCAAATGAAAATCTGAAGGCATTCGATATGGGAGAACTCAGAACCAAATCGTATTTACTGTAATAAATGTCTACTGTACACTGAACACTGCTGTCTACAGTTCAGTCTTCACAAAATGTAACAAAATTATTTTATCCTTGCTTTAAAAAGTTTAGATCAAAGCCCAGCATTATAAAGAATTCATCTGCATGAGGTCTCATGTGGACAGGAGGTTAAGCATCTACATTACTTCCAAAAGATTCTTTCCAGACTTGACAAGTCCCATGAGGAAAAGCAGGTGAAATTCAGACTACACCCTTTGACATGATTTACGCTGTGGGATGAGAAACAGGCTGGCAGCTTTTCTTAATTATATTTGGGAACTAGTATTTGACACATATAAACTCAGCATTAAGGCATAGTATTAAATCTCAATGTCAATTATTTTGAAAATCAGTCCAATACTTTGAACAAATACATCTTATCTCATTCTCTTAGGCTTCTGTTAAATATGAATCTTCTTTGTACATTAAAATAACACATATCACAGATGGTGTACATTTACATTTTTAAGAACTTAAAATGTCTTAAATGCTAAGGGTCTTATTTATAAAGGTATAAATTACCATTTTACTGTACAAACGTCCATTTAGGAGGCACATGGAAAAAAAAGATTGCTATTTTTTAATCCATTTCATGGAACAGTGTCCGCATCTTCAGGGATAGCGATTTGTGTGATCTTATGACATGCAATGATTAACTGACAAATTCAACAATACTTTAAAAGCAATTCAGGTTCATATAATTTTTACCCCGGGGAGTGAAAATAGGATTCCACCAAGTGACATGTGTCACCGAATATAGCTCGTCTTGTCAGCAGCTGGCAACAAATACTTGGAAGACAGCCATCCACATGAGTAGCACGGCTCAAGGAGAAAAAGCCTCTATTGTTTGTTTACATTCTGCAGGCTGATCTTTAGTGTGCTGGCTGCACCTGCATGATAGATTCCCACAGGTTTTGATAACCTTGTCACTCAATACACCAACACGGTGTACTGTTCATAATGCTTTTTTATGCAAAACTTCACTAACAATTGCATTTTCAGGACAAGCTTTCAGGCTATATCCACTTCTTTAGGGCTGGGTTCACACTATTGTGAATTGGATGTGGATTTCTCCGCATCCAATACGCATAGAAGGAGATTGTGACCGGCACTCTATGGGGCTGGTTCACACATCTCTGCAGCAGCTCTGGTGCGAATTGCACAGGAGCCCTGTGTGTCTTTTGGTCAGCTTCAGGTCTGAATTCAGCCAAAAATGTGGGCTGAAATCGCACCTGAAACGATGAATGAAGATGCACCGGACTCCTGCTGTGAGCCGCTGCGATCTCTAGTGTGAACCCAGCCTTAAGGTCCAAACTGTACTGATACACAGAGGTTTTAGCAAAGTAGCCGATTTCTTCTTTACATCTAGATAAAACCTCTATGTATTAGTATATAAATATATACAGTCAGGTCCATAAATATTGGGACATCGACACAATTCTAAACTTTTTGGCTCTTTACACCACCCCAATGGATTTGAAATGAAACGAACAAGATGTGCTTTAACTGCAGACTTTCAGCTTTAATTTGAGGGTATTTACATCCAAATCAGGTGAACAGTGTAGGAATTACAACATTTTGTATATGTGCCTCACACTTTTTAAGGGACCAATAGTAATGGGACAATTGGCTGCTCAGCTGCTCCATAGCCAGGTGTGTGTTATTCCCTCATTATCCCATTTACAAGGAGCAGATAAAAGTTCCAGAGTTCATTTCAAGTGTGCTATTTGCATTTGGAATCTGTTGCTGTCAACTCTCAATATGAGATCCAAAGAGCTGTCACTATCAGTGAAGCAAGCCATCATTAGGCTGAAAAAACAAAACAAACCCATCAGAAAGATAGCAAAAACATTAGGTGTGGCCAAATCAACTGTTTGGAACATCCTTAAAAAGAAAGAATGCACCAGTGGGCTCAGCAACACCAAAAGACCCAGAAGACCACAGAAAACCACTGTGGTGGATGACCGAAGAATTCTTTCCCTGGTGAAGAAAACACCCTTCACAGCAGTTGGCCAGATCAAGAACACTCTCCAAGAGGTAGGTGTATGTGTGTCAACGTCAACAATCAAGAGAAGACTTCACCAGAGTGAATACAGAGGGTTCACCACAAGATGTAAACCATTGGTGAGCCTCAAAAACAGGCCAGATTAGAGTTTGCCAAACAACACCTAAAAAAGCCTTCACAGTTCTGGAACAACATCCTATGGACAGATGAGACCAAGATCAACTTGTACCAGAGTGATGGGAAGAGAAGAGTATGGAGAAGGAAAGGAACTGCTCATGATCCAAAGCATACCACCTCATCAGTGAATCATGGTGGTGGTAGTGTCATGGCGTGGGCATGTATAGCTACCAATGGAACTGGTTCTCTTGTATTTATTGATGATGTGACTGCTGACAAAAGCAGCAGGATGAATTCTGAAGTGTTTCAGGCTATATTATTTGCTCATATTCAGCAAAATGCTTCAGAACTCTTTGGATGGCGCTTCACAGTGCAGATGGACAATGACCTGAAGCATACTGCGAAAACAACCAAAGAGTTTTTTAAGGGAAAGAAGTGGAATGTTATGCAATGGTCAAGTCAATCACCTGACCTGAATCCGATTGAGCATGCATTTCACTTGCTGAAGACAAAACTGAAGGGAAAATGCCCCAAGAACAAGCAGGAACTGAAGACAGTTGCAGTAGAGGCCTGGCAGAGCATCACCAGGGATGAAACCCAGTGTCTGGTGATGTCTATGCGTTCCAGACTTCAGACTGTAATTGACTGCAAAGGATTTGCAACCAAATATTAAAAAGTGAAAGTTTGATGGATGATTGTTAATCTGTCCCGTTACTTTTGTTCCCTTAAAAAGTGGGAGGCACATATACAAACTGTTGTAATTCCTACATCGTTCCCCTGATGTTAAAGCACATCTTGTTTGTTTCATTTCAAATCCATTGTGGTGGTGGATAGAGCCAAAAAGATTAGAATTGTGTCGATGTCCCAATATTTATGGACCTGACTGTATATTGTGATATGGGGATGATTAGACTCAGAGGTGGTGAGTGTTTTTAAGGTCCATATATCAGACAGGAACTATAGTTAAGGGCTTGATGGCCCACTTTTATTAAAACACAAAGTGTAATGCTGTGTACACACGGGCGGACTTTTCGACTAGACTGGTCCGACGGAATGAATCCGTAGGACAATCCGACCATGTGTGGGCTTCATCGGACCTGCAGCGGACTTTTTCGGTCAAAAATCAGATGGACTTTAGATTTAAAACATGTTTCAAATCTTTCCGACGGATTCGAGTCCGGTCGAAAAATCCGTTCGTCTGTATGCTAGTCCGACGGAAGAAAACCGACGCTAGGGCACCTATTGGTTACTGGCTATGAACTTCCTTATTTTAGTTCGGTCGTACGTCATCACGTACGAATCCGTCGGACTTTGGTGTACTCGTGAGTAGGCAAGTCCGTTCATTCGAAAGTCCATCGGAAGTTCATCAAAAGTCCGCCGAAAGTCCGTTGGAAAGACCGTCGGACCTTTGATGCTGAAAAGTCCGCCCGTGTGTACACCACATAATGGTCTAACACAAAGTTTTGTTTAAACTAATTGTCCACACAGGGGTCTTCTCTAGCAACCATACACAGTGAAAAATGTTAGCCCACTTGGCTACACTTCAGCAGCACAGCACTGGTACCCCAGGCTCACTTAGCTTTTTTTGCCACAGCATCTCACTGTACTGCCCTACTCCTGGCCTCCAGATATGGTTCCCCAGCACCCCCGGTTCTCACACACTTCTCGATAACTGAGATTCCCTCCAGCCCCTCTGGACTCGTTAGTCACCTCAGCTTTCCCTGTCTCCCCTGACCCGTGTAGATATCCTGACTTTGCAGGGCCTGTGAGCAAGAAGTCCCCACAACAAAGGACCTTGTCTCCTGAGAAGGTGACCCCCCTGGCTAGAGCACACCACTCTCTTCACACAATACCTATGTCTGAATGGCAGCCCTGTGCTCTCTTCAAGCCTGGCTTATAACGAATGGGTGCACCTGGACAAGCACCCTACTGGTCTTCAATGAGACTGGGTTGGAGGTTTCTTCCCTGACAAAACTCTTTGAAATCTCCAAACTATGAAGCCCAATCCGGGAATACCAAAATCAGGAGAAAGCAGTAAAAACATTTTTCTCTGCTCATAATCGATATTCTGGCTTCCCGCACTCTGCATACATGCAAACTCATTAACCTTTTTATAAC
Organism: Aquarana catesbeiana; assembly: GCF_042186555.1. NCBI lineage: Eukaryota > Metazoa > Chordata > Amphibia > Anura > Ranidae > Aquarana > Aquarana catesbeiana. The sequence continues at coordinate 309,878,590 of NC_133324.1, forward strand.
CATTTACACAGTGGCAGGATATGACATATATATATATATATATATATATATATATATATATATATATATATATATATATGTAGATATACATATGTATATATACACCTTTCTATGTAAAAATGTTAGACAGGTGTGGGAAAATGCTGTAAATTAAGAATGCTTTCAGAAATAGAAGTGTTAATAGTTTATCTTTACCAATTAACAAAATGTAAAAGTTAATATACTAAAAATATTAGAGATATCTAAATCATATCAATATTTGCCTTCAAAATGGCTTCAATTCTTCTAGGTACACTTGCACACAGTTTTTGGAACTTGGCAGGTAGCCTGTTCCCAACATCTTTAAGAACTTACCACACATTTTCTGTAGATGCCAGTTGCCTCAAATCCTTCTGTCTCTCCATGTAATCCCAAACAGACTCAGTGATGTTGAGATCAGGGCTCTGTGGGGGCCAAATCATCACTTTCAGGACTCCTTGTTCTTCTTTACACTGAAGATAATTCTTAATAACATTGGCTTGGGGCCAATCACAGCTCTGTGATGGTACGGCATGATGGATAAGTGTCTGCCTATATTTCTCAGCATTGAGGACACCATTGATCCTGACCAAATCTCTAACTCTATGTGCAGAAATGCAGCCCCAAACTTGCAAGGAACCTCCACCATGCTTCACTGTTACCTGCAGACATGCATTATTGTACTGCTCTCCAGCCCTTCGGCAAACAAACTGCCTACTGCTGCAGTCAAATATTAGAAATTTTGACTCATCAGTCCAGAGCACCTGCTGCCATTTATCTGCATCCCCATTCCGATATTTTCATGCATAGTTGAGTCACTTAGCCTTGTTTCTATGTGGGTGGTATGAGGTATGGCTTTTTGGCCACAATTCTTCCATGAAGACCTCTTCTGGCCAGACTTCTCCAGACAGTAGATGGGCGTACCTGGGTTCCACTGGCTTCCATCAGTTTTGTGCTGATGGAAATGCTGGACATCTTCTGATGTCGGGGGGAAGTAAGCATGATGTTTCTTTCATCTGCTGCATTCATTTTCCTTGGGCGTCTAAAGTCCTCAATGTTGCCCTAAATGCTGAGAAATACAGGCAGATACTTATCCATCATGCTATACCATCAGGAAGGCATGTGATTAGCCCCACATTTATTCTGCAGCAGGCCAATGACCCAAAACGCACAGCCAATGTCATTAAGAATTATCTTCAGCATAAAGAAGAACAAGGAGTCCTGGAAGAGATGGTTTGGCCCCCCCAGAGCCCCGATCTCAACATCATCAAGTCTGTCTGGGATTACATGAAGAGACAGAAGGATTTGAGACAGCCTACATCCACAGAAGGTTAGTTCTCCAAGATGTTTGGAACAACCTACCTACCGAGTTCCTTCAAAAACTGTGCGCAAGTGTACCTAGAAGAATTGAGAGGATTTGAGTCATCTCCATGACAAGATTATCGCCTGGCATCGATACATAGATGATGTTTTAATCTTTTGGTCTGGTAGCCAGCCTGAACTAAATGAATTTCTTAGTATACTTTCAATTAACAACTTTAACCGATTCCCGACCGGCGAACGCCGATGTACGTTGGCAGAATGGCACGGCTGGGCAAATGGGCGTACCTGTACGTCCATTTGAATTCCCCGCCGTGCCATTGCGTGCGCGCCGGCGGCGGCGCGCATGCGCGCCGGCTGAGAGCTCCGTGAGTCGGGTCGCGGGTCCCGTGGACTTGATCGGCGTGGGGATACCCACGATCGCCTCACGGAGAGGACGAACGGGGAGATGCTGATGTAAACAGCATCTCCCCATTCTGCTTAGTGACAAGTGTCACTCGAGCAGAGATCAGTGACGTCACACACCAGCCCATCCCCCTGACAGTTAGAAATCACTCCCCTAGGACACACTTAACCCCTCCCCACCCCCTAGTAGCAGTCACAATAAAAATCGCTGATCGCCGCCATTTCTAGTAAAAAAAATTTTTTTAATAAAAATGCTATAAAACTATCCCCTATTTAGTAAACGCTATAACTTTTGCGCAAACCAATTAATCAACGCTTATTGCGATTTTTTTTTACCAAAAATATGTAGAAGAATACGATCGGCCTAAACTGAGGAAAAAAAATGTTTTTTTATATATTTTTGGGGGATATTTATTATAGCAAAATGTAAAAAATAATGCGTTTTTTTCAAAATTGTTGCTCTTTTACTGTTTATAGCGCAAAAAATAAAAATCGCAGAGGCGATAAAATACCACCAAAAGAAAGCTCTATTTGTGGGAAAAAAAGGACGTCAATTTTGTTTGGGAGCCACGTCGCACGCCTGCGCAATTGTCAGTTAAAGCGACGCAGTGCCGAATCACAAAAAACGCTCTGGTCAGGAAGGGGGTAAAATCTTCCGGGGCTGAAGCGGTTAACCTAAAGTTTACTATGCACTGTAGCCAAAGCAGCATTAGCTTCCTAGATTTAACTATTTCAATTGACGCACAAGGTAAATTAGACTCTTCTTTATATAGGAAGCCCTCAGTTGGCAACACCATCCTCCACGCTGAAAGTTCTCACCCAGCTTCCCTACTTAAAAGCATTCCCTACAGCCAGTACTTACGGCTAAAACGGAATTGCAGTAAAGACTCCGACTTTCAAATTGCAGCTAGGGACCTCTATAACAGGCTTAAAACTCGTGGCTACAGCCATGCCTGCTTGAAAAGAGCATACAACCGTGCAAATGCAAAAACTAGAAATACCTTAATATTCTCGAATAAACAGGTCGTGCAGCCCGACACAGTAAGAGTCATCACTCGTTACTCTAGCCAACACAAGGAGATTAGACGTATCTTAACCAAATATTGGCCACTCTTGCCAGAAGATCCAGTTGCTAAAAAATACCTTAAGGATTCCCCTGAAATAACATTCAGACGAGCTCCCTCTCTTAAGGACCGATTGGTCCACAGCCATTTTGAAGCCACGTTGCCACCAACCACTCAAACCACTTGGGGCACCTTCCTATGTGGATCATGTGATATCTGCAAATTTGTAGACAGTAAAACCAAATTTAAACTTCCCAATGTCAAATGGCATTCAATCCAATGTAGGGTCACCTGCCAGACACCAGGGGTTATTTACCTAGCCAAGTGTCTGTGCGGTGGCTTCTACATTGGTAAAACAAAACGTAAATTTCTGAAAAGAATCAGGGATCACGTCAAACCCATTATTAAAAAAAGTCTGATGGATACAGCCATCAGCCGTCATGTTGGCATGTATCATCAATTCAATCCCCACTTTATTAAGTTTCGAGCATTGGAGCATATCCCCCTGGACTCCAGGGGTGGCAGCGTGGACCGTATTTTAATAAAGTTAGAGGCCCGCTGGACATATGACCTTCGGGCCACAATATCTCCAGGATTTAACGAGAATTTAAGATTCAAGCCCTTTCTCTAATCTCCTCGGGTGGTATTCACCCTTCTAGGCGATACTCACCGTAACAAGGTCTCCATGTTTTGTTTTTGTGTTTTTTGTTTTTGTTTTTGTTTGTTCTTTTGTTTTTGTTCCTGTTCTTGTCTGCTTTTGTTTCTGTGTTTGTTTTTGTTTTTTTTTTCCCTTTATTTAATGTCCTTACCATTGCCACATTTACATTTTTATTTTTTAAATTCAATTTTACCTTTGATTTCTAAATGTATGTATAAGGAATTGACGTTCTCCACTTGGCATTATAATACTTGTGACAGACCTAGCCAAGAGATACTTTTGGAGGGGACTGAATGCTAGCCTCTTGCCGATCGATCGTGGGCCCTGGCATTTGGGGGAACAGTGCTCTTTGTGAGCTGTATGCCTAGGGACCCTTGAGGTGGTATTACTGTGGATTCGGGTCCTGGTCCCCCAGGACACACAGACTCTGGGGACCCTGGATTTGCCATATTAGGAGTAGTGGCTGATTCATAATGCTGGGACAAATACTGTTAGGAGATGCCGATGTCAATTCCAGCCACCTGTCTGTCTGTTGCCTGCTAGAATGTGTATTGTAAATAAGTCTAGTATGGGATCTAAGAGTCATTAGATCCCCATTGTTGTTTGTGTTAATTAACTCTGCTATTGTGTGAAGAAGAGTTTGTGTTGATTTGTGATAATGTTGATTGGGTTTTCTGAGCTACAAGACGGCCAGTCTGGCCTAAAGGTCATGTCTGAGTCATCTAGGCTGTCTAAAGGGATTAGTTAATTAGCCCATGTTAATTAGGTTTCTGGTCACAGGTGTATGTTCAGAGTAATATGAGCAGGAGGTATGCACCTCCTCTTTTACTGTAGAAAAAGCCTGTATTTTTCAATAAAAGAGATTGCTAGTTGAACTTACATACAGCCTGCCTGGTGTTTGTTCTGAGCTACACAACTGGATTAGAACAGCACATAGCTGTAGTTCTAGTCCCGGAGCATCGGATGACCGAACCATCAGATGTTGAGATCTGCAATCTGATTCTATAGCTGCAGAGGAGTGTCAGGAGAGTGGAACCGAGCGAGCAGGGGCTCGTTACAATACTGTTTTGTATAATGACCCTTTTTTGATGGTGTTATTTCATTCTATTGTGTATTTACTGATAGCCAGGTTTGTACTATTTTCTGTGAACATTAAGGGGGGTCATTTGGTGGCCTTGTGCCCCCTTCCCTTTCCCTTTGGGCTCCCCCCCCATATCTCTCCTGCTTGGCATGCTTGTCGGTGTGATCTTTCCCTTGTTGTGTTTCCATGCTTGGGGGTTTTGGATTTGGTGGCCATACGGACACCCAGGGCGTGATTTTTGATTTCTCAAAAACATGCCATCTGCACGCCCAGTAGCGCCTCAGGTCCCTCCTAGTGACATAGAACTGTTACGATATCCATCTAACTTTTCCATCTGCTGCTCTCCCGGGGAGCGTGTATGATGTAGGTGTGTCGGTGTTAGCGTCCATGCATTGGTTCAGCGGGATGCGCCCGGCTCCTCCTCCTCACACAGCTCCCTGGGTAATGTAGTCTGGAGGTTCCTTTTGGTGCTTCGCGTGTGTGCGCTGGCGTGATTCATGTCGAGCCGTTTACGTCAGACGCCGACTCGGTGGAGAGTAGATAAGACCGGCTTGTCTGGCTGTTCACTTCAGCCAGAGCTGGAGGACCGGGCCCCACTGAGCTGGTGTCTACATCACCACACATTACCAGGTATGCTGCACAATATATTTAAAACGCTTAATATATTATCCCACCTCTATACTGGCCAACCACTTCTCTTCTATCTCTCAGAGTGTGCTGCACTCTAAACGTTATATATTAGCACTCTTTGATCATTTTCTGAGACACGGTTCTTTGCTTTTATGCAATTACTAGTCCACCTATTTATTTATATCCTTTCTATGGTTTCATTATTTCCTGGTTCAGTGCACTATTACTTTATCTGTTACTTCTTTCACTAAGGTCACTACCTATTCTCATATTAATTGAGCTATATCCTTTTCTTTTATAGCATCTTCGTCTCAATTTTATGCCAATAGTCTGCAGATGTTCCAGAATAATGCCCCGTACACACGGTCGTACATTGATCGGACATTCCGACAACAAAATCCTAGGATTTTTTCCGACGGATGTTGGCTCAAACTTGTCTTGCATACACACGGTCACACAAAGTTGTCTGAAAATCCGATCATTCTGAACGCGGTGACGTAAAACACGTACGTCGGGACTATAAATGGGGCAGTAGCCAATAGCATTCATCTCTTTATTTATTCTGAGCATGCGTGGCACTTTGTGCATCGGATTTGTGTACACACGATCGGAAATTCCGACATTTTCCGATTTTGTTTTCGGAAAATTTTATAGCAAGCTCTCAAACTTTGTGTGTCGGAAAATCCGATGGAAAATGTGTGATGGAGCCTACACACGGTTGGAATTTCCGACAACAAGGTCCTATCACACATTTTCCGTCGGAAAATCCGACCGTGTGTACGGGGCATTAGTCTCACGAATTCCTATTCAATCAATGATAAGCATATTTATATACAATTTGTGTATTATAATTTAAAAGGAATTCCTTTTCAATATCATCCTTTATACCAGTTATCATTTATTCCTTGCATATCATTTCCTAATATACCATCTTTCACATTACAGCCCGATTCTTCTACCCTCTATGGCCATTATGTAGACCATCTCCCTCCTGTGCTGGGAAACCTCTGGGGGTGAGCTTTCACATCTGGTTGGCATGTTATTGGTGGTGCTATTTGTGGGGTGAGTGGCTGCGTTCATATGACTTGTAGTGGGAACCTGGATATTATATCAATGAACCTATTTCTATGCTAAAAACCAATACTAAATGAGAATTTGATCTAAACTGTTTTTTTTTTTTTCCTTTTTATACTGTTTAGTTTGTCATACCAATTTGTCTCTGAATTGCACTTCCCCTGAAGAAGCAATCAGCGAAACATGTTGGGCTAATTTTTCTCAAATTTGGTTTGAACCTACATATCTTACAACCAACTTGTTTTTATGACCCTTGTAAGAAGATATGTATCATGTGTAATGAATTTGTTCTCTTTTTAAAACATATTTTGTACCAATAAAATTTACACTTTTAATATAAAAGCATTTTCCAAGTTTTCTTGGCACCGTCAAAGTCCCTGTTACACTGTTCTCCTTTGTCCCTACAATTTTCTTTGGGATTAGGTGCCTTATAAATTGGGTGTTGACCATGAACCCAACCAATTCTAGTCATTTTGTGTACAGTATATAGAAGATTTGATTCTTTGGATATTTCTTCTGTTTGCTCACTTTGCATTTTGTAAATTGATTTAAAAAAAAAAATTGAATATATATATATTTTTGAAAGCATTCTTACTTTACAGCATTTTGCACAGTAACATATATAGCGTATATACATACACACACATACAGATACATAGTATTTGAAGTGCAGCGGAAAACTGATGCACATTTTTTGCATCTGGATAATGTAGTATACAGTATAAGCCATTGCCCAAATGTAACTTTAAAGTGGTATTAAACACTGAACCAAAAATGTAATATATTGCAGCTTACCATTATTAGATGTGGTGGCTCTATTAGTTTTTTTTAAGGTTTTTTTTTCCCCCTCTGTTGTCACCTGGTGATCTGACCAGTAACACACCTTCTGTAGTCTGTATTGGGCGGCACAGTGGTGTAGTGGGTAGCACTCTTGCCTAGCAGTAAAAAGGGTTGCTGGATTAAATCCTAACCACAACACTACCTCCCTGGAGTTTGCATGTTCTCCCTGTGTTTGCGTGTGTTTCCTCCGGGTACTCCGGTTTCCTCCCACACTCCAAAGACATGCTGGTAGGTTAATTGGCTTCTGTCTAAATTGCCCCTAGTATATGAATGTGTGTTAGGGACCTTAGATTGTAAGCTCCTTGAGGGTAGGGACTGATGTGAATGTACAATGTATATGTAACAGCACTGCATAAAATGATAGCGCTATATAAGTACCTTTAATAATAATATTATACAGACACCACTGTGAATGAAGGAGCACAGATTTGGACAACAGCATTGTCATATAGGGGGAAGTGGAGTGTTATAAGCACTAGCAGATTTAAAAACAGTAACAAATTGAAGCCGAACTTCAGTAAATACTTTATAATCAGTTACAGCAAACAATTTTTTTCCTTTTGGTATGTAGGTTTTATGTATATAAATAAAAACTGATCATTTTAAGCACCCCTGCCAGTGTTAAGTTGTCTGTCTCATCCCTGCAGACCTACTGGCTGGACCACCAGATGAAAATTGAATAAAGAAAACCCTAAAAAGGGAAACTAATAGAGCCATTACATCTAAGAATTTGTAAGTCGCAATATAATAAATGTTTGCTTTTGGATTTAATACTGCTTTAGGCTTTTCAAATCTACCTTCAACATGTTAACTGTGTTTTAACACACTAGTTCTTCTCATATAAAATATTTATATGAATGAGTTGAATGAGATTCAACTTGCATCTTCCTAAATTGACCAACATGTGAGAAGCAAGTTTTTTTTTATAGATCATAAGTATTTCCTAGCAAGTTTTCATTTACCTTCAAAACGAATATTGAATCCTGGAGCTGTCTTGGTCTCATCTGTGGAGAATTCAATCCTAATGCAGGACCCTTCACTAATAAGACCTTCAAATGACACAGTCTCTGTTTTTGCTGAATCAAAGAGCATCTTTCCATTGCTGTACACAGCCAACCTGTATGACATGAAATTATATATTAGACTGCCTTTGTGTTTCTACAATACAGTTTTCAATGTTCTTATACATGGCAATTTTTATATGCAACATGTGTTGCTAAAAAGAGGAAACATAAACATATTGAACGCTGTGTATGCCAGTAACAATTTGGTAGTTTGTAAAGCCTGCTGGGGATTACATTATAGTAATATGGTCCTCTGAACAGTAGTAAAATGAAACTACATAGCAATGATGTCAATGGTAAGCCAAAAAATGAAGACAACAACAAATGCAACAGCAATATTGTAATACATGGAAACAAATGAGCAATTGTTGCAATACATGGGAAACCAAATTGTAACACATGGACAAAAAATGGACAACCATTGCAATATGTGGGCAGCAAGCCGTGTAGCTCTCTAAAACTGGAGAGTACACAATCTGGTACAGCTCTATATAGAAACCAATCAGCTTCCAATTTTTTTGTCAAAGCTAATTGAACAAGCTGAAGTTAAAAGTTGATTGGCTACCATGCACAGTTGCACCAGATTTTGCACTCTCTAGTTTTAGTAAACTAAGCCCACAATGTCAGTGGCACCACTTTTTAATATATCCAATCCAGACCTTTGTCATACTTGGACTTAAAAGTACCAGAACATATCACTCGCTCCCTGAGTCACATCTGTCACTTATTAGAGAGCTAGCAAGAGGCAACTCTTAGTATTCACTTAATTTTATGATCTGACAGAGTGTGCAGTCCTGGTATTTTCAGATCCTTGTCTGAGAGAGGTTTGTCTGTCCTGTCCTCAGTCTAGTCCACACTGACAGAGCAGTCCCCCATTGGATGTAACCAGGGAGTACGAACCCCCCACTTCACCTAGGAGTGCCAATGGCAAGAGTTGTTTTTAAACATCATTCCATCATTACTAATCAAATTTGTAAGATACAAGTGTAGCGCTGGTAGATTTACAATCTACCGCAGGTTAGGTAAATTTAGTAAATTGTGCGTTAGGAAGGTAAAAGTTTGCCTCTGTTCCAGCTTGGCTGACATTGTGTGTTTCCGTGCTGACCGGTGGGTGTCGCTGTTACCACTAGTCAGTGTTGGAAAGGCAACGTGTCGAAGTGTATGGACGCTCCTCTGTCTCGGAGGCAAGCTCGATGGAGGTGGTCCTCCGAGTTGCATTCTGGGAAGAGAGTATTTATGGGATAGACGCCATGTTCTAGGATCATTTTACAGCCACCTGCTGGCCCTCCTGGCTGACGGGTATGCGTTAAGGAGCTACCTTGTGGTCCTCCGATCGGGAGGCCCATGATGCTGCAGCGCAGGGGTGGGTCCAGAGGCTTGTCTGGGGCCTACCACCGTGGCCGAGGGATGGTCCTGAGCTGTCGGTCCTGTGTGACGAAGCTGGACAACCGAGGAGATCCCAGGGGAGGACCCGTCTTGGAGAGATCACGCGGTGAGCTGGTCTATAGAGGGGCCTGGTGACTCGGTTGGAGGACTTATCTAAAAGAAGTAACTATACAGCATAGTGTTGCCGGTTCAGCTTAAAGGTTCAAGCACTGTGACTGACTTTCATTGCAGAAAATCTGATACATCCTGTGGCATAGGATTGTACGGATTTATTCCCCCAAACAAGTCTGTGGCAGAGACTTTTGATTCGTGCTGCATACTGGCTGCTAGACCAGTGAGAGAGGCCTATCCAGATGAGCAAGGAGTGTGTCCCACGAGGGGAGCGCATTCCACATAATTATCTGAATTTTACCAGGACATTTGTCGCTAAGATTCTATAAGAAGATATTTGAGTCTCTCCTGAAAGTTTCCTTTTCAGCCCCTTTCCTGCTACTTCCTAACGTTTGTCTGTTCAATAAAGCATTGAAAACGTACTCCAGTGTTGGTGCGTGTGTCGTCCAGAAGTAAACTCAACGGAACCCCTAGACCCGGTGCCAGTGAAACAGAGGGAAGCAAAGTGAAGGTAACAGACCCGCTTAAACTAGCAGCTCCACCGTGAGTTAGTGCTTTACAAGGTTCTTGAACAAAGTCCAATAAAAACTCAAATTAGGAAATCATACTGATCCTTAAAACGGAAAGTAAGGGTACTAACATTTATAGGTAAAGTTGATCCAGGGAATAACCGATTGCCTCTCGGGGGATCAGAAAGGATTTTTTCCCCCTGCTAGAGCAAATTGGTTCATGGATTGCTAGGGTTTTTTGTCTTCCTCTGGATCAACTGTGGGTATAGGATTGTGTATTTGGGATTGAATGGTTGTTTTTTTTCGTTATTTTGGTTCTACTAGATGAAATTGTGTTTTTTTTCAACCTAACTATGTAATTATGTAACTATGAAGGTAGGAGCTACTGTCTATACATGTTTTTCACCCACTTTATTAAATCTTGGTTTAGCACAGCTTTGTAGAGATAGATACCTTGGATCTTAAAATGTAATAAAGGAATGATGCTTTTTGTAAACCTATAATGTTTGCTCAACTACAACTTCATTGGAGCAACAAGAATTCCAAGTCATTTGATATTTATCACCATCACCATTTTGTTGAGCAAAGTGGATAAGCTGAGTTAACTGAGCAGACACCACATGTTTAGCTCTGGCTTTACTTATGATTAGAGAAGCATGTATCCATTTCAGATATTTACAATCGGTGCATAACACAAGAGAGTAGGACGTGTCCTTATACCTTGCATTCAGTGTTGCCAACAACCCCCTCAATATGTGCATTGACAAGTGCCATTAAGCCAGTGAAAGAATCCCTCAGTAGAAATAATCAAGGGTCAGTATAGAGCTCAAATTAATATGCATGCTTTTTTTCAGTCATATTTGATAAAATGTGAATGCAGCCTGATACCTTTGATTTACACTAGAATAACTAAAGGATTGAGGGATTTAAGGAAAAAAATGGGTTGCTCTGTTTCAAAAAATAAAAAACAGTAAAATAGGCATGAATAAATTGTTCCAGTTTGGTGGCATGAAGCTGTGCAGAAAATGTGACCTATTTTGTAATAAGATGTATGAAAAAGCTTGTTTAGCAGTTTAAGTCTGACACGTATAGTTTGTACTTAAGACCTGCATTTAGTTGGTGATGCTCAGTAATCACTATTGATTTGCAGCAATCTGCAATATGTAAAACAAGCTAGTTTAATTAGCTACCCTACCTTGCAATGACAAAAGCAGAATTCTAAAACTGAACAAAGCATGATGAATAGATACAGGAGCTGGTGTACACTGGATTTACATCTTGCTAGAAAAACAAGTATTAGTATAAAATGTATTCTGTGCTGTAAAGTGGAAATTTACCTTTTCAAAGTAAATTGAATTTGTAAGGGATAGGCCCTAAAAATTGGACACATTTGTTTATGATTTCTCAAAAAATTATATAATTCATAACATGATTCATAAAATGTATGTAAGCTCCTAGCTAATTTTCTTTGAGATGTTTTGTATTTTTTTTTGTATGACTTCACCTTAAATTTGGTACTCAGAGTGGAATAGGCTCCAGTTTTCTGTATCAGGTGTGTGGGGCCAGGAGTTCTGCCCATCTTGTCAGTTGGCCAACCCCTGGTGATTTTGTCATCAGTTGGTTGGACCAGCAGAACGGTTCTTTAGCCTCCCCCATCCAGGGAGAAAGACCCTTAGGTAGCCCTGACTCTAGGGAGAGAAGCTGTTGAGAAGGCTATATGCCTGGTTTGAGGCCCCAAGGCTTTCAGGTCTGGAGATTATTACCTCTGTAAGAGAAGGCTGTTTGCTTGATGTGTCTAGAGGCCCTGTGGGCCTGATTGTGTTCTAGTCATCACTGAAACAGAGAAACACTAGAAACCCATTGACTTCTAGCCTGAAAACTATCAGTGGTGGAGATAGAGTCTATAGCTTCAACCAGAATGACTTAAAGTGGTTGTAACCCTAACAAAGGGTTTAAAGCATGAATAACAGCACAGTGCTTGTGCTGTGTAATTTGTCCCTTTCTATCATCAAAACAGTGGTTCTCAACTTCAGTCCTCAAGTACCCCCAACAGGCCGTGTTTTGGGAATTTCTCTTCAATAAAATAGCTGTCCAAAATACCAAGCCATTGACTCTGATTTAAAGCACCTGTGCAAGATAAAGGAAAACCTACAAACCTGATCTGTTGGGGGTACTTGAGGACTGAAGTTGAGAACCACTGATCTAAAATACCTAGCTGATCCTGCCTGGTGTCCCCCCCCCCCCCCCCTATAAACTCACCACATTTATCATGGTTGCTGAGCCATGATACAGTGGTCAGTTTACGTGCCTCAGTCAGCCCACTGTCTCTCCTCTCTCCCCCTCCCTGCCTGTCAGCAAGTCTCAGTACCAGCCTCTCCCCTCCTGCTGCTATAATAAATGTGTTTTCTTAATAGAATCCCCTGTGTTCCATTAAGTTATGTTCCCCAGTGTATGTGCTTTATAAAAAAATGTAGCCTTATACATTATTTCAAAGCGCAGCTCGGCACCCACACAACCGCCGGCCGCTCTTCTCCTCTCCGCCCCTCCTACTGGCTGACATCAGCGGGGGATTCTCAGCCCCTTCGGCCGTAGTTCTTAGATCGGGGAGGAGAGAGGTGGACAGTCACGTGAGTGCCGGGAGGCGCTCTGAAATAAGGTATAAAGCTACAAGTTTTTTTATAAAGCACACACACTGGGGCACATAACTTAATGGAACACAGGTGATTCTATTAAGATAACAAAGTGGCTTTACAAACACTTTAATGTTTGCACAGGGCTTATTCTATTCACTCCTACAGGGAAGAAAAGCACTGTTGCACTTCAAATGAATATTTAAATGCTCCATTTAATTACCCTAATCAATCTATCTATCTACTGTATCTATCTATCTATCTATCTATCTATCTATCTATCTATCTATCTATCTATCTATCTATCTATCTATCTATCTATCTATCTATCTGCCTATCATGAAAGTACTGTATGTCCTTAAAGGCCATTAAATGCCACAAATATGGAATCTGACATTTTTTTTTTCTTTTTACAAGATTCCCAAGCTGTCAAACTCATCCTCACTAGTAAAATACTGACCAAGAACAAATATGCTGACCATATCTTTAGTATCAGTGACTCACTAAGCATTTAAAGTGTTACTAAACCAACCCAGGACCCTGCATTCACTATATCTGGTCTCCCACAGTACACAGAACATGGAAATGCAAAATTTTAGTAAATATAAATTGCTAAATACCTTTTCTCATCAGCAGTTAAATGAATAATAGAAAGAAAGTTGGGACTTTGTATGAGGCAAGTGGCAGCTAAACAAGACAAAATGTATATAGTGGCTAAATTACTTTATTCATATAAAAGAGGGTATAGAATCACACTTAGTACGCAGCACATTAAAAGCCACTACATAATGTAAATGTTGAAAGAAGTACAGTTCATAGACATATGAAAATGACATATAAAAACATATTCAGATAGTTCATGTACATACAACTTTAAAACCACAATGGCAGCACATTCCAGTTAACAATGTGTGGAGTGTGTACTCCGTGTAAGAGAATAGTAAATAATAAGGGCGTTGATAATTGCAAAGATGAATAACTAAAAGAGGTTGCATCCTATTTAGCGTTTCGTGTAAAGACACTTAATCAGGAATGGATGCTTCCGTTAGTCTGTAAAACAAATAAATATAGATACTAGGGATGAGCCGAACACCCCCTGTTCGGTTCGCACCAGAACATGCGAACAGGCAAAAAATTCATTAGAACACGCGAACATTGTTAAAGTCTATGGGACTCGAATATGAATAATCAAAAGTGCTAATTTTAAAGGCTTATATGCAAGTTATTGTCATAAAAAGTGTTTGGGAACCTGGGTCCTGCCCCAGGGGACATGTATCAATGCTAAAAATTAAAAAAAAAAAATTTTGAAATAAAAATGTAATATTCGTTTAAATTTCTTACCTGGGGGTTTCTATAGTATGCCTGCAAAGGGGCGCATGTTTCCCGTGTTTAGAACAGTCTGACAGCAAAATGACATTTCAAAGAAAAAAAGTCATTTAAAACTATTTGCGGCTATTAATGAATTGTTGGTCCGGCAATACACATAAAAGTTCATTGATAAAAACGGCACGGGATTTCCCCACAGGGGAATCCCGAACCAAAACTTTAAAAAAAGTGGCGTGGGGTCCCCCTCAAACTCCATACCAGACCCTAAAGGTCTGGTATAGATTTTAAGGTGAACCCCGCGCCAAAATTTAAAAAAAATGGCGTTGGGTCCCCCAAAAAATCCATACCAGACCCTTATCTGAGCACGCAACCTGGCAGGCCACAGAAAAAGAGGGGGGGCGAGAGAGTGGCCCCCCTCCTGAACCATACCAGGCCACATGCCCTCAACATTGGGAGGGTGCTTTGGGGTAGCGGCCCCCAAAGCACCTTGTACCCATGTAACGGGTGACCCCGACCCCCTTTGACGTCACGGGGAAACCCATAGGTAAGTCCCCATCAAGTCCCCGTGCGTCAGAGGGGGCAGGGTCACCGGGTGGCCCCGCCCTCCATTATTTAAGAAGTGTCAGAAGACGAGAAGCGTCACACAGCGGGAGCCTCCCATGGATGCGGAGCGGCCCGAGAATGAAGCAGGGAAGAAGACGCCGCGGAGTAAGATGCCGGATGAGAACACCGGAGCAAGAAGCAGAGGATCGGAGGAAGAACCAGAGGAAGAAGAAGATGGAGGAAGAAACCAAAGGAAGATAGAAGAAAGAAGACCCGAAGAAGATGGAAAGAAGAAGACTTTAAATAAAGGAATTGTCAAAAACCGTCTCTTGTCATTTTTAACATTTTTGACCCTTTTTTTGTGAAATGTTAGCCATTACCATTTCACACGGGGGCGGGATCTGGGGGTCCCCTTGTTAAAGGGGGCTTCCAGATTCCGATAACCCCCCCGCCCGCAGACCCCCACAACCACCGGCCAAGGGTTGTGGGGATGAGGCCCTCGTGCTCATCAACATGGGGACAAGGTGCTTTGGGGGGCCGCTACCCAAAAGCACGCTCCCAATGTTGAGGGCATGTCGCCTGGTACGGGTCAGGAGGGGGGGCGTTCTCTAGTCCCCCCTCTTTTCCTGCGGCCTGCAAGGTTGCGTGCTCGGATAAGGGTCTGGTATGGATTTTTGGGGTGACCCCACGCCATTTAAAAAAAAAATTTTGTCGTGGAGCTCCACTTAAAATCCATACCGACCTGAAGGGTCTGGTATGGATTTTGAGGGGGGACCCCCACGCCATTTTTAAAAAATTTTGGTATAATAGTCACAAGTAGTTTTAAATGACTTTTTTCCTTTGAAATGTCATTTTGCTGTCAGACTGTTCTAAACACTGGAAACATGCGCCCCTTTACAGGCATACTATAGACACCCCGTACGAAATTTAAAGGAATATTACACTTTTATTGTTTCACTTTAAGCATTATTAAAATTACTGCTCCCGAAAAAACAGCCGTTTTTAAAAACTTTTTTTGCATTGCAGGACCCAGGTCCCCAAACACTTTTTATGACAATACCATGCATATAAGCCTTTAAAATTAGCCCTTTTGATTTCTCTCATAAACTTTTAAAGGGTGTTCCGCGGCTTTCTAATTTGCCGCAAACACCCCAAATTTTTCGCTGTTCGGCGAACAGCCGATGTTCGATTCCAGCATGAGTTTGACTTGAACTCGAAGCTCATCCCTAATAGATACCGGTAAGTTCTGGTAAGAACTCCAATATCAAGGAGAGGCAATGGAAATTGTTACAGTCTCATTACTTACATTGGAATGGAATAACAGGGGTATGTAAAACTGCAACAGGGGGGGGAACACTGGAATGAGTCGTCTGGTCCGGGAGCTGAGGAAGCCACACCGCACATGGGGTGAATGCCCAAACACACTCCCCAGAAAGTTAGGTTCTCCATATGGTGTGGGTGGTAACACAAGGTAAGGCTCCAAGGGAGTCTGTGAAAAGAAAGGGGGTATGCTATACAGAGTTTGCGTATAATAATGATGGTGTGAACCGAGTGAAGACCAAATCCAGTGAGGAGATTTAAGTAAAAGGAGTATAAGAGAACGAGATTATACCAATAGGAACCAAAGGACCATACCCAAGTGAATGAGGCTAAGATACAAAGTGTGTAAGACAGTCATATGGATATGAACACCAGAATACCTGAAGAAACAAAAAATTGGGGCCTCCAGCCCACCCGTGGGTAACCTACAGCGTCACGCTAAGCATGATAGAGGAGGAGAGGTGTCCACCTCTGGGTGGCACCGCCATCCGTGATGGCGGTGAGAAGCTCCACCTATGAAGCAGCCGAAGTTTAAATTTTGTACAACCTGTCGCCTGATACATCTATCCACGAGGTAATCACCTTGGTACATTTGGATTCCCTTCTTTGCTGTGCACAATTTTTTGTTTCTTCACGTATTCTGGTGTTCATATCCATATGACTGTCTTACACACTTTGTACCTTAGCCTCATTCACTTGGGTATGGTTCTTTGGTTCCTATTGATATCGTTCTCTTTTACTCCTTTTACTTAAATCTGCTCACTGGATTTGGTCTTCACTTGGTTTACACCATCATTATTATACGCAAGCTCTGTATAGCATACCCCCTTTCTTTTCACAGACTCCCTTGGAGCCTTGCCTTGTGTTACCACCCATACCATATGGAGAACCTAACTTTCTGGGGAGTGTGTTTGGGCGTTCGCTCTATGTGCGGTGTGGCTTCCTCAGCTCCCGGACCAGACGACTCATTTCTGTGTTCCCCCGGGTTGCAGTTTTACATACCCCTGTTTTTCCAGTCCCATATAAGTAACAAGACTGTAACTATTTCCATTGCTTTTCCTTGATACTAAAGTTCTTACCAGAACTTACCGGTATCCATATTTATTTGTTTTACAAATGCATCCATTCCTGATGAAGTGTCTTTACATGAAATGCATAGATAGGATGCAACCTTGTTTTAGTTATTCATCTTTGTAATTGTCAACCCCCTTAATATTTGCTATTCTCTTACACGGAGTACACACTCCATGCATTGTTAACTGGAATGTGCTGCCATTTTGGTTTTAAGGTTGTATGTACATGAACTATCTGAATATGTTTTTATATGTCATTTTCATATGTCTGTGAACTGTACTTCTTTCAACATTTACATTATGTAGTGGCTTTTAATGTACTGCATACTGAGTGCTATAAGTCATTTACTCACTAAATATATATTTTGTCTTGTTTAGCTGCCACTTGCCTCGTACAAAGTCTCAACTTCCTTTCTATTATTCATTTGAATCAGGGATGGAGGCACATATTATCATATATATACCTCATTTAAAGTCCCAAATCTTTCCCCTTCCTTCTTTTTGTTACTCATCAGCAGTTATAACAGTCTTGTGACTTCTATCAGTGTCCAGCAGAGCACTGGTTAAAGCTTGTAGGAGGAGTTTTCATTCTCCTCTGACTGTCCTATGAGGCTGCAAGACCCCTGACCCTCTGTCTGGACAGTGCTGATTGGCCCTTTGCTGATCACATGCACCCTCCTAAGAAAAAAAAAACTCTCTAGCAATACACACCAAACTGAGCATGTGCATCTTGCCATCAAAGGCGATGGTTTGAGGACTGTGGAAGAAGGGGAGGATCAGAGAAAACAGCCTTTTTACATAATGCAGAGGATTAACTCCTTAGGTTCCACAATAAGTATAACAAGCATGCATTACTGCATATACAGACAGATTTTAATGTTGTGGGTTTAGTAGCACCTTAAAGTGTTACTAAACCCAATAATATGAACATAGTTAATCCGCCCCCCTACAGTGCCCACAGCTTATAAATCTTCTTTTTACTTTAAAATAGTGCCACTATATACCTTTTTGGATGATCTGTATACCACGGTTGCATGATAAACTGCACAGTTTCTCCAGTGCTGAGAGTTCAGGTAGGAGATTTCCACCACAGCCTGTATTCATGCCCACATATGTGATGTCAATATGATGGGACCTGGCTAGCTCTGAGAACAAGTAAATGTTCTCTCCAGCATAAAAGACACAACTGAGCATATGCAGGTTGGCTATTCTGCCTGTGTTAGCTGGCTTTCCCCGGGTAGACAGTGCAGGAGGGGAAGGATCTGTGCATACAGGATAAAAAAGCCTTTTTACACAATGCAGAGGATTAACCCCTTAAGTTCCACAGTGAGTATAACAAGCATGCTATGCTGCATATACAGACTGATTTTACTGTTGTGGGTTTAGTAACACTTTAAGCTAATGGTGATGATAATAGCCTAGCCTTTAAACAAGTCAGCAGTGGTGTTTGCCATACTGTACCTCTCTCATGATGGGTGCCATTTAAACATTGACACCTTCACTCTTTAAAAATATCAATGTTAGGTTAGTACAAAACACTGACTTTAGCCTGAATTGTAAGAATCTTTTTGCATTTGGTCCATTAGAATTGTAAAAGTACAGTCTATAAATTTTGTTAATATTAAAGTGATTGTAAAGTTTCGTTCTTTTTCTACAAAATACCAAACATGTTATACTTACCTGCCCTGTGCAGTGGATTTGCACAGAACAGCCCAGATCCTCCTCCTCTTGGGTTCCTCTTCTGTGCACCTGGCCCCTCCCTCCTGTTCAGTGCCTCCACAGCAAGCAGCTTACTATGGGAACACCCGAGCCGAGTCACAACTCCCTGTGTCCATTTAGACATGGATCCACTGCCTAGCCCCGTCTCTTCTCTCCTGATTGACAGCAGCGGGAGCCAATAGTGCTGCTGCTGTGTCTCAGCCAATCAGGAGGGAGAGTCTCGGACGACGAAGACACTCATGGACATCGCTGGACAGAGATAGGGCTTGGGTAAGTATTAGGAGGGCTGAGGGGGCTGCAGCAAACACAGAAGGCTTTTTATCTGAATGCATAGAATGCATTCAGATAAAAAAACCTTCTGACTTTATGATCCCTTTAAGGGTTAACTCCTGCTAGCACAATTTTTGTTAGGTAACAGTAAAAATGTTCCACGGATTTAAGCAGTCTTTTTTAGTTACCTGAAATAACTCTAATTAGTTTAAATGGCTCACTTGCCAGACATGAAGCAGCTGTCAGTACAGATCTGCTCCGCATACGTCATATGGATGTATCTTTGAATCCTATCATCAAAAAATAATATATTGTTCCATTTTTTTTGTTCATCCGCTTGAAGTTCTCCTTTCTCTGACTGGTAGAATAATAGCTTACCCAAATCCACAACTGCCTACAGCAATCCAAATTTATCCTATACTTTTCTCTGGCAGGAATAGAAAGAGGAGTAACAGTCAGAGATGTGGGTAGAAGGTCTTGCTGTCATGAAGAAAGTATTCGGCTGATTATTGACATGCCAAAATGTTTTTTTTTTTTCATGTTTAACAACTGTTGTGAACTGGTCTGCTTATTAATTCACATGTCCCTATGGATATTCCAGTTTTTGTTAGTATAGGTGTCATTCTAATGCAATGATTCTGAGTAAGCTGTCATAGTCTTTTTTATTTTCTATGTTTGGCCACCATGTATTGGTACAGCCTGTTTTCCTTCCTGCAGGGCTGTCACAGCCCCTGCAGGGCCAGTGCTGATTGTTTGAACTTTGTGTGCCCACCTGGTATCTAGGTGGCACCTGCCTCACAAAAAGAACATATAATTAGTGCACATATCCTAACCTGCACAACCCTGTGAGTCCTTTCAGTCCATAATCTCCTTAGAATATTCCACATAATTACCACTGCGGCTCCTGCACCTCCTCAGGGATCGGGGGGGGGGGGGGTGATCAAACTAGTGCAAAGAAGATAAAAACAAGGAAGGCACAGGCATGTATTAAACTGGATATTTATTGAAAAAATGAAACAGTATGTCCTTTACAGAACATAGGCATACATGGGCATACAGAGATATTGGCAATGTAGCGTGTAAAGATGCACCAGAGTTAGGAGATGACCATCAGGCTGTATCATACAAAGCTGGAACTACCCTTCACCGAAAATAAGACCTACCTTGAAAATAAGACCTATCTTGATTTTCTAGAATGGCTGCAATATAAGCCCCACCCTGAAAATAAGCCCTAGTTAAAGTCCTTGTAAAATCATGTAATCCACGCTGAAAAAGGATTATATAATGTCCAGTGTGTGTCTTTATGAAACATTATTGTAGAAAATATCTTATTTACAGCGCCGCTGGGCACTCATGTGACCTGCTGGAGCTCTCCTCCCCTCCTACCTGCCCCTCCCTCTGCAGTGCTCAGAGCGGGACTGACCTCAGCAGGGATCTCGGCATCTCCTCAGCAGTGCTCGGAGCGGGGAAGAAGAGCTCTGGTGGGTCATGTGTGCACCCAGCGGTGCTGTAAATAAGGTATTTTCTACAATGTTACATAAAGACACACACTGGACATTATATAATCCATCTACAGAGCAGATTAAATGATTTTACAAGGACTTTAACTAGGGTTTATTTTGAAGATTACAGAGATGCTAACTTCTGAGCTGACAGGAAGGGAGAGGGGGAGAGAAGACAGGGGACAAATAAGACATCCCCTGAAAATAAGCCCTAGTGCATTTTTTGTAGCCAAAATTAATAAAAGACCCTGTCTTATTTTCGGGGAAACATGGCAGTGCTCTGAAGCTATTCACTGGATGACACATCTGACATCAACAGCTACTGGAGTATCTTGCAGTGAAAGGGCTTACTCTGCTGGAATGGCAATGGATTTGAAGGCTCTGTCCTTTTCACAAGCCTCTGGAGGCTTGATAAAAGGGGAATTAATCTCCAGGGTGTCCTTACACATTGTGCTGAGGATACCTATGTGTGCCCACAGATGCTTACTGTTCTGTACATAAGTTTTTGTTTCTTTTTTCATGCAATATTTGGTTTAATACATGCCTGAGTTTTCCTTGTGTATATACTATTGGCACCTACCTCACAGACTATCAGTGTGGTTGAAAAGAAGTTTAGCAAGATTATGGTACTTTGTTATACAAAGTTTTCACATTGCTGTTTCTCAACTGCTGTCTTCTAACCAAGTAGTCACAATAAGTTTGAACAATCATCACCAGCTCTACAGAGACTGATAGTCTGGTACACCAAAATCCCCTATTAGTGGCCCTTGTGTGAAGTGAGAGGCAGCAAAGATAGAGGTTAGGGACTTTTCATGTACTTCCTTGGGTTAATCATTTGTACATAACTTTATTTAGAACATTATACAATTCTTAAAAGAAAGGGGTTTATTCCATAAAAGCATGTAATCCTGGATCCAAGAGCCAGGATTCAAGATTTAAAAGGATATATAAAACCGGTTCTTGAATCCAGGATTACATCACCCCGGACAAGCAGTTTGTTAACTTCTTTTATGGAATAAACCCCTTTCTTTCCCCCCCTTAAAGACCAGGCCATTTTTTGCGATACGGCACTGCGTTAATTTAACTGCGCGGTTGTGCGACATTGTACCCAAATAAAATTGATGTCCTTTTTTTCCCTACAAATAGAGCTTTCTTTTAGTGGTATTTGATCACCTCTGCGGTTTTTATTTTTTTGCGCTAGAAACAAAAAAGACTGACAATTTTGAAAAAAAAAAAAAAAAATATATATATATATATATATTTTACTTCTGCTAACAGTATAAAACATATCTAATAAAAAAATGTAAAAATGTAATTTCTTCATCAGTTTAGGCCAATATGTATTCTGTTACGTATTTTCGGTAAAAAAAAATCCTAATAAGCGCATATTGATTGGTTTGCACAAAAGTTATATTGTCTACAAAATAGGGGATAGATTTATGGCATTTTTTTTTTTTTACTAGTAATGGCGACAATCAGTGATTTTTAGCGGGAGTGCAACATTGTGGCAAACAGATCGGACACCTAACTGACACTTTTGACACTTTTTTGGGAACCAGTGACATTATTACAGTGATCAGTGCTAAAAAATAGGATTTTTTTAAATACAGCTTACCTATAAAATGCTTTTCTTGTGAATACATCATGGGACACAGAGACTTTGATAATTACATAGTGGGTTAGATAGTCACTATGAGGTGATTGGACACTGGCAACCCTAATTACAAGGCGAGTTTCTCCCCTATATAACCCCTCCCATATGGAGAGTACCTCAGTTTTGTAACAAAGCAATAAGTATCCCAAAGTATAATCCCAAAGAGGGGCGGGAGCTCTGTGTCCAGTGATGTATTCCCAAGAAAAGGATTTTACAGGTAAGCTGTATTTAAAAAAAATCCTATTTTCTTGTTCATACATCACGAGACACAGAGACTTTGATAATTACTTAGTGGGATGTCCCATAGCAATGCCCAAATCGAGGGGAGGGAGACACAGATCAGAAAAACATAGACAATGTACAAGAGGATCTATACTACTACTTGCAGCACTCTGCGCCCGAAAGCACCCGAAAGCGGCATCCTCATGCCCTCTTATATCCACCTGATAGAATGATGCACTGCCCATGAAGCACTAACTGCTCTAGTTGAGTGCACTTTAACCTAAAAAGGAGGAATCTTCTTCTTTACACCATAAGCCTGAACAATAACCTGTCAAATCTATCTAGAGATAGTGGGTTTCGACGCTGCCTGGCCCTTTTGGGGGCCTTCTGGCAGAATAAATAGACAATCAGTCTTTCGTATCTGAGCCGTTGCCTGTAGATAGATTCTGACTGCTCTTACAACATCTAAAGAGTGTAACAACTTCTCCGCTGACTGCAGATCTGGAAAAAAGAACGGTAGGACCACATCTTGATTCAGATGGAATCCCGAAACCACTTTAGCCAGAAAAGTCGGGTGAGGTCGCAACACCACCCGGTCCTTGTGAATAATCAAATATGGCTCTTTACAAGAAAGAGCTCCTAACTCCGATACCCTTATAGCCGAGGATATGGCTACCAGAAAAAACAACTTCTTTGTCAAAAGAACTAAAGAAGCAAGGTGCAATGGTTCAAAAGGTTGTTCCTGTAAAACAGACAAAACCAAATTTAAATCCCATGGGCACACAGGAGGCTGATTCAAGCGTAGTGCCCCCCGAACAAAGGCCCAGACCAGGGAATGAGAGGCAAGCGGTCTTTCAAATAATACTGACAAGGCCCTTGATAGTGCTGAAGGCAGCTTCATTTGTACGCCTAATTGAAGAAAGGCAAGAATCCTGCTAATGGCATACTTTCTAGGATGCCACCCCCTGGATTCACATCAGGAAACATATGCCCTCCAGATTCTGTAGTAGATGAGCCTGGAAGCCGGCTTCCTAGCATTAACCAGAGTGAACAGGACTGGCCCTGAGAGGCCACGACCCTTCAGAATGTGGGTCTCAACCTCCAAACTGTCAAATTCAGACTTTGTAAGGCATGTTGGAATATTGGACTCTGTGAGAGTAGGTCTGGGCGCAGAAGGTCTTCCTTCTGCCATCTTTACGATCTTTACGACCTCCACATATCAAGGTCGCCCGGGCCAAGCCGGAGCCACTAGAATTACTGGCTTTCCTTCCCTTTTGACTCTCCGAAGGAATCTTGGGGGAAGCGGAAAGGGAGGGAACGCATAGATCAGAGAGTACTGATCCCATGGAATCCTTAAGGCATCTGACCCTTGTACTAACGGATCCTTTGTTCTTGACAAAAAGTTGTCCGGTTTCTTGTTGAGCCTGGAAGCCAACAGGTCTACATCCGGGGTACCCCATTTTCGACATATGGCCTGAAATATGTTGGGGTGTAGAGACCATTCTCCTGGGCACAGCAGCCTTTTCCCCACTCGGCCGAGTGGGGGCGCCTCTTCATAGGGAGGCTTTGGGGTTCTGTTTAACAGATCTTGGACCCCAAGACTTCTTTTGTCCTTGGGCTTGACCTTGGACCTTACCCCTAGTATTGGACTGGGGAGGCCTTCGCCACTGCCTGGAGGTCGAGGCTCCAGGGGCTGGGGACAGAGAACGTCAAATGAGGGACGTTTATTCTTATTTTTAACCGGTAACAATGTGGTCTTACCCCCAGTAATCTTCTGGATATATTTGTCCAGATCATCCCCAAACAGGCATTCCTCATAAAATGGGAACATAGTCAAATATTTTTTTCATGAAGCCTCAGCTGCCCAATACTTAAGCCAAAGGGCTCTGCGCATGTGTACCAGCAGGAGAGTAAGGCGGGATGCTTGCTGAACAGAATCCATAATGGCATCAACTGCAAAACACAAGGCCTTAGGAAGGTCTGCATAAACCTCGCCCTCCTCAGTGGAGAGGAGGTTAAGCACCTGCTTCATTTGTTCCTTGAGGAACTGGCACATGCCGATTGCTGCGACCGCAGGCTGGACCACAATGCCAGCCATAGAAAAGGAGGCTTTAAATAAAGTTTCCAGCTTCTTATCAGTTGGATCTTTGAAACCCTGAGCATTGTCCACAGGACAGGTCAGGCTTTTATTCACACAAGACATAGCCGCATCTATTGCTGGCATCCCCCCATTTCTTGGTGAACTTTTCCTCCACCGGATAAAGCATGGAAAACCTCTTAGAAGGAGAAAATAGTTTATCTGGGTGACCCCAGTCATCATACAACAATATCTCCAGCAAGGGATGAATTGAGAAGGCATACACAGCCGGTGGGGATGCCAAGGAGGAAACAGAGGATATGGCAGCCTCAGCAGAGGGCAATCTGTATGTGGTATGCACCAATTCAGTATAATTTTGCACCTGTACTTTGAGGGCCTGGGAGGCAGAAGAGAGCTTTTCCCCTTCCCCTGAATCGTCCGACTGCTCCTGATCCCCATCCCCAGATAGGGATATTTCATCATTATCAGAATGCTCATCCGATAGGGAGTCCAGAGCAGAGGGAGGGGATCTACCCCTTTTTCTGCTACTCCTTAAGGAAGTTGTGATAAAAGTAGTAATCCTTCCTTCTAAACCATCCAATGCAGTCTTCATAGTGTCTTCAGTGACATACACAGGGACTGCAACAATGGGAGAGGCTGCAAAGCCTGACAGGGGCACAGACTCATCCTGTGAGGCTGCCTCCAGTCTTTCAGGGGGGGATGGAATCCTGCAGGCATGTCCAGAACCCCTAGATCTAGGCGGTGATTTCTTAGTGCCTTTTTACCTCCCCCTGAAGCCCTCTTATGAGGGGACATAGTCCTAAGCTGCAAAGCAGAGGTACTAGCACAAATGCAATCACTGTTGTGCCTTTGTCATACAATATAAACATGAGCTCAGTCTGCACAACCTAATGCCGAGTAGGTATCTTAGGTATGCTTGGATCCGAATCCACTGAGATGCTTACTGCCCACAGATCTGTGTCCCACTGCTTACAGGAGCTGTGGCATACTGGGCTTTAAACATAGCCGCTGTGCACCTGCGCACTGGTGTGCCGTGCACGGCGCCGCAACCATGCCCCTTCCTTCCCTGCCAAAAATCATCGTAAAAAAACACCCCCGTGCGCGTGTAGGACTGTCATGGCTGCGGCTGGGGGTGAGGGGGGAGAAAGGAGACCACCTGAGGACTGCGTGGGACCCTCGGACTGCATGGGATCCCCCGTTTCAGATCTATGTGGCAGAGCCTGCAGCGAAGGAGGCGAGCGGCTTCTTAGACAAGCTTCACTGAGCGTGTATCCTGCATGGCATGTAAGTATACACCAGGTTTGTCTCTTACTCCCTCTAGAGGCGGAAACCAGGTAAGACATGCAAACTACTCAAAAAAAGAAGATAATCCATAATGTGTATACTTTAGGATTATCTTCACTTACCTTATCCCCGCTGCAGGAACTGCTGAGAACAGACAGATCCAACCTTCACCCATCACGGCGGGTAGCGTTGTGCCAACCTTCAGGGTTCTGGGTTCCTACTCACAGGATCCTCTTCCCTGGACCTGTAGAAGACTCTGCCAGAAAAACTTTTCATGCAACTTAATTTTGTGCACCAAAGTGCTGGATCCCAGAGCCCAGTCTTCAAAGAGAGACATTACAGGCAAAACCTCGTTTCTTCTTTCACGAGGCCGGGGACCATCCATCTTAAGCGTATTTATTGGCCTGAGGTATGGATCCGGTTGTATAGCTCCTAGGCCCCCGCAGAGACCATCAAGCAGAGCTTTCTTCTTAGCACATCTTTAACGTGACCAACCACCTTAGACACTGGTGAAAAAACTGAAGTACTCTCCATATGGGAGGGGCTATATAGGGGAGGAACTCGCCTTGTAATTAGGGTTGCCAGTGTCCAATCACCAAATGGTGATTATCTAACCCTCTAAGTAATTATCAAAGTCTCTGTGTCCCGTGATGTATGAACAAGAAATATGCACTGACACTGTATAAATGACATTGGCAGGGAAGGGGTTAACATCAGGGGCGATCAAAGGATTAAGTGTGTTTCCTGTTTGTGCTTTCTTACTAGGGGGGGATGGGCTCACTGCATGGACACAGTGATCTGTGTTCCTGATTAGCAGGAACACAAGATCACAGTGTCCATGCCTGACAGAACGGCGGTCTCCCTTGTTTACATTGGCAGACCGCCATTCTATCTCTCTGGGGAACGATCGGCGGGTTCTGGCGGACATCGCGTATGCCGGACCCGCTGATTGGCTCCCAGTGGCTATTGCGTGGAATGACGCACAGGTACGTCGTTTTGCACAGCCATGCCATCTTGCCGCAGTTTAACTGAGGTGGGTGGTCGGCAAGTGGTTAAGAATTGTATAATGTTCTAAATAAAGTTATGTACAAATGATTTTATATAACGTGTTGGCTCAGTGGTTGTTAACCCAAGGAAGTACATGAAAAGTCCCAAACCTTATTTAGATTTTTATAATTGTCTCTTAAGGGATAGTACTTCCTTAGGTTGCGTATTGATTCAAACTCTACCCCCAAACACAATACGTTTCAGCATAGAATGAGGCTCACCCTAGAAGTATACTTCTTAGAGGCTTATCTTACAGGGCTTCGCCAGGCTGCAGAGCCTTGGATGAGTAGTTTCTGCTTCAGGGTACTGTTTGTGTAAGGAGGAGCCCAGTTTATGGATTGTTGCATCTCCCCATCACTCCTGACACACTTCCCTCTCTTTGCTTTCTATTGAAGAGGCAGCAGGATTTACCCATGCCCTGTGTCTGCCTGTCATTCAGTCACAGCAAGGAGACAAGTTGGATCAAACTTTTCAGCATTTCAAACAGCAACGAAAAGTCTTGCTGGATATTAGAAGGGCCACTGACATGTCAATTGTCAGGGGCCACAGGGAAGTCCCACTCTGCACAGCACTGAAAAAATCTACCTGTATATCACTGAGTGGGCTGTTTACATCTAGGTATAATGGCTTACCTAAGCACATTTCTACATAATCTAACAAAATAACTGCACACACACTGATTATAATTATTATATTATATTTTTCTAATTTCAGTTTTACCAATATTAAGAAAAGTTACTAATAATTGATTGGTTTTAATTGTAGCATTACAACTGTTGTGTCTTAATAAAGAATTTGATTTGTATAGGTTATAATAATAGTATCAGTTACATTTCGCAATAGGACTTGTACAAATTTTGTAATATACAAGTAATCAGTATACTGTGTATAGGGTTAATGGTTCTGTGGTATTGTGATTTCCATTGGATATTTGATATTCAGAGTGGTGTTTTGCACCTTTGTACGGCTCGGGAACAAGCCTGCAGGTGCCCCCCCCAAGTATCTTGCTATGGGGGCACACAGATAAGAGAAATAGCCTGGAGCACTGATGGAGGACGTTCAGGGCTTCTCTGTGCAAAAACATTGCACAGAGCAGGTAAATATAACGTGTGTTATTTTAATAAAAAAATGTGAGCGTTTACAATCACTTCAATTATTTTCCTAGTAATTACCTATACACTTTTGAAATTGAGAAAGGGTGGGGACACCTGAAACTGTAATTAGATTTTGTTCACATTGCATTAATTAGTGATGTCCTTGGAAATGTCACGTTCCTTTTTTCTCTGGTTAATTGTTCAAGACAATATTTGGAGTTCCCCTGACTTATAGTCCGATTACCGAATTTGAAATTAATTTTACTGTATTTTTTTACTATTAGGGCAGGAAAGCTGTTTGAAAAATTTTACCAGGTCTTGGTCTCACAAAGCTTGACAACCGCTGGTCTAATGACATGAAGCAGCCTCAGACAGTCTTCTTGTACCATTTTCAGAAGAGATAGAAATCCAACACATTGAGAAACATTCTCAAATTGCTATTCTTTTCTGAGACATAAGGTGAGTAACTATTTGTGTTCCCCTCCACCTACAAGAAGGACATTTGTCATGACCAAAAAACATTGTTAGGCTTCATGTACACAGGATGTTTTTTCAAAACCTCTTCAGAATGCTGGAACTTGACAGCTAGTAAACGATGTTTAAAAACGTCAGTTTTGCCACTTTTACATGCCGCGTTTATGCGCATTTGCGTTTAGAAGCTTCTCAGTAGACCCTCCCAAATGCCCACAATGCAGGCAGGAACACCCCCCCATCTCTCTCTCTCTGCTATCTGTTATCTGCTATCTGATGTCTACAGTATAGACATAAGTTGAAGGGTAATGCATAACTAATACAGATGAACTAAAGTATATCTAAAGTCATTTTTTAAATATTTTTGAGTAAGGATTAGTTGAACCCCCCAGCCCACACCCAATCCTTTTTTTGTGTGCTCTCTGTGCCCCTGAGGAGTCCCTCCTTTTTTTCCTGTTCCATAGACATAACAAGATACAAGAGGAGTGACATTTGTCACTGGAATTGGTCTTCCAGTGGATGATATCCCCTCACATCTTGTTCTGGTGGAAAAGATTCCATTGCTTTTAACCTTGGTGACAATGGTTGCAGTAGGGACACAGGTAGTGTATAGATACACTTTATAGCTAATTATATTGTTATCGTCATGTTGAAACTCCAAAAACATAATGGCTGTGCATGTGGTACATGTTTGGACTAGTTGTCAATTATATGATTCAAAATTTGTAGTCCAGTATATCATATTTTATATGATTACCTTGATTCAAGCTCACAGGATGAATAAGGTTCTGTATAAAATCAGAGCTAAGCTGATTGATGTTGATTCATTGTACAACAGCAGGAAAACAAAGAGCCATTGAAGAACCATACAAGACAAAAAAGATTCAAGTAATTGTACCTGTCTTTTTCAGCCAAAATGAACTTCTCAAAATGCAAGTGCAATTTCTGTCCTCCCGGTGCATCAATCGTCCATGCACAGAAGAGATTGTTGCTATAGTTACTTGGGAAGTTTGGGGAAAGTACTCGTCCAACAGTGGCATTTTGTATTCTTCCTCCACACGGGGCTAAAAGCATAATAAAATGATACTTATGATGTACATTGTTAGGAAATAAAACCCAAAAACATGGATATCTCAAGGTGGAACTTAAGGCATGCAGCTAAAGACACTATCAAAATACATGTATGCTTACCAGGTTTCCGGGCAAAAGATTTATCCAGTTATAAATTATCATCCAATCTTGTTATTAACACATTAACACACTGAAGAAATGACACTTTGCTTTAATGTAAAGTAGTGAGTGTACAGCTTGTATAACAGTGTAAATTTGCTGTCCCCTCAAAATAACTCAACACACAGCCATTATTGTCTAAACCTCTGGCAATGTAAGTAAAAAAAAAAAAAACACAAAGCCCGAAGACTGAAGCTGCGCTAGAAATAGTGAGTGAATTAGAAGTATAATGGATAAAGCCGCCAGCACCTAAAAGTTTAGTATCAAACTCCAAAATAACAAATAGGAACATGAAAGATGCAGCGCTAAAAATGTGGAAACAAACTTGATGTGAAAAAAAAAATTTTTTTGGTGACCAAAGAAAAATAAGGCAGAGTCTCATAAAGATAACAGCATAGATCAATGGTGAGTAATCATATAAACATAATCTTTGTGAACAATAATATGAAAACATATGAAAAACTTTACAAGTGAAATATATGAAGAAAAGTCCCATTAGATATCTAATGAATAAACAAGAAAATAACACCCATCTGTGTAGATGCAGGAAAAGCAGGAAAAAGAAGGGGTATCCTCCGTGTGACTTCACACCCGAAGTGAGTAATATAATCCGCTTACCAGACGGTGATGACTGCTATTACGGCAATCTCGCACAGCACAGGGAATTTGGTCTCCCCAAAACCCAAGACACAGTACCGGAACAGCAACTAGGGGCAGATAATTCTTGGGAATATAAAACGAAGAATTTCCATAGTGCAGTTTGTACAAAAATATGATTTATTGAGAATAAAAAGAATCACACTTACAATGTAGCAATCAGTTAAGAGCGACAGTGACGTCATTACGTCATATGGCGCTGAGCGCATGCTCAGCATCATATCCAGAGGTTGTCTTTTGGAAATAGACATATGAGTGCTGCCAGCATTGCTGCAGAGGCTGAAGGGGTGGGGGGTCAGCCTGTCAGTGCTCAGATCATATGCTGCACACTGCATCAAATTGGTCTGCATGGCTGTCATTCAGAAGGAAGCCTCTTTTAAAGATGATGCACAAGAAAGCCCGCAAACAGTTTGCTGAAAACAAGCAGACTAATCACATGGATTACTGGATTACATGTCCTGTGATCTGATGAGACCAAGATAAACTAATTTGGTTCAGATGGTGTCAAGCGTGTGTAACGGCAAACAAGAGAGGAGTACAAAGATAAGAGTGTCTTGCCTACAGTCAAGCATGGTGGTGGCAGTGTCATGGTCTGGGGCTGCATGAGTGCTGCTGGCACTGGAGAGCTACAGTTCATTGAGGGAACCATGAATGCCAACAGGTACTGTAACATACTGAAGCAGAGCATGATCCCCTCCCTTCAGAGACTGGGCCGCAGGGTAGTATTCCAACATGATAACGACCCCAAACACACCTCCAAGACAACCACTGCCTTGCTAAAGAAGCTGAGGGTAAAGGTGATGGACTGGCCAAGCATGTCTTCAGACCTAAACCCTATTGAGCATCTGTGGGGCATCCTCAAATGGAAGGATGAGGAGGGCAAGGTCTCTAACATCCACTAACTCTGTTATGTCGTCATGGAGGAGTGGAAGAGGACTCCAGTGGCAACCTGTGAAGCTCTGGTGAACTCCATGCCCAAGAGGGTTAAGGCAGTGCTGGAAAATAATGGTGGCCACACAAAATATTAACACTTTGGGCCCAATTTGGACATTTTCACTTAGGGGTGTACTCACTTTTGTTGCCAGCGGTTTAGACATTAATGGCGTGTGTTGAGATATTTTGAGGGGACAGAAAATTTACACTGTTATACAAGCTGTACACTCTCTACTTTACATTGTAGCAAAGTGTCATTTCTTTAGCCCCGGTTCACATAGGGGCGACTTGTCAGGTGACTTAGCCGCCTGACAAGTCGCGTCCCGTTCTGTACTATGGAACCGTTCTAATAGGAGCGATGCAAGTCGCTCCAACTTAGAGAAAGGTTAATGTAGTAATTTGGGGGCAACTTCAGGCGACTTGCATTGACTTCTATACAGAAGTCGTTTTGCAAGTCGCCGCTGAAGTCGTGTGCAGGTCGCCTCGGTGAGTCGACCTGCAAGTCGTGTCGTCCCTGTGTGAACCAGCACTTAGTGTTGTCACATGAAAAGATATGATAAAATATTTACAAAAATGTGAGGGGTGTACTCACTTTTGTGAGATACTGTATATATCTATATATATCTATATCTATCTATATATCTATATCTATCTATATATATATATATATATATATATATATATGGAAAAACGGCTGTGCTCCACAGAAACATTGCATTTCAAATAAACTCAGTGTGCTTTTACACTGATTCTGCTGAAAAATCCTACAAGTTCCTGATTATAACACATACATTTTTTTCATTTGTTTTTATATACAGTAGAGCAGATCAAATAGAGGATGCAGCAACAAGTCTGTCTTTGCAAAACCCACTATGGTTTCATGCAAGTATGCTAAATAGAAAGGTACAGACCACTGGTTTCGGCATCTTAATCCTTCCTCAGTTATATATTATCAAAGAGAAAACACGTGATCCCTCTGATTCCAAACATCTATTTCCAAAGTGTTTCCAAAGTTTCCAAAGCCCCACAGATGTATCTGCAAAAGAACTCAAATAAACAGTTGTAAGACCCTTGGAATCACATGTTTCTTCTTTGTTACCACATAACTGATTGTATGTGTCATTATGCTATACCTGTGGCTTTGCGCAAGGGTAGCCATGCCAGAAATTGCCCAATATATATGTTTTGATCATGCAATAAACTCACATGTATTTTGCAAAGATGGATGTGGATTTTTAGCTGTTTTCTTAAGATTCCACTTCCAGGATTAGGTGAAATTTGAGCAATAATCTGCCAGGCTAAGATTCATTGTGAAGACAATGCTTCCTTGTAAGTCAGCATTCTGTTTGTTCATTATTTCCAGTGTTCTGACAGCAGCCTCTAACTTTATAAATCCTCTACAATGCTGGACTGAGTTATCCCTTTTCCCACTGCTATCCATATTTCCCTCTACACTCTATATTTATGCCCCAGCTCATGCACTTTGTTTATGAACAAAAGATAAGGGTTAGGGTTATCATTGAGGTAAGGTACTTTTCCGGTTAGCCTTAGGGTCAGATTTATCATGAATGTATTCTGGAACCTTTGCATGCTTAAGAACAACAAACGACACCTTATGCCCCATCTCTATTGACTTCATTAAATAATTTTGTTGAGGTATTCTAATTATTGCCTACATTTCAGAATGCTCATCCCTACTCTCGAGTTCAGATTTTCCAAGTAGTGCCATCATTCATTTCTTTTCAAACTATGTTTTAATTATAATGAATGTTTCTCTCTATGGCTTACAGCTTCCTGGACAGTTCAGTGTATTTATGTGAAATGTCTTAGCAGTTGCAAGGTAAGCAGGTTGAACAGGCCAACCCAAAATATACTTTGTTCAGTCACAACTTGTAGTTTTCTGGGAATTCTAAGTAATTCTTTAGTCATATGGCGATATAATAATGGCATACCTGATTTCTTAAGGAAACCTCCAGAGGACCTCTCCAAACAGATGGCAAACTGGCTCCAATATAATAGAATAACTGCTCCCCTCTGAGATGCTCCCAGACTGCCAATATCCTCACCTACTGTTTCAGGAAAGCCCAGAAACTACATCCACAGTCTCATTGTTTTGTTCATTACCCATAATTCATCACTCTAAATGAAGACAGGTAAGTACAGAAATGTACAGCAGATTGCCCAGTACACTTCTCCACCATAGTATCGTACAATGTCAGTAAAAGTGGAGCTAACTTTTGAATCCACATTTTAAGTTCACACTCCCTCTTTCCATTACTTGTGAACGGCATGTCCGTGCAGCTAGACACTTTCACAGAGCAGTATTTCTTTATGATGTCATAGAATACTCCATGGACTATGCTGGTTCTAGATAATAATAATAATCATAATAGCATAAGTCACTGCATGTTCTTTTTTCCTACTCAGGATATGGTTTTATATGTAATCACTTAATTATTTGTGCTTCATAATCCTTTCCAGCTTCCAGCTTAGTTGGAGAAGTTGGACAATTAAAAAGTTGACTTGCAAGCCATCTGTATTTATTTATTTTAAATGACTATATTCAAAGTGCTTTATTTGCTTATTTGTGTCTAGTGCGGGAGTATTTAAACATATGTACGGTATTTACCATACTTTCCATAAGGTTGGTATAGCCTGCCTATACATTATTAAGTTCTATCTGCACCTTTTGCGCACTTACACTAAATTTGTAACTTCCCTTGTGGTGGCAGGTGAACATCAATGCAATTAAAGATAGAAAGCTACAAATCAAAATGTATATTGCAGAATAAACATGCAGGCATTTCTTAGTTATATCTATCAAATGTAAGCAAGTATTGTTTTTGTTAATTATTTAAATTAATAATCTAACAAAATGACAGAATTGGTATTTTAACAACATCTTTGCCAAGCTCTTTTATTTCTCATTAGGCATGTGCATGAAGTGTTAAAGTAATTAACTGATATTAAAGGAAACTTTCTGTAGAACGTTATTAACTGGATGAAATGGGCAGTGGTTCATTTGTGTTCATTTCAATGTCTTAAGAAATGATAGATAATATTTACTCAATTATTTGAGTATTTTAATGAGATATTTTTGAACATCACTTTGTGGAAGCAATTTCAGCATGACAGCTGCCATTTACTTGCTGTCTGTGAGGCCTCAGGTGGGCGACCTGAGGGCCTGGATGCTGGAACCCTAGAGATCTGACTGAGGGGCTGTCTGCTGAAGGTCTGGTCTGGTATCACTAGAGATACTGTAGGCATTACTTGGAAGCTGGAAGGAGGCAACCAGCTGTCCTTAGGTCTTGTTAGAGTACAGATGGTTCTGAGAGATCTTAGACACTTTTGGGCTGCTGCCACCCCTCGGATGTTTGAGAAAGTCATATATGGGTCTGTTAAAGGGGACACTGGCTGGTGTTTCCGAAGAGCTTAATCCACCCAATCCTCTAATAAGGGACTCTGCTCTAGTGGCTCTAAAGAAAGGAGTATGAGTTAAACTACTACTACTTCAAAGCTAAGTCTACTGTTTATTGCAAGCAAGAAACTTTACCATAGCTTTTTTCTACAGAAAGAATACATAGTCCTCGAGTTGTACATAGTTCTTGTTTTTGGAGTATCCCATTCAATTTCCTCAACCCTATCCAAGTTCTCCAAAAATTAAAAAAACACAAAAACAACACCCCTAGACTGGTTGTTGAAGAAATGTGTGACTGAGCTTATGTGCCCGGCTGTGGGGCAAACCTCTGGGGAAAACCTGGGCAATATTCTTGTGTTTCTTGTGGGAGTAGCGCTACAGTTGCATGATTGCGAAAAATTATGTTGGACTGTACTGCTAAAAACACAAATTCTAGGTGAGAAAACTCTTGCAAACTGGCTTGTGGACTTCCCATGTGTTCCTGTGTATTCTATGGGTTTATCTGCCACCATGGCATACCTTTGTTGTCGATTTCCCAAAATACCTGTATGTCATGACCTACCTAGGCAGATGGGCTCCTTGTCACTCCAACGTGGTTTTGAAGAATTGATACACGTAAGGTTCCTGGAGCCTTCCAGCTCATATCCCATGTAACAATGAAAGTGTGCCGTTCCCCCAGCATGCAGATCCATGACTGTCACATCTCCATTATCTGGCCTTCTAGGAAAGCTGCAGCTCAGCATGAAAACTTGAAATGCAAATACAGTTACATATAAGCAAGGAGGCAGACATAGTAATTCATTCAAATAATAAAGGTCTTATTTATTTATCAAATCAACAATAGAAAATGGTGATAATACCTGTGGCAATGTGTGTATGTTTTTCTACAGCTTTCCAAAAAATTACAAATAATGCAACTTTTACAAAGCCTTACAAAAAAATGACATAGTTCTTTTAGCACATTTAGAGAACCATATGATATTCTGCCAAAATCTATTCTTCTGTATATCCAAAAGCTGCTCACCTAAATTTCTGCAAGCAGTGGTGTTTAAGGAATTTAGTTTAAACTGTTGATAATAGTTATATTATGGTGTAACATAAAATTCATTAAAGCCCAACTTTGGGAAATTCTCTTAAAAATTCTCTTAACCATGCTGCGGGGAACAGTATAGCAGCATGGTGGAGCAGAAGATTGGGTAATGAAATAATTTTTTTTCTATGCCCCCTAGACTCAAATAAGCAGTTAACCCTTGCAGTGCAGGCACAGCTCCACTGCATGGTGGAACTGTTAGGTATCAGTGGAGTTCAACTTTAAATGAGAAGTATAGCCAAAGCTCGTTTGGCTGTACTTCTCCTATGGATCACAGGAGTGCAATTCGTTTTGCACTCCTGTGACCCGTTTTCAGCAGAGAGCGGTCTGAAGTCTGCTCTCTGTTGACATCACAGAAGTCGTTCCAGGCACCACGTCATCACAACAATGGAAGTTGGGATCCACCAAGTGCCTGGACTGACACCTGGCTCAGCCTCTCAGCGAGCTGCTGAGAGGCTGAGCCGGCCACTCAGCCCCCTCCACAGCTCAGCGCTCCAGTGAGCGAGGAGGAGACAGAGAGTGGAGAGCCGCTGAGTGAAAGTCAGCAGCTTTCTGCTCAGGGAGCTGTCAGAACTGAGCGATTGGCGGTGTTTGATCACTCAGTTCTCAGAGGCGACGGGGACAGATTCAGCATACTACTTTTTTAAGGGTCGAGATTCGAACTGTCTATGGCCAGCCTTAGTATAGCACTGCAGAAGCTGTTGTCTTTAAATAAATAATTTATTATTATTTATTTGTGAATGAATGTGAATGATCACACCTTACGTGCATAAAAACTGATGGGAAATATTTCACTTTTCAGTTTTCATGCACGTTTCAGTGAGTTTTTATGCATGTTGACATCAGTTTTCATGCACGTCACTTAGGTGCCCTGTTCACACAACAGTGTTGATATCCCACGTTGCAGAAATCTGCACATGGTACCAGTGTTGATATCCCACGTTGCAGAAATCTGCACATGGTACCAGTGTTGTGGTGTGAACAGGGCACATAGAGAACAATTGTTTTTTTTTTGTGCTCATGCAGAAAAACTGACATCTCTCCACATGATGTGAACGAGGCCTAAATATAATGATCATACCAAACAGTTTTTGTCATTTTTCTTCTTTTTCTAAGGTTCTTGTTTAATTGTTTTAATGAAATTCAGTTTAATAATATTAACAGAACTAGCATAAATAAAACTTAAAGGTAAATTCCAGTTAAAAATATAACAGCGTATACAACTTTCACACATGCGATTTTAATGTTATTAAAAATTAACTTTCCATATCAATCTGAAGCTGCCAAAACTGCCAAAAAAGCCAGTGCAATATGGCAACTTAGAGGTGTTCTGTACATAATTGGTGTACAGAATACTCACAGAAATTGAATTTTCTGCTTATGTGATAGGCGCACTGATTTTTCTCTGCACTAAGATACATATCAAATTTTAGACATTCTTTGCAATAGGTATTTCATTTTTGGTGAGATGCTTCCCTAGGGTTAATTATTTCTAATAGGTCACAGACATTGCAACTTTCCTCAGTAGATCACTGAAAGTGTACCAGGTGGTTATAATGAGTGCAGACCCTCTCGTTCAGGAATCAGTCTTGCAAGGACATTGTGGAACAAGCAGTTTTATCTTAAGAAGAAAAAAAGGCAGCACTCTTCTAGAAAGTTTACTAAAATCCCTGCAATGTACACACAATAGATCACCCTGAGGGGGTTGTTTTTTTTCTCAACAAAAGCGTACTTTTACATATTTTTTACTGTGTTTTGGGGTACTTCTCTTGGTATTGGTTCTGCTTTGGAATGCAACTGGAATGGCACTTGCCCATCTTTGGAGGTCATCACCATGCCACTGCACTATTTATTCAGCGATAAAAGAGCTTCCACCAAACTCATAAATAAATAACAGCTCATGTGCCATTTAAGAAAACTGTTAACAGATTTTAGGACTTAAAACTACCCAAAAGTGACTTATCTAAAGGCATATCTGCCCAAAAGTCTTTACAGCTTTGGGCAGCTGTTTGCTATAAATAACTCTATCTGTATTTCACAGGCATAACTTAATTATCAGTTGTAAGCTGTCTGACCTAACAAAGGAGAGGAAACTCAGCCTCACTCTGACTTTGTTCAAAAATCCTTGACGTCAGTCATGAGACCATCTTGTGAGAACTTCTATATGGTAGGGAACATTAAAATTTTTTTTTTTTATATGCTGTGTGAATGAGTACACATACCGAACACATAGTAGGCTTATCTCAAAGTTGACCACAAAAGTGGAAATATACTTTAAACCTCAATGTCAGCCAAAGCTATTTATGTTGCGCTGTGGCAAAGGGGTAGTAGATTTCTCTGTTTTTTTGTTTTTTTTATGTTTGTTCCTGTTGGGGAGATCTCCCCTCACTTCATGTCGGCACAGGAAATGACAAAAAAAAATCTCAAATTGGATTAAAAATGAAAACAAAGGCTCATTTTAATACAGTGGGAAAGAGCTAGAACTTTCTGTCCCTGTGACAACCATGCTCCAGCTTTTTTGTCTTGGTGTCTTGGTGTTTAAAGAACCTTTGTAGTATTTGCTAACAAGAATGTACAGCACACTTACAGGCAAGAAGGCAATTAAAAAAAAAAAAAAACGGGGATAAAAATACAGCCTTTATCTAATCAAACAAAGCCAACACATGGGAGATAAATATACACAGATGGTCAGGCTTTGACAAACAAAATGCTTTTGTCTTTTAAAGTCTTTAAAGCAACATCTTGTTTGATTTTTTTGTGTCTTTATATAAAGAAATAAAACACGCATTCATTTGCATTCTTTTTTTAGTTTTTGCTTATAAATTTAGGCATCCAAGTCAGCATTGCCGCCTCATTGATATCATAGATTCAACTCTGCAACTTTTAATAAAAAATAGATTTTTGCCACCGATGCTAAGGGATTCATAAGCCCTCAGAGCATGCGGCTGTTTCTGGTCACATTGCTCTTGTTTGTTTATTATAAGAAACCAGTTGTTGCTTTAACACATACCTTGGTAATGTAGATGAAAGGTCCCAATTGAATCATCCTGCAATGTTTTGAAGTAAACTGACAGACTATTAGTGGGGCTTCGGATGACCTGACCTTCAACCAGAAGTGTTTCATTTGCTAAGACTACCAGACCATCCTCGCTAATGCCTCGAATGGATAGATGCTCTCCCTCAGAGAGATTTACACTTTTAACCTATAAAATAAACAGAAGTTATAAGAACAAACAATCATAGCAACATGACAGTCATTATGTCCTCAAGGTATAAACTTTTATGTCAAATATCATTCCTGGTGATATAATAGTGTGAGTAATGTTCCAGGCTACAATTCTTTTTAGTTATATGGTAGTCTTATAACTAAGCGCTCTAGCGTGAATACGTCAAAGCTTTTTTTGCTACTGTAAAGTGCTAATTGAAATATAGACTCCCAGCGCTTTATTTGGTTTTGTGGACTTTATTTCTGTACATGCATGGATGTACAGGCCAGGAAGCTGGAGAGCTGGTGAGCAGGACGTAGTGTGGTTGCTGGCCAGTCCCCTAGCGGCAACTTCATCTGTTTATGAAACTAAACCCAACCTGATGACAAAAAAAATCACTGTTACATTAAAGACTGGACCTCCGGAAGGTTTTAGCCCCTTCATGACCAGGGCACTGTTTGCTATTCAGCACCGTGTTACTTTCACTGGCAATTGCTCAGCAACACTGTACGCAAATGAAATTTTTATGTAATTATTTCACACAAATAGAGCCTTCTTTTAGTGGTATTTTATCACCACTGGGTTTTTACATTTTTATTATATAAACGAAAAAAGACCGAAGATTTCGAAAAAAACAATATAACATTCCTGTTATAAAACATCAAACAAAAAAATCAAGTTTCTTCATAATTTTAGGCCAAAATGTATTCTGCTACATGTCTTTGGTAAAAAATCCCATTAAGGCCTGATTCACACCTATGCATTTTTAGTGCTTTTTGCATTTTGCAGATTTGCACTACAGAACGTGTTCCATAGGAAACCATGTTAAATGAACTGTAGTGCAAATCTGCAAAATGCAAAAAGCACTAAAAATGCATAGATGTGAATCAGGCCTTAGTGTATAATAATTGGTTTGTGCAAAAGTTATAGCATCTATAAACTATAGTATTTATACTGGAATTTAGGCAGCTAATATACTATACTAATAATATCAGCGACTTATAGTGTGATTGTGATAGTGTGGCGGGCAATATGGTGATAAGAGACACTGGCTGGGAGGACTCAAAGGGGTTGATTTATTAAAACTGGAGAGTGCAAAATCTGGTGAAGCTCTGCAGAGAAACCAATCAGCTTCCAGGTATTTTTGTCAAAGAGTAATTGAACAAGCTGAAGTTAGAAGCTGATTGGCTACCCTGCACAGCTGCACCAGGTTTTGCACTCTCCAGTTTTAGTAAATCAATCCCTAACTGACTAACTGACACTGACGTTGCTAGTGACACTAATACAGTGATCAGTGATAATACTGTACACTGTACTAATGACACTGGCTGGGAAGGGGTTAAAATCAAGGGGCAATCAAGGGGTTAACTTTGTGCCTAGCAAGTGTAATGTGCGCTGCTTTTACGCACTGATCTGGCTGCTTTTTCTCCCTGAACTCAGAGTTGAATTCAGGGGGAAGAAACAGCCAAATCGCTTTC
Organism: Aquarana catesbeiana; assembly: GCF_042186555.1. Taxonomy (NCBI): domain Eukaryota; kingdom Metazoa; phylum Chordata; class Amphibia; order Anura; family Ranidae; genus Aquarana; species Aquarana catesbeiana. Next base: position 309,919,015 of record NC_133324.1, read on the forward strand.
TGTGTACAGAGTTCAATGTGTTTGTAAATACATAACTCTGTGCTGTTATTGGCCACAGCTGTTGTCTAGCCTGTATCTGCTGCTTTCCTGCAGTAAATGTACTGTGGGCAGGAGGCAAGAGGCTAAATCTAAGTCATAATTTGTGTATATTAACCGCTTGCCGACAGCCCTGGGTGAATCGCCGTAGCTGTACGGCGGCCGCTTTAAGGGGTATAGGGGACGCCGCGGTACTGAGAAGCCAATGCGCATGCCCAGAGGCAGCGATGTCCGCCGGGCAACCACGATCGCTCCTGGCAGATCCAGATCGTAAACACACAAATCCACATTGTGGCAGGGTAGAGGAGACAAATCCTGTGTTCCTAGTATATAAGAATACCGATCTGTCTCCTCCTCCAGGCAGTCCCATCCCCCCTACAGTTAGAACACGCTGAGGGAACACATTTACCCACTTGATCGTCCCCTATTGTTAACCCCTTCCCTGCCAGTGACATTTATACAGTAATCTATGGCTATTTTTAACTCTGAACGCTGTATAAATGTCATTGGTCCCAAAAAAGTGTCAAAAATGTCTGATCTGTCCGCTACAATGTTGCAGTCCCGATAAAAATTACAGATCGTCATCATTACTAGTAAAAAAAAAAAAAGTTATAAAAATGACATAAATTCATCCCCTATTTTGTAGACGCTATAACTTTTGCGCAAACCATTATATGTTTATTGAGATTTTTTTTACCAAAAATATGTAGAAGATTACATATCAGCCTAAACTGAGGAAAAAAAAAATATATATTTTTTTTAAATTGGGATTTATTATAGCAAAAAGTAAAAAATATTTAGTTTTTTTCAAAATTGTCTTTTTTTCTCTGTTTATAGCGCAAAAAATAAAAACCACAGAGGTGATCAAATACCACCAAAAGAAAGCTCTATTTGTGTGGATCGCTGTATGTGGGGGAAAAAAGGACATCAATTTTGTTTGGGTACAACGTCGCACGACTGCACAATTGTCAGTTAAAGTGACGCAGTGCCGTATCGCAAAAAATGGCCCGGTCAGGAAAGGGGTAAATCCTTCCGGGGCTGAAGTGGTTAAAATCCAAGCCAAAATCTTACCCCAAGTTTTCTTAAATTTCCACATCGAGAACTAATGATTGTTTTTCTGAAATTGCTTTGGGGTTATGCTTTATAAGCAGTTTTGGTGCAAACTGTGCTTATACCGTTATTTTAGTTTTGATTACTCCCTGTCAAAGACACCCCACCTTTTTATGTTATAGCTGACTTACTGTACACACAATGATGTTAAAAAATCTAGCATTTGCCATCACTAATCATAAGCAGCAATCAGTGGGCTAAACTAATTTAACATTGATGTTTTAAACGTTTCAGAGACATATTTGCAAGGATCTTTGTTTAAAAATAAATTTACAATTTCGCCTACTTTAATATTGTCAGCTTTATCTAAAGCCTTTTAATTAAGAAGGTACAGTATTTTAACTCTGGGCAAATAAGAATTTAAAGCTTATCTAACAGGCACTAGCACAGTTTAACGTGACCAGTCCATTAGTTAAAAAATGTGCCTTTAGCATAAAAATCCTGATTAGAAGCAGAACACTTTTGCATGTGTGATATTAAAATCATGCTACACTTATTTCAAGCAGGTGCTGTAAATCTTTGCTGGTGCTGTATATATCTCCAAGGATCGAATATACATGGAAGTATAAAACCAGAAAAAGAGTGCACTAGATAGTGCAGATAAAATCAGTAGCAAGAAATGTAATTTACCCTTACATACAAATGACTTGACTTATGTGTATCACCAAAAGCAACTCATCCAGAGGATAACCATGTCCTGCCAACAGGTGTAATGATACTCTCATGTAGAAGCTGGCAATGGGAGAGACAGCAATCAAGTTGAAAAGTATTTGGTGAACATTATAAAAAACATGAAGAGAGTGAATTGTCAGAGAATGCCTTCCAGATGTCCGGATTGCAGAAATGCGCATGTGCTGAATTTTTAACAGAATGCGCACAGAAATGCACACAGGTGCGCACGCACACGCATGTTGGCACCAGATGGGCTATAAAGGATGCTTCTGCTCATGCTTAAGTGCTGACTGGTCTTTTAGCTGTTCCTTGCATCCTGCGTTCTTCCTGTGTGTTCCCTTGTTGCTGACCCGACTTGCCCCAGACCTAATCTTGGATCTTGCTTCTGATTTGTCTCATTATTCCTGACTCTGTCTCTGTTCCTCACTTCGGCTCTGCTTATGATTCCTTACTTCACTGTTCACCTGTTGATAACCCTGGCTATTCCTGTAACCACTCTTCTACTTCCGATCCTGACTGTCCTTCCTGCCTGAGTGCTCACCTAGCTGTCCACTGCACCTGCTCTGCCATTTGATGACAGTTCTGACAAGCCATGCATCCTGAACCTGCAGCACAAGTGGAGTGCCCCTTTAATCTTGTCTGGTTTTCTGAGCACAGCTATTGTTCCTGTCCTGATGGTCCACCTGCTTCCCAGGATCTCTTACTCCAGCTGCAAGTTCTACTATCAACACCTGCTGACACTCGTGTTCCTCCTGTCCTTCAGTACCCTCTGTTCCACTCTCAGTGGGGCCAGGGCTGGAGATATAAGAGGGGCCAACCTTGTCATATCAGTCTCCTATCAGGTACATGACAGAACTGCAGAAATATCCCAACCTAGAACATGAACAAGGGGACAGAATCTGTGTGCAGGGTGATGCAGTACCTCCACTTAACTAACATGTTTTGGGGCCCATACCACTTTATCAGCTGCTGAAGGGGCAGGGACCCCAAAACATGTTAGTCTTTCCCACTGCCAGCTTCTACATGAGAGTACAATCTCTTAGTGGAACATGGTATTCCTCTGGATGAGCTGTTTTTGGTGATGCACATTGATCAAGTCACTTATATGTAAGTGCAATTTTAATTCATCACTATTAAAGTTGTTTTATATGCACTAGCAAGTACACTCTGTTTCTGCCCATATGATATTGCCTAGGAGATACTGCTCTAGCAACCCCTCAAAAAAATGAATGGCCCAATATAGGACAGCTTTTTCTACCAGTTCACACACGGCAGCTTTCAACTTTTTAAAGAAAAATGAAAGAAAAATGAAAATTCCTAGATTACATTGAGGTGTACATTCGAAAGACTGTTCAATAGTGGAACAACCATCATTTAGCAGGGTTGGTGGCCTTTAACACTAACTGTCTTCCACATATAATTTTGTTTTATCATCTCTACCCTGACATTTTTTTGTGCTTTCCCATGGTGATTGGTTGAGGCATCTTTTTGTTTGGATATAAACTCTGGGGTATTTTCATGTGACTCATTAGAACTGAAGAGGAGGCTTAGATAAGCTATACATTACAGAATAAGTCCAGTTGAATGTGACTAGCTACTGCTTACTGTCACTTCAAAACTAGGTGTCCAAAAAGTATAAAGCCGTATCTGCATGGGTATAGAAATGCCACCAACATTTTTCAGCTTTTTGCTCTGAAAATGCACCTTCAATGACCTTTGATACAGCCTTTTGGGTTTATCAAACCATGAAAAAACTATATATTTATTTAGGAGGTCTGCTTTTATTCCCTTGACAATGAGGGCTCAGGCTTCATGAATGTCTAAATATTCTAGACTTCAAGGATTGCCCTGATATTGGCTAGCATCATTTACAATACAGTACACCAAATTACTGTTTATGGTAAAGCTGCTGGGCAAATCAAATGAAACAAATGTATAATCAGAAGTCACATTCAGTTAAAACAGTATTTCATATCTATACAAATAAGCTGCATAAAACTGAACGCTGGGCAGATATAAAAGAAAACACATAATTAAATTCAGTTTTAAATTCAAGCAGTGTAAAGCTGGCCATACACCGTTAGATTTCTTTTTTTCAGCCTACAGGCTGGATCAGGCCTGGACCGGCCATAGGGCACATCGGGCACTTGCTCGGCAGGCCGGGGGCCACCGGGCACTTGCCCGGCAGGCCAGGGGCCGCCGGGCCGCATGTGCTTGTGGAGCTGAAGCAGCTGAGCTCCTCCTTGAGCCCCCGCCTCTCACCCTCCTCTCTGCGGTTGGCTGGCCAGCCGGCCGCCATTACAGTTTGGCCGGGGGGGCGGAGACTACAGGTCACGTTACCTGTGACCATGAAGAGGGAGGGGATCTACGTGAGACGCTGCCGCCGGACAGAGGGAAAGTGAATGTGGCTCCCCATGCGTGTGCCTGGATATGAGGAGCAGCTGCATACAGTAAAAGAATCCATTTCTTTATTTTTCTCCTACAGCCTCTGAATGCCTGCTTCTCACTCTCTCCCTCCCGTGGGCATTCAAAGGCTGTAGGAGAAAAATAAAGAGATGGATTCTTCTACTGTGTATGCAGCTGCTTCTCCCATCCAGCTTTTTTTCTACTGCCCCCTAGTGCTCTCAAGCTCCCACCATGCTCTGAGTCTCAGGTGCCCCCCCAGTGATCACCAACTCCCCCCAGTGCTTTCCAGCCTCTGTACACTCCGGCCCCCCCAGAGCTCTCCAGCCTCTCCCAGTGCAAATCAGCCCCCCTGTACTCTCCACCCCCCCACAGTGCTCTCAGCCCCCTGTACTCTCTGGCCCCCCAGTGCTCTCCAGCTCTCGGTGCTCTCTAGCCCCCAGTGCTCATCCCCCCATGCTCTCCAGCCCCCCTGTGCTCTCCAGCCCCCCAGTGCTCTCTAGCCCCTCCCCAGTGCTCATCGCCCCCCAGTGCTCTCCAGCCCTTTGTGCTCTCCAGCCCCCCCAGTGCTCATCACCCCCCAGTGCTCTCCAGCCCCCCCGTACTCTCCAGCCCTCCGTGCTCTCCAGCCACCCCAGTGCTCATCCCCCCATGCTCTCCAGCCCCCCCAGTGCTCATCGCCCCCTGTGCTCTCCAGCCCCCCCAGTGCTCATTGCTCCCCGTGCTCTCCAGCCCCCCCAGTGCTCATCACCCCCATGCTCTCCAGCCCCTCCAGTGCTCTCCAGCCCTCCATGCTCTCCAGCCCCCCAGTGCTCATTTCCCCCTCCATTTCCCCCATGCTCTCCAGCCCCCCCAGTGCTCTCGAGCCCTCCAGCCCCCCAGTGCTCATCCCCCCAGTGCTCACCAGCCCTCCGTGCTCTTCAGCCCCCCCAGTGCCCATTGTCCCCCCATGCTCTCCAGCCCCTCCCAGTGCTCTCAGGCCCCCCTGTGCTCTCCAGCCACCCCTGTGCTCTCTGGCCCCCCCAGTGCTCTCCAGCCACCCCAGTGCTCTCCAGCCCCCTGTGGTCTCTGCCCCCCAGTGCTCTCCAACCCACCCAGTGCTCTCCAGCCCCTCTGTGCTCTCCACCCCCTTGTGCTCTTCGCCTCCCGTGTTCTCTGCCCCTGCTTGTGCTCTCCAGCCCCCCCATGGTCCCCAACCCCCTCAGTGCTCTCCGAGCCCCCCTGTGCTCTCCACCCCCTGTGCTCCCTGGTCCCCCTAGTGCTTTCCCCCGTGCTCTTCACCCCCTGTGCTCTCTGGCCCCTCTAGTGCTCTCCGGCCCCCCTAGTGCTCTCCACACTCCCCCGTGTTTTCCACCCCCCATGCTCTCCGTGCCTCCCAGTAAATATGCCATGGGCTGCTCAGTCTAAAATGCCCGGGCCTATTTTTTGTCCCAGTCCAGGCCTGGGCTGGATGAGAAATGTTTAACAGGCTCTTCCATCCATGTTATACAGCACAGATGGTTGTTTTGGCCGCTGTGCCTATTGTATTCTGACAATTGCCACAAGTCAGATTGGATGCAGCTGCTGTGTGGCCCAAAAATTTTACATTCAGCTTCCCCAAGTTTTTCAAGCGAAAGATGTCAGATAGGAGGCAGCTGACAGGGCCACCCACATAGAAAACTTCAACTGGTTCATCAAGAACTGGCCAAAATTGTCATATTATATGGACTATGCAATCTCTGTACAGTATAGCTGGAGTGTAAGAGGAAGAAGCAGCACAAGGAGCCAAGACAAGCTCCTGACAAGAAGCATACTAAGGCTTCATGTACACTGCTGCTGGTAAAGGGATGTTTAGGAGCAGTTGGGTTTTTTTTTCAGCTACCCCTGAACTCTATGTTATCTTATCAGTACATGCACACAGGGCTGTTTATATTAGTTTCTAGGCAGTTGAGGTCAGAATCATTTGGAAAGCAAAAATAATACTTTCAGGACGGTAGTTCAGAGGCATATGAAATGCCTGTAACAGCTTGTAAATGTGTGTAAGTGCATTAACTCGTGTTTATCTGCATTTTGATTACAAGCGTTTTTAATGAAGATACACTTTTGACTATCTAAAAAAAAAAAAAAAATACACCTCTAAATGCAAACATGGCTTAACGCGGCATGTAAACACGGCAAAACTGACATTTTTAAAAATTTCGGTTACTATCTGTCAATTAAATGGTTCAGGAGAGGTTTTAAAACGTCCCATGTACATTAAGCCACTGTACTGCTTCTACTTTCACTGTCCAGTTACAGTCTGGGACGGGTCAAGGATGAACTGGGCTCATAGAAAGTGGATTAAATAATGCTGGTCATCAATCTGAATATTGTAGCAAAGGCTAGTTGTGGTATTTTATCTTTTAATGGGCTATTCATTTTGAACTTGTTATCTTTGTCTGGTGACTACTTTAAATTGCATATCCAACTTTTCCTAGAAAAATTTGGATTCGGCTCCATCTCCTTTCACCCATGAGCCCTGATGCGTCTCCTTTAATGGCATGGGAGGTCTCACTAACCAATAAGAAGCCTTGAAACCAACAGGTAGGGGATGGCACCAAGTACAACTTTGACAGAAGTTCACATGTTCACACAGTATAAATTTATCTGCCTATATTGCTGGATCTGATGGCATCGCCACCTGTTTTTTTACTGCCTATGCCCTTTTCCACCTCATGCTTGGTTTGAATTGCTGAGGTTTGTGACAAATTTCTATTAATGAGAAAATCTAACCCTGGTTAGAAATTCTGTACTGTACAATTTCTTCAGGTTTACTAAAGCAGACTTCCGAGAATGGTAATTCTGCTACACTGGTAATTTCATGTTTCTTCTGTAAAAAATATATGTTTGCTACAGAGTAATTATGGGAAAGTTACAACTGGAGATGTGAAAATGATATATTAGGCCTTATTCTGAAAACTCTATTAAATAAGAAATGTGTTGTCCACTCCAGTAGTAACAAATCAGGCTCAAAGCTGCACAGCAAGATTGTCAGCTGGAGTATGATTGGAGGTAGACACTTTTTATTTAAAGCACTTAGATGACATGTGAAGAACAATTGCTATTTTATTGTACTGTATTTACAAATTCGACCCAAATTACATTTACTTTTTAAATTTTTTGTTCTATTGCTGAGCAGGAAGTAGCAGAAATCAGCATTTTCTGTTTTGTAGTTATGTTTTCAGCTTCATATCAGAAAGTTGCAGAGAGCTGGCTATTCCCACTATATTTGTACTACTGCCTGGTACTAAAAATCTCCAAATTGATGGAATTGTAAGAAAGTTTCTCCAATTAGTGAACATAACCAGTGTATACCAAGGTAAATTTCTGATGACAAATTCTCTTGAGACATAAGACATGTTGCTGTACATCCTGTCAAGCAGTCTGCTAAGGGCCTGTATCATATTAAGCTCCCAGTGACTAGCACAGACCTTTTATAATTGGTAATATAGAGAAGTCCAAGACACACAAGTAACCACAGGGGTAAATAACAGATGCAGGGATCTAGCCTGGGTTGGCATACAGTATTTTATAAAAGTTAAAGCAATCCTCACTTTGTCAAATGATGATCATTAAGATATTCTCATATAAAACAAAATATTTCCACTTGTTCTTTTGTTGTTTCCAGAATGTAAATTTTAGACAAAAACTCACTCAAGCTTTACCGCACGATTGTAGAATGATGAGCTGTAAAACAGTGCTCAGGCTTGTGTCCCATAAACATCAAAATAGCAAGAAATGCTATGAGGAAGGCCCCAGGCGAAACATGTTAGCACTTTAGATGTCGCACCGCTGTTAGTGCTCAATAAAGATTTAAGAAGAAGCTGACGAGTTGCCGGCATTTCTTGCTATAGGTTTCTTTTAGTTTGGGTGTTGTAGGGAAGGATTAGGCAGGTCATAAACAGTTCAAATCTTGGCTGGTTCAGCAGGTTTAATTGAACTGAACAAAAAGAACTCATTGCTTCAGGTGAGAAATGGAAGCCTGATGGATCCAGTAGGTGCCTGCCCCAGTTTGCCTCCAAATACAAGAGAAATTAGAAGAAATGGCCACGCACCACTATGTTGATCCAAGATTCTTTATTAGGACATCCCAAAAGACACTACAGGAACAGAATTCAGGTGCGCTTAATCATTTCCAAAGAATGTAATGAATAAGCGCACCTGAAGTGTGTGAAACGCGTCTACCTAGCATTCTGTTACTGTAGTGTCTTTTGGGATGTCCTAATAAAGGATCTTGGATCAATATAGTGGTGTACGGCAATTTCTTCTAATTTCAGCAGAATCATACTGTGTATGGGCAGGCTGAATGTACCAAGCTAATCCATCGATCAACTCGGGTTTTACCTGAAATTATCTCTAGTTGCTGCTATAGTCAATAGCAATAATCTCTTCTCCTGGGGGGGATAGCTTCCTCCACCCCTCTCACAGGGATAAAACAGTGGTCGGCAGGAGGGATTCCCGCACTAACACTGTCTGTGTTGATGGCAGAACCGAGAAAATGTCTTTCTTGCAACCACGGGTTGCAGGAAAGAAATATGCTCCATGTATGGCTGGCCTTAGAAGCCCTTTCAGGGTTTACTGCTCTCCAAGACAAGACAGGAAGTGAGGGAACTGTCTTATCTTATGTTACTAGGAACATGAAACAAACATAAAGTATCCTAATTTTGCTGCAAAAATGTAAATACACTTTAAACACAGCATACTCCTTTGTAAACAAAGGACACCGTGTCAAGCCCCATTCCCATACCATGATGAATTGATATGTCAAAAATAACTGGTTAAACTAAAAGTACTTTGATTTACCCCTACTTTATACCTTTATCCTGATTTAGAGGATGGTTGAAAAGGTTATTGTATAATAACACACAGGGGCGTTGCTAGGTCTGCAAAAGATCTGGGGCTAGAGCCCATAGCAACGGTCACCAACCCGGGGTGGGCACGCCGGTGGTAAGCAATTTTTTGCAGGCAAACGAAGGCTGGTGTTGGCGTTTCAATCATCATTGCACCATGGTTGATATGGTGTCAGGGTGATCAAAGTGCATTGTTTCTATTGTTACATTGTAATATATAATGAAGTGGTTCAACTCACCATAATGCAGAATCAGTGGGAGCCCGGGGCGTGTCACTTGCCACTGTCACCTGCCACTAGATGTGGATTGTTACTTGCCACATCACCTGCCACTAGATGTGGATTGTCACTTGCCACTGTCGCCTGCCACTAGATGTGGATTGTTACTTGCCACGTCACCTGCTACTAGATGTGGATTGTCACTTGCCATGTCACCTGTCACTAGATGTGGATTGTCACTTGCCACTGTCACCTGCCACTAGATGTGGATTGTTACTTGCCACGTCACCTGCTACTAGATGTGGATTGTCACTTGCCACGTCACCTGCCACCATTTGCAGATTGTCACTTGCCGTGTCACCTGCCACCATTTGCAGATTGTCACTTGCCACATCACTTGCCACCATTTGCAGATTGTCACTTGCCACCATTTGCAGATTGTCACTTGCCACATCACTTGCCACCATTTGCAGATTGTCACTTGCCACATCACTTGCCACCATTTGCAGATTGTCACTTGCCACCATTTGCAGATTGTCACTTGCCACATCACTTGCCACCATTTGCAGATTGTCACTTGCCACCATTTGCAGATTGTCACTTGCCACATCACTTGCCACCATTTGCAGATTGTCACTTGCCACATCACTTGCCACCATTTGCAGATTGTTACTTGTCACGTCACCTGCCACCATTTGCAGATTGTCACACTTCTGCAGGGTTTTGGGACACAAGTATTGCCATACTTCTTCATTGCACCAACCCTGCCAACATCTCTCAATCTCCTCCATCACTTTACCAGGTCCCAGGGCAGGTGCGATAAGTCACTGCATGTCTCAGGCCGTCCCTGGCTAGATGAAGAGACAGAGCTCTGAAGGGACACACCGCATTGATTGCGGGCGGGTTCGTGGATGCTTCCTGCCGTCAGTTACACTTGCGCTCATCCTATGCCCGATGAATGGAGAATCGTATGGACGCTGATGTGTTGCGGGCAGTGAGAGATGATGTCATCTCTCTGCTCCCCACTGCACATCGCTCCCACGTTAAAGTGGCCGGGCTGGCCGGGCTGTGAGGGCGGAAGAGTGGTCACGGGCGGGCGGAGAGAGAGATGATGTCATCTCTGCTCATCCGCCCAGTGGTCTCTCCTCCACCTCCAATGCCGCCCGCCACAGCCGCGACCCGCTGAGACTCGGGGCTATGGGCTCCACATTCGGGGCTCCAGCCTAGATAGCCAACCCCTGGCGACGCCTATGATAACACATATGTTAGTTAAATAATCTTTTTAAATATAGCAGTCTGTACATTCTACCTAAAAAAAGGACAATCAGGGAGCAAAGAAGAAGAGATATCTGATTCCAAAAGATGGTCAATTACTTCAAATGTTGGGATCTATGGGTCTGCTGTGCATCATTGCTTGCACAAATATTATCTGCATGGAAGATTCATCAGAAGCAGCCTTACATGTGATGCAATTTCAAAAGTCTACTTTCGAAGAGCACAGCTCAATACCTAGGAAAGCCAAAGGCAATTTAGTGCTGTGCAGTACTGTGGTCTCATTAAATAAAATGTTGTCAAAGGTATTTGAAGAACACAACCCCTTGTCACCATTTAAGTATGAAGGATCTATTACAGTTTGTGTTTGAGTGGCAGCTAGTGACATGAAATATTTCAAGGGAAGGAAAGATATCAAAAAGAGTTGATTCAACCTCATATCAACAAATCCTGGAGGCTGGACTATGTGAACAAATAAAAAAAGAAAAACTCAGTCACGATATACCCTTTTAGATTTTCAAATGAAAATTTGTAGGAAAATCCATAAAACATTTGTACGAACATTAAATGGCTTGATGTCTTTCAAAAGTAGTTCAAAGAATTGTTTGCTTTCACATTCCATTATAGAGCAAATTGACTTTCTTGAACAAAAAACACATACAACGATTTATTTACTAAAACTGGAGAATGCAAATTCTGGTGCACCTGTGCATGGTAGCCAATCAGCTTCTAACTTCAGCTCGTTCAGTCAAGCTTTAACAATAAAACCTGGAAGCTGATTGGTTTCTATGCAGAGCTGCACTAGATTTTGCACTCTCCAGTTTTAGCAAATGTTAGAAATTCATTTGCTTGAGAACTTTTTCATTCTGCGTCTTCTTCGAATTTTCTCATCGCTGTCTCATCACACTTGAAAACAAACATTGATCTGACCCCTCTCCCACTAATAAATAGGAAATCAAACAAACGTTCTTAAAACTAAAGATTTTTAAGATCTCCTAGTGTATGGACATCAGTTAAAAAACTGATGAACTATAAAACAAATCACTTATGGTTTTATTTAAAAAAAGAATATTGCAGAGCTATTCGTTCGGTAAAACTAAACATACAGGAAAATAAATAAATGTAAAATGCTTCATATAGTACAGTGCAGTGATATATACCTCACAATAATAATAAAAAATAAAAGTGATCAGAAAGACAATGAGGTTGATTTACTAAAGGCAGATATACTGTGCACTAGAAGTGCACTGCAAGTGCAGTTGCTCTAGATCTATGGGAAAGCTCTGAAATGAGGGGAAGCTCTGCTGATTTCTATCATCCAATCATGTGCAAGCAAAAATGCAGTTTTTTTTATTTTCCTTTCATGTTCCCCTCAGAACTAGACATGTGCGCTGCCAAAACATGTGTTCGTTTTCATTTTTATTTTTTTTTGGGTCATTCGTTATGATCGCAATTCATAAATTCGAAAATTTGTAAATGAGAAAATTTGTAAATTCATACATTCGTAAATTCGAAAATTCCAAAAATTCGAAAAATCGAAAATCTGAAAATTCTGAATAGCTTACTAACTAATTAAAGAATAATAACTAAATATCAAATTATAGGTATTGGAGTTTCCTTTCAAATTTGGCTGATAGTGAACGTAACGAATTTATCCAAAGTTACGAATTATCCGAAATAACAAATGGAATGTAACAAATTAATAATAAATAATAACAATAAAAAGTTTTTATTATCATTGTTGTTATTTATTATTATTAATTTGTTACATTCCATTTGTTTAGATACGGCATTTGTTATTTCGGATAATTCATAACTTTGGATAAATTTGTTACGTTCACTAACAGCCAAATTTGAAAGGAAATTGCAATACATATAATTTAATATTTAGGTATTATTTCAGATTTTCGATTTTTCGAATTTACAATTTATGAATTTACAAATTTACGAATTTACAAATTTATGAATTTTCGAATTTTTGAATTTTCGAATATTCAAAAAATTTAATTAAAAGGGTTTTGTCGAAATTCGTTAAAAGACTAATTCCAAACGAAACGAATTGCACATGTCTACTTTACATGAAAAAAGAGGTGGTGTTTTTCTCTCTCTGAATGCAGAGTAAAGATACATTGGGGTTGATTTAATAAAGGCAAATGAACTGTGCACTTCAAGAGCACTGCAAGATCTGAGGGGAAGCTCTGAAATGAGAGAAAACTCTGCTGATGTGCAAGCAAAAATGCGGTTTTGTTAAATTTTCCTTGCATGGTCCCCTCAGATCTAGAGCAACTGCACTTGAAGTGCACATTCGGGTGCACTTGCAGTGCACAGACTATTTACCTTTGATAAATCAACCCCAATCGATTTTGCTCTCTCCTTGCGAAGAGGAAAAAAAAGTGTGTAAAAAAAAAATAAAATAGTAATAATAAAAAAATAAAGAAAAAATACCTAGATCAATGTTTGATCTAGGTCAGTGCCAGGGTTAATGCTTGGGTCAAGTAAGGGTCAATGGTAAAGGTCACAGTCAAAAGTCAGGGTCAAACATCATGGTCAGTATATTTTGGACAGGATTTTTTTTTAAAACATTTTCTTAATTAGTATCAGTGTCAGTTAGTGTCTGTGGACTTTAGGTAGGATTAAAAAAAAAATGCACACTATTGTGTCTGGGCTGTACTATGGGTACAAACAACAAATTCCATACACATACGTGGTATTACTGCGAACACTGGGAGCAGGAGATTTTATTTTGCATTGTTCTTTGGTGGTAGGTTATAGTAATAACAAAACTTATACAGCTAAATATAAAAAAAAAGTTTTATTTTTACTATCTTGAGCTGGTTTTCCTTTGATAATAAAAAAAAGTATAGAGGTGAATGTATCTGCACTATGGCTATGTTTGATGTACTCTTAGCCTCCCTGACGGTTTTCCCGAGTGTGGCTTGGGGTTAAATTTCAGCACCATTAGCGGTAACCCCGAGCCACACTCGTGATTGCATTGCAGGATCCTGGAAGAGGTTACTTACCTTGTCCCCAGGATCCTGCGATTTCCCCCCGCTGTGTTTGTGGGCTCTGTCCCCCCCCCCATTGTCCTGTGTCATGGGCTTCGTTCCCTGTGAGCGTTGCGATGCATGGGGGCGGAGCCTGGCAGCAAATTCAAAAAGGTGAAAATTCATAACACATACAGTACACTGTAATCTTTAATCTTACTGTATGAAATCATTTCACATCCCTTTTGTCCCCAGTGCTTTGTCCAATGCCCTACATGCAGTTTTATATGATATATACTGTTCTTTCTGCCTGGAAACTGCAAACTGTCCATAGCAGCAAAAAAGTGTCCCTTTACGTCAAAAGTGGTTTTAGACCAGCTAGAAAGCAGCGATAGTAAATTAGAACACTTGCAGAATTGAGCGATAGTGAATCGTGGGGAAATTTATTTTATTATTATTATTATTATTATTATATTATTATTTTTTATATTTATATGTATTTATTATTATATTATAATTTATGATTTTGTGTTTCAGACTTCATCATACCCGGGATATCTACTAGGCTCTTGGTGGACAGATATGAGTGTGTTATTGCTAAGAATTACAGGCCTACAATATAAAAAGCCAAATTTCTATGCAAAATAATTGTACCGCTTTGAGACGCAAAAAATCTGAAATAATAATACCGCCAGGGAGGTTAACAGTGCATCAATTCTACAGTAGTAAACCATTTTTAAACAAATTACAAAACCAAAAACATAAATTGTGATTACAAATATAAATGTGAATGAAGATGCTGCTATAGTGAAAGGTCAGTTGACCTCATAAGCTATTCATAAAAAAAATAATTAAACTCATGCTGCTTCCACATATTAAACACTTTAGGTAAATTATGTGCATCTATATATAAAAAGTGCTAGTGCATTCAATATGAAGACCTCCAGTGGGAGGGGCAAAACGCGTCAATCGGGGAGAAGATAGTGACGTCAATACGAGAGTTGGAACACACGCCACGGCATGTTGAATGCACTAGCATTTTTTATATATAGATGCACATAATTTAACTAAAGTTTAATACGTGGAAGCAGCGCTGAGTTTAATTAATTTTTTATGATTACAAAAAAAAAAACCAGGAGATTTCCATTACTATTTACCACCAAATGAAAGCCCAAATTGTCTTAAAAAATAAGGTATAATTCACCTGGATGCACAAAGTAGTTGTGATGATATGTATGGTTTTACTAACACATGTCAAAGTTGCAAAATTGTGCTTATGCATTAATATTTGTTTTACCCTTAAGCATGAAGTACCAGCCTACCTAAATATGATATTCATTTTTCATTGGAGCTTGTACATAAAATAACGTAAAGCACAAGAGTGCCTCCATTAGCAGACTTATCATGAACAATCACTATGCGCAAAGTACTTTTTTTTTGCCATGATCGTGACACTAGTTGCACCGTGTTTCTTAAAAAGTTATTTTATTCCATCCTCCCCAACAGCAAGTACTGAGATTTCCTTGCTCCCTCACTGCTCCATTTGGCCACTGGAAGTGCAGTAAAATACCCAGTATGGGTGAACATGTGACTCAGTTCTCCTCTGCCATGTAAAAGCAGTAAGTGCCTCAAAATTGGCCAAGTGCTATCACATGAGGCTGGGAAAAGAGTCCATAGTATTCTCTAAGCCCCAACAAGTCAGAAGTTTTGGCACTTACATAGGACTTTCTTTCTTCTGTCTAAGTGACCAAATGGAGAAGTGCAGTAAAGAACAAGGAGTACAAGATGCTTTGTGGATGTTGCGTGGGAGTTAAAAGGCCCTTACTCTGACCTGCATTTGGGGAAAAAAGAGCTACCTAAAAGCTTAGGCAGAGATGGCATGGGGTCTAGCTACCTATTGCATTATAGAATATTACATTTTTGATTAGACAGACCTATTGAATAAATTAAGCAAAGCTTCCTTAGGTCAGTGTTTCTCAACTCCAGTCCTCAAGGAGCCCCAACAGGTCATATTTTCAGGATTTACCTGAGATGAAACAGCTGTGGTAATTACTAAGGCAGTGAAACTGATCAAATCACCTGTGCAAAATAATGGAGAGCCTGAAAACATGACCTGTTGGGGCGCCTTAAGAACTGGAGTTGAGAAACACTGCCTTAGGTAATTGGTAGACATAAGGGTCATCATATGTACCATATATATATAATTACAAACAATACATAAAAACAAAGAATATTTATATTTACTTGATCATTTTCTAAAGTACATTAGTCTAAAAAAAATTAAAACATATAGATCCCTTTATTCACTTTACATTATGCACTGTAAACAACCCCAAGCAAGCAGAATTTCAACTAGCAGGAGGATTTCTATGTTATGTTTTAAAAAGTACAATTTATTAGCCTATTCGGAGTTCAAAGACTTCAAATAAACAAGGAAAGAGTAAAAATATAGTGATAGAAAATATCCTCACACAGAAAGGAAACTTTGTCATAAATGTTACTGAGTTATTTTATAGCTGATTGCTTCCTTTCTTTTCTGTTGTGTATGCATTTGTCAATTGTCTGCTGAAAAACACTGTTTTATTCACTTTCCATAACTTAAACATGAAGCCTTTATATCTGTCCTAAGAAGGATTTGAGTACACGGAATGGTACAATTTTCTCTTCTGACAAAAATCAATTTATGTAACATTTTGATTCACAGTTGAGCTCGATACAATTCACTGAAAGCTGTCATCAAAAACAAAGGGTTGTTATATTGCGTGAAATGATATACAATTTCATTGCTTTGTTTTGTTATGATGTCACATACATGCAGCATAACTGTTTACAAAAAATCTCAGAATAAGTGTATTTTTCTTTTGTACAGTTGAATAAAATATTGACTTTTTTCTTATGAAACAGAGGTGGAACCGCTCAGCTGACATGGCATTCTTTGGGCTTTAGGTATCAATATGTTCCTAATAAGAACTTGGCTGCAGTTGCAATTTGAAGCATCTATACATTTTACTTGTGATAGAGCTACTTCTATCATGGTGTTGATTTTGTTTCAACCATTCTCCTCATAGAGTGACTTATAATGAGGTCCTTGGGGGGAAATGAAATAAAGCGATATTGACATTTTTCTGGTGGAATGATCCTTTTAAAATGTCCTGTACTAAATCATGAAAGCATTCTGATGATTTTGTTGACAGTTCGAAAATGTATGACACATTTTTGTTGTTTTTATGTGTACTACTTTAACAATGTGTCAAAATGAGTGAGACAGATTAAAAAATAATTACCTCCAGTTTAGTCAATAATTCAACTTAATGTAACTAAGACTAACTTAAAGTCGGCATACGGGCCAGAGTTTTGGAAATGGGGCTGTTGTGTTTAGCTTTACCATGTGTTTTGTGTTTACTTTGGTTGCTAGGATGCAGGCCGCCAGCATCGTAGCAACTGGTGAAAATGATATGGACATTCCAACCTCAGTGCCAGTCTACAGATTCATGTACCTGTTTCCAGCAAGTACATGAATCTGTTACAAACACTGACAATTGAGTTGTGGAGGCCCAACTGAAATATGAATATTGTCTATGGCACTCTTTAGGAATTCCAGGGCTTGTCTTTTGATCTCCAACTGTCTGCTGTTATATAAACAGGACATTGCACATGAATTTAGAAACACCCTTCCTTGTGCTGTTATCTGATTTTAGGTACTAAAAATGCAGTAAGTTTGAGTTTAAATTATTCCCTTGTTTGCTAATCTAATCAAGGGTAATGAAGAAGGGACAGGAAGAAGGCCCCAAAAGCTTGCATCTTTATTAACTTAAGTTAGCCAATAAAGGATACCACTTAACTCCAAGATTTCTGTCTTAAATGATAGCTAACATGGTACAAAACTCTACTGATACTAGAAAAAAAAGGTTTATGGCAGCAAGGTGATGAGGCTAACTACAGTGGCATGGCATATAAATGGCAGTTGGGTAGGGTGATGTCTCAGAATCTTTGAACTCTTCCAGAGGGTGTTAGTAATCATGGTATCACAGACGCCGTATGATATTCGCTACTACTTCCAGGCCGTCATTCAACATCCAGGCAAAGTTTTGGTAGGGCATACCTCTGTAATGTGATATATGTACACCATAGTGCTGCAAACTGAAATTCTACATAGTACAGACTATTAGAGGTTATCGTCATTATAGGGTCACGTTTTTATGCAGGTTAAATAACCCTTATTTGATTTCTTTGTAATAACCAATAAAGATCAACTACAGCCAAAATATTTTTTAGTTTTGATTAGCATGGGTAAAGATTTTACCCTCTTTTGTTAGTAAAATTTGTTTCGGTTTTGGGCAGATCTTATCTTGTGTTTGGTGGCTACCGACATTTGACAGTGAAAACCTGGCAGAGGTTCTCACCCTTTCCAACCTTACCGTAAAATGTTATAATACTAAATCCTTGCTGGAGAGATTTTGCCTGTCCTGTCTTGATGGCCACGCAGGAAAAGATAGAAAGTCTGCATACAGTATGTTAAGGATTTGTGTTATTTCTTATGGCTGAACGCCAGGGATTCAGACACTTTATAAATGTGTTGGCTTACTATGGCTAAGCCCAATGAAGTGCATGCCACCTCATGGAGTTATCTATTTTATTTACAACTGATGGTTTTATTTGGTGTCAGTATAGCCCTCACTATATTCCTGGGGCTTGACAGGAGAAACGCTGCTTTCTCACACAGCAGCAGCTCTGCCAGCCCCTCTCCTCTGCTGTCCATTGACAGAAGGCTTTGTCTTTAGTAAATGGGTTCACGTAATCAAAGCACTCTGTGATTGGGCAAGAGGAGAGGAGGGGCGGGCAGTATGACTGCATGACACTTTGCAGCTGCTGGAGCTAAGCCCAGAAGTTCAGAAATATAGAGATAGCTATACTCCCAGCACTCGGTAAAATTGTAATTAGTAAATGAAAAAAATAATTCCTTAAAGCGGGATTCCGGCCAGCGAAAACATTTTTTTTAAATCAGCAGCTACAAACACTGTAGCTGCTGACTTTAAATAAGTACACTTACCTGTCTTGGGTGCCCGCGATGTCGGCCGCCCAAGGCTGCCCCGCCCCTCGGCTCTCGGGTCCCAGCACCGCCATTCTAACTAAGGGAAACAGGCAGTGGAGTCTTGTGGCTTCACTGCCAGTTTCCTACTGCGCACGCGCGAGTGGCGCGGTGCTCTGTGAATGGCCCGTGGTTTTCTGGGAACACACACAGTTCCCAGAAGGCAACGGGGCCTCTCACCAAGGAACAGGACACGCAGGAACAGGCAGATTAGGAAGACTGCCTAGCAACAAGGGTTCAGGTAAGTTTAAAAAAAAAATTTTTTCCAAATTTTTTTTTAAATTTCTTTAGGATTTTTGGTGCAATTTTTTTTTTCAGGGTGGCCCTCCACTTCAATACCAGGCACTTATATACCTTCCTGCCCACACCAATTTTCAGCTTTCAGCACTGTCCCACTTTGAATGACAATTGCACGGTCATACAACACTGTACCCAAACTAAATTTTTACCATTTTGTTCCCACAAATAGAGCTTTCTTTTGGTAGTATTTGATCACCTCTGGGATTTGTATTTTCTGCTAAACAAATAAAAAAATTACCGAAAATTTAAAAAAAATATGTTTTCTTTTTGTTTCTGTTACAAAATTTTGTAAATAAGTAAGTTTTCTCCTTCACTGATGGGCACTGATGGGGCTGCACTGACAGGCACTGATGGGCACCGATGAGGTGGCACTGATGGGGCACTGATATGCGGCACTAATGGCACTGATATGCAGCACTGATGGGTACGCATAGATGGCACTGATGGGCACTGATAGGCGGCACAGATGGGCACTGATAGCCGGCACAGATGGGCACTGATAGGCAGCACAGATGGGCACTGATAGGTGGCATGGACGGGCAATGATAGGTGGCACGGATGGGCATGGAAGGGCACTAATAGGTTTCACTGATGTACACTAATTGATGGTACGGATGGATGCCAATCAGTGCCAAACAATGCCTGCCAATCAGTGATGCCCATTGTGGGCACTGATTGGCATCCATTGTGGGCACTGATTGGCATCCATTGTGGACACTGATTGGCATCCCTGGTGGTCTAGGGTGGCATACCTGGTGGTGACATCCCTGGTGGTCCTAGTGGCGTCCCTGGTGGTCCAGTGTAGGCATCCTTGGGGGGCTGCGCTGATAATCAATCAGCACAGACCCCCCCTGTCAGAGGAGCAGGCGATCGGCTCTCCTCTACTTGCGTCTGACAGACGCGAGTGAGGAAAAGCCGATCAACGACTCTTCCTGTTTACATCGTGATCAGCCGTGATTGGACACAGCTGATTACGTGGTAAAGAGTCTCCATCAGAGACTCTTTACCTAGATCGGTGTTGCGGTGTGTCAGACTGACACACCGCAACAATGATGGGTGAGCAGCTGTTTGATATCCTGGTGACGTCATATGACGTCTGGTCAGCATATCGCAACCACTTTGGCACCATCATTTTGCTATATGGCGGGCAGCAAGGTGGCATGCACCTCATCTGACTTAACCCATAGTAATTTGGCACTTTAGAAGGTGACTGAATTCCCAAGGTTAATGTAAATAAGTTAATGTAAAGAACAGCGGGCTTGATTTTAGGTTATATTCTATATGTCAGCAGTTTTTTATGTAAAGTTTGCAATCTGCATGTAACAAAATAATTTTGACGGGCACTGCCATTAAGTGCAGAAGAAGCCCTTCATTTTGAGTTTCTAAAAGATGTTATCACAAGTATATATTTTTTGGGATGTATTTAATAATGATTTGCTAGTGAAATTTGTCCAGTGTAAAAATGGCTAAATTTGGTCAACATTTTCTATCAGGATTCTTCTTATGTATCACTTTACTGTATATTTGCTGGGTAAATCCTGATGGTTAAATCTTGCCAAGATAAATCCTGATAGTACATTAGCAACTATTTTCCACTTTTCAAAAAATCTTTGTTGGGATGTTTTAGGTGAATCTTGTTAAATTACAGAAATGTCCTTTAGTTGATTTGCTGACATTCTTTTCACAGTGCTGAAAATGTGTTTATATAGCATTTCAGCACTAGTACTAGCGGGGTTTATTTCATTTGTTTACTTTAGTTTAGGGAAAGGGGGGATACAGTTTATTTTCTTTTTTTTTACAGTAAATAAAATAAATAAATAAATAATATATATGTATCGGTACATCCCTCCTTCAGAGGGGGTGCGCGCATGCGGCCGGCGCTGCCGCTCACTGCGGGTCCTGCGGACTCGATGTCCTATGGTGGCCCGTAATCGTGGCGAGGAGAGGCAGTAAGGAAAAATGTAAACAAGGTAATTCCCTGTTCTGCCTAGTGACATGACAGGGATCTTCTGTTGCCTGTCATCGGGAATAGTGATCTCTGTCATGTTCTAGTGAGCCCATCCCCCTACAGTTAGAACACGCTGAACACAGAGTTAACCCCTTGATCGCCCCCTGGTGTTAACCTCTTCCCTGCCTGTGACATGTATACAGTAATCAGTGGCTATTTTTAGCTCTGATCACTGTGTACATGTCAGTGGCCCCAAAATAGTGTCAAAAGTGTCCAATCTATCCGCTGCAATGTTGCAGTCCTGATAAAAATCGCAGATCACCGCCATTACTAGTAAAAAAAAAAATTAATAATAAAAATGCAATAAATCTATCCCCTATTTTGTAGACGCTATAACTTTTGCGCAAACCAATCAATCTACTCTTATTGCGATTTTTTTTACTAAAAATATGTAGAAGAATATATACTGAAGAGAAAATTTGTTTTTTTATATATTTTTTGGGGATATTTATTGTTGCAAAAAGTCAAAAATATTGCTTTTTTTTTTCAAAATTGACGCTTTTTCTTGTTTATAGCGCAAAAAATAAAAATGCAGAGGTAATCAAATACCACCAACAGAAGGCTCTATTTGTGGACAAAAAGGACATCAATTTTCTTTGGGTACAGCGTGGCACAAATCGCAGTGCTGAATCACAAAAAATGCTCTGGTCATTGAGGGGGCAAATTCTTCCGGGGCTGAAGTGGTTAATTGACAAACAAAACAAAAAAAAACCCCTTTACAATCACTTTAAAATACACATTCCTCAGTTCAAACCAGGGAATAATGAGAACGGGGGCAATCGAAAATTGTAATGTTGGCCCAATTTCTGAACAAAGCTTTATTCAGTAGTAAAGAATAATTTTGTTTCAATGTGGGATAAAACCACTATGATAAATAGAGGGAATGTGGCAAAATGACTCTTGGTTAATAAAAGGTGAATTTGGGGCGAATGTTGAGTGACTTCCTTGTCAAATCATTAAAATACACCCCTCTGTTTCAAAAAGGCCATAATGAATGCCCTTTTTATGTGCGGCTCTTTTTTTTATATACTGTATATTTATTCATATTAAAATACAAGATATATTGAAGCAGGAGTAGTGTGCCAGCAAAGGCAACAAAGTAAGACATAATACTACATAGTAAGCAGGATAAAACCGTGTGGTTTGGAGCCTACAAACACTAACTAGTATCTGGTCCAACAAGACTAACTAACTGGTGGTTCTGCCAAAGTTCTGGCCAAAGGGGTGGAAGCAGGTGAACATTCACCCCGTAAACGGGTAGAAAGATTAATAAAATTATGACGAACTATCAAACATTTCACATCAAATAATGTATTACTTAATCACATAGATTAGGTGGAATGTCTAGGGGAGAGGATATGAGGGCTTTAGGCATTGGAGGTGTCTTGGATCTTAAGTTTACCCAGTGTATTAGCAAGATCTGCATGCAGGTACCAGTCCGTATAGTGGAAGGGGGTCATGTGAGAAGAGATTTCTTCTGGAGAGAAAGAGTGTTCCATGAAGTGAGGCCATCTTGCAATAAAGCGTTTCAGTGATGTATAATGTTGGGTGATAGTGTCTAATTTCTCAATGTGAAATAGGGTTAAGAGTGCTTGTTGTACCAAGGCAATTTGAGGTGAGGAAGGGTGGATCCAAGCTTGCATTTTTGCCCTGAGAGCTGTCAGAAGGCAGATATGGACCCACTGAGGAGTAGAGTCACAGGTAGGCGTTGATGAGGAAGCCTGCGAGGTATCGCAGCTGAAAGGGCATAACAAAGGGTCCTTAGGTAGAAGCAATTGCTGAGACTTATCAATGTATTTCAACACCTGGTCCCAAAAGGTGGAGATTTCTGGACAGGTCCATAATCTGTGGAAAAGGGATGGTCTGGGAGTAGTGCACCAAGGGCAAGCGGAGAGAAAGGAGCCAATTTTACTGTGGCGAAACGGGAGATACGCCCAATGGGGGATTTCTTTTTCTTTACTTTTCCAGTGCGTCTTGGTTGCCAAGGATAGAGATCCAGGGTTTGAAGGGACCAATGTGTTTTTTTGAAGCCTGATGCGTGATGAGGTTGGAGTATATCTCTGATATGGAGTACTGATCCCGATCTATTAGGGCATCAATAAAAGAGCATTGACAAGGGTTTTGGCGCGGGCTGAAGCAGGATCTGAGGTAGCTGGTTAGCTGATGACAGTGAAACACCTGTGATGGCATGACGGAGTACTGCTTAGTCAGTTCCAAAAAGGGTCTAAAAGTACCTTGAGCAGGATCGATGAGTTTAGAGATGGTTGTTAGGCCAGGGGATGACCATTGAGCAAAGGCCTTGTGATTTATAGAGAGGGGGGAACAATGGGTTGCCAAGTATTGGAAGGTGGCTTGAGATGGTGAAAGGTAGACCCAGGAGTCTCCGTATTTCTCTCCAGGCAATCACTGTGTCTCTAATCAAGAGGTTGGTTCTCAGGGGCTGGGAAAGGGTGTGTAGCCTGGAGTGAGGGATAGCCTGGAGATTAAACAGGGACACAAGGGTGCCCTCCAGCATGTAGTTAGAGGAACGAGATTTTTTGGACAACCAATTGATACCTTGTCTCAATAGGCAGGAAAGATTATAAAATCTAATACTGGGCAGGCCTGCTCCACCTTCACTCTTCAGGAGATAGAGTTTTTGAAGTGAAATGCGAGGTTTTCTTAAATGCCAAATGAACGCGAGCAGTGCAGTGTGTATCTTTTGGACATCGGTATGTTTCAGTAATAGAGGTAAGGTCTGTAATGGATACAATAGTGGAAGGGCAAGTGAATGTGGGGCTCTTTTGATGACCACCTCATCAAAATGCGTGGGTCATTGTTTTTGCTTTGAGAACATATAACGGGGGTGGTGGTGATTTATTAGTCATTAGCCATTATTAGTCATTATTCGAAGTATTGTATACAAGTGAGAGAACAGGTTTCCTAAGAATGTAAGTGGGTAATAGTTGGTCCAAATATATAGGAAAATCTGCTATGATCCAAGATCCATTTTCCTTGATAACAACATTGTCAGATGCAGATATTAGGATCATCCTGAAACACAGGCACTTACTTCAAGGTGGCTATTATGTTTGGTTGGAGCACATTTACAGCAGTAGAAAAGTTTGACTAACTTTGACACAGCCTAGATTATTAGGAAGAGACAGACAAGACACTTATACCATCCTTCCCTGTGTGCAATGTTACCAAAGGATAAAGTGTTTCCACACTGTGAAAACAATTGAAATTGAAGGAGTTTTCTCAGTTGTGACCTCTGTTACGTAGGTATATATTTTGAAATCCCTTGTGGGATTGCAGAGGATTAGAAGATCCGGTCCTGATTTTAAATCCTCCATTAGAGAAATCACATAACTGCCAACAAAAAAAAAAAAGTTGTGGATAATGGACACGATTAAATCAGATTCCAGGATTTGGACCTTTAAGATTTTAACATGTTAAAAAGAGAAGGTGAAAAGATTCTGGAATAAAAACTATTTGAAATATACCAAATGTACTGGATTCAGTTATTCACCTTAAGGGTTTAAACACAGACTTTGCTATTCACCTATTTTGGTAAATTATTAATTTATTACTAATATGCATGATTTCTTTCATCTCTTCTAGTGGGGATTTACATCTGCATGTGTCTGCTCTGAATGTTCTAATTTTCAATGTTGAGTTGTTCAGTGTATCCATTTCCAATTTTAGCTTGCTGTCAAGTGTAACAAAGCATTGTACTTTTGATATAAGTTTTCATTTGATTTGCTGCCAGATGGTATGCCACCTAAAAACGATCATATGTAGCACAGTTTGATATGGGTCGTGGAATATGGCTAAAAGCTTGTAATATATAAGAACAAAGACAAAAAAGACTGCAATGCAGTGAACTTAATTGATCTCTCTCACTTTGCGTGTGTGTGTGTATATATATATATATATATATATATATATATATATATATATATATATATATAAATTGTATACTGTTGTGCAAAAGTTTTAGGCAGGTGTGAAAAAATGCTGTAACTTTAGAATGCTTTCAGAAATAGAAATATTAATAATTTATTTTTATCAAAACTACTTATGGCCAGACTTCTCCAGACAGTAGATGGGTATACCTGGGTCCCACTGGTTTCTGCCAGTTCTGTATTTATGGCACTACTGGACATCTTCTGATGTTGATGGGAAGTGAGCATGATATGTCCTTCATCTGCTGCATTACATTTCCTTGGCTTACCACTGTGTCTACGGTCCTCAATGTTGCCCATTTCTTTGTGCTTCTTCAAAAGAGCTTGAACAGCACATCATGAAACCCCAGTCTGCTTTGAAAACTTTACCTGGGAGAGACCTTGTTGATGTAGTATAAGTACCCTTGTACTCTTGTTGCTGTGCTCAATCTTGCCATAGTGCATGACCTGCGACATGAAACTGTCTTCCGTAACCTCACCTTAGTAGCAGAGTTCGGCTGTTTCTCATCCAGTTTTAAGCCTCCTACACAGCTGTTTCTGTTTAAGTTAATGTCTGTGTTTCAACCTACATATGATCATTGATGATCATCATTAGCGCCTGCTTGGTATAATTGGTTAATTATACACCTGACTCTAATCCTACAAAATCCCCGACTTTGTGCAAGTGTACAAAGTGTGCAAGTGTAACAAAAAAAAATGATGCTGGTTTAAAACTAAAGGGTAGTTGCAGCAATTGCACCAGTTGCACACACACACACATGTACAGTATGTATGCACTGACATTACCATGGGCTGGGCAGCATGAAGTTTGTATTGCTGCTGGCTTCTTTGCTTGTGCCTCTGGGTCCTGCAAAATGCCCCCTTATTCCAAAATATTTACAAAGAAACAAGGCAGCCATAAGTGAATACTCCTAGTGGGAACAAGAGATTAGTTTTCTCCTCATTTACAGCTATTACCCTTTTCAGTATCTCACTTGGTAAATCTTTGTTGTGACTGCTTAAGGCGCAATTTAGAAATATTACATTTTATACATATTGTTATCTTCAATTTTCAGAACCCCTTTTGAAAATCAGTAACTCTCCATTTCTCTCTTTAAACACATTACAAGCTGACCATTTTATTCCTTACTTTAATTAAATGCTTCACACTTATTGATTAAAAAATGTCATAAACTTGTATACCGAATTATATTAAATTCTACAGCTGAATCAGTGCTGTAAAAGAATATTGTATCATGTCTTTACTTAAGGAAGCACACAGTAAATAATGGCTTAATGGCTCCCAAGAAAACCATGTATTTAAAAAAGGAAATCCTTTTCAAAGTTTTCACTTATGAAACACAAAAATTTATACAGCAGATAATCATCATCATTTTAAATTACTGCTGTACCAGAAAGTATAGCGCTTTCCTTTAAAGACAGTCTCTATAAAACCTATAAAAGTCATGTAGCATATACCTTTACAAGCATGATATGATATGGCAGTGCCACCTGGAGTCTTCCAACACACCCCTGCTTGTGAAAAATAGGCATGCCACTCTGGTCACATCACACAGTGATATGCTGGTTACCTCAGTAATCAATAAGGCATGACCTTTGACTATGAAAAGTGAATCAACCCAAGATTCCACAGCATGCCCTCTTGGGGAAGCCGGTGGAGGGGACTAGGTAAAGCAGGCCTATTTCAAGAAAACATGGAATCCCTGGATGAAATATCTTTCAGAATCCTCCTGATCTGGGTGGAGAGACACCTGCACACTGCGTAAGAGGGTGTATGCCTGGTACTCAGTCTTCCAAACCTTTTCCAAGTCTTTTCTCATCCTTCTCTCCACTGGATTTTCTATTTACCCTTTATTCTCCTCTCTTATTCTTTTTTCTCTTCTCCATAAGCTGGTTTAATTTCTAAGCCATTGTTGGTCCAGTGTGACCTAGGCACTAGCTAAAACGTTGAAGGACTTGTAGAAATCCATGCAATCGATCAAGTTACTGTTACTTACATGATTTCAGTTGAACAAATATTGTTCTGTCATTATCTAATCTTCTGTTTTTTTTATTTTTTTATTGGTTGCTCTTTCTTTTGGTGACAGCACTTATGCACCTCATGTAAAATGTTTAGATTATATGTCACTAATGACTCTACTATCTGACTAATGAATCCAGAAGATACGCATAGGTTTAAGAGTTATTGAACTGTTAAACTTTTTCATTCTTCCACTCTATATCCAGTTCTATGTACTAAGATGGACCAAAGAATGGTTACTGTGCAGTATTATATTCTTAGTAAACCTCAATTAACCGCTTGCCGACCGCCGTACGAACATTTACATCGGCAGAATGGCATGGACAGGCAAATGGGCGTACAGGTACGCCCCTTTAAATTAGCCTCCGTGTGGTCGCGTGCGTGCCCCTGCCATGAGCTCTGTGAGTGTGATCGCGGGTCCCGCGGACTCGATGTCCGCGGTGATACCCACGATCATCTCATTTCCCCGTTCTGCCTAGTGACACTGACACTGATTACAGCTCCCTGTAATCGGGAGTGGCGATCAGTGTCGTGTCACACATAGCCCATCCCTCCTACAGTTAGAATCACTACCTAGGACACACTTAACCCCTGCAGAGCCCCCTCCTGGTTAACCCCTTCACTGCCAGTCACATTTAAACAGTAATCAATGCATTTTTAATCGCACTGATTGCTGTATAAATGTGAATGGTCCCAAAATAGCGCCAAAAGTGTCCGATCTGTCCGTCATAATGTTGAAGTCACAATAAAAATCGCTGATCGCCGCCATTACAAGTAAAAAAAAAAAATTAATAAAAATACCATAAAACTATCCCCTATTTAGTAGACGCTATAACTTTTGCGCAAACCAATCAATAAACACTTATTGCGATTTTTTTTACCAAAAATATGTAGAAGAATACATATCTCCCTAAACTGAGGGAAAAAGGGAAAGTTTTTTTAAAATATTTTTTGGGTATATTTATTGTAGCAAAAAGTAAAAAATACTTTTTGCTACAAAATTGTCGCTCTTTTTTTGTTTATAATGCAAAAAATAAAAACCGCAGAGGTGATGAAATACCAAGAAAAGAAAGCTCTATTTGTGGGGAAAAAAGGACGTCAAATTTGTTTGGGAGCCACATTGCACGACCGCGCAATTGTCAGTTAAGTGACGCAGTGCCGAATCGCAAAAAGTGCTCTGGTCTTTGGCCAGTCAAATGGTCCTGGGCTTAAGTGGTTAAAATCATTGGTAAAGAAAATAGCAACCGAGTAAAGGCACCGGATGGTGCTAAGGTAATCCAATGCAAGAGAAATAGCTTATAACTTATTACTGTGAAAAATCAAAAGTAGTTACACACCTGCATAAAGATGAATGTGTAGCTATGAGTAGATGCTGCTCTTAACAGTGTATATACTCATACACATACAGTACTGATCATAAACAAATGGAGCTGCGCTTACCCAATAGAAACACAAATTTAAAAAGTACAGTAAATTGCTAGGATATAAGAAAAATTGATTCCTTCATCTCTGATTATTATATAAATAAAACAGAATAGTGCACTATTTCATATATACTATCAAAAACTGTGCTTACCTATAAAACGTGCAAATTCGAAAATGGAATACTTGTACCACACTTGTGAGTGTAATTGTAATTCTATTTTAGAGCAGAGGATTTTAATAAATGGTGGTATGCTGTGACGGCTTCCCTGGTTTCTCTTTCATAATGTTATAGGGGCATGCTGAGTGATATTCCTTGGACAGTGATATAAGAACACAAGTTCTGGAAGTCATGGGCCATTAATAAGCGCTGTGTGATCTTCCTTATTATTACATAGGGGGTCAACTTCTACCAGTGAGTGTGCCCCCCAGAGGGGGAGTTTCGTGGCAGCAGTTAAAGGATTGCATGTTTGGAGTTTTGCACAGAACACCAGTCACTTTAACAAAAGATTTTTGTGTCATGATTTCAGCACTACGCACCTTGGAGGTTTGTTTGCACTTTATGAGGTCATTTGCACTATTTTTAAGGTTGGACCCAAAGGAGTTTGTTATCTGTTAAGATACATGAAATTGTGCATGATTTTATTTTATTTTTTGATCTATTAATTGGAGGTGAAACGATAATTTTTTGACACTTTAGCATTTCATTGCATTTTAGAATTTGCATGTTTTATAGGGTAAGCACAGCATTTGCCAGTATATATGAAATTGTACACTATTCTGGTTTATTTATTTATGAATCAGAGATAAAGGAATCCTTTTCTCTGACACTTTACTGTACTTTTTGAATTAGTGTTTGCATTGGGTAAGTACAGCTCCATTTGTTTATGGTTAGTAACTCATTACTTTCGGATTGTAGAGTCCCAGTATAATGTGTTTTGCCTACCTAAACAATCAATTCAACTTATATCAATTCAGGTAGACACTTGTACTACAAAGTTAAATTGGAAAAATTCTGTGAGCCACAATGATCTTATGCCTTGCTTGTGCTACCTCCAGCTGCATGCGCTAATCACGCTTCATATAACGTGCATAGGATAAACTTACAGGTTATGCGCTGCGCTTGGGTGACCCCAAAAACAAAATGAATAATAACCAGCTCTGTGCTTACTAGTGCGATAATATTAAATACAAATAATATGAATGTTGAATAAATAAACAAGGTGTGAAAAAACAAGTGCTTGTTGCACCATAAATTAGTGCTTAATAGTGCTTGTTACACCATACATACTGTCTTAATCAACATAAAAAGTGCTTAGTGCTCAATATAAAGTATCCTGCTTGTTTAAATGAAAAAAATAATAAATAATTTAAAAAAGTTCTCTTTGGCACTCTAAATAGTGCGTGCAAATAATGTCCAGCAGTGATAATAAAACAATGCGTGCAGGTGGTGTTCAGCTGTGATAACAATCCAACATCATGCCGAAGATATCCTGAGTGCTGCAAAACATGCTCCGGTGCTCCTTCGTGACCACCTTAAGCTAATGTGCTCACCTCAGAGCATGTGACTCAGCTTCTACCCTGAGTCCAAATACGCTTTGGAGCCACCCCTGGGCTCAGTCTCAGTGTCTGCTGCACTCCTCCAGCTGGAAACAATGTGGCTCCATACATATATGTAATATAGTCAAAATACTTTTATTAAAAGAAAATGATCCCCACACCAGGGTACTCACATGGCACTGGTGCGTCAGTGCACCATACTATAACGGCTTTCTATGCAAAATCACTGGATGTTTGGTGCGGTATGCTGTGCTGGGACAGCGCTGGTGTAAAGTCCGTGTCAGTCTCTCCGTCCTGGCCCCTCCCCTACGCGTCTTCGACACAGGGATCACGTGTCATCATCAAATTTGTTTGGTAAATCTAAAGCACTATATGTGAGCACTATAAAAGTAGGTGCTGTTCTACACAATATCTGTTTGCAATGTTGTATTATGTACAAATATCCATGGACATAGGTACATTTAACATTTTCTACTGGTAAATTTGCCTCTACATGCGCATAAGCCATGGCCAAGGACTAATGTCTGAAACGCGTAGGCTATTTTTACAGTGTTGTGCATATCTTTTCAATAAAGAATTATTATGTTTTGGAAGTCATCCTAAATGCCAACCATCCATTCTTCTTATCCTGGTTCACTGGAGCCATCGGCATCCTCGAGGTCTGAGTGCTTGGCGGAGCTGTTATCTGGAAAGGCGGAAGCGCCCTCACACCTGTTTTCCCCAAACTTGCCTCTACAGGTATATTAAGCAATATTTATACTATTCTAACCAATAACTGTCAAAAGCTTCAAAATGATTGTGTATTTAGCTCTTTGACTGGAGTTAAAGTGGATGTAAACTTACATTGTCTTTAAAATGTAAGTTCTACGAGCAGCGCCCTCCTGTCCCTTCTGTATTGAACTGTACTGTAATTGTGCTGTCCCCCCTCTACATTGTAAAGCGCTGCGTAAACTGTTGGTGCTATATAAATCGTGAATAATAATAATAATGATAATATAAACCCGATTGATGAAATTTGACCTAGGCACGTATATCTGTAGTGTTTACTTATATCTCTGCAAAGTCCTGAGTCCTGTGTCTTTCTGCTGTTTCGTTCCTCTGTTATCTGTATGATAGCTTCTGACAAGTTCTCCGAGATGGGAGATAAAACCAGCCTGAAATTTGTGTCGGGGTGGGTGCTATAAATAGATTATCAGAGAGCTTGTCTTGTAACAGCACAGCTCTGAAAGTATCTTCATTTTTCTGCCTATGCAGAGAGGGGGTGTGTGCCTTTCCTCCAGTCAGTTGTCACACAATGTATGCCAAGACTATACTTCTACTGCTAAATGAGGAAGTAAAAATTCTAACACAATGTAAGAATTCTAAAGAATATATAAAGCTGAAGACAGCAGATATACATGTAAAACTAATGTAGGGAGATTTGTTTCATCTCTGTGTATCATCTGAGGCTGTTTACTTCACTGGCTATAGGAGTGGGTTTACATCCACTTTACGCTTTAAAGTGTATCTACAGTCAAAATGTAAAATCATGTATTAATTTCCACATTATATTCCAATTATTTCTAGCCTACTCCTATTAACTGCTCTTGAACCGCCCCACATACATTTACTGAGGCAGGGTGACCCTGGTGCGCCAAATCACGCACCTGTATGTGAATTTGTGCATGTGTTTTAGGGGGCGTACCTTTCCCGCTGTTATTGGATACAGCGGGAGCCAATCAGCGGGTCTGGCAGCCGTGATGGGCCCGCGATTTGCCAATCGTTCACAGGAGAGACGGATCAGCGTTGTGCCGATATAAACACAGCACACCGCTGATCTGTCAGGGAGGAAAAGTGAGAGAACAGAGATAAAAATGACACTATGGCTACACCTAGATAAGGCTTGACTAGAAAGGGGAATTTTAACAATTCCTCATATAGTCATCACATACCGTCACCTCAATAAATTAAATAAGGATTTGAGGTGTGTTCCTCTGAATTAGAGTAAGCATACAAAAAGAAAGGGAAAAAAAACGTTTTTCATTGTTTATGTGGATTTTCTCAATAAAGAATTATGTATATATTTTGATAAATCCGGCTGTTTCTCGTTGAAGAATTTCTTTGGAAAAACTTTTTCTTTTCCCTTTCTTTTTTGTAAGCTGAATCATGATCTCTCTTTTCCTCCAGTGTAACACTCCCCCCAAAATTAGAAAAACCTCCCAGGGAACACATTTAACCCCTTGATCACACCCTAGTGTTAACCCCTTCTCTGCCAGTGTCATTTATACGGTAATCAGTGCATTTTTATAGCCCCGATCGCTGTATAAATCTCACTGGTCCCAAAAAAGTGTCAAAAGTGTCCGATCTCTCCACCACAATGTTGCAGTCTCACTAGAAATCGCTGATCATCGCCTTTACTAGTAAAAAAAAATAATAATAAAAATGCCATACATCTATCCCCTATTTTGTAGATGCTATAACTTTTGTGCAAACCAATCAATATACGCTTATTGGGATTTTTTTTACCAAAAATATGAAGAAGAATACATATTGGCCTAAATTGATGAAGGAAGTTTTGTTTTTTTTTTTACATTTTTTTCTGGATATGTAATATAGCAGAAAGTAAAAAATATATATATTTTTTTTTTAATTGTCATATAGATTCCCTTTAAAAGCCAAGATTTATCTCTGCAATAATCTGCTTGCCAAGTAGTAAATATTTTTGTAGCCCTTGGCCTCGATGACATTGTCCATGGAATTAACTATGGTTCGTGCACCATATATTTATGTCAGGAATGACGTGCGCCACATTAACTAAGCAAGTAGACCTGTTTCAGGTCTATTTGTGCCACACCAGTTTCTGTTTCAGAGTGAAATAAAATTTGTGCAGGTCTGCCCCTAATTAACAGAGGAAATATGGCATTTTTCCATATAGAAAACTACCACAGATTCCCACCAGGTGTGACCTGTAATATGAGATGTGAACTGTCAGTAGATAGTTCACATCCCTCTCTCTGCCCATGCATGAATTTCACTGCACAAGCAGAGCGCACAAGGTTAAAGGAGTTGTAAAGGCAGAAGGTTTTTTCTCTTAATGCATTCTATGCATTAAGAGAAAAAAACCTTCTGTGTGTAGCAGCACCCCCCCCCAGATCCCTTCAATTACCTACCTGAGCTCCTTCTCTCTCCAGCCATGTCCACGATCCCCACAGCCATCCAGTACACTCCTCCTGATTAGCTGAGACAGAGCAGTGGCGCTATTTGCTCTTGTGGTTGTCAATCAAAGTCAGTCAGCCAATCGGGGGAGAGAGGGGGCGGGGTTAGGTCGGGCTCTGTGTCTAAATGGATACACGGAGCTCTGACTCAGCTTGGGTGACCCCTGTAGCAAGCTGCTGGCTGAGGGGCATTCAAAGGTGGGAGGGACTAGGAGCAGCAAAGAGGGACCCGAGAAGAGGAGGATCCAGGCTGCTCTGTGCAAAACCAACTGCACAGAGGAGGTAAGTATAACATGTTTGTTATTAAAAAAGAAAAATCGAGCCCTTTCAATCACTTTAACCACTTCCCTACTGCCCATTGTCATATGACGTCAGCAGGAACACTCTGTCCCCCTGGGTGGGTGTCATATAATGTCCTTGGCTTCCCGATGTGTGTGCCCGGCGGCCACGATGTCCGCCGGGCACCTGCGATTGCTGGTGACAGAACAGGAAAGTGGATCTGTGTGTGTAAACACACAGATCCACGTCCTGTCAGGGGAGAGGAGACATATTGTGTGTTCCTAGTATATAGGAACACCGATCAGTCTCCTCCCCTCGTCAGTCCCCTCCTCCCACAGTTAGAATCACTCCCTAGGTAACACATTTAATCCCTTGGTCGCCCCCTTGTGTTAACTCCTTCCCTGCCAGTGACATTTATACAGTAATCAGTGCATATTTATAGCACTGATCGCTATATAAGTGTCACTGGTCCCAACATAGTGTAAAAAGTGTCCGATGTGTCCGCAACAATGTCACAGTCACGCTAAAAATTGCAGATCGCCGCCATTACTAGTAAAAAAATTATTAATAATAAAAATGTCATAAATCTATCCTCTATTTTGTAGGCACAATAACTTTTGTGCAAACCAATCAATATACGCTTATTGCGATTTTATTTAACAAAAATATGTAGAAGAATACATATCGGCCTAAACTGAGCAAAATATTGTGTTTTTTTCAAAATTGTCACCCTTTTTTTGTTTATAGCGCAAAAAATAAAAACCACGAAGGTGATCAAATACCACCAAAAGAAACCTCTATTTATGGGGGGAAAAAAATGATAAAAATTTGGGTACAGTGTTGCATGACCACGCAATTGTCATTCAAAATGTTACAGCGCTGAAAGCTGAAAATTGGACTGGGCAGTAAGGGGGGCGAAAATGCCCTGTATTGAAGTGGTTAAAGACTCTCCTCCTCCCACTCTGAGCCGAGTAGGGGAGACAGAAACAACAGAAAGACTGGAGTATGCAGCTCCAGCTCTCCTGTTCTCTGTGCTGCCTGTCACAGACACGACAGAACAGAAAACCGATCACTCCTAATTTACAAAAGGCTCCTTTTGTTAATTAGGAACAGTATCCGTTCCAATTTGAATATAACAAAATGATTCAGTGCTGCACTTCAAGTGATAATCTACTATGGTATTCCTATATAAAGTGCAATAAACAATATACTGTACATAATATAATTAAAAAACTGGCAGTGACGAAAGATGTCTTCCTAATACAGTCGGGTGAAAGGAAACACTGTCAGCTACTGAACACAATCTTTCTATTAAGGGGAAAGTACTGATTTATATATATTTGAACCACAAGCTGCAGCTTCTATTTATGGTGCCCCCCGTGGCCGTTTGAATACTATATGTGAGAGTTCATCTGCGGTGCACCAGTTTTGTACACTTAATAATGTGAGTGTAATTTTAATGGTTGTTTTTAATAAAGCAATATATTTTATGGAAAGCACTATGATGGTTTATATATTCTATTCCTAAGCATTTGAGCATCTGGATCTATGGGAGATGAACATGTGACTAGAGAGGGCTGACAGGTTACAGAATCTGTGATTGATGGTGATATCCCTTAAGGGACAGGTGCATTTGACTTATTAACCGTAGGTCAAATCGGGAGGTGAGCCACTAAAATATCAAGACATTGGGGATGTTCACTGAATAATATAACACATGGACTTTTTTTCTTTTTTGAAATGTTTTATTTATTTCAGTTTTTTATTTATTCATTTTTGTAATTTATTTGCTGTATATTGTTTATTGTTCTTTATATTGGAGTATCATAGTGGATTATTATTTATAGTGCAGCGCTGTAACATTTTGTTATATTCTAGTCATTAAAGTTAGTGGTGAACTTATTAAGATTTGGGCAACAGCACTTAATGTTTTTTGCACTTGTTTGCATATTTTGAGATTTTAAGGGAGTGTGCAGGGGTAATTTTGTTTATTGATCTGTTCCAATTTTTTTATGCTTAGATGAGAGGTGTAAGCTTGTGCTTACACCACTCTTTGGTAATTCTACTTGTTGTTTTTTTTTTCATGTAGACCACTTATTATGGTTCTGACAGCATATATCGTACCTCTATAGTTGTTGTCTACTATGTAACAATACTGCCATGTATTGTTGCATTATGTATTATTTTCTACGAACATCATTTAGAGTACAAAATATACATTATATATACACACAGACACACATGTGTGTGGGGAGGGATGGGATCAGTGACAGTGCTGGTGGGGAGGGGGGAATGGGATCAGTGGCGGCGGAGATGGTGAGGGGGGTGGGATCAGTGGCGGCGGTGGTGTTGAGGGGGGGTGGCATCAGGGGTAGCGGTGGTGTTGAGAGGGGTGGCAGTGGTTGTGTTGAGGGGGTAGTGGCATCAGTGGCAGTGGTGGTGCCATCCTCTCCCACCACCACCTCTGCCTCTTGCTCATCCAACCCCACCACCACGGGTGGGGGGCCCGTGTGCCCTGCACACTGGCAGACGGGTGGGCCCCTCACACGGGCAGATGGGCAGACGGGCCCCCCTGAAGTGGCGGAACTCCAGGGCCCAGTAGCAAGTGCGACTGCTGCGACCCTGATAATTCCACCACTGATATATTATAATATATATATATATATATATATATATATATATATATATATATATATATATATA
Organism: Aquarana catesbeiana; assembly: GCF_042186555.1. Classification (NCBI taxonomy): domain Eukaryota; kingdom Metazoa; phylum Chordata; class Amphibia; order Anura; family Ranidae; genus Aquarana; species Aquarana catesbeiana. The sequence goes on from NC_133324.1 coordinate 309,955,100, forward strand.
TATATATATATATATATATATATTCAAAAAGAACCTTTCTACAAAATCATCCACAGGACATTTATATAGTATATAGAGCAGAAATCATGCAGACCTTGGTACACAGTGGGAAAGGGAAAGAAAATCTCCTTGGCAAATTTTCAGTGACAAAATCAACATCATTATAGTTCATTGTTCCATCAGCCATGCTGTAGCAGGCTGTCATGCAAGATTACCTCGATAATATGTACCGGATAAGACATTTCTAACACCAAAATGGTGAGGAACTACTACATAAAAAAACCATCTGCTATTCCCTTGAGAAAAGATCACATTCATGGAAGTACACCATTTTATAACAATAGTATGATTATGTTATTATCATAATAACTTCAAAACAGCAGACGTGTGAACATAAAATCTTCCTTTATACGGACTGGGTGCCAATAAATCTGCCATCAAAAAGTAAGCACTGCCTGGTGAGATAATAAATGAATATGAAACTATGCTCTACTCTCACAGCTGTTCTTTATATGAAAGTTGTATTGCAATGTTTAGTGATACTAGTTTGGCTTCTTATCATAGCCAAGAAATAATAAAAGGTGCCCAGGACACCAAAGGGCAGAATCAATGGCTGCTTGTCATTTATCTAGCAGGCTCCTTCACAAAAACAATGTAGTGCAAAAAAACCCCCCACAGAATACAGAATAAAAGGAACTGACCTCCAGGTGGATGTAAAAGAAACACATGAAAAAAATAAAAATAAATAAATAAACATGTCATACTTACAGTGAAGCCCTGATCTTCTTCTTCTGGGGTTTCCTCCTGCCAACCTCCCCCTGCTTGGTATAGGGGAACTCGTGCAAGCTCAGTCCTGAGCCCTGCCCCATCCCCTACTCTCTCCTCACTGGCTGTGATTGAAAGTTGTGCTAATAAGTAGCATGTTAAAAAGGGGGGAGAGATCAGAGTGACAGGAGTGTGAACCTATTAGCGTGCTGCTTTTCTCTGTCAAGTCATAGGTTGGAAAAAGGACAAGACTTATAAGTGTTACTTAAATGCAGCAGAGGAAAATGTGGTCTCCTTCCCTGTCAGGGCTGTACAAAGCTGGATAGAAAGAAATACAAATCTTTTGGCAAGTAAAACAACACACACCAAAACACACAGATAGATAGATAGATAGATAGATAGATAGATAGATAGATAGATAGATAGATAGATAGATAGATAGTAATAAATGTATATGAGGTGTGTCTAGAAAGTTCAGTGCATGGTCCAATATTCCAATGGCCACGTGGACCAGGTGTGCATATATGCACATGGTTATCCAGAGACACGTCGAGAAGTGCCACCAAGCATGGAGTACACATGACCGTCAGCGTAAACCCACTGCGGGCAGGTAAATGTAGTCAGTGTGAGAGGTAGGTGCAATGGAGCAACAAGTGAACATCAAGCTCTGCTACATATTGGGGAAAATGGGGACGGAGACGCATGAAGTGTTGGTGCAAGTGTAAGGAACGAAAGCCGTGAGCAGAAAATGTGTTTACGTCTGGTTAGAATACTTTTGCAATGGGAAGGAAACGACTGAGGATGAGTCACGTTCAGGTGGGTCGTCGACAAGCAGAACTCCAGACAGTGTGATAAATGCTGGCACGAAATTGGCGAGTGACTCTACAATTGATAGCGGAGGAATTGGGCATTAGCAAAGACACAGTGCACACTATCGTCCGTGAAGATTTGGGAAAGCAGAAGATCTGTTCCTGGTTTGTGCCACACAACCTGACAAATGAACACAAAGCAGAACGGATGGAAACCTCTGGAAAATTGATTACCATTTGTGATCAGGATCCATCTATTCTGCAAACTATCATCACAGGGGGTGCTACCAGTCAGATCCGGAATCCAAGTGGCAATCGATGGAATGCCGTTCACCGTCCTTCTCGCAACCCAAAAAGAATCGCCTGTTTCACCGCCTGAAGAGTGTCATGAAAGGCGCAGGTTTTGCAGACGTGGCGGCAATCCAAGAATGCGTGACAGCGGTTCTGTGAGTGATTCTTAAAGAGGCCTTTGCTTACAGTTCCCAGAAGCTTTAAGAACCTTGTCAAAATTGTGTTGTGAAGGATGTAGATTATTTTGAAGGTGAATAAGGGTAATTTGTTTGTATCTTCTGTTTTGTTTGTTTTTTGATACTGTTCACCGAACTCAGAACTTTAGACACACCTTGTATATTATCTTACAAAATATGAAGCCTAGCCAAATATTACTGTACATTTTAGTGTACTGTCTTGATTGAATAAGGGCCTGTGCACACTGGAAAGCAGTGCAGGAAAACCATATTCTATGCACGTTTCCTGCACCACATGTAAATGCATTTTTAAAGGGAAATAGTTGCGTGCTACTATGTAGCATAATGGTCAATTGTATACAAGTGCAATACTACTAGAAGTGCTGCAACTGTCACTAAATAGTGCTCACACATAGAATAACAGTATTAAAATGAAAATGTGATAGTGCTGCATCAAATAATTAACTAATGAAAATAATAACAATAATGATCCTGTGCAAAACGTGATACATTGAAAAATAAATGTTCAATAGTAATGGCAGTAATAATGTGCACACTTGAGTATGCAAAAAGACAAAAAACAAAGTCCAAATAAAGTGAAAATCTCCTCTGTTGAAACACGGAGAGATGCAGAGTATTTCTTTACTCCGCACAACCTCTAAGTGTAAAGTGCTCCCACCACCACATGCAGTAGTCGCTCACCTCCTTGCTAGACCCTGAGGGGGTCAAACACACCTTACACTATGTGCAATACTCCTTCCAAAGATAACTCCACTGCTCCTTGCTGGTTTCTAATTTAGACCTTCATGAACCCAGGGAATGATATAGGACTAATAGAGATTCCTCCCACTGTGTTAGTTCCAACTCAGAACCAAGTATAATCCTGATTCAACCTGGGGAATCAGACAAATCTTGTTTGAGAGAGTTAAAAAGAAACCATCGTTGGCCACTGTGGATTATATTTGGGTCTAAGTTGGAACTAACACAGTGGGCGGAATCTCTATTAGTCCTGTATCATTCCCTGGGTTCATGTAAATGCATTGCCCCTGCTAGATGCGTGTAGTTTGTTAATAGAGCCCCAAATGACTCTTGCAAATACAGTGCATTTACGGCCACCAAACCCCATGGTACCACAGTACCATGGGGTTTGGCGTTTGCACTTTTTCCACATTCCGGTATATTTGCCAGCCCATTGAAATGAATAGGCTGTTAAATGCACAGGTCCGCGTGGGAACTTGTGCGTTCTTGTGTGAACTGACCTTGAGTCTGAATGTGTTAGTTATGATTTATATTTCTTCCAACGAGATTATTCGCTTAAAGGGGTTGTAAACCCTTGTGTTTTTTCATCTTAATGCATCCTATGCATTAAAGTGAATAAACACCTGGCAGTGACCGGCCCCCCAGCCCCCCCCCCCCCTTTTTACTTACCTGAGTCCTAGAACTTCCCCCGGCGGAGACGCGCTCTTCCTCTGCCTGGGGATCTCGGCTGTTGATTGGATAGATTGATAGCAGCGCAGCCATTGGCTCCCGCAGCTGTCAATCAAATCCAGTGACTTGGCGCCGGGGGCGGGGCTGAGTCCGGCATTCTGCTATGGACGCCGAATGCTAAACTCGGGAGCGCGCCCGCAAGGTAACCACCCTGGAAAAGCGCTTCTCCTAGGGGGTTATACGATGCGGGGAGGAGCTACCAGCGCCACTGGGGGACCCCAGAAGAGGATGATCAGGGCCACTCTGTGCAAAACAAACTGCACAGTGGAGGTAAGTATGACGTTTGTTATTTATTTTTTTTTTTAAATAACTTGAAGCTTTACAGTCACTTTCATTTCTAGTCTGTTATATGGGAAAATCATAAAAAAACAACAAAAGACATTATTTGTTATGGGCAATAAGAACAGTACTTCTTTCAGATACATTGCTAAATAAACTCCATTGTCCTCCAAGACCAAGGGAGAAGTAAAATATTCCTGCCATTGATATAGATTTCTAATAAATGGTTAATCTTGAATAGCTTGTATAGATGTATCAGCTGTTGATGGTAATTACGGAGGTGAAATTCAGTACTGTAAGAAATTAAAGAGAAATCTGTAAATCAATTAGGATTGTCACTATGAGCTACAGCATAACTGAGGTGCAATATTGCATTCTAATGTTTTAACACCTGCCTTCATTTATCTTAGTGTGTAATAACTTAATTAGGTTGGTAATTAGTGGTGATGAAAAAAGATATTCACATGGGATGATTTAACACGGATTCAAAAGCCTATAAAATGTGCTATGTTTTACATTAGCGGATGGTTTTGTGCTTTCTTCCAACAATTGGTGTCATATCAAACAGCTCTGATACACAGTCACAGGATCTGTAAGGGATATATAGCATCTAATTCAATTGTGGAATTGCTCTAGGGAGGACTAGATCAAAATTTTCCATTTTACCATGATATTTAAATTGCACCTCTGCCATGATCAGAAGTATTTGTGCTTGCACAGCTCCGAACTCCCAAAATGCAATTAAAGAAAATCAACCACAAAAAAAGCCTCAAAACAGAAATCCAAGCACTGGTATCTAACAAATATAGCTCATGAGGTCTTAAAGTGTAACTGCGAGCAAAATAAAAATCTACATTGATGATGCAGACTGTCACTACCATTAGCACAACAAACAGCATTTGATTTTCTACGTACCCCCCTGTAACATAGTTTTATTACCTGTTGGTCCTACTAGTAGCTCTAATAATTTTTAGACTCCTTTATAAGGACAAGCTGTACAGCAAATGGTTCAGTTTCAGAGTTTCAGGGGTTGGAACAAAACATTTTAAAATTGACAACAATCCTTGGAAAAGTGTTGGAGTTAAAAGAGAATTATGGGCTTAATATGCAACTTAATACTGCAGTCAATTCTACGCCTTTGGCGGATGGCACAGGTTCCTCCTCTAATTGAGTGGGTTACAGAGATGGATTACATTGAGAAGATGGAGTCCCTTCTGACACGTGAGCTGGATACATATGAAAAATGCCACCAAACATGGCTCTCTTGGAAGGTGCTTAGGGAGTCAAGCTCCTTGCAGGACAATTGTAAGACCTGAACTTGGTTTGAGGTTGTGTGAAGTCTTTTCTGGTTGTCCACCCTTGGCTGTCTCAGTCTCTCTTTTTTTCTATTCTCCACCTGCTCTGTTTCTAGCTGTCTCTCATCCTTCCAGTCCCCAACCTCCTTCCCCTTCTTTTTACCTTTTCCTCCCTCCCCACTAACAGTACATTTATCTTTTTTCCTGCCACACCCTCTTTGGTGTTGTTTAATACGAAGGAATGATGTGTTATGCAGCATAATTTCTACTGGTACTAGAAAGTTGTGTTGTGCCCACGTCCCTCTCATGCCTAACAATGGGTGCTATTTAGCAAACTATCCCCTTTTATAGCTATGTTCTTGTATTGGCCCATTCTTTTTTATTAAGACTGGTCCCTACTATATACGTGCTATGTCCTCTGTGGGTTGTTTATATATTTTGTGCACCTTTACAATTTGGTGCCTTTCATTGTTCTGTTAATTGTTTTTTTTGTGTTTTTGTTTTTGCTCTCTTTGCTGGTACGTGTGTACTTTTGTATTATTATTTTGAATTTTAAAAAATGTTCTCAATAAACACAGATTGAACATAGTGCAGCATCCATGTAAGACTGTAGCTGTCCCACGCCAACTTTAAGACCGAGTGGTACATATCACATGATCATTCAGCTCTCGGTCAGCTTGCAGCAGAGAACAATGTTTGTCAATCACTGCACTCTACTCTGCACTTTCAACGATCAATAGAGTAACAGGCTAGAAGGACTCCCACTCTTAGCCGCGCGCTAAAGTTGGAGCCATCCTTCAATCAGGCAGCTGGGTGGATCCTGACAATATTGTCGGTATCTTTCCCAAATGTAGCATCAGCTGGAAGTAGGTAATAGCCGCTATCAGGTGACTCTGTGTCACAGGAGTTCATTAGTAAATGTTCTCTTGTGACCCAAAAGAGAAGGATAGTCGACAAAGTTTAGTCATACCTCTCTTTTAAGACATAGTTTGTCTCTTGCTAAAGGTCAATTTAAAATTACATTGTCAGTAGCTTGTCAATCAGCACCTAGCCACAACTAGTCCCGTTGGCTGCTTTCTGGATTGAAAGCATTGATTAAGTGTCTAGGGAGGGGAAATGTTTGAGACACAAATAGAGGAGGATATGGCTCAGTCACAGAAAGTAAAGGAAGTATTTTTTCACTTCTTTCAACTGTCATACAGGAGCATTTTGTTGTACTTTAACTGCTTGCCGACCAGCGCACAACGATGTACATCAGCACAATGGTACGGCTGGGCAAATGGGCAAACCTGTCCCCTTTAAGTCGTGGCTTAGTGGGTGCACGTACTGCCGCGGGGTGCACGTGCACCTGCCGCATACTCCGTGACCGTGCCCACGGGCCCCATGGACTCGATGTCCGCTGGGGGCCTGCGATGGTGACACGGAGTGGCAGAACGGGGAGATGCCTATGTAAACAAGGCATTTCCCTGTTCTGCCTAGCAACATGACAGAGATCTACTGCTCCCTGTCATTGGGAGCAGTGATCTCTTTCATGTTGTAGTGAGCCCATCCCCCCACAGTTAGAATCACTCCCTAGGACACACTTAACCCCTTGATCGCCCCTAGTGTTTAACTCCTTCCCTGCCAGTGTCATTTACACAGTAATCAGTGCATTTTTATAGCACTGATCGCTGTATAAATGTCACTGGTCCCAAAATAGTGTCAAAAGTGTCCGATATGTCCGCCGCAATGATACAGTCATGATAAAAATCGCAGATCGCCACCATTACTAATAAAAAAATAATAATAATAAAAATGCTATAAATCTATCCCCTATTTTGTAGACGCTATAACTTTTGCACAAACCAATCAATATACGCTTATTGCAATTTGTTTACCAAAAATATGTAGAAGAATACATATTGGCCTAAAATGAGAAAGAAATTTTTTTTTAATATATTTTTTGGGGATATTTATTATAGCAAAAAGTAAACAATATTGCTTTATTTCAAAATTGTCGCTCTTTTTTTGTTTATAGCATCAAAAAAATTTGTGGGAAAAAAAAGGACATCATCTTTGTTTGGGTGCAACGTCGCACGACCGCGCAATTGTCAGTTAAAGCGACACAGTGCCGTATCGCAAAAAGTGCTCTAGTCAGGAAGGGGGGGTAAATCCTTCTGGGGCTGAAGTGGTTAAGCAGAAATAAAACATTTTAAAATGTTTCCTGCGCAATATTGGGCATTGAAAGAGAACAGAGCTTCATCTTATTTACTAAACTAAGTGAACAAATATTTTTTCTAAATGAACAGTCTCTGCTTCTTTACTAAATCAACCCCACTGGTTCTCCTTTCTTAGATAATTCCTTGGAACTCTGCATGAGTTTTCTTAATCATTTTGATTGCGCATGTGTTTCTGCCCATTAACTTATTCTATTCCTGCCTCATCAGATATGTTCTCCTTTTTCTTTCTCCTCACTTCTGCCATGCATTGTCACTGGAACAGCACAGTATGGATTTTCTGTTTAAGCAATCCCGTATTCACCATATGACTATTGTGTTCCATTTATCCAATCTTCTATTCAGCTACCACTAAAAGTATAATTCAGGTTTTTGTGCTGTGATAAGAGAAAAATGAATGGTAAAGACAGTGAACCAGTCATATATGCAGGAGAAAGCATTTTTTTTTTTAGGGCAGCTTTTGACATTTTTGAAAATCCAGCCAATGCAGATTAACAGAAAGGTGATTTTGAATACCAATAAATTACCATATGATGAGTGCATATTAAATATGCAATATTAATTCTTTAACAAAGGATATGTTTGTTTTTGTTTTAATTTAGTTGAATTCAAATGCTTTATTATCTGCCAGTTGTGTTTCCTCTTGGGCCGACTCTGCCTAGGAATCTTTCCCCACAAGTAGATAAAGCATATATTTTGGAGGTTACCAGTCTGTAGTGGCTGCACTCATTTCCTTTTTTCAAATTTTTTCCTTTATTTTCACAAGGTGATCCTGTGAATAATAGACTTGTCCTCAAGTGATACACAATTTTTTCTCAACTGTATGTACAGTATGTGGTGGAAATGGTTGTCGAACAGACTAGACTTTAAACATTTATGGACCATGTAGTTTTCCCACGTCATGCTGTCCCCAAGGTGTCCCTTTCATTTTGACACCGCTTTGTACTGCTACTACAGAGTACCTGCCTTAGTTATGAACCTGGATAGGTACACATCAATGCACTGTTTGGAATTTATAACTGGGCTTTGATCCTGCAGAGCATCTCAGAACACCTGGAGGGGGTGATGTGCTCTTGCACATACTGTACATGCATTTTCTGGTACTGAAGGAACTACTTTCTATCATATATGCCTGCCTAGATGCTTTGATAGGGATTAAGAGTGCATCAGCTGTTGTTATTTTAAAATCTTTGGAGGAGGCTAGCTATTAGATTGGAGTAACTGTACTGTTTGCCCTAACGTTGTAAAGCGCTGCGCAAACTGTTGGCGCTATATAAATCCTGTATAATACTAATAAATACAATTTAGTGGTCAACACAGGCTTTCTACTGGCATTTAAAGGCAAACTGAATTGATGCTGATGGTATCCTACTCTTTGAAATTCCATTTAATCAACTTACCTCCACAAATGTGTATTTATGTCTCTGGATATAGAGATTGCATGCAATTTCTGTCTACAGTATAACCCTGAGACTTTATACCTTTGGAGAATTACAACATCCATACAATTACAATCTACCCAGCCTGTTGGGCTAATTCAGCACCCCTACTGCTTTGCATGGTTTGAAATCATTCCATATTTTTTGCTCTTTCACCTGCAAATGCAGACAGGACATTTGTATTTACCAGTCATGTTAAAAACATTTGTTTGTATAATCAATACTTCTATATGCCATGTCCTTCATTTGACAGTCCATATGGACACTATTGCATTTCACTGTTGCAAGTCAGCTAAAGTGATTGAATGTGACGGCGGCTGGTGCTCAAAATTTTTGGGGGGGTGCAAACAAACTGAAAAATTCAGAAAAAAACCCCATTAATTGCAGCCTCACTGTACCATCAATCCCAACCACTGTGCCATCAAATGCAGCCACTGTGCCCATCAATTGCCGCCACTGTACCATCAAACGCAGCCACTGTGCCATCAAACGCTGCCACTGTGCCCATCAATTGCCGCCACTGTGCCCATCAATTGCCGCCACTGTGCCATCAAACACAGCCACTGTGCCATCAAACACAGCCATTGAGCCCATCAAATGCAGCCACTGTGCCATCAAACGCAGCCACTGAGCCCATCAAATGCAGCCACTGTGCCATCAAACGCAGCCACTCACTGTGTCCATCAAACGCAGCCACTGTGCCATATCAAATGCTCCCACTGTGCCATATCAAATGCTGCCAGTGTGCCCCCCACCCGCCGCCTGCACTTACCCTGTCTCGGTGGGACAGCCCCTTGATGTTCCTCAATGTCTTCTCCCGTCCTCTCTTCCTGTCCTCTGCTATGATTGGACTTCTGATAGGCGTCCATTCACAGTGCTTGTCATTTCAGCCAATCAGGTGACGGGTAACAGATCCGAGCACCTGATTGGCGGAGAGGTGGTTTAGTGTTAGGAAAGCGAATATTTATTCGCTTTTCTAACACAGCTGAGTGACCTGTGAGCGTCCAGCATAGGGCTCATAGGTCACCTTTTTTTACGCATATTAGAGCCTATGGCTCTAATCAGGTGCTTCAAAAACACCCCCGCCACTGGAATTCAGGCACCCGGTACCCGAAAAGGTAGGTTCAGTGTATGTGTCAGGTAGGTAGGTCAGTGTATGCATCAGGTAGGTAGGTCAGTGTATGCGTCAGGTAGGTAGGTAGGTCAGTGTAAGTGTGAGGTAGGTAGGTCAGTGTATGTATCAGGTAGGTAGGTCAGTGTATGTATCAGGTAGGTGGGTGAGTGTATGTGTCAGGTAGGTAGGTCAGTGTATGTATCAGATAGGTGGGTCAGTGTATGTATCACGTAGGTGGGTCAGTGTATGTGTCAGGTAGGTAGGTTGGTCAGTGTATGTGTCAGGTAGGTAGGTCAGTGTATGTGTCAGGTAGGTAGGTCAGTGTATGCGTCAGGTAGGTAGGTAGGTCAGTGTAAGTGTCAGGTAGGTAGGTCAGTGTATGTATCAGGTAGGTAGGTCAGTGTATGTATCAGGTAGGTGGGTCAGTGTATGTGTCAGGTAGGTAGGTCAGTGTATGTATAAGGTAGGTGGGTCAGTGTATATATCAGGTAGGTGGGTCAGTGTATGTGTCAGGTAGGTAGGTTGGTGTATGTGTCAGGTAGGTAGGTCAATGTATGTATCAGGTAGGTGGGTCAGTGTATGTGTCAGGTAGGTAGGTTGGTCAGTGTATGTGTCAGGTAGGTATGTCAGTGTATGTGTCAGGAAGGTAGGTCAGTGTATGTGTCAGGTAGGTGGGTCAGTGTATGTGTCAGGTAGGTAGGCCAGTGTGTGTCAGGTAGGTAAGTCAATGTATGTGTCAGGTAGGTGGCTAGGTAGGTCAGTTTATGTGTCAGGTAGGTGGGCCAGTGTGTGGGTAAGTGTATGTGTCAGGTAGGTAGGTCAGTTTATGTGTCAGGTAGGTAGGACAGCGTATGTGTCATTTAGGTGGGCCAGTGTGTTGGTCAGTGTATGTGTCAGGTAGGTAGGTCAGTGTATGTGTCAGGTAGGTGAGCCAGTGAGCCATTGTATGGGTCAGGTAAATCATATTATACAAGGGCAGGGCAAAGGGGGTGGAGTCAGGGGCAGAGCCAAGGAGGCGGCAAAATGAGGTTTCGCCTAGGGTGTCAAAAACTTTTGGGGGGGTGCAAACAAACTGAAAAATTCAGAAAAAAACCCCATTAATTGCAGCCTCACTGTACCATCAATCCCAACCACTGTGCCATCAAATGCAGCCACTGTGCCCATCAATGGCCGCCACTGTACCATCAAACGCAGCCACTGTGCCATCAAACGCTGCCACTGTGCCCATCAATTGCCGCCACTGTGCCCATCAATTGCCGCCACTGTGCCATCAAACACAGCCACTGTGCCATCAAACACAGCCATTGAGCCCATCAAATGCAGCCACTGTGCCATCAAACGCAGCCACTGAGCCCATCAAATGCAGCCACTGTGCCATCAAACGCAGCCACTCACTGTGTCCATCAAACGCAGCCACTGTGCCATATCAAATGCTCCCACTGTGCCATATCAAATGCTGCCAGTGTGCCCCCCACCCGCCGTCTGCACTTACCCTGTCTCGGTGGGACAGCCCCTTGATGTTCCTCAATGTCTTCTCCCGTCCTCTCTTCCTGTCCTCTGCTATGATTGGACTTCTGATAGGCGTCCATTCACAGTGCTTGTCATTTCAGCCAATCAGGTGACGGGTAACAGATCCGAGCACCTGATTGGCGGAGAGGTGGTTTAGTGTTAGGAAAGCGAATATTTATTCGCTTTTCTAACACAGCTGAGTGACCTGTGAGCGTCCAGCATAGGGCTCATAGGTCACCTTTTTTTACGCTTATTAGAGCCTATGGCTCTAATCAGGTGCTTCAAAAACACCCCCGCCACTGGAATTCAGGCACCCGGTACCCGAAAAGGTAGGTTCAGTGTATGTGTCAGGTAGGTAGGTCAGTGTATGCATCAGGTAGGTAGGTCAGTGTATGCGTCAGGTAGGTAGGTAGGTCAGTGTAAGTGTGAGGTAGGTAGGTCAGTGTATGTATCAGGTAGGTAGGTCAGTGTATGTATCAGGTAGGTGGGTCAGTGTATGTGTCAGGTAGGTAGGTCAGTGTATGTATCAGATAGGTGGGTCAGTGTATGTATCACGTAGGTGGGTCAGTGTATGTGTCAGGTAGGTAGGTTGGTCAGTGTATGTGTCAGGTAGGTAGGTCAGTGTATGTGTCAGGTAGGTAGGTCAGTGTATGCGTCAGGTAGGTAGGTAGGTCAGTGTAAGTGTCAGGTAGGTAGGTCAGTGTATGTATCAGGTAGGTGGGTCAGTGTATGTGTCAGGTAGGTAGGTCAGTGTATGTATAAGGTAGGTGGGTCAGTGTATATATCAGGTAGGTGGGTCAGTGTATGTGTCAGGTAGGTAGGTTGGTGTATGTGTCAGGTAGGTAGGTCAATGTATGTATCAGGTAGGTGGGTCAGTGTATGTGTCAGGTAGGTAGGTCAGTGTATGCATCAGGTAGGTAGGTCAGTGTATGTGTCAGGAAGGTAGGTCAGTGTATGTGTCAGGTAGGTGGGTCAGTGTATGTGTCAGGTAGGTAGGCCAGTGTGTGTCAGGTAGGTAAGTCAATGTATGTGTCAGGTAGGTGGCTAGGTAGGTCAGTTTATGTGTCAGGTAGGTGGGCCAGTGTGTGGGTAAGTGTATGTGTCAGGTAGGTAGGTCAGTTTATGTGTCAGGTAGGTAGGACAGCGTATGTGTCATTTAGGTGGGCCAGTGTGTTGGTCAGTGTATGTGTCAGGTAGGTGAGCCAGTGAGCCATTGTATGGGTCAGGTAAATCATATTATACAAGGGCAGGGCAAAGGGGGTGGAGTCAGGGGCAGAGCCAAGGAGGCGGCAAAATGAGGTTTCGCCTAGGGTGTCAAAAACCCTTGCACCAGCCCTGATAGTATGTCCTCTGCTAGCTGTTGTGCTCCACCTACCCACCTCAGGGTCACTCCCAGGTCCTGCTGTGACTAAGGGTCAGCAGGAAGAGCCACAGCGGAAAGTAGGGGGGCTGCTATTTCACCAGCCGGAGCAGTCGGCTAAGATCAGGTCAAGCACAACTTTTCAAAGAAAAGTTTACAGTGTTCAAAAACGTCATCTGCCTACCTCTCTGCATCATGATTGTTCTGACATATGGTTTTGTACTGAATGGAACTGCAGATTTTTTTGACATGTGGTTTTCACTAGTTAGAACCTTTGCTATTAAATTTTTTTCATAATATTCTTTGTTTGAATTTGTGACAAGGGTTTACTTTTAATGCATGGTAAAATTAACACAGTAAGGTTTTTTTTTTTTTTTCTGAAATTGAATTTGTATGTTATTTGGCTAGTTTAGATGCTTTTCCTTAGCAGAGCTCGGCATCCTCTAGTTTAAGGCATACTGTATATGTATATTTATTTGATATATTATGGAAAAAAATAACAAATATTCATTTGCATGCATTATTTAGCAACTTTGTCCATACTATAAAGAATTTCTGAAAGTCGTTTTGTTCTTGCACATATGGGGCTGAGTGACTTGTACAAACTCTACAAGGTAATAAAATGAAAGATTAATTTATTTTATAAGATTACCACCCACTATGAACCAGAAACCATACACAGCCACACACTTAACTCCCAGCTGGAGCATTACAGTGCAGACTTTCTAAAAGAATTATTGTTTATTATATTCTACATTAACTTTCCCTTGTGTTCACCTTGAATAGAATGCAATATGGAAATTTCAGAACAAGAAAGGGCAACCTTGCTTAAATATGCTGCATGGGAGTTCCAGTGTTTCTTTGTAGGGATCAAAGTTACCAAAGTCACCAGTTTTTTTCCTTTTTATGACATGCAAAGTTACCAGTTATCAAAGTTACCTCTATGAGCTACTGTTAATTAGCCTCCATTAGTATTAGTCTTTTACTACTCTCTCTAGTACAGGCACATGTTACAGAAGTACATACAATATTCATAACAGGCATATTTTGATGCATGCTATACTAAACTACCTTAAAATAGAAGGTTAGTCATTGGACAGGGGAGTTTTAATAAAAATATTTTTAATGTAAAATGCATTTCAATGTTATCCCATAGTAGATGAGTATTTTTACCTTTTTAATTTAAATCTGAAGTTTCGTGATGTATCATGTATATATATATATATATATATATATATATATATATATATATATATATATTTTTTTTTAGTCAGCACCAAGGACAGTAATTACATGTGTTGATGGCTGCTCTCTTCCTTAAAATCTTCTTTTCTCTGCCCCCTGAATATCCATGCAGCTGTGATTTTCTGGTGCTGCAGGGGTTAATACCAGTGGCTTCACCTTTCATAGGCACTCATCAAAAGTGATGACTATGCCTGCCCTTTCTACCCCCCTGCTCCACTCTTAGAAACCGTACCATCATTTCCCACTATAAAAAGTGTCCTGTGAATGGAGGAGGCAGACTGTTCATACATCGGTCTGCCCTCCATTCATAGAGTGCTTTTCCCTTTTCACTTTTGACAAGTGCCAGCGACAGGTGGAGTCACTTGTATTTACTGCTTCAGAAAAATTGATTAACAACTGAGCAATTGATTAAAGAAAATGCATACATCACCTTTAGTGGCAACCACATGTCAAAGTCATCAGTAAATATAGGGATATAGGCACCGAAACGTACAGTATCTCACAAAAGTGAGTACACCCCTCACATTTTTGTAAATATTTTATTATATCTTTTCATGTGATAAGACAATGTAAAGTAGTGAGTGTAGAGCTTGTAAAACAGTGTGAATTTGCTGTCCTCTCATAAAAACTCAACACACAGCCATTAATGTCTAAACCACTGGCGACAAAAGTGAGTACACCCCTAAGTGAAAATTATCCATTTTCCCTCCCCGATATCATGTGACTCGTTAGTGTTACAAGGTCTCAGGCGTGAATGAGTGTTGTCGTTCTCACTCTCTCATAATGGTCACTGGAAGTTCAACATGGCACCTCATGTCAAAGAAATATCTGAGGATCTGAAGAAAAGAATTGTTGCTTTACATAAAGATGGCCTAGGCTATAAGAAGATTGCCAAGACCCTGAAACTGAGCTGCAGCACGGAGGCCAAGATCATACAGCAATTTAACAGGACAGGTTCCATTCAGAACAGGCCTCATCATGGTCGACCAAAGAAGTAGAGTGCACATGCTCAGCATCATATCCAGAGGTTGTCTTTGGGAAATAGATGTATGAGTGCTGCCAGCATTGCTGCAAAGGTTGAAGGGGTGGGGGGTCAGCCTGTCAGTGCTCAGACCACACGCCACACAATGCATCAAATTGGTCTGCATGACTGTCGCCCCAGAAGGAAGCCTCTTCTAAAGATGATGTACAAGAAAGCCTGCAAACAGTTTGCTGAAGACAAGCAGACCAATGACATGGATTACTGGAACCATGTCCTGTGGTCTGACGAGACCAAGATAAACTTATTTGGTTCAGATGGTGTCAAGTGTGTGTGTGGTGGCAACCAGGTGAGGAGTACAAAGACAAGTGTGTCTTGCCTACAGTCAAGCATGGTGGTGGGAGTGTCATGGTCTGGGGCTGAATGAGTGCTGCCGGCACTGGGGAGCTACAGTTCATTGAGGGAACCATAAATGCCAACATGTACTGTGACATACTGAAGCAGAGCATGATCCCCTCCCTTCAGAGACTGGGCCACAGGGCAGTATTCCAGCATGATAACAACCTCAAATATACCTCCAAGATGACCACTGTCTTGCAAAAGAAGCTGAGGGTAAAGGTGATGGACTGGCCAAGCATGTCTCCAGACCTAAACCCTATTGAGCATCTGTGGGACATCCTGAAATGGAAGATCGAGGAGCGCATCTCCGTGATGTCTTCATGGAGAAGTGAAAGAGGACTCCAGTAGCAACCTGTGAAGCTCTGGTGAACTCCATGCCCAAGGGGGTTAAGGCAGTACTGGAAAAGAATGGTGGCCACAGAAAATAATGACACTTTAGACCCAATTTGGGCATTTACACTTAGGGGTGTACTCACTTTTGTTGCCAGCGGTTTAGACATTAATGGCTCTGTGTTGAGTTATTTTGAGGGGACAGCACATTTACATTGTTATACAAGTTGTACACTCACTACTTTACATTGTAGCAAAGTCTCATTTTTTCAGTGTTGTCACGTGAAAAGATACAATAAAATATTTACAAAAATGTGAGGAGTGTACTCACTTTTGTGAGATACTGTACATGCATAATCAGCTTTTCCTGATGCATCATGGCAGCACACACTGGGTTGTGACTCGACCCCCACAACCTGACAGGAATTGTTAACTATGAATTTGAAGGAGAAGCACCCCACTTCATTCTCTTTTTTAATCCTCACCTGACAAGATTGAGATGGACTTCACACCTCTTACCACAATCACCCCTCCAGGTTAAGCCTCTCCTGGTTGGAAGTCTTTCCTGTGCAGTCTCTAAAGGAGCCTTTGCGGAGAGCACCCCAATCTGGTGGTCTTGGGGGCACACCTTCTGGCATTTTTACAAGCTTTAAAGAAGCTAATTTATCACAGTGGCCTCCTACCTTTACTTTCTGCACCAGGTGCTGTCAAATTTGTTTTTTTTTTCTCTTTCCAGGCCATGCTGGGCCCTGTACTTCCCCGAGAGACCTCTCTATCATGGCGGCCTTGTCCTTCCCGGCATTCTGGACATGCGCCGGTGGAAGTGAGGTAACCCGGCGGGTCATCCTGCCCTTCTCCAAGACGGCGTGGGTGCCGGCGGACCGATTCCGCGCATGCATGATCGCATCATTTCTGCCGCGATGGCGGCGCCGGTTTTGAAAACCCGTAATAATGTCAGGGAGAGCTGATGGCTTACAAACGACATTTCTCTCAGGTTTTTCGTTATCCCCCTCAGTCTCAGGTATGTACCTACTCTGTACCTTACTGCGTATTATTGCTGATATTGCCTGCTCGTCTGTACTATCTACATCCTTCTTCTTAGATACCTTTACTGCACACTGATCATGGAAGCCACTGCCCAGGCAGACCACCCTCAACATGAAAGGTAAGAGGTGTCACTCTTTAATGGGTAAGTAGTGAAGAGGAAAAAAGAGAGCTTGTTCCCATCCTCTCCACCCTAACAATCCCCAATTTTTGTCTTAAAGGGCTGCCTATCACATTGAAGAACCAATAGGGAGGCTAGGGTAACAAAGGGGAGCAAAGCTAAGTCCAGATGTTCAGGAAAAGTTAGATTTGCACACTGCTGTATATTCTGGTGTCTACTAACTGTTTTTACATGTGCTTTGCATTGGTTGCGTCTTCTTACAAAATATGCAAATCCTAACTGGATGACATTTAGGCTGTTAAAGCACTAACAATTTTTCCCTTTTATCTTTTACAATATTACTTCTGCAATAACATTAAGCTGTAAAAGAATACATGCGATATTAATTATTTGGGTTTACATTTACTTTAACTGCTTGCCGACCAGCCGCCATCAATATACTGCGGCAGGATGGCACGGCTGCGCGAATCACCGTAGACGTACGTCGACTGCTTTAAGTGTGCATGGCCGGCGGGCGCGATGTCCGACGGCGACCCGCATTTGCTCCTCAGAGAGCCAGAACGGGGATCTGTCAATGCAAACAGACAGATCTCCATTCTATCAGGGAAGTAGAGAGAGATCTGCTGTTCCCAGTAATCAGGAACAGCGATCTCCCTCTACTCCTTGTCAGTACACTCCCCCCACAGTTAGAAACAACTCCCTAGGGAACACTTAACCTCTTGATCGCCCCTAGTATTAACCCCTTCCATGCCAGTGACACTTATACAGTGTGTCAGGAAATGCTCTACAGAAGGAATCCTGCTGCTGGTGCACATTTGCGAGCACCGTTGCGTGTGCGCGTGAATCTTGGTGCCAGTTGAGCTATTTAAACAGGACTTGTAAACAGAGCCAGTGCTGTCTGATCTGCAGCTCTCCCAAGACCCTTGTTACCTGTAACCTGCCTTAGAGATCTGTTTCTCTGTTTGACCCGGCTTGCGTTGACTCTTCCTGTCTTCTGCCGGCATCCGACCCCGGCTTATTCATGACTTCGCTCCTGCCTGCTCATTTGATCAACACGCTGTCCGCCTGTTACCGACTTGGCCTGTACCCCAGTCTGCCTTGGACTTTGCACTTTTCCTTACATCTTAAACCTGTGTATGACCCAGTGTGCCTGTGCCTGTCTGTGCTCCATATCTCTCAGGGCTGGTCCGCTCTGGGCTGCCACTAGCATCCAGGTGTCCAGTATCCAGATATTCACTGATCCAGCTCCAAGACTGCCTGCTGTCCAAACTGCTCACCTCACGGGTCGTCATCCCTGTGGCATCAGGAATTCTGGAGCAGTTCCTCTGACAACCAACCTGCCAGGCACTCATACCATTCTGCACTCCCAGGTCCCCTGTCTGCTCTATCAGGGGCCGCGAGTGAGATATGTAAGGGAGGCCTTCAGGCTCATCCACAAGGTACGTGGGAACATGACACAGTGGCTATTTTTATCTCTGATCGCTGTATAGATGTCAATAGTCCCAAAAAAGTGTCAAAAGTGTCTGATCTGTCCGCCACAATGTCGCAGTCTCGCTAAAAATCACTGATCACCGCCATTACTAGAAAAAACAATTAATAATAAAAATGCCATAAATATGTCCCCTATTTTTCAAATGCCATAACTTTTGCACAAACCAATCAACATACACTTATTGCAATTTTTTAACAAAAATATGTAGAATACATATTGGCCTAAACTGATGAAGAAATTTGTTTTTTTTATTGTTTGGGATATATATTATAGCAAATAGTAAAAAATATTGTGTTTTTTCAAAATTGTTGCTCTTTTTTTGTTTATAACACACAAAATAAAAACTGCAGAGGTAATCAAATACCACCAAAAGAAAGCTCTATTTATGGGAAAAAAAGGCACAAATTTTGTTTGTGTACCACGTTGCACGTCTGCGCAATTGTCAGTTAAAGTGAGGCAGTGCCGTTTCACAAACAATGGCCTGGTCATTAAGGGGGTAAATCCTTCCATTCCTTAAATGGTTAAGAAATATAGAATCACCTTCCAGGTGATATGACAAATGTAATTAGGAGTAAAAAAATGACTTTTTTTTATCAACAATTAAAATGATCTTGGACTCTTTTATCTGATTTTAGTCTGCTGGTCCGTCCTGTATTTTCTGTATTCCTATACAGCTCAATGGCACATATACCATGTATTATATTATTATTAGTATTATATTTAAAACTGACTGACAAACTGACAAAAGTTGTACCTTTGAAAAAAAAAAATGTAACAACTATTTTATATACAGTACATGAGTTATCAAAGATAACTAAAACATTATGTTAATAAAAGTTATACAAATAACTTTTGTATATGTCACCCCTCTCCTCACATAGAGCTCAAGTAGTCTCTATGACTTCTAAATTAGGTAGTTATCCGCTACACATATACATAGTCTAGGAAATAACTGCCTATTCAATAACATAAAAAAAATAACATAAATATTATTAATGATAGAAGGAAAAAAAGACTGTGTTCCCACTTAAATAGAAACTGAACCCAATTTATTCTTCAAGGAAAGCAGGGTGGCCATTGTGGATTTAGAATGTTGGGTAGATAATTCTGGCATAGATAGTATTGGGCTTTTTCTAAAAATCCCCAAAAATATAATTATCATCTATATTTTTTTATATTCTTTGTGCTTAGTATGTAAATATATTAAACTTTTTTTTTAAATGACTAAGTACTTCCCTTGCTAAAAACAACAGGATATAATACTCATTAGAACAAGACTAAAGTAAGTGGTTTAAGGGCAAAGGGAGGACAGACTAAATAGCTAATTTATATCAAATTAATATTTCCACTACGTATTAAGGATAGATTAAGACATCCTACTGATTTATTTATGTTTTAGGAAAATAAGAATAATTCAACTTGTCTATGTTCTATACAGGCTTGTTAATTTTAATCAAATTCAGAACGAAAACATAATGTACTTGCCTAATTTTATTCTGCGAAATTAAACCAGTTATGTTTTGTGCTATTTTTCATTAAGTTGATTAAATGGAATGTTTTTAAATTCCCATTAACCTTTGTAGAGCAGACAGTAATGGCAAAAAAAATCCCAAAGGAGCCTTTAAGTAGCATCAAATAGAGCCTATTTGTGTTTGGTGCATTATTTTGCATTTTGTGTAATTCTAAAACATTCCTTAATGTTTCTTGTCCATATTTTCTCATTTAAAGGAATGGTAAATATCTCCAACATATTCTCTTTCAACTATCAACAGCAGTGGTGCAGATGAGTTAGAACTGGTGTGCGCTGGAATTTGAACTTGGTTTTCAATGCATTTCTCAAGCATTTGCAATGTGTGTGTATCATGTTCTTGCCATGCTTTTACCATGCATCCAATTTTCAGAGAATGTGGGGGGGGGGGGGGGGGGGGGGGGAACAAATGGCTATATATATAATGTAATCCAGAGAGGTGAAATGTAAGCTTAGTATCATATGGAAAAATATATTCCAGAAAGGATGGGGAGAACAGAAATATAATATTATATGGAGAGGGGGAAACAAGAGCACAGCAATTTATGGAGAATACATTCTACAGAGGAATGGGAAAACAGGAACATAGAAATATATGGAAAATATACTCCAGAGGGAAATGGGAAAGAAAGTAGCACAGTAATATAAGGAGTGGATATCCAGAGTGGAGTGATAAAACAGGAGCATAGAAATGTATGGAGAATTAACTCCATAAAGGGGGGAAATGAAGCATAGCAATTTGTGAAGAATGAAATCCAGAGAGGTGAAACAGCAGCAATAAATAACAATATATATAACAATATATGGAGAAATTGCACCAGAGAGGAATTTATAGGGAATGTAGTCCAGAGGTGAGTGGAACTACAGGAACATACTGTATACATGGAAGGTACACTCAAGAGAGAGGAGGGAAAAAGGAACTTAGGAATATATGGAGACCGCACTGTAGAAAGGGAAAACATGAATTCGGGAACATGGAGGAAGCCACGGGAGGGGTTAAAGTCTACTCCCATCACCATAATTTGGAAACAAAGATTTTGTTCCCTGTTTGTTGGAAATGTTCATCCAATGAGATGTAGGGGTGGCCCTCAGAAGGAGTCAGAGAGGATTGGACATTCAGAAGAGAATATGTGAAACCCATACTGATTGACCCATGGAAGCTAGGGGTAAAGGCTGGCTAATGTCTGTAGAAGAATTGGATAGAGTCCCAGTTGTCCCACTCAGAACCCACTGAGTGCAGCAGTACGTAGTTTGGGCACTGTCAGGAACTTGATGGTCACGATACTGCAGTGACCCATAGACGCACAGAAGTGCACTGGCGCAGACTTACCTGTACCTATCCAGCTGTGAATAAACATGTACCAGTGAACATGCGTGTATGAAGAAGAATGCACTCACGATCGTGAACGGATGAGCGCATGCATGCACGTTAGCCATTTATATTGGCGCCCAGTGGCCTATATAAGTGCAGTAGCTGCACTAGTCCTTTACTGTTTGATATGCAGCTACTCTTGTGTTCCTTGCATCTCATCCTGTTGATTCCTGTGTTTGACCCGGCTTTCCCCTGACTTCACTTGATCGCTAACTTCCTTGACCTTGGCTTGTTCTGGACTTTGCTCTGCCTTCTGATATCCACCCGATCCTGTGTTGTCAAACCCTGCCTGTCTCCTGACGACCCTTTGGTGGTTGTCTATGCCTGCATCTTCCCCTTTGTTACCGACCTGGCTTGTCCGAACACGCATCCAGGCCCTACTGCTATCTGCCAACCAGAGGTCCGCTGTCTGTTGTCTTCAGTTCCAGCTTACCATCCAGCTCTGGTGAACAAATCTACCGTTCACCTCTTCATCCAGCGGAGAGATCACACAGGC
The DNA here is from genome assembly GCF_042186555.1 of Aquarana catesbeiana. Classification (NCBI taxonomy): domain Eukaryota; kingdom Metazoa; phylum Chordata; class Amphibia; order Anura; family Ranidae; genus Aquarana; species Aquarana catesbeiana. Next base: position 309,976,847 of record NC_133324.1, read on the forward strand.
ACCTGTACCTCACCGCATTCGTGCGGCCACTGTCGCAACATCAGTGGTTCTCAAGTCGGGGCTGTACAAGAGGCCTCCTTCTGCACGTCAGGCTCAGCCACAAGGTACGTGACAAGCACACTGGCTGAGTAGATGGCTCTATGTATGTGTCATGTTTACCCCCCTCAGTGCATGTAACAATGAAACACAGTCACTGTAAATGTTACTGAACTGTAGCAGAAAAAAATGGGGTCTCCTGCCCTGCCAGTCAGGGCTGTGCTATGTGGCAGAGATATCTAAATATCAAAACTAAAAGGACAAAAATACAAATTATTTGGCAGGTAAAAGTATATAAGTATTTCCTTCTTTTTACTTGCCTAGAATTCAGCTTTAAAAGTTAATACTATAGGTATAGTTACTTATTTTTAGAAGTTACAGATAAATGTGTGTCTAAGCCCTTCTATCTTCCCCATTTTTGCTGTCACATTCAGTACTTTTCTTCTGCCATTCCTACCACCAGCAATGAGATGTAGTCGCTCAATTTTGATTGATTGATTCAGGAGAGGCAGCTAGAACACATTGCACACTGACATAAAGTCCCAACAACAATATGTTTGAATTTTGGCATTGCTTTGTAGGTTTTCTAAATTTGAAAATCATAAAACCATGATAAATGACATGTCGCTTCTTAAAAGTAAAATGGCACCAAAAGGACCATTCTTTTTTGTGCTTCATTATTTTATTCTTTTATACTCCAGATAACAGTTGCCAAGTGATGGATAAATAAATACACAACTAAATAAATAAATAGATTTACATAAATATACAGGAAAGATAGATATATAGATGGATCGACAGATAAATAGATACAGTAGACAGACAGACAGACAGACAGACAGACAGACAGACAGACAGACAGACAAGAGAGTGTGACAGGAGTCCAGGAAAAACAACTGGTCTTGTCCAGAATGGGGGATATATTTGTCCCAGGTTCAAGCCGTATACAGTTGCGGTATTGCAGTTTCACAGCATCTCTATGGGGTTAAGGTCTGAGCGCTGACTGGGCCACTCCAAAAGGCACATTTTCTTTTTCTGAGGTGGAGTTACTTTGGTGCTTAGAGTCATTGTCCTGCTGCATCACCTAACTTCTACTAAGCGTCAGCTGATGGACGGCCACCCTGACATTATCCTGTAGGATATTATGGTGAACTTGGGAATTCATTTTCCCCTTGATGATGACAAGTGATCCGGGCCCTGAAGCAGTGAAACAAGCTTAAATTATGAAGTTCCCTCCACCATACTTCACTGTTGGGATGATGTTTTGATGTTGGTAAGCTGTTCATTTTTTGTGCCATAGATAGTGCTTAGAATTCTTCCCAAACAATCCAACTTTTGTTTCATCAGTCCACAAAATAATTTCCCAGTAGCAGAGTGGTCTGCCAAGGTGCCCTTTGGCAACCTTCAGGCATGCAGCCTTGTTTCTTGGAGAGCAGCATCTTCCTCCATGGTGTTCTGCCATGAACAACCTGCCTGTTCAAAGACTTATGTATGGTAGACCCATGAACAGGGATATTTGCCAGTTCCAGTAATGTTTTCAAGCCTTTAGCTTTTACTTGTGGTTTCTTCTTTACCTCATTGAGGACTGTGCCTTGGGAGCAGTGGCGGCTGGTGCTCCAAATTTTTTTGGGGGGCGCAAACAAACTGAAAAATTCAGAAAAATACTAAAAAAAACCCACTGTGCCCATCAAAAGCAGCCACTGTGCCATCAATTGCAGCCACTGTGCCCATCAAATGCAGCCACTGGGACCATCAAATGCAGCCACTGTGCCCATCAAATGCAGCCACTGTGCCATCAAATGCAGCCACTGTACCCACAATTGCAGCCACTGTGCCATCAAACGCAGCCACTGTGCCATCAATTGCAGCCACTGTGCCATCAAATGCAGCCACTGTGCCATCAATTGCTGCCACTGCGCCATCAAATGCAGCCACTGTGCCATCAATTGCAGCCACTGTGCCATCAAATGCAGCCACTGTGCCCATCAATTGCAGCCACTGTGCCATTAAATGCAGCCACTGTGCCCATCAATTGTAGCCACTGTGCCAGCAAATGCAGCCACTGTGCTCATCAAATGCTGCCACTGTGCCCATCAAATGCCGCCAATGTGCCCATCAAATGCCACCACTGTGCCCATCAAATGCCGCCATTGTGCCCATCAAATGCCACCAATGTGCCCATCAAATGCCACCATCGTGCCCCATCAAATGCAGCCCCTGTGACCCCCGCCTGCCGCTGTCTGACCAGCACTTACCCCACCTTGGTGGTGGGTCAGGCAGCAGTGAGCTGTGTCCTCCGTGTGTCTCTTCTTCCTGCTAGGCATCCAGTAACAGCGCCTAGCTAACACACCTGGGTGGGCTCTGAGCGCAATATTCTGTGCTCTGAGTCCACCTTTTTTGAAGCCTATTAGAGCCTATGGAGCCTATTAGAGATTGTGGTTCTAATGAGGTGCTTAAAAAAAAACACCCCCGCCACTGTAATTCAGGCGCCCGGCGTCCTAAAAGGGGCCAGATGCTTGGTGGCGGCGGCAGCCATGGATAGATTCATGCAATGCATGAATCTATCCATTGTACATAAAGGGGGGGCTGGAGAGAGGGGGCGGCGCCTGTGTGCCCTTAATGGATGGGCCGCCCCTGCTTGGGAGTCATCTTGGCTGGGTGCCAACTTCTAAGAAGAATAGCAACAGTAGAAAACTGTATCCATTTATAGACAATTGGTCTAATTGTCAACTGATGGATGCCTAAACACTTTGAGATTGCTTTATATTCCTTTTCAGCCTTATGCAGATCAATTACTCTTGATTGTATGTCTTTAGTGAGGTCCTTTTTACAAGGCAAGGTTCACAGCAGCTGATGCTATTTATAAACAGTAATCTTAAAATGTTTGAATGTCTTTTATCAATCAAAGTAGCTCTAAACCACACCTCAAAACCTTTTTAACCACTTGACGACCGCCTCACGCCGATGTACGTCGGCAAAGTGGCACGGACAGGCAAAATCACGTACAGGGTACGTGATTTGCCTTCCGCGGGTGGGGGGTCCGATCGGACCCCCCCCGGTGCCCGAGGCGGTCGTCTTTTGTCCAGCGGCGATCGGTGATGAGGGGGAGACCATCCGTTCGTGGCCCCCCCCTCGCGATCGCCGCCGGCCAATGAGAACACTCCTTTGCTGCTGTATGCTAAACAGCAGCAAAGGAAGTGATGTCATCTCCCCTCGGGTCGGTATTTTCCGTTCCGGCCCGAGGAGAGAAGACATCTATGTGAGTGCACCAACACACACACACACAGTAGAACATGCCAGGCATACAAAACACCCCGATCCCCCCCCCGATCGCCCCCCGATCCCCCCCCAATCACCCCCCCCCCCCTGTCACAAACTGACACCAGCAGTTTTTTTTTGTTTTTTTTTTTTTTTTTTTCTGATTACTGCATAGTGTCAGTTTGTGACAGTTACAGTGTTGGGACAGTGAGTATTACCCCCCTTTAGGTCTAGGGTACCCCCCTAACCCCCCCTAATAAAGTTTTAACCCCTTGATCACCCCCTGTCACCAGTGTCACTAAGCGATCATTTTTCTGATCGCTGTATTAGTGTCGCTGGTGACGCTAGTTAGTGAGGTAAATATTTAGGTTCGCCGTCAGCGTTTTATAGCGTCAGGGACCCCCATATACTACCTAATAAATGTTTTAACCCCTTGATTGCCCCCTAGTTAACCCTTTCACCACTGATCACCGTATAACCGTTACGGATGACGCTGGTTAGTTCGTTTATTTTTTATAGTGTCAGGGCACCCGCCGTTTATTACCAAATAAAGGTTTAGCCCCCTGATCGCCCGGCGGTGATATGCGTCGCCCCAGGCAGCGTCAGATTAGCGCCAGTACCGCTAACACCCACGCATGCAGCATACGCCTCCCTTAGTGGTATAGTATCTGATCGGATCAATATCTGATCCGATCAGATCTATACTAGCGTCCCCAGCAGTTTAGGGTTCCCAAAAACGCAGTGTTAGCGGGATCAGCCCAGATACCTGCTAGCACCTGCGTTTTGTGCCTCCGCCCAGCCCACCCAAGTGCAGTATCGATCGATCACTGTCACTTACAAAACACTAAACGCATAACTGCAGCGTTCGCAGAGTCAGGCCTGATCCCTGCGATCGCTAACAGTTTTTTTGGTAGCATTTTGGTGAACTGGCAAGCACCAGCCCCAGGCGTCAGGTTAGCGCCAGTACCGCTAACACCCACGCACGCAGCATACGCCTCCCTTAGTGGTATAGTATCTGAACGGATCAATATCTGATCCGATCAGATCTATACTAGCGTCCCCAGCAGTTTAGGGTTCCCAAAAACGCAGTGTTAGCGGGATCAGCCCAGATACCTGCTAGCACCTGCGTTTTGCCCCTCCGCCCGGCCCAGCCCAGCCCACCCAAGTGCAGTATCGATCGATCACTGACACTTACAAAACACTAAACGCATAACTGCAGCGTTCGCAGAGTCAGGCCTGATCCCTGCGATCGCTAACAGTTTTTTTTGTAGCGTTTTGGTGAACTGGCAAGCACCAGCCCCAGGCAGCGTCAGATTAGCGCCAGTACCGCTAACACCCACGCACGCACCGTACACCTCCCTTAGTGGTATAGTATCTGATCGCATCAATATCTGATCCGATCAGATCTATACTAGCGTCACCAGCAGTTTAGGGTTCCCAAAAACGCAGTGTTAGCGGGATCAGCCCAGATACCTGCTAGCACCTGCGTTTTGCCCCTCCGCCCGGCCCGGCCCAGCCCACCCAAGTGCAGTATCGATCGATCACTGACACTTACAAAACACTAAACGCATAACTGCAGCGTTCGCAGAGTCAGGCCTGATCCCTGCGATCGCTAACGTTTTTTGGTAGCGTTTTGGTGAACTGGCAAGCACCAGCGCCCTAGTACACCCCGGTCGTAGTCAAACCCGCACTGCAGTAACACTTGGTGACGTGGCGAGTCCCATAAGTGCAGTTGAAGCTGGTGAGGTGGCAAGCACAAGTAGTGTCCCGCTGCCACCAAGAAGACAAACACAGGCCCGTCGTGCCCATAATGCCCTTCCTGCTGCATTCGCCAATCCTAATTGGGAACCCACCGCTTCTGCAGCGCCCGTACTTCCCCCATTCACATCCCCAACCAAATGCAGTCGGCTGCATGAGAGGCATTTTCTTTATGTCCTCCCGAGTACCCCTACCCAACGAACCCCCCAAAAAAGATGTCGTGTCTGCAGCAAGCGCTGATATAGGCGTGACACCCGCTATTATTGTCCCTCCTGTCCTGACAATCCTGGTCTTTGCATTGGTGAATGTTTTGAACGCTACCATTCACTAGTTGAGTATTAGCGTAGGGTACAGCATTGCACAGACTAGGCACACTTTCACAGGGTCTCCCAAGATGCCATCGCATTTTGAGAGACCCGAACCTGGAACCGGTTACCGTTATAAAAGTTAGTTACAAAAAAAGTGTAAAAAAAAAAAAAAATATGAAATAAAAAAAAATAGTTGTTGTTTTATTGTTCTCTCTCTCTCTATTCTCTCTCTCTATTGTTCTGCTCTTTTTTACTGTATTCTATTCTGCAATGTTTTATTGTTATTGTTATTGTTATTATGTTTTATCATGTTTGTTTTTCAGGTGTGTAATTATTTACACTTTACTGTGCTTTATTGTTAACCATTGTTAACCATTTTTTTGTCTTCAGGTACGCCATTCACGACTTTGAGTGGTTATACCAGAATGATGCCTGCAGGTTTAGGTATCATCTTGGTATCATTCTTTTCAGCCAGCGGTCGGCTTTCATGTAAAAGCAATCCTAGCGGCTAATTAGCCTCTAGACTGCTTTTACAAGCCGTGGGAGGGAATGCCCCCCCCCCACCGTCTTCCGTGTTTTTCTCTGGCTCTCCTGTCTCAACAGGGAACCTGAGAATGCAGCCGGTGATTCAGCCAGCTGACCATAGAGCTGATCAGAGACCAGAGTGGCTCCAAACATCTCTATGGCCTAAGAAACCGGAAGCTACGAGTATTTCATGACTTAGATTTCGCCGGATGTAAATAGCGCCATTGGGAAATTGGGGAAGCATTTTATCACACCGATCTTGGTGTGGTCAGATGCTTTGAGGGCAGAGGAGAGATCTAGGGTCTAATAGACCACAATTTTTTCAAAAAAGAGTACCTGTCACTACCTATTGCTATCATAGGGGATATTTACATTCCCCGAGATAACAATAAAAATGATTAAAAAAAAAAATATGAAAGGAACAGTTTAAAAGTAAGATTAAAAAAGCAAAAAAATAATAAAGAAAAAAAAAAAAACACCCCTGTCGCCCCCTGCTCTCGCGCTAAGGCGAACGCAAGCGGCGGTCTGTCGTCAAACATAAACAGCAATTGCACCATGCATGTGAGGTATCACCGCGAAGGCCAGATCGAGTGCAGTAATTTTTCCAGTAGACCTCCTCTGTAAATCTAAAGTGGTAACCTGTAAAGGCTTTTGAAGGCTTTTAAACATGTATTTATTTTGTTGCCACTGCACGTTTGTGCGCAATTTTAAAGCATGTCATGTTTGGTATCCATGTACTCGGCCTAAGATCATCTTTTTTATTTCATCAAACATTTGGGCAATATAGCGTGTTTTAGTGCATTAAAATTAAAAAAAGTGTGTTTTTTCCCCAAAAAATGCGTTTGAAAAATCGCTGCGCAATTACTGTGTGAAAAAAAAAAATGAAACACCCACCATTTTAATCTGTAGGGCATTTGCTTTAAAAAAATATATAATGTTTGGGGGTTCAAAGTAATTTTTTTGCAAAAAAAAAAAACTTTTTCATGTAAACAATAAGTGTCAGAAAGGGCTTTGTCTTCAAGTGGTTAGAAGAGTGGGTGATGTGTGACATAAGCTTCTAAATGTTGTGCATAAAATGCCAGGACAGTTCAAAACCCCCCCAAATGACCCCATTTTGGAAAGTAGACACCCCAAGCTATTTGCTGAGAGGCATGTCGAGTCCATGGAATATTTTATATTGCGACACAAGTTGCGGGAAAGAGACAAATTTTTTTTTTTTTTTTTGCACAAAGTTGTCACTAAATGATATATTGCTCAAACATGCCATGGAAATATGTGAAATTACACCCCAAAATACATTCTGCTGCTTCTCCTGAGTACGGGGATACCACATGTGTGAGACTTTTTGGGAGCCTAGCCGCGTACGGGACCCCGAAAACCAAGCACCGCCTTCAGGCTTTCTAAGGGCGTGAATTTTTGATTTCACTCTTCACTGCCTATCACAGTTTCGGAGGCCATGGAATGCCCAGGTGGCACAAAACCCCCCCAAATGACCCCATTTTGGAAAGTAGACACCCCAAGCTATTTGCTGAGAGGTATAGTGAGTATTTTGCAGACCTCACTTTTTGTCACAAAGTTTTGAAAATTGAAAAAAGAAAAAAAAAAAATGTTTTTTCTTGTCTTTCTTCATTTTCAAAAACAAATGAGAGCTGCAAAATACTCACCATGCCTTTCAGCAAATAGCTTGGGGTGTCTACTTTCCAAAATGGGGTCATTTGGGGGGGTTTTGTGCCACCTGGGCATTCCATGGCCTCCGAAACTGTGATAGGCAGTAAAGAGTGAAATCAAAAATTTTCACCCTTAGAAATCCTGAAGGCAGTGATTGGTTTTCGGGGTCCAGTACGCGGCTAGGCTCCCAAAAAGTCCCACACATGTGGTATCCCCATACTCAGGAGAAGCAGCTAAATGTATTTTGGGGTGCAATTCCACATATGCCCATGGCCTGTGTGAGCAATATATCATTTAGTGACAACTTTATGAAAAAAAAAAAAAAAAAAAAAAAAAAAGTGTCACTTTCCCGCAACTTGTGTCAAAATATAAAATATTCCATGGACTCAATATGCCTCTCAGCAAATAGCTTGGGGTGTCTACTTTCCAAAATGGGGTCATTTTGGGGGGTTTTGTGCCACCTGGGCATTCCATGGCCTCCGAAACTGTGATAGGCAGTGAAGAGTGAAAGCAAAAATTTACACCCTTAGAAATCCTGAAGGCGGTGATTGGTTTTCGGGGCCCCGTACGCGGCTAGGCTCCCAAAAAGTCCCACACATGTGGTATCCCCATACTCAGGAGAAGCAGCTAAATGTATTTTGGGGTGCAATTCCACATAGGCCCATGGCCTGTGTGAGCAATATATCATTTAGTGACGACTTTTTGTAAATATTTTTTTTTTTTTTGTCATTTTTCAATCACTTGGGACAAAAAAAATAAATATTCAATGGGTTCAACATGCCTCTCAGCAATTTCCTTGGGGTGTCTACTTTCCAAAATGGGGTCATTTGGGGGGGGTTTGTACTGCCCTGCCATTTTAGCACCTCAAGAAATGACATAGGCAGTCATAAACTAAAAGCTGTGTAAATTCCAGAAAATGTACCCTAGTTTGTAGACGCTATAACTTTTGCGCAAACCAATAAATATACGCTTATTGACATTTTTTTTACCAAAGACATGTGGCCGAATACATTTTGGCCTAAATGCATGACTAAAATTTAGTTTATTGGATTTTTTTTATAACAAAAAGTAGAAAATATCATTTTTTTTCAAAATTTTCGGTCTTTTTCCGTTTATAGCGCAAAAAATAAAAACCGCAGAGGTGATCAAATACCATCAAAAGAAAGCTCTATTTGTGGGAAGAAAAGGACGCAAATTTCGTTTGGGTACAGCATTGCATGACCGCGCAATTAGCAGTTAAAGCGACGCAGTGCCAAATTGGAAAAAGACCTCTGGTCCTTAGGCAGCATAATGGTCCGGGGCTCAAGTGGTTAATTACACCACACTTGTACACTTACCAGATGACCATGACCTCTCTGGAAAGAGTATGGTCAAAATGCGCTTTCCCCCCAAGGGGTTATTAATCCTAGGCAGCTGCTTTTCCACTCCAGGATAATTATCGTAATAAAACGGAAGAGAGAGAACTTTAATGCCCCGTACACACGGTCGGATTTTCCGATGGAAAATGTCCGATCGGAGCGTGTTGTCGGAAATTCCGACCGTGTGTGGGCTCCATCGGACATTTTCCATCGGATTTTCCGACACACAAAGTTGGAGAGCAGGAGATAAAATTTTCCGACAACAAAATCCGTTGTCGGAAATTCCGATCGTGTGTACACAAATCCGACGGGCAAAGTGCCACGCATGCTCAGAATAAATAAAGAGATGAAAGCTATTGGCCACTGCCCCGTTTATAGTCCCGACGTACGTGTTTTACGTCACCGCGTTCAGAACGATCGGATTTTCCGACAACTTTGTGTGACCGTGTGTATGCAAGACAAGTTTGAGCCAACATCTGTCGGAAAAAATCCTAGGATTTTGTTGTCGGAATTTCCGAACAAAATCAGACCGTGTGTACGCCCTATAATAGTGTAAAAATTTTATTTATATGCACATACATTATAAAGTACATTCCACTTGCACCCGGGTTGAATTGCTTTTGCATAACCGCTTGCTCCTCTATCTCTCAGTGTGAGCAGAGACCATCCTCAATACTCACCACTCCCAGTTGTCAGGCTCCCAGCACAATTAGCTTCCTGTTTCCCGCCCTGACGTACGTTTCATCACATGATATCTTCAGGAGGCGTTACAGGAAGCTCTTTACCTACTCTCCATTTATCTTCCACATTTGCACATTACAATTTATAATATATATATATATATATATATATATATATATATATATATATATATATAACTTATAAGCTGCTGCCTAGGATTATTACCCCTTGGGGGAAAAGCGCATTTTGAGCATACTCTTTCCGGAGAGGTCAATGTGGTGGTGATGCACAGTGGAGGATAAGACACACAGAAAAGAATATGTGTATACAATTGTTTGGCACTTTGAGAGCAGAGCTCTTTGAAAAGTGACATCACTGATTGATTTAAAGAGAAACAGCATCTGAAATCAAGTGGACACTTTGTGCTAAACATGTTACATTTTGCCATGCTGGGCAAAGTGAGAGTAATAATCTAGGTCTATTGTTTATGGTTATCTCTAAACTGGTGACCTGTAGGGGTGTTGAAGGCATCGCCTATGAAAAAAATTAGGATAATGAAATTTTACAGGCACACACAATTTTGAGGCTTGACAAGTTGGGTATCTGTTTACTCATCCTTACCTCATTGTTTATATTTTACCAACATTTTGGGTAATATATTGTGTTTGTGTGTGCTAAAATTAACTTTAGTGTTTTCTTTTTTATTGACATACACTTGATAAACTTGACACTACTGCCCTGTACACACGATAGGATTTTCCGATGGAAAATGTGTGATAGGACCTTGTTGTCAGAAATTCCGACCGTATGTAGGCTCCATCACACATTTTCCATAGGAATTTTCTGACACACAAAGCTTGAGAGCTTGCTATAAAATTTTCCGACAACAAAATCCGTTGTCAGAAATTCCAATCGTGTGTACACAAATCCGACGCACAAAGTGCCACGCATGCTCAGAATAAATTAAGAGACGAAAGCTATTGGCTACTGCCCCGTTTATAGTCCAGACGTATGTGTTGTACGTCACCGCGTTCAGAACGATCGGATTTTCCGACAACTTTGTGTGACTGTGTGTATGCAAGACTAGTTTGAGCCAACATCCGTCCATGGATTTTGTTGTCGGAATGCCCGATCAATGTCCGACCGTGTGTACAGGGCATTACACTGTTTTATTTTCCAGGGTCTCTACTTTCAGAAAGTATATATTGTGAAAGTGTTAAATATTTATAAATAAAAATGATTAAAAACTATGCAATACTATTATGGTTTCCCTTAAACAGAATATGTCCTTCGCAAAGTGTGAAATGCAGGCAGAGTACAAAGCGTTTCTTTGCTTCATTCTGTTTAGGTAGGAGCTTAGAAATCCTTATATGTTCCGTGCAAAAGTGACCTACTCTAAAGTATTTAGGTGCAGAATGTCAGGGCTGCTTCTTTGTAATAAAGCTGAAAGCAGTCAGTTTCACTGAGTGTAATGCCACATACACACGATCGGATTTTCCGACGGGAATTGTTGGATATGAGCTTGTTAGCGGTAAGTACGACCGTGTGTATGCTCCATCGGACATTTGTTGTTGGACAAATGTTGGCTAGCAGGTTCTCAAATTTTCAGCCAACAAATGTTTGTTGTCTGATTTTCCGATCATGTGTACACAAGTCAGTCGCACAAAAGTCCACGTATGCTCGGCATCAAGAACGAGCCAGAAGCGCTCGGTCTTGTAAAACTAGTGTTCGTAATGGAGATATCACGTACGTCTTGTACGTCACTACGTTCGTAATTGTTGGCCAACATTTGTGAGGCATTACATTGCTGTATTGTTACTTGTGTGAGCATTTGTACTTTAGATTTTTAAAGTCTCTGATTCTTAGAACAAGCAGTTGATTTATTTCACTTTACCCACATCTGCTCTTGTTCCACCATGTGTGTTGCTAGAGAGGTACTGCAATGAAGACATCTAATTTGTTATGGCCATACACACCTCACACACATTAGCACGCATGATAATTCAGGTTTTGCTGCATGCTGGAAAGCTCAACTACACAACAGTTTCTTGCCTATTTGGTGAAATTTCTATGCTCGAGTTTCAGGTCTGCACACAAACTTTGGAAACCATAAGGGGTCCCACTACCTCTTTATCTCATTTATTTTAAATTATGGGGAACACAAAAAACACATGCACAGCAACAAAGTTTGAGATTTCATTGTGGAAACAACCATGACTTATAAAAAACAGAGGCTAATTCAACCCATCAGGCTCCTCCTATAACTAAAATATCCCTTTGGGTGAACTTCAAGTAGAACTACAGGCAAAACATATTTTGTAGAAGATGACACTGATATCCCTGGGTGGTATAAATATTTCAATGAAGTTGGATTGGATCTCTTACGTTTTCTAATAGGGAGAAAAAGGAGAAAACTTAATAAATTAGACGAAGAGATCAGTGAGGTTAAAACAAAATTAATACCCTATAAGGAACTAGATGAATATAGAAATAAGTCTGACAGTCTTAAAAAAACTTTGGAAAAAGAGGATATTGATCAGAAATTTAAGAAAAAGAAAAAGTATTCCAGAGATCAGGAGGATTACAGAACCAATCAGGTTTTTAAATGGCAAATTAGAAGAGCCGCTGTGGCTAATGGAAATAATGAGTCTCTGAATAGACCACACGTTGAATCCACTTCTATGCCTGTGATTCCTTCCCATCATGCTGGCAATTCTCGGGGGAGTAAGCCCGGGAATGGCTGGAAGAAGGTGGGTCCTAGAAAAGGACCTAAACCAAGGCAGCCGCGGACTAGGACCCATGATGGAAGGGAAGGTCACGTTCAGTATAACCATCCACCTAGGAATAATTCTGCTCATTTTCCTACTAACAATTATTATGAACCCCTTAATAGGGAATACACTGACCACTATGATGGATATGACAATCGAATTATTGTGGATCATCCGTCACAGCACACTCCCAGGGCTGGTTATCACACCAGGGAACGCTCTAATTGGGATTCTCCTGGTTATTATCCACCTAGAAATTCTCAATATCCACCTAGAGGTCCTCCACCCCCCCTGGGTGCCCCTCCACCCCTTTTTTTCCAAAGGGTTCCCAAAAGAACAAGAGGGACGGCGAACCAAAAGAGGGTCCAGAGGGGGGGGAGGCACAGAACGAAAAAGAAGGAGACTGTAAACGATATCGGGATTTTTAATCTCAGCAAGGCCACTTTAAGTGAAAATGAAACATTTGTACTAAATCATGGGCTTAAATATGCACCCGATAAACCATTGAGTAAATTCAATGCTTTTATTGATGTACAGAAATATATCAGGAAGATGAGCATAAAAAGACACTTCCTGTCTCAACCCATTGCTAGATCCGAACATACTACTAATGGGATTAGATATTCTGCCCTTGCGAATGCCTCGTTATTCAACCCGCTGGGTTTTGTGCCACCATCTATTTCAGTTTTTAAAGATCTAGTCTTGAATGATCTGGAAAAATTGAAAATTCGGAGGGATCCAAACAATCAGAAATTTCAGGACGGGTTGAAATAGGGACAACATAATCGTTCGCCCTGCTGATAAGGGGGGAGGGATTGTTGTCTTGGACAAGGTTGCCTACATCTCAGAGATGAGGAGAATTCTTTCGGTTACTGACACATACCTTCCTCTTCCTCATGATCCTACTGTCAGATATAAAAGGGAATTGCAGAAACTTATTGAAAAGGGGTTTACCGAACAACTGATTAACAAAAAAGAAAAAGCCTTTTTGGTCCCTATGGCTCCCAGGATTCCGGTAATTTACTTTTTACCAAAAATTCACAAAAGTTTAGTTAACCCACCTGGGAGGCCCATTATCAGCGGGCTAGATTCTGTCACTTCCCGTATTGGGAAATATATAGATGGATTTTTACAACCCCTGGTATCCCAGACCCCTTCTTTTTTGAGGGGCTCTTCCCAGGTCTTACAGATACTGGGTACCTTGGTGTGGAAGGAGGGTTACATCATGGCTACCACCGATGTGTCCTCTTTGTATACCATCAAATCCCACTCAGATGGTATGCACGCAGTTGAGACCTTCCTTGGTAGAGATGACCAACTGGCCCCCCCACAGAGGGAGTTCATCTTACTCCTGCTAAGGTTTGCCATGATGCATAACTACTTCTGGTTTGGGGGTTTCTGCTACCTCCAAACCAGAGGTGTAGCCATGGGCGCAAAATTCGCGCCCAGTATGGCTAATCTGTTCATGGCCAAGTGGGAGGAGGATGTCGTCTATGCTGACAGACGGCCAGAATTAGTGTACTGGGGCAGGTATATAGACGACATCCTCCTCCTATGGGATGGAGATGAAACATCATTGACCAATTACATGCAGGAGTTGAATTGGAACACCCTTGGTATCTCTCTGCAATTCGAAATGAGCAAGGTTGCTATCCATTTTTTGGATTTGAATATACGGATCTGTGACAATAAATTTACAACCACCACTTTTTTCATGGAGACAGATCGTAATGGCTATATTAGTCAGGGGAGTTGTCACATCCCTCCTGGTTAAAAGCGGTTCCTAAAAGCCAGTTTATTCGCCTAAGGCGTAATTGTACCTTTAAACATGAGTTTTTGATGCAGGCCTCTGACTTAAAAAACAAATTTGTGGAGAAGGGGTACTCTGGTGCAGACTTGGACAAAACCATAAATGAGGTTGCCGGCTTGGATAGGGCCAATATGATAAAGGGCACAGATAGAATCACTAAGAATAATAATATTCATGAGTTTTCTTTAGTGACCACCTACTCTCGACAACATTACGATATAAAGAAAATTCTTAGAAAACATTGGGCCGTGTTAAAAAACGATAAAGTGTTGGGCCCATCCTTACCTGAACGCCCACAAGTTATCTATAGGGGAGTACCCCCCCTAAGGCTGCAGGTTGCCCCTAATGTTCTTGATGCCCCCAATAGGGTCCCCTTTTTTCAGAACTCAAAAGGTTTTTTCCCATGTCGCAAATGTAAAGTGTGTCGCATAAATGGCGATAAAAATAGGAAAATTTGTCAATTTAAATCTAACTCCACCACAAAGGTCTATGATATAGATACTTTCATCACCTGCACCTCAAAAAATGTTGTGTACTTATTGACTTGTCCATGCGGTCTACAGTATGTAGGCCGCACTATGAGAGCCATGAATGTGCGAATAAAGGAACATATAAAAAACATAAAGAAAGGTTTTCCTAAGCACACGGTCTCACGTCACTATTTAGAATGTCATAACAGAAATCCAGTAGGGACTCTGATTACCGCCATTGATCGTTTCACACCCCATTGGAGAGGTAGTTACACCAAGAGAGAAATCTCGAGGTTGGAAACGCGATGGATACACACCCTCAAATGCTATACGCCATATGGGTTAAACGTAGAGTGGGATGTTAATAGCTTCATTAACAACAGTTAGCATCAATACACTCCTCTATTCGTTTTATTTATTTATTTTTTGTTTTTTCTCCTTTATTTATTTGCAAATCTTGGGTCTAGGTCAGTTTTTTAAAACAATATTTTTTAAAACAATATTTTTTAATGATGTTTACAATCATCTGTATTGATTTTAACACATGTATTGATGTATATTGCATGCATGTATTTTTATTGAATTGTGTGCGATTAATCGCATTCACAATGTCTATTGCTTAGTTGCATGTGAGTCGCTGGTTTGTTATACATAGGTTAGTGTTTTTTTCCCATGCAGGCACTGATTTGTTATACAAAGTCTAGCGTTTTTTTCTATGCCTTTGATCTATACTGCATGACAGGCGTTAATCTCATAGCTTATCTGTGCGGGTGTTAATTCTTTTCCATTTTTTTTATTGTGTATATTGAGTTATATGATATCAGGTTTTTGTCTGATCGATCAAAAATACATTTTTAGCCTTTTTCATGTCCCTGAGCCGGACCGCACAGCCGGCGCTCTTCCTCATCGCCTGTTCATGCTTATCTGGCATTTTTCAATTTTTCTGTTCACTGAGAGATAGGTTAACCAATGAGGTGGCACTGAGTCATCTGTTGCCATCCTCTTTTTGTTCCTATCCTCTCTTTTTTCTGATTGGCCGTGCGCTGTTGCGTCATCAGTTGCTAACCAGGTTTATCCTGTTAGCACCAGGGCGCGCTGCACAAGACACACATCCTACCCAGCTGTTAGTGATTATATCCCCTCTGATCCATCCACTAACCATACCATATATATAGCGTGCGGTTGTAGCTGTAGCCATGCCTCTGAAGACATCTGTTACGATGAAACATGTCAGGCAGGCTGACATCCGTACGCTGATTTCTGCAGCCGTTTGTTCCTATCATTGATGCATGCTGTTTTAAGCTTCAACTGTAAGTTACTACAATAAAAGTTTTTTTATCTATCATTAAGGGCTTCACTATGGGTCCTTCATTTTCTTTTCTCGGATATATGATGACTACATGCCTGAATGCCTAATTCTGAAGTGACCATTGGGAGATGTTTATACTGTATGTGAAGGAAATCCCACGGATGTTGTGGTCTGATGAGGGGTTCCAGTGGGCTGGATTTGCTGGATGCTATTGAGAATTTATCATCTATGCCTAATCCTTAACACCTTCTGGTAAGCAGACTACATTACCACGTGGTGACGAGTGACTCTTTCTACATCTGCACAATATATTTGGTGATTGGATTCCTCCCACTCTTCAATTTCATTTTGAACTCTACTTGTAAATTTTTGTTTGTTATCTACGAACTTTGCTGGCCGCTTGCTTTTTTCAGTTCAGCGCAAATTTTTACTTGTTTTTAAAACATATTTTGTATATTGGCTAAAATAAGGAGACTTATAACCACTGTTATAACTTTGGGGAGATTTTCCTTTACTTCCAATTTCATAGATAAAACAGGAATGTAGAGGAAATCCCTCCAAAATTAGGGAATCCCTGACTCTGTCACTAGAATTAGTGTCCCTATTGAAAGTTTCCCCCCTCTATTAACGTGCTGGGGTCAACTAGAGATGGGCTGACACCCCCCTATTCAATTCACATCAGAAGTTCCCGAGAAAAAGTTGTGACCTGAACGGCGAATCCTTTTAAAGTCTATGTGACTGGAACTTGAAAAATCAAAAGTTCCCATTTTGAAGGCTTATATTCAACTAATTGGCCATAAAAGGGTATGGGGGTCCGGGTACTGCCCTGGAGGACATGTATCAATGCAAAAAAATATTTTTTTATAAGATTGTTTTTACAGGAGCAGTGATTTTAATGATACTTTACGTACAACAATAAAAATGAAAAAATCCTTCAAATAAAGTGCCTGGTGGGTTCCTTTAGTCTGCTTGTAAAGTGGTGTATCAGTAGCATGTATAGTATGGTAAAAAGGGTATGTGGCGCTAATCTATCTAAATGTACCACTCACAATTATGGAAAGGACCTCTCAAAGTAGCATGAATCTAAATCCTTCCTTAATTCACAGTGCACGTAATGCCTATAATTAATATAACAACCAATAAACACCTACAGATAGTTACCATAGACCAGTGTACATGTTTTTCCGTTATGAACACTGCACTTCAGTATTGACTACTACCTTCTCCTGTTAAAAACAGCCAAACTATATTAAAGTGCTAAGTGCTGGTTACCATTCCTAGTGAGAATATATGAATAAATCATACAGTGTGCATAATGTTCCTAAAACCACACCGTGTGTAAATATGACCAGAAAATTAGAATAGGTATTAATAGTGAATAAATAAAATACAGTTCCTCAAAATATATAAATATATCATACAATGTGCATAATATTCCTAAAAATCACAACATGTGAAAATATAGCCAGAAAATGAAATGAAATAAATATTACTGGTGAATAAATGAAATACAGTTCCTCATAATATAAGCATAAAAACTGCAATGCAATGCTTGATTAAAGGATGCGACTCTGCACCCCACATCAATACATAAGTGATCAAGTGCAAAACAAGGTGACAATTGTGCAAAAATCATGCATATATAAATGCGACTCCAATAATGACTTAAAATAAACACCCCTCCCACCTGCAAAAAAAATACAAAAAACTGTGACAAATATTGTGATTAAGTCCAATTAAATGTTGCTTCATGCAATGTGACTCTTAATGTCCATAAAAAAAGTCAATAGTAACGTGCCAATCAAGGTGACTTAGTGCTGAATTTTTTCACTTAAAAACTGGTGCAGCACACAGGTGTTTCCCCCAGCCTCTCACCTCAAATGGCGGCCCCCAATGGGCCAAGTCAAGCAGATGGTTAATGCTCCTATGCAGAGGATGAAGGTCCAGAGGCTGTCCCCCTCCTCCGGAGGGTGTGCGTGGGTCAGGCTTTCTATAGTAGTCACCACCGCTCACACAAACCCCAGAATGATAATAAGGAAGAAGAAGATGCTCCCATAGTGTAGTAATTCAATCAAAGTTTAATATAACATAAGTAGCAACTTACATTTAAAAACGAAAATAGCAGCAATTATCCTGCTATGTGTGATAATTATTATAGTAGATGCCATTTGTTGAGTCACCACTAGATGGCATAAGGGAACCAGTGGCTTTACATATAGCAGTGTTATTTTAATAATTTTTTTAATATATGGTTTTATGTATATCACATTAATGTTTTAATATATGTATTTAGATGAATATTATACCTTGATCGATTATGTAGGAAGCATTATTTGTAATGAACTGCCAGCAGTATCTATTGAGCGAGTTTAAATATACACATAGGATCGGATTCAAGCAATGTTTACATCGTTGCTATGACAGCGGCGCTGATATAAACTGGCTAGCAGGCACCGGACTCCTCATCCCTTTGATAAAGTCACGTGGTGTGACGCAACGCGTCAGGGTAGGAGGAGGCAGGTGCCGACGCTTCCCGGAAGCCTTACTGATCCTGCTGCTATTTTCGTTTTTAAATGTAAGTTGGTACTTATGTTACATTAAACTTTGATTGAATTACTACACTATGAGAGCATCTTCTTCTTCCTTATTATCATTCTGGGGTTTGTGTGAGCGGTGGTGACTACTATAGAAAGCCTGACCCACGCACACCCTCCGGAGGAGGGGGACAGCCTCTGGACCTTCATCCTCTGCATAGGAGCATTAACCATCTGCTTGACTTGGCCCATTGGGGGCCGCTATTTGAGGTGAGAGGCTGGGAGAAACACCTGTGTGCTGCACCAGTTTTTAAGTGAAAAAATTCAGCACTAAGTCACCTTGATTGGCACGTTACTATTGACTTTTTTTATGGACATTAAGAGTCACATTGCATGAAGCAACATTTAATTGGACTTAATCACAATATTTGTCACAGTTTTTTGTATTTTTTTTGCAGGTGGGAGGGGTGTTTATTTTAAGTCATTATTGGAGTCGCATTTATATATGCATGATTTTTGCACAATTGTCACCTTGTTTTGCACTTGATCACTTATGTATTGATGTGGGGTGCAGAGTCGCATCCTTTAATCAAGCATTGCATTGCAGTTTTTATGCTTATATTATGAGGAACTGTATTTCATTTATTCACCAGTAATATTTATTACATTTCATTTTCTGGCTATATTTTCACATGTTGTGATTTTTAGGAATATTATGCACATTGTATGATTTATTTATATATTTTGAGGAACTGTATTTTATTTATTCACTATTAATACCTATTCTAATTTTCTGGTCATATTTACACACGGTGTGGTTTTAGGAACATTATGCACACTGTATGGTTTATTCATATATTCTCACTAGGAATGGTAACCAGCACTTAGCACTTTAATATAGTTTGGCTGTTTTTAACAGGAGAAGGTAGTAGTCAATACTGAAGTGCAGTGTTCATAACGGAAAAACATGTACACTGGTCTATGGTAACTATCTGTAGGTGTTTATTGGTTGTTATATTAATTATAGGCATTACGTGCACTGTGAATTAAGGAAGGATTTAGATTCATGCTACTTTGAGAGGTCCTTTCCATAATTGTGAGTGGTACATTTTGATAGATTAGCGCCACATACCCTTTTTACCATATATTACGCATTCATCAGGGTGTGTGAGGACACCTTTTATGTTGGCAGCTGTTCTATCTGGTACTATCGTCCATGGTCTTTGAGAGTGTGGTTTTGCGCACTAGTTTTTTGCTATTTTAGTAGCATGTATAGAACATGCTGTAGCAAAATTCATGTTTCTAAAGAAAAAAAATGAATGAAATTACATTTAAATTGCCAGCAATACAATTTCTGGCAATAGAAAAATGTTAATAAGATTGATGTGGGGTCACCCCCCAGTGCATATCGGGTCCTTCAAGGTCTGGTATAGATTTTGGGGGGTATCCCACGCCGTTTTTAATTAAAATTTTGGCGTGGGGTTCCCCTTAAAACCCATACCAGACCCGCCGTTTTTTTTTTCACTTTTTTATTGCTGCCAATGTTATTTTTTATTCAGCTGTCAGTGGGGAAGCCCATTGACAGCTGATGACTCATCGGTTGTTAAGGACGCCATAGCCGGTTTCCCGGCCTGCTCCTTAAAGTGGATGTAAACCCGATTCATGAAATCTGAGCTGGGCACATAGATCTGCAGTGTTTTCTTATCTCTCTTCAAAGCACTTAGTCTCGTAGCTGTCTCTTGCTTCATAGCTCTGTTATCAGCCTGATAACTTCTCACACGTTCTCCAAGATGGGAGATAGACGTGTGTGTCTGAGGAGGTTGCTATAAATAGATTAGCGGTGAAATTGCCGTCTAAGAGCACAGCTATGCATATTCCTTTCTTCCTTTGTCTATGAGGAGTGGGGGGGGCGTGCCTTTCCTCCAATCAGCTGTCTTTGCTGTATGCCAATGAACCACTCCCAGAGGTAGCCAGGAAGAGAAAAATGTTAACACAATCTCCACTTTCTAAAGGATATATACAGAAGAAGACAGCAGATATATATGTAATACTTATATAGGGAGCTTTGTTTCATCTCTGTGTATCATCTGAGGCTGTTCACTTCACTGGGTATATGGAAGGTTTACATCCACTTTAACAACCAGCTATTCACTGCACCCTAATTGTGCAAAGATTTGCCCAATCAGGGCATAGAATGCACTGTGCAGTGCGCAGATGCAAATTTGGGTCTTCGCTGAACGGCCGAACAGGCGATGTTTGGTCCGAACTATTGCTCGGCCCGAACCGTTTGGCCAACTCTAGTGTCTACCCAAAAGTTTTACTTTTCTTATACCTTCACTTTCTATGATAAGGGTAAACCTGACAAATAGATAGGGGAAATCACCTTAAACGGGGCATAGAAAGCAATAAAAACCTGACGTGTTCTAATCCCTCTCCACTATATCCAAAACTAAAATAAAGGTTTTTCTTTTAGTTATACTTGTACTACAAATTGTGGCTCAGCAAAAATTTACCCTGGTTGCATTCGGTGGATGGTACTACCTCAAATGAATGGAGCTGAATCGAACCCCCCTGCATGGTTGTGGTGAGGTGGCATGCTTTAGGGGTTGAAACAGGTGGTTAGGAGACAAAATAATATCTTCTGGAAAGGAATCCCCTGTGGATCACTCTTCACCCTAGGTTCACAGCTATGAGGCTCTGCGAGCCGCATTTTGTGCGTGCAACAATGATATTCATTTAAATGTGCTGCCATGCCCCCTAAAACGCAATATTTCAGAAGTTGCAGCCTGCACAGTAACTGAAAGTACAGTGCGGTTCCCAGTGTGGGTGTGATTTCATGCGGTCCGCCATTAGGACTAATAGAACCAGCAGGTGTTTAGCGTGCTTTTCTGTGCGGAGGGTTGTGACTGTGGGAACACCCACATAGATGTGAACCTACCCTCAGAAGGCGACACCAGTGTAAGTGAGCCCTAGAAGAGATAGATGTACTGCTAGAATCTTCAGAATCTGACTCTTCTGAATGCACTGAATGCCTGCACCTCCCTGTGGCCTACAGCCATCCCCTTCCTCCAGCAACTACATCACTTAGTGTGTACCTGAAGCTCTAAATTGTTTTGCACATATTTTTTCTTTATTTGTTATGGTCAGAACTAAAAACTTTTACTTTCTCCAGGTAAATAGGAATAATTGCATAGTGTAATATTTTGTATGCTTCTGCTAGAGCATCAGGAACCTTTTCTCATGTTTTCCTGCAATCTTTGCCCCCCTTTTGGAAAAAAGCTTGTACCTTACAAAGCTCAATAGGTCTAATTAACTTGTGCCCACACAAGAGAAGTGAATCTCCTCTGGTGAGATTGCTTAGTCTGAGGTTTTAGTGACAAAGCAAGCCCCAAAGCAGACAACATCCGCTTTGCAGTCTTCTTAGCTAACACCCAATGCTCTTGGAATCCTTTGTCATTTAATAAATGCTTATTTGTAAAACAAATTGACACTTTAATGAAAAGACAAGTGCAATGAGAGAGTCGGCTAAGCAACTACCATATGCTAAATGCTATATGATCTTTATTTCAGTACACAGGTGTTTTTTTTATAAATAATTGAAAAAGTAACTGTAGTGCTATTTAATATTAACTGTGTCCCATCTGCAAATTATAGATTAGCAGCGCTGACGCTGCTAGATTTGGCCTTCTAGTCACCCAACCTCTGGTGTTTTCATTAGTTTGATTAAAGTGGCCTTTAACAATAAAGTTCCTTTCATCTAATACATTTACACTAGACAAACACAATTAACATCAAAACAGACAAAACATGGTTGATATACCTTGAAATTAGATTACCAGATCTTTCTGTACTTATGTATCCAGTTGTTTGCTGACCCCTTTCGTAATGATAATTGTTTCAGCTTGCTAATTATATACTGCAATGCCCTTGACATGGATAAAAATGAGGCTGTTCACTCTACATTTCAGCTCAGGAGAACTTGACAACGCAAGGCTTGCTTAATGGGAAAGACAGATTCACAGCGGACACTGTTTCTTTGCTCTTATCTCTTGACAGATGTGGGAGATTATTTGTATTAATCATCATCACCTGTGACATTCACAGATAATAACAAAAGAGATTTATAGTGCCAAACCCTTTATGCAATGTGATTTTGTTTCAAGATTTGGCCATTTCAATGGGAAGTGGAAAGTGGTTGATACTTATCAAAGGTTATGTCTGCTGATGAGTATATTGCAAACAAACAGGGGAATTGAAGTTAAACAAATGGCACAGATATATACAACACATTATTTTAATCTCTTGCTTACCATCAACATTTGTAATTATTTAAAAGCTCTGCTTATATCTAACATGGGCTCATACCAACAACCAAATACATATACAAAAATTAGATATTTTTGGTAATGTGTGTGGCCTCTCCTAGCCCTATATGTAGGTCAGCTCCTGATACACATTGGTAGTTCAAATATATCATTAACTTGGATATGAAAGTGACTTCCATCTGTTTTTGTTTACTGTATAAACACTGTAAATTAAATTCAATTAAACATTGTAAAAAAAAAAATTGTGTAAACACTATAAATTAATAAGAAATACAACGAAGCTGAAATCCACAATCAGGAATAGTTCACACCAGGTGCTTTGAGCAATGCTGATTGGCACATTGAAGAGCTGTGTTCTTTTATTTACTTAATAAAGTTAAAAAAAAAAGAAATAAGTAAACAATGTGGTGTGTTGTACTAATGCCTTGCACATGTGTGAGCATTATACAGAGCAAGCCTTGCACAGGGTCTTGCAACCACGCAACTGTGAACATTTGCAAAGGACATAGTAATGTGAGATTGATTACTGTCAAAATCATAGATTTATTTGTATCAGGTTTCATTCGTTTAAATTGTTACCAATGTAAAATCATTTTCATGAAAAGTTAGTGGAATATGAAGGTTGCCCATGCTCAATACATGTGTACCTATTGCCAAAACATTGTTTTCTTGTTTAATATTTTGATTGAAAGCCAGTCTGCGTTCTGATCTGTGCATTGGACCCACATGAATGTACACCCGGAATGCCCATGGTGATCCAAGCAGGTCCATGGAACCGGCTGCATCAATATGAACAGGCTGCCTGCAAGGCTCTGCATGGAATCAGTCAGCATCCTCTGGGGTCTCATTCAGGTCGTGGTTCCATTTTTGGGTTAGGCTTCATGTACACTACTACTGGTAAACAAACATTTGTAAGCAGTTGGGCGTTTTTTTTTTTTTTTTTGCAGCTACCCCTGAACTCTCCTCTATGTTATCTTATCAGTACATGTACACAGGGTCATTTATAATAATTTCTAGGCAGTTGAGTTTGGGGCGTGGCCTGGCACAGCATGGAGTAGGACGCTTTTCTTGAGAGCTCCGTCCATTACTCCTCAATCTTATCCATCCTGGACTCTATGTGCTTCTAAACGAGCTGGATCACATCCCTGAAGCTCTGGGAACACCCTGGGCTCATTCCTGAACCGATTGGTCCCCCGGCGGCCCAAACGGAGCGGCGATCTCCTACACGGCGGCCGCATTTAGGCAAGACCGCGGCTTCAGCCTACTCCTGGAGGCCGCGGCCATCTTGGTCCTCCACTCCTCCGGCCCTGAGTCGAGCTACCTGCTACCAAAAGGTAACCTGTCTATGGACACTTCCTCCAGGGAGAGGGACAAGACAGATAAAGCCCATCTGGCCAGTGGGGACCCTGAGAGAGCTGACTATAACACCCGGCCCGGACTGCGGCCTAGGCTTATATAAGGTGTACAGCGGCCATCTTGGCACACCTCCCTTCCCTGCCTGTGTACTCTGCATAGCTACAGCCCTGAGGTATCCCTTTTGACAGTTTCCACTGGGATCCCATATATCCTGAGAGACATAGCCCCCAAATATCATCAGCTAAAGAGGTGAGGAGAGACTGCACGCACCTGCATAATACAACAACGCCTATCCTTAACCTCTGAGGGCTTCCAGGCCTGGGACAGTGTACGTCTTTCACTAACCAGCAAGTCAGGGTGGTACACTAAGTTTGGAGGGTCTCTGGGTTTCACCTGGGACCTCCGTAAAATGTCACCAACTAAGGCACAAAAGGCAGCGGCAGCAAAACTAGATCAATACCGCCGAACAGAAAAAGAAGACATGGAGGAGGAGGGAACAACTGAGAAAACTGGAGCAGGAGAACGAACGGCGGGCGACACTGACAAACTCCTGGAAGCAATCACCTTCTGCAGAACCTCTCTCACAGCACAAATTGAGGAGGTCAAGGTGGATATTTCCCTTATCAGACAGGACTTTCAAAAACTCAGGGAAAGAGTGAAAGAAACTGAGACCAGACTGGGTGAAGTGGAGGATGCTATCCCGCCCTTACAAACATCCTCAGACCGCGTGCAAAGGCAAATACAGCAACTCCTTTTAAAACAAGATGACATGGAGAATAGGCTGAGAAGATGTAATATACGCCTGATAGGCCTGCCGGAAGGGTCTGAGGGTAAGGACACTTCCACTTTTCTGGAACAACTACTGATCAATACTTATGGAAGAGAAGTTTTTTCCCCCATGTTTGCGGTGGAACGGGCACATCGCATGCCAGCAAGACCCCCACCACAAAGAGCTCCTCCCCGCACGTTCATAGCTAAACTTCTTAACTATAAAGATCGGGACACTGCCTTGAGAATGGCAAGAGAGAAGGGCAATATCCCAGTTGGGAATGTCAAGGTGGCCATCTTCCCAGACTTCTCGGCAGAAGTGCAGCACCGCCGTCAGAGTTTTGCGGAGGCCAAACGAAAGCTAAGAAATCTGCAATATAAATACTCAATGCTTTTCCCAGCTCGGCTTAGGGTGGAGCATGAAGGGCGCACAGTTTTCTTCGAGGACCTAAAGGAAGTAATCTCCTGGTTGGAAGGAAGAGTTAACCCTCAACAAGCTGATTGATCAAGTTCCTTCGATAACGTGCCTAGGCAGTTGAGTTTAGAAGCATTTTTTGGAAAGCAAAAAATGCATTCAGGATGGATGTTCAGAGGCATTTGAAAGGCCAAATACCTGTAACAGCTTGTAAATATGTGTAAACGCGGTAACTCGCCTTTAGCCCCATTTTGCTTACAGGCGTTTTTAATGAAGATACATTTTTGACTATTTGCAAATAAAGAATAAAAAAATGCGGTTAAACGTGGCATGTAAATGCGGCAAAACGGACGTTTTTAAACGTCGGTTACTATCTGTCAAGTTAAATCACTCAGGAGAGGTTTTAAAACGTCCTGTGTACATTAAGCCTTAAGGAGGGAGGCAAGCTTTCTGCTGAAGGTGTGAGCGCCCCATACAGGAGGAAGATCATACCCAGGGAATATGGGTCATAAATGCATTTTTGTTCAAATGTTGATGAAGTTGGGGGACTGTCTTTTAACTAAATACTTTGGTTGATGGTCAAAACTTTTTTTAACTTTTATATATATGGGGAAGAAGTAGAATCAGGTTTTACTGTAGTCGCAGGCTCCATTGGAGAGATTCCTTCACTTTATATTGGAAAAAGTTTGTTCCCAGGACAAGAAGGGAGGAGATTTTTTTTATGATAAGCAGGGGAATGCTAGAACCTTTATAAGATTTAATTGTTGTTTATTTCCCTTTTGCAGATTTTCCCTCACTTCCTGTCTGGTAAAACGTTGTCTCCAGAACAGGAAGTAAGGGGAAATCCAGATAAAGTAAGGGGAACCCCAGATAATAGTAAAACATGACAGGGGTTCTAACCATTGCACATTCTATCCAAAATGTACACATGTACCTAAAACAAAAATGTTTATTAAGAGCTATGGACATGTGGGTCTCAAAATGATGCCTTGAACAGGCATTCCTAAATAGGTGTCCCTATTGTATGCTGAATTGTCACCTGCTGCCTGGTGTCTTGAGCCTAAAGTCCACCTCACATTAATGATCCTGCTACTGGTCACTGATGGTAAGTTGTCAGTGGCAGAATCATTAATAGAGAATACTCATCTTTTACTATGACATCACTGCAGCTGGCTGAACCTGTGACTTGTCTCTCCATTGTTGCTTTCTTGCTGGGAAGAGAGATTCTGCAGGATTTTTGCCATGGAAGAAGTAAAGCTGTAGGAACAGGTGACTGCTGTCTTTAGTGATTGTGTTTATCCCAAGTGACCTGCTGACAGGATCTGCAGTGAAACATATCTTTTATACTTCAATAAACATAAGCACTTCGAAAAAATTTTGGTTCACTTAGACTTGCACGGCATCATTATGATGGATGCAGCAGGCCTGTTTATTTACAATGGTTCTCCAATATTCTTCCTATTCTCAACTGTTAGAGAGCTTTTAATATTCAGCAAACTGTATCACTGAGCTACAAACATCTGGCGTAGGCAATATGTAGAGATAAGTCCTACCTTCTATTCTACAAGAAAACTTTATATGAAAGCCATTGAAAGTTAGCTATACAAAGCTCTACTGCACTGAACTGAGTTGCTGCCCAGTGAAGCATTTCCACATTAGGACTTGAATTAATATTTCCAAGTGATTTATTGCTATGATGAATATTTAATGTCCGTTTAGAGAGCAGACCATTAAAAAATTCAGACTAATTGAGAATTCAGACAGTGACAAGAGCAGGGACTGTTAATTATCTTTTAAATCTTAAGTTTCCCAAAAACTGCTTTCTCTTTTCAAATGGACAAAATGTATATTATTCATATAATATATTATTTTGTTTTTTTTTTTTTATTAAAATTGTTGTATGTACCCAAAAGTGCTTTGGAAATGTACTTCTGTATGCTATCATGCTTCAATCATTTTGTGAAGAACATTTATAGGAGAATCCAACTAGACCCTCCAATGATAAGGGATTTTTAGATAAGGCATATGAAAAAAATGAGCATAAAATGAACATATTTAGGATATTTGCTGCTCTTTAAAACCTGTGTTGAGCCAATTCAGGGAAAAGCCAGATAAAATAGCCAAACAAAATAACTGGTACTTCCAGGTATTGAGGCACTTTTGACTCAATCCATGTGACAGTGCTGGGCTTATCAGTGCTCCAGCTGCAGTGACTTATGCCCTGTACACACCACTGGTTTTGCAGTTGGAATAAACTCTGAAGGTTTTACGATGGAGTTCCGAATTCCGCTCAAGCTGTCTTGCATACACAAGGTCACACCAAATTCCGACCGTCCAGAACGCGGTGACGTACAACACGTACAACTGGACTAGAAAACGGAAGTTCAATAGCTAGTAGCCAATAGCTTCCGTTTCGTACTTGCTTCAGAGCATGCGTCGTTTTTGGTGCGTCGGAACAGCATACAGATGAGCGGTTTTTCCGACAGTAATTTGTTCCGTCGGAAAAATATAGAACAAGTCCGTCTGAATTTTTGACAGAAAAAGTCCGATGGGACATACACACGGTCGGAATATACAATGAGAAGCTCCCATCGGACTCTTTCTGTCGGAAATTCCACTCGTGTGTACGCGGCATTAGAGAGAGCTTTTCTTTTACTACCTGTGGCTGAACAGAGATGATTAGGAAGCAAAAAAGAGGTAAGCATATGCTGTTGAGAAGGTCTACAATATAGTAAATCCATTGCTTTACCCTGTATAGACAGAGTGCAGATTCATTTTAAATTGTTCCTTCACCTTTACAGAAAAAATGAAAAGGTGATCTAACACCCTACCGCCTCCCGACCCCCACCCCCTCTTGGTCTCTGCTGCATCTGGTAAAGCTGAGATGTGCATTGTCCATTGATCCAAGGATTTGAAATCCCACTCTTCGCTTTTTTCTGTGCAGTACCTCCAGGGTGGCCCAGAGCGTTTCACTGTGAAGGTGCTGATCAAACAGAATTATTCTGGTCCATCCCGTAATGGGCACTGACAGCTTAGCATCACTGGAGGTGAGTACATTGTTGACCAGGAGATGGGGAGGCTGTAAGGTGTTAGCTCATCTTTTCATTTTTTATGTAAAGGCGAACTAGCACTTTAATCCCTGCATTACAGGTTGTCAAACCTTCAGCATGATTTGATGATTTTTTTTTTAAGACAGTAGCATACACAATTGGATAGCTCCATTTTATGCAATATTATTATTACGTCTATAGCCATTTTAGACCCTGGCTATGTTGGTTCATTTTAGGCAAGCTAATAACTTCCAATCAGCCAAGCTGGTCCCAGATATGCCTAGGCAATCTCCCCCTTCCCTCCTTTATAAGTGTACACATGCACCCTCATGCATTGGTCTACTAATATTATGTTTTGTTCTAAAATACAACATTCTTCTTCCATTTGTTCTACTATCTCACATAGCAACACAGTAAATTACAAGGGAATTTTGTTTCAACAAGCTGGCAATATTTGATGTTGAATGCCTTAGAACTTTATTTATGTCCAAAGTAATTTTCCAGTTTTCCCTGACAAGAGCTAGAAATTAAAAGCTCATATGGCCAGAATGTAAAGCCAGAAACTTGTTTTGAACATTTGAAAGTCAGAAAAAGATGAAAGAAGAGCAGACGGTGAAAGATACAGGCTATATTAAATAATGTTTGGCCATCAAAGGACAAGCGAGAATCAGCGACAGGCACACACAATTAGTAATGCAGCCAAACTCCAGGCAACAGAGAATAATGCAATGTGATCCCCTCTCATCTCAGAGCAGTGAAAATTAGTCAGATACCAAGAAATGAGAATTTATTGTTACCAAGTTGACAGAGATATGGGAATGCTTGAAAATAACGAACAGTATTAAAAGAAATGAAACATAAAATTACAGTGCATCTTGCTATATACAGATTGCCCTTTTTCCACTCATTTTAATTTTGACTATTTTATACTGTATATGTTTAACCACTTCAGCTCCAGAAGGTTTTACCCCCTTCCTGACCAGGCCATTTTTTGAGATGCAGCACTGCATTGCTTTAACTGACAATTGCACGGTCATGCGACACTGTACCCAAATAAAATTGATGTCCTTTTTTTTCCCCACAAATATAGCTTTCTTTTGGTGGTATTTGATCACTTATGCTAGTTTTTATTTTTTGCGCTATAGACGAAAAAAGACTGACAATTTTGAAAAAAAAAAAAATATATTTTTTACTTTATGCTACAGAACATACCCAATAAAAAAATGTAAAAAAAAATCAAATTTCTTCATCAATTTAGGCCAAAATGTATTCTGCTACATATTTTTAAAAAAATCCCAATAAGCATATATTGATTGGTTTGCGCAAAAAAGTTATAACGTCTACAAGCTATGGTATATTTTTATGGAATTTTTATTTATTTATTTTTTTACTAGTAATGGCAGCGTCCAGCAATTTTTAGCGGGACTGCGACATGGCAGCGGACAAATTGGACACCTAACTGACACTTTTGACACTTTTTGGGGACCTGTGACATTATTACCGTGATCAGTGCTAAAAAAATGCACTGTTACTGTACTAATGACACTGTCAGGGAAGGAGTTAACATCAGGGACGATCAACGGGTTAAATGTGTCCCTAGGGGGTGCTTTATAACTGTGGGGGATGTGCTTTCACTAAAGAAAAACAGAGATCCGTGTTTCTGCTTAGCAGAAACACAAGATCTCCATTATCCCCTCTGGCAGAACAGCGATCTGCCTTGTTTACATAGGCAGACTACCGTTCCTCAGAACAATCGGGGGGTCTCGGTGGACATCGCGTCCACCGGACCCACTGATTGGCTCCTGCTGTGATTGGTGCGTGTGCCCCGGAGCTGGAAAAAAAAATCACATACAGGTATGTGATTTTGCACAAAAGGGCCGCCCTGATGCAGTATATGTACAGGGGGCAGTCCTTAAGCGGTTAAATATAGACAGCTTAAAGAGTAACTCCACTTTTGTGAAAAAAGAAATTCCCATCTTGGTGAATGGTGATCAGTGTAACATTGTAGTGATTTTAACAAACTGTGTTGCAAATTCCTACCTTTTGTTATTCAAAAGAAATAGCTGTTTGTTTTTTGTGCCCATGTGCAAAGTGCACAGTGAATGTGAATTGTAATGGTTTCATAATTATCAATCAGCTGTTGCATTTGCAGGGCTCTAATGAGGAAAGTGGCAAGGTCTGCATCCCTTTAGGTGTACTTTGCCCTTTGAAGTATCTCACCAAAAATGAAATTTGTTCCAGTGGATGCCTAAAATCTAACTTGTATCGTAGTGCAGACTTCTGGGAAAATCAGTGACTCAAACAAACAAACAGGAATTTACATTTTTGGGGGGTGTTCAGTACACCATTTCTGTACAGAACTCCACAAAGTAAAGTTACCTTCCAAAATAGTTACATTTACAGTTGAACTCAAGGTAAGCAGCAAAGTGTGTGATTAAAATGCACATATGGAACCATATTACTTGTCAATGGATATGCTATATTGTTCTATGCTATATTGTGCAGTGGGTTTTGACATCTAGGTACCCCTTTCAGACAACACAGCTTGTTCATTAAAGAATCACAAAAGGCAAATGTTTTCTTCATTTTGGATAGAGTAAGGGATGGTTATGATCCCTGTCACTTTTTTTTGCCATCTGTGTCTCATTGGGGGAGATTTCCCTTCACTTCCGGTCTCATAGCCAAAACAGGAAGTGAGAGGAAATCCCTCCAAAGTGAGGCAATCCCACCAGGGTCACCAGAGCTAGTGTCCCCATTGGAAGATTTCCCCTCTATTACTTTACTGATGTCAACCCAAAATAGAGAGGGTGAATCTCCCTAACAGGATCACAGACAACAAAAAAACCTGACAGGTGTTCTAATCCCTCTTCACTCTATCCAAAACAAAAAAAAAAAGCTTTGCCTTTAGTTATAATCTAACCTCCAATGCAGCAAAAGCAGTAGAGCTTGGTCAAGCTTTAACCCCTAGTATGATGATTGAGCAATGAAGGAACAGCATCGCACTGACGTGGTCCCCTTTCTGCTCACTCTGTTTTCATTTCCTGTCAGCACATTTGGACTGTAACAATGCTGATTGGCTTTTTTTGCTACCCATTGCTCTCTCAGTCTGACTACTGCTGCGGATTACAGTTGCACTAAAAATTCATATAATAATGTTGTTAATGAATACTTAAATTATTTTAAATGAATTATTAAATTATTTTTGATTAACCTGAGGTTTAGCTTAACATCCATCTGCAAACAATTTTGATATCTGATCCTCATTTCCTACAGATACATCTGTTTATTGATGATCAGCAAATAGCTTACTTAGATACAATACAATAGCAAAAGACAAAAATGAAAGACGCGCACACCTAGTGCAGTACCAATGACATTTAATAAATTATAAAATTCATAAAAGGTGGGTACTCACAAACAGTAACTCTTATAAGCCATAAAATCACACAGTGTAGAATCATGTGCTACCATCACGGGGTATAAGCTGACGTGTTTCGGGGGCACACCCCATTCCTCAGTGCTAGGCTACAATACAACTGCACTAGAAGATGGGACTTCAAGGTGAGGATCTTTTCTTTGAGAAACCTATGTTTTTTACAAGCCTGCATGCAACTGAACCTGCCATTATCTGTGCAAAGTATAAGGCCTATTCACACCAGTGCATGTGTTCAAATGTCCACATTATTGCACATGCAAAAGGCAATAAATAAAGCATAAAGCACTATATTTTGACACCAACACACCAACGCACATTTTAATAGGTGGATGCAATTGTTTTCACTGTATGTGTGCATTTTATAGCCATTTAGAATGAACCTGTAGGTTTGGTGGACTTACCCTTAAAAAAGCATTTCTGGGACATACAAAGTCTAGTAAAAAAATTAGCAAGCCACACCATACTACCTAAGTATATGGAGCTATGATTACTTCCAATATCTAACTGAGTAAACCCACTGATCACTTACTATGTGTATCCACATTCCTTGTGGTGCTCAGATCATCAGGATAATTCACAATCCAGTGAAAGGAATTCATGTGGGTTGACTCTGATGAAGAAGGGGTTTCCTTTGAAATGCATTGGCCATTAAGAATCCTGGTGAGGTCCCCCTGCACTCTAGAATGTGCCAAGTCTAGGACGACTGAGCTATAGTTGAGTAGGTCAATGAGTGATTTTATTTCACTTGCTTGTGAGTATTATTCTTGTTGATTTAAAAGAAATGCTATGGGAAAATGCACTAGACGGGTGCACCCTCTTTTGTTTATTTTGTTTGTTTTTTTTGTAGTGGCTTCGGGACACTGCCAGTCTTATGCCCCGTACACACGGTCGGATTTTCCGATGGAAAATGTCCGATCGGAGCGTGTTGTCGGAAATTCCGACCGTGTGTGGGCTCCATCGGACATTTTCCATCGGATTTTCCGACACACAAAGTTGGAGAGCAGGAGATAAAATTTTCCGACAACAAAATCCGTTGTCGGAAATTCTGATCGTGTGTACACAAATCCGACGGACAAAGTGCCACGCATGCTCATAATAAATAAAGAGATGAAAGCTATTGGCCACTGCCCCCTTTATAGTCTCGACGTACATGTTTTACGCCACCGCGTTTAAAACGATCGGATTTTCCGACAACTTTGTGTGACCGTGTGTATGCAAGACAAGTTTAAGCCAACATCCGTCGGAAAAAATCCTAGGATTTTGTTGTCGGAATGTCCGAACAAAGTCCGACCGTGTGTACGGGGCATTAGAAGGCAGCAAGGCTTGAAGCATTCCCCAGTGATGTGGTGTCATCTTTTATACTTGTACCAGGCTATCACACTTATGCACAGCAGACATTCTGTCATTAAAATAAAGTTTTGGTTGGAGTTATACTTTAAACTCAAGTTGTGTCTGACAACTTATTTCCAATAACTTAGGAGCTAGGGCTAGTCCATTAAAAATCTTTCTGCCCTGTGAATTGAAAAGTTTAAGTGTTTTTTTCATCTTTAGTGTTGGATGATATTGTCCCTTTAATATAAATCAGCTATGTTGTTTACTTACAGCATACTGTGTGATAACTGTTTTGGCTTATTTCAGATTTTTTGGGCTGTTATTGCAAAGTAAATTATATCAAGATCTTTATTCATTATTAAACTAGGGGTAACCATAAATATATTGGGTTAGTCTGAGGTCATGATTCAACCCACTTAGGCAAAATACTCGAAGGTGCATAAACATTTATACATGTCTCGGCTGAGTAGCAGCATATATACAGTCAGGTCCATAAATATTGAGACATCGACACAATTCTAATCTTTTTGGCTCTATACATCACCACAATGGATTTGAAATGAAACGAACAAGATGTGCTTTAACTGCAGACTTTCAGCTTTAATTTGAGGGTATTTACATCCAAATCAGGTGAATGGTGTAGGATTTACAACAGTTTGTATATGTGCCTCCCACTTTTTAAGGGACCAAAAGTAATGGGACAATTGGCTGCTCAGCTGTTCCATGGCCAGGTGTGTGTTATTCCCTCATTATCCCATTTACAAGGAGCAGATAAAAGGTCCAGAGTTCACTTCACGTGTGCTATTTGCATTTAGAATCTGTTGCTGTCAACTCTCACTATGAGATTCAAAGAGCTGTCACTATCAGTGAAGCAAGCCATCATTAGGCTGAAAAAACAAAACAAACCCATCGGAGAGATAGCAAAAACATTAGGTGTGGCCAAATCAACTGTATGGAAAATCCTAAAAAAGAGAGAACGCACCGGAGAGCTCAGTAACATCAAAAGACCAGGAAGACCACGGAAAACAACTGTGGTGGATGACCGAAGAATTCTTTCCCTGGTGAAGAAAACACCCTTCACAACAGTTGGCCAGATCAAGAACACTCTCCAGGAGGTAAGTGTATTGGTGTCAAAGTCAACAATCAAGAGAAGACTTCACCAGAGTGAATACAGAGGGTTCACCACAAGATGTAAACCATTGGTGAGCCTCAAAAACAGGAAGGCCAGATTAGAGTTTGCCAAACAACATTTAAAAAGCCTTCACAGTTCTGGAACAACATCTTATGGACAGATGAGACCAAGATCAACTTGTACCAGAGTGATGGGAAGAGAAGAGTATGGAGAAGGAAAGGAACTGCTCATGATCCAAAGCATACCACCTCATCAGTGAAGCATGGTAGTGGTAGTGTCATGGCATGGGCATGTATGGCTGCCAATGGAACTGGTTCTCTTGTATTTATTGATGATGTGACTTCTGACAAAAGCAGCAGGGTGAATTCTGAAGTGTTTCAGGCAATATTATCTGCTCATATTCAGCAAAATGCTTCAGAACTCATTGGACAGCACTTCACAGTGCAGATGGACAATGACCCAAAGCATACTGCAAAAGCAACCAAAGAGTTTTTTAAGGGAAAGATGTAGAATGTTATGCAATGACCAAGTCAATCACCTGACCTGAATCCGATTGAGCATGCATTTCACTTGCTGAAGACAAAACTGAAAGGAAAATGCCCTAAGAACAAGCAGGAACTGAAGACAGTTACAGTAGAGGCCTGGCAGAGCATCACCAGGGATGAAACCCAACGTCTGGTGATGGCTATGCGTTCCAGACTTCAGGCTGTAATTGACTGCAAAGGATTTGCAACCAAGTATTAAAAAGTGAAAGTTTGATGGATGATTGTTAATCTGTCCCATTACTTTTGTTCCCTTAAAAAGTGAGAGGCACATATACAAACTGTTGTAATTCCTACACCGTTCACCTGATTTGGATGTAAATACCCTCAAATTAAAGCTGAAAGTCTGCAGTTAAAGCACATCTTGTTAGTTTCATTTCAAATACATTGTGGTGGTGTATAGAGCCAAAAAGATTAGAATTGTGTTGATGTCCCATTATTTATGGACCTGACTGTATGTGGAAGGAGAGGCCAGATGTTCACCTACCCAATAGTACCCAATAGTATTTGGCCAGTGTCTCCTTGATCCACAGACAACAGACTATTGTCTAACCAAGGTGAGCATCTCTCATCAGATTAAGTCCATGGCCAGCTCTTTTGTTTGCAAGTTATAAGTAGTTTGAATTTATTTATGTGTTTATATTTGAGCTACAACCTTTTATAAATGATACCTTTAACAAGGTTTATCCTTTATGGTAATATGCCCAGTTTACACCACAACAACTTAAAAGTTATCTCTGTAAATCCTACTCCATCTATAACTATAGTTGACACATCATGCTGAAATGTGACTATTTAAGAAATGACAATATTAAGATATATTGACTAAACTGTGGCAAGTCCTCTGAGCTATACCTACTGAGATATAACCACCATGAAATATTTATGAAATAGTTGGTTGACATGCACCATCTGAAACACAATATATGTTCAAATGGCTCCCGTGTTAAGCTGACTAGGTATGAGTTAACAAAGAACAGATATTTTGCTGTTCCAGGAATGATCCTGCATCTCAACCATGGGAGCCAAACTCCTCTATGTGGGAGAACTGAAGGGATTCCTCAATGTGGGATTTCTCCCACATAGAGGAGTTTGGCTCCCATGGTTGAGACGCAGGATCATTCATTCTATTACTAGGTGTTGTGCTTATCGTTTAAAAGACAAATGATGCATACCCTGTTTCCCCGAAAATAAGACCTAGCGTGATTGTCAGTGATGGCTGCAATATAAGCCCTACCCCCCAAATAAGCCCTACCCTGTTTCCCCGAAAATAAGCCCTACCCTAAAAATAAGACCTACAAAGACTTTAACTAGGGCTTATTTGGGGAGGTAGGGCTTATATTGCAGCCATCACCGACAATACCGCTAGGTCTTATTTTCGGGGAAACAGGGTATATGGGCACAAATGGCATTCTGAATCTCGAGGAACTGCAGCATGTTATTCCTTTCATGCATGCGTCCACCCTACCTGCCGAGCTTGAAGCCTTCCACCAGAGACCCGCCAAGTGCTGTGACAATCGGAGGGGATCGATCGACCGCTGGTTCTCATCTGCTTCCAGACTGCAGGCCCAACTTGACCCGTAGGGGTCTTTACTAGAAGTGAGAGGCTGGGGGAAATGTGTGGCGCACCACGGATTGCTGATAATTGGAGGGACCTGAAACCGATCATTTTCTGCACTTGCACTTTTTGTTCTTTGCACGAACTGTTATATGATTTACTTCACCCACGTTGGAATCTTATTGCACTTGTTGGATTATGCACGTTTGTCTATTTTTATAGCGTTTTTTCACTATTTTGCGCTTTCTGCAATTTTTTTCATTATATGCGACTTTTTTCACTTGATGCGATTTTTTTTTCCAATTTTTTGTTTTTTGTGATTCCTTTCACTCCTATGCACTTTTAGAGTAGTATTGGACTTATGCATTCATATTTGATATTTTTTTGCACTTTATGCGATTTTATTCATTATATGTGACTTTTTGCACTTTATGCGATTTTTTTTACATATATTTGTTTTTTGTGATTTTTTTCATCTTTATGCACGTTTAGAGTATTATTGGACTTATGCACTCTTATTGGATTCTTTTATCACTTTGATTTTGTTAGTGTTTTGATGTCACACCAAAGAATTCTCATTATTTTTATGTTTTATCACATTATTTATGAGCTTTTCATGCACTTTAGTTAGCGCCACATATCTTTTATCATCAGTGTTTTTTCTGTGTGGGAACACTTTTTTACGTTTGGCGGCTTCTTTGATCTCTTTATTTATAATTGCTTCAGCTCACTTTGGTTTTGCGCATTAGTTCCCTCCTTCTGTTCACCAGCTAGGGTTGTCGGGAAGAGGCCATTGTCCTCATCAACATGGGGGCAAGGTGCCCTGTGGTGGTGGGCGCAGAGCCCCCAGTGCCCCAAAGCACCCACCCCCATGTTGAGGGCATGTGGCCAAGTATGGTTCAGGAGGGGGGTGCTTGCTCGTCCCCTCCCTTTCCTGACCTGCCAGGCAGAATTCTCATATAAGGGTCTGATATGGATTTTGGGGGACCACAAGCCATTTTTTAAAATTTTGGTGTGGGGGGGTCCCCTCCGAATCCATACTAAACCTGAAGGGCCTTGTATGGACCTGGGGGGAACCCCATGCGTTTTTTTTTTGCAAATTTTTTTGCTGGCAATTTTTTTTCACATTCAGCTTTCAGTGGGAAAGCCCACTGATAGCAGATGACTGATTGGTTGTTAAGGATGCGGCAGCTTCCCAGCCCCTGCTTAGCAACCAGCTATATACAGTGGTAAAATAATAACCGCAAAA
Source organism: Aquarana catesbeiana (assembly GCF_042186555.1). NCBI lineage: Eukaryota > Metazoa > Chordata > Amphibia > Anura > Ranidae > Aquarana > Aquarana catesbeiana. Next base: position 310,014,496 of record NC_133324.1, read on the forward strand.
TACATAAAAAATCTCATCAAAAATGCACCACTTGCGTTTCTGGTGCAGCTCCATTGAAATCTATTACATGCAAAATGCAAACTGCAGTGGGAAAAAAGTCCCTTTCCAAAAAAACTCAACACCGCAAAACGCACAGATGTGAACTAATGCCATAGGAAACCATGTTAAATGGACTATAGTGCATTTCTGCAAAATGCAAAATGCACTAAAATACACATAGGTGTGAACGTAGGGTTAACAATAACCTTGTAAACAACCCATTTAGTTTGAAATAGAAATGAAAGGCAAACATTTGTGTATGGATTAAAAAAAATTATAAATACCTTTTTTGCCTTTTTAAAAAGTGATCACCTTACCTCTGTTCCCTCTGTTCTCAGCTGCATACGAGCTGGGGGAGAAGAAGCAGCAGAACACTGAGCTTCACAGTGAAAGGCTGTGCAGGGAGGAAGCATGTCAGGACAAGTCTGATCATTGGAGGAGAGCAGGCTGAGTTCCCAGCACAGCTGGAGAACTGACCACGGTGTGTGCTCTTATGCTTAGTGTGGTAAGTTTTTAATAGGAAAGCAGAGGGACTGGCAGGAATACCAGGGATTTCACTCAAAGGAAGCAATACAAAGAGAACAGGATACTTTTTCATACAAGCACATGGTACAGCAGACACATATCAGGAATATGAAATGTTGGGGTAACAAACTCTTTAAGTGAAGCTAACCAGAGATGCCTGCATGTAACATCAGAAGTGTAATGCCGCGTACACACGATTGGATTTTCAACAAAATCCATGTTTTTTTTCCAACGGATGTTGGTTCAAACTTGTCTTGCATACACATGATCATACAAAGTTGGTTGGAAATTCCGAACGCAAAGAATGAGGTGACGTACAACACGTATTCCTACCCCTTGAAATTTTCCACATTTTGTCATGTTACAACCAAAGACGTACATTTATTTTATTGGGATTTTATGTGATTGACCAACACAAAGTGGCACATAATTGTGAAGTGGAAGGAAAACGATAAATGGTTATCCACATTTTTTACAAATAAATATGTGAAAAGTGTGGCATGCATTTGTATTCAGCCCCCCGAGTCAATACTTTGTAGAACCACCTTTCACTGCAATTACAGCTGCAAGTCTTTTTTTGGCTATGTCTCTACCAGCTTTGCACATTTAAAAAGTGACATTTTTGCCCATACTTCTTTGCAAAAAAAGCTCAAGCTCTGTCAGATTGGATGGAGAGAGCCTGTGAACAGCAATTTTCAAGTCTTTCCACAGATTCTCAATTGGATTTAGGTCTGGACTTTGACTGGGCCATTCTGCCACATGAATATGCTTTGATCTGAAACATTCCATTGTAGCTCTGGCTGTATGTTTAGGGTCATTGTCCAGCTAGAAGGTGATCCTCTGCCTCAGTCTCAAGTCTTTTGCAAACTCTAATGCTGCGTACACATGATCGCACATTCCGACAACAAAATCCATGTTTTTTTTTGGCTGTTGATGTTGGCTCAAACTTGTCTTGCATACACACGGTCACACAAAGTTGGTAGGAAATTCCGAACGTCAAGAACGCGGTGACGTACAACACGTACGACGAGCCGAGAAAAATGAAGTTCAATAGCCAGTGCGGCTCTTCTGCTTGATTCCGAGCATGCGTGGATCTTTGTGCGTTGGAATTGTGTACACACGATCGGAATTTCTGATAACGGATTTTGTTGTCAAAAAATTGGAGAACCAGCTCTCAAATTTTGTGTGATAGAAATTCTGACGGAAAATGTCTGATGGAGCCGAAACACGGTTGGAATTTCCGAAAACAAGCTCCTATCAAACATTTTCCGTTGGAAAATCCTATTGTGTGTACGGGGCATAAAGGATCGCTGCAGAAACCCTAAAAAAATATTATGGTGTTCTAATCACAAGCCAGTAAGAAGGTTTAGGATGGACAGGCTCTCAGCCTTGTTACTAAGTTTTAGAATTGACATGTTAGAGAACCCTTGAGGCCTCCACACATGTGCTATAAGGCAGTGGTCATAAACACTGTCCTCAGGGCCCACTAACAGGCCAGGTTTGCAAGATAACTGAAATACATCACAGGTGATATCATTTGCTGCTCAGTGATTGCAGTATTCTAGCCTGCATCTATCTAAGGTAATACATAAAACCTGGCCTGTTAGTGGGCCAGGACAGGGTTGATGACCACTGCTATAAGGTGCAAAATCTGAAACTTCATAGCAATGTTTAGAGCTGGTGTAATTTCCAATGGATAAGTAGCCTGCCCATCACAAAAATGGCCCAGTATAAAGGGGTGGGACATATCAGCTGAAAACTTTCCTAGGAAAAGTTGAAATTTGCATATTACTCAGAGGAGTAAAATTAATGCAAAAAACAGAAAAACAAAACTGATTAATGATTAAAATTGACTGAAGCTATGCATAGGCATAAGGCAATCATCTACTGATTCGGCCAATTGCTATGGCATCAGTTAATGATTATATACAGTATTTTTGGACAGTCTGCAGCTTTTTTTAAATACACCTGGCTGAGTAGTCATAGGGGCAAAACATAGTGTGAGGCTGTTATAGGGTCTGGTGGTGGAAGGGGGGCACCAATAAAGAGGCAGTTGAGGCATGTAAAGATAACACAAGTCTTCTGGATTGTTACTAGTCACAACTTTGCTTCACTTTCTCTGTGCAGCAAGCAGCATTTGTTTATCTGTTGTAAAGGTTGTTGGACTTAGCAGTACATCTAGGCCCTCCTCTCAATCTGGAACTATATATATTGCTTTTAAAATGTCTGGTACAGACTTAACAGCACTCTGAAATTAGCCCTGCAAACCATATTTTAAAGAAACTTGCAAATGGGTTATAGTGTAATTGTGTGAAAGGACATTATCTTATAATATACAGTACCAGTATGGTCATTATTATTGTTGCTATCACATTGTTTGTTTTTTGGAACAAAGGGAAAAGGTACGCCCCTCTAGGTGAGTATATTCAGCCTGATGGATTGAACACATGGGTGCCAGCCCCGACTCACCTCCATGATACTTATTAATCCAAATAAAAATGGCTGCACACCACGGTTAGTCCTTGAATGATTTATTGTGCAATCTTCAAATATAAGCACCACCACCAGGACACAAAAAAATCTGTAGCTAGTTGACGTGTTTCACTCAAACTTTGTGCTTAATCATAACACCAATGATAAGATTAGGCACAAAGTTTGTGTGAAACGCGTTAACTAGATACAGCTTTTTTGTGTCCTGGTGGTGGTATTTATAGTCGAAGACTGCACAATAAATCATTCAAGGTCTAACCGTGGTGTGCAGCCATTCTTGTTTGGATTGTTTGTTTTTTACACCACCTCTTATAGCAATTGCTTGCTTTGGTGGTTAAAGAGGTTAGATAACTTTGTATTTTATAAAATGTAATAAAATAATTATTCAGCTGCAGTCACTATATTCACTGTGGAGTGCGCAAGAACAATTATGTGTGTGACCGCGATCTGGATTTCAAGTGTTAAAATACCTACAACAAGAAAATTGGATAAATGACACTGTATAACAAAATATCCACTTTCAAAAATATTGTGCTCAAAAAAATGATGCTGCTCAATTCACAAACAATGTGTCCATAATTGGTATTCCTAAATCAAACAAAAAACAAGTTCTTAATGTCCACCATCAAGTGCAACCTGTGTAAAAAAAATATAAATAAAAATCCTCTTAACTCAAAAATGTGATATCAAAGTACCAAGTGTTATTCACCTCTTCAGGTAAATGACTCACCTCTTTACAACTTAAAATCCCAGCTAAATATTTGTTATTTTAAGAGGTGTCATACACTATACAATCCACTTAAAATCCTGTTGGAGCACTATTCAATCAATGACTGCAAGCAGCAAGGTACCGTGGAATATGTAGTCCTTAGAAATTGAATGTTAGGGCTAATTCACACTATTTGTGCTGATTGACATTTTACTGCAGTGCAGTGTAAAACATCTGTCACTGCAGGGACACACAGGAAACAATTGTTTCCTATGTGTCCCATTCACACTGCAACACAGGCTAGAGCTGTGGTAAAATGCAAACGTGCTGCTATGTACCGCAGCGCACCGTGGCCAATCACACTACAATGTAAAGCAGCACAGCACATTGCACTGCCCTACATTGCAGTGAATGAATTGTGCGTTTGTACACTTCAAATTTATTCAAAGCAATAAAAGGGAGCTATGTGATGTGCTGAATCATTCACCGCACAGCCCCCTACTGCAGCCAGGAACACAGAGCGCTGAATAGGCGGTTCTGTAGTATAGTGTGAATTCACCCTAAACCAAAGGAGTTAACAGAGGAGAAACTGCAAGGCATACAGGGAATCCAGGAAGTTGTGGAAAGAGGTGAACAGCAAATAGGTAGCACAAACTATTGTTTGTGTTGCTATTGCATTGCTGATTTTATAAAATAAAAATATATACTGTTACTATAGATCTGCTTTAAAATTATCTGTGGATTTGGTAAAAACAGCAAAGAGCTCTTTCTTTTCTTGTTTCCACTGCCAAACAACAGTGTTTCAGCTTTCCCTTAGACAGTAAACACATAATAATGGATGATGATATTTTGCCAGTCAGCCAGAAATCAGACAAAAATGCTGCAGTATATTATATGATCCTTGGCAATGTTGTCTGTAGGGGGGACCTGTGCACAATAACAATTCTGGCTCGCCTTCAAAGCTCATGCCTGTTCTCCCAAACCTACACAATGCTGCCAGGATGCCACCTTCTGGCAGAACACTGCCCACTTGGGCCTTCCCCTTCAAAGTCAATTGTCAGTAGAATGGGTTTGTATATTGAGCACAACCTTTAGTCAGCCTCACTTCTTACTTCCTGTTATATTCCAGCAGTGCAAAATAAAATAAAATATTGTATATATCGGCATATAACATGCAGCCCAATTTAAGAGGGAAGTTTCAGGAAAAAAACCTTTTTTTAAAAATAAACCACTTTGAAGCAAAATAATGGTCAGTGAGCATCAATGCAGCCTGATTAGTGCCCATCTGCAGCCTCAATGCAGCCTAATCTGTGCCCATCTGCAGCTTCATTGCAGCCTGATCTGTGCCCATCTGCAGCCTAATCTATGCCCATCTGCAGCCTAATCTGTGCCCATCTGCAGCCTAATCTGTGCCCATCTGCAGCTTCATTGCAGCCTGATCTGTGCCCATCTGCAGCCTAATCTATGCCCATCTGCAGCCTAATCTGTGCCCATCTGCAGCCTAATCTGTGCCCATCTGCAGCTTCATTGCAGCCTGATCTGTGCCCATCTGCAGCCTAATCTATGCCCATCTGCAGCCTAATCTGTGCCCATCTGCAGCTTCAGTGCAGCCTGATCTGTGCCCATCTGCAGCCTGATCTGTGCCCACCCCCCCATCAATGCAGCTCACCATCTCTCCTCGCAGGAAATCACCGAGCCGTCATCTGTTTACTCGGCTCTCAGTCGGCAGTCACATACACAGTCCTGCCTCCGCCATCGGCATTGGACCAGCTCCTGTAAAAGACAGAACACTGGTCCAATGCCGGTGGCGGAGGCGGGACTGTGTTTGTGACGTGTGAGCCGAGTGAGAGCTGAGTAGAGAGGAGATGATGGTTCGGTCATTTCCGGCAGCACTCTTCCCCCTCCTTCCCCTCCGAGGTACGCTGTCGGCGTATAACACGCACCCGCGATTTTCCCCCTATTTTCAGTGTAAAAAAGTGCGTGTTATACGCCGATAAATACGGTAAGTAAAATAAGTGGATACTGACTAGATACACATCTGACTTCTGAAAGTACAGACGTATAGGGGAAAAACTCTGTCTCTCTATATATATCTTTACGTCAATTTATAAGTAGAGCTAGTTACCCCTATATCTATTATCCTTGGATGGATATACCTTTATTAACTTTTATGGGGGATTTCACATACTTATCTTATGATATACTGCTGCTACCTTGAGGAGAAGGAAAATTGGGTGAATCTTCTTGTCACTTTTGTCCTGTTAATATACTATTGACCCTGGCAAATTAAGATAATAACTGTCCTACCTCACATACATGTGCGCACATAATAAAAGCCATCTGAATTGACCTATTGATTCACCAGTTGGGAACTCAATGTTAACAACCTTGTCTCTGAAAGAAAAATAAATGGTTTGCCCCATCAGAGTATTGAATCTATTTCTAACCCCTACTGAAAAGCTGACAATTGAAACCAGACTGCTAAGCTAACACAGACACTTCATTTAAAGCAGAAAAAAATATCATTCTTTTGCCCTGTAAAGATTTGTGGCACATTGTTGCATAGGAGATTGGTATTGTGAATGTATTGTTTTCTTTGAAAAAACATTTGCTCAATAAAAACTTTTTGAACGTAAAGTGGAATTTTTTCTTTTTCCCAAATGTAGGTGTTATGGAGCAGAGTTTGATTTCGTAACAGAATATTACAATTTACTGAGATATACTTGAGATCTTATGCCACCTTTTGCACAGCTCTGATTGGCATAACTCCACTTTAAGGCAAGAGTCAGATGTTACCTGCTATTTCTTCTTGTGTAGTATTTACACATAGGGCACAAGATACAGAAATACTGTGTTACCTATTCTGAATGACATACTGTACCTACTCGTCTGAATTCATGCTGTTATCACATAAATTAAAAAAATATATACAAAGCCAAAACGTATTTTTCATTTTTTTTTCATTGTGGAGAGTGTAGAGATTGGGGAGACTAGCTAGAACCTTGAGCAAGTTTTTTATGCCATCTGTGTCTCATTGGAGAGAGTTCCCTTAGATTATTGTCCCGTAAATACAATTGGAAGGTAAAGGAAAAATCTCTTCAAATTGAGAGGAAATCCCTTTTAGGCCGGCCAATGCCCGGGTCAGATCTGTTAATGGACAGGCTGAATGTACCAAGTTGATCGATAGATCAACCAGCCTGCCGGATTCTCTTGCGATTATTGCTGGTGGCTATTATTAGTGGCTGCTAAAGCCGCTTGCAAAATTCTATATATAATTTATAGTATCTCACAAAAGTGAGTACACCCCTCACATTTTTGTAAAAATGTATTATATATTTTCATGTGACAGTGTGAGTATACAGCTTGTATAACAGTGTAAATTTGCATTGTCACACAAAGATATAATAAAATATTTACAAAAATGTGAGGAGTGTGCTGTATATATAATCTATATAGCCACTAGCAATAATCACGATCTTCTCGCTTGACCCCCTCCCCCCCGCCGCACGGAGACAATTGCTGATTCCCCTGTCAGCACTGTCTGTGTTGATGGGGGAATTGTGTGAAAAGAAATCTGCACCGTGTATGGCCAGCCTTAGACAGTTTTAGCTGGTAGCGTTGTGCCCTTTGGAAATATTTCTGTTCTGGTATTAACTCCAAATTCTGAATTTTCACTTTCAGTCTGTGTAACAGTGCTGCACCCCCCCCCCCCCCACACACACACACACTAAGTTTGTGGTTTTTGGTTTTAGATACACGGTAGGCCCTATACAAGCCAAAAACAGGCCCGTTTTATTAAAGTGACTCTGTTGCTATTTCTAAAAGGTGAAAATTGTAAATCTTAGCATAGCAAGTTATTAATATTCACCTTTCCTGTTGCCTGTGCTGCCAACTCTGTTACATTGATGAGACACTGAGCATCTGGCACACTACCTTGTGTGTAAGATGTCCAATCCCTTGGTGTGCTTAAAAGTTCTATCCGCTGGTCCCTGCACCATAACTGTGTTCTGTAGTGTTAAATTAGCAGATGGAACCACAGAATGCAGGAAATTATGCCGACATCGGACACTCCTGGAAGATCTTTCAACAAAATGATCTCTTCCCAGCAGTGGAGTTCAGCAGCATGGGCAGCGGGACAATTGAGTATTAATTGCTTGCTTTGAAAGGACTATCATTTTTGACCTTTTTAATAGAGCAACAGAGTTGGTTTAATCTTCATCTTTAAAAATTGGGCAGTCTTGCCAAAATAAAGGACAATTTGATTGTATACATATATAGAAATAAATATTTTCATAGGTCTTTAGTTTCAAAATTTACCAAAATGCATTCCAATCTGTGAACGGTGCCGGTATGAGACTAGGTATAAAATATAGTATACACTATTACCTCCAATAAAGAGCTAAGGGCCTGAATAAAAATGATAAAAGCTTACAAGTGCTCTCTGGTGCATTAGACGTGTCACTTCTAATTCCCTCAGCATTTTGAGGAAGTAAAGGCTTGCTAGGAAGGAGATTCATGAAGCTCTGTGGCAATATAATTCATGCCGCCTCTTCTCATTATTGCCATCTCATTCACAAATCTATGAACATAATTAACGTCTACATATGAACCTTTCTTTGTTACTGTGTGGATTTCACATGCTTTGTTATTTTGTATGGCTGAAAGCTGCATGAGCCATACATAACAATGTGCTCAGGTTTATTAAATTAACTTTGCAGTATGTTGCTTTTTATGGTCTTCCATCAAAAGTAACACCAACCGTGTGATTGTATTAATCAATGGTGTTTTCCAAGTTCTTAGAATCCATAGAACTATTTTATAAAAAAAAAAAAAAAAAAAAAAAAAAGAAAAAAGAAAAACCTTAAATGTAGCGTCTGAATGGAATGGAGCACTATAGTGCATGGCACAAAATTCAGACTAACCAAGAATTTCAAATAAAAGATTGCAGTGTGTTATCATTAAACTGACTGCCCTCAAATACTTTATGAATATTGTTCACTCATTGCAGGATTTTTATATCATTGACACCTATTGTGATTTTAGATTATCTACCAAACCCAGCAGAAGTCTGCTGGCCATGGTTGGGGGTGGTTGCACATTAATTAATTTGTGGAGATGGCATTTGTAGAGAGTTAATTTTTGGTATATGAGATAGGAGTGCTGAACCTTATGGTGATTTGTTGTAACATAATACATAGTATGCGGTCCTGGAGGCTACTCACCAACAACCATGATGTTTTGCTGGACCATCAGAGGAGTTAGCTAAAGAATTTAAAAGATGGGCACACCATACTACTTTAGACAGTCCATAAAAGGTTTTTATTTTTGGAGAATAAAATTGTTGATGGACTGTCTGAACTAGTGTAGTGCTTCCATTTGTTCAATCCTTTATCATACAGTTAAAGTGGTAGTAAACACTTTTTTCGAAATTGTACCTACAGGTAAGCCTATAATAAGGCTTACCTGTAGTTACAGTGAATATCTCCTAAACTTGTGGTGTTTAGGAGATATTTACACTGGATACAGCCAGTGACGTCACCAGTGCATGCGCTCTGAAGGTCCAGCATACTACGCTGGATCTTCAGAGTTCCGTGCTGGAGCCAAGGGCTCCCTCACACATGCGTGAGAGTGATGTCATCACGGTCCCGGCCACTCACTTAGCCGGAGCTTGCAAATCCAGAAGGACGACCAGGGGAAGATGTAAGCCTTGTCAGAGGTGACAGAGCGCTGCTGAAGGGCTTCCTTCTAAAGTAAGTATTTCATACTGAGCTGGTATGTGATGCATACTAGCACATTATGCCTTTACCTTTCAGGGGATTTTTTTTTTTACATGCCGCAGTTTACTACCATTTTAAGGAATAGAAGCAACTAAATTATAATTGGTAACTGAGAGCAACATCTAATGGATAGCCAAAAATGGACAGCCAGAGTGGAAATATAGGAAATATAGACAAGATCAAGGTAGAAAACAGGATAGCAAGCCCAGACAAAGCTAAATATAAAATTTTGACGAGAGTCCATATAGTGCATTTTGCTATTCTGAAAGATAAACTCAGAATAAACACGTTATATGTAATCTAGTCCTCATGCAATTAACTGCCTACCTTCTTTGTGACTTTCCTCTGCAAGCTGTTATGACAGTCTGCAAATACCTTATTCTTTTCCTGCGGTTGTATTTCAATTTATTATTGCTGTTACAAAACAGGCAGAACTTTTTTTTTTATTAGATAGAAGTGAAGGGTTAAAACTCCTGTCTGCATACTGTTGGGGAGATTTCCTCAATCTTCCTGTCCCAGCTGGTCCATCTTTATTGGAAGATTTGACAACTGTAACATTTTAGATTTGCCATCACTTTTCATCCCAGTGGCAAAGGATAAATAGAGGTAATGATTCTACCTACTGGTGACAAAGACAGTAATAAAAATGTATAGGTTTTCATAACAAAATGAATTAGCTGTAAATGCATTTTTGAAATCATGATGCTTTAAAGGAAACCTGTCATAATAAAAACCTGGAGATTGCCATTAAAGATCAAGCCTTCTAAAATGCTATTTGCATGGCTGTCAAGCTGAACCCTTTACAATAGTTTGACGTGAAACAATTATGCACATACAAACCTCTGTCATTTCCCTGATCTCCATAGTTGTTCTGGGTCAAAGACTCAAAACATTCTAATGCTAGTAGGTTAGCCTAATAGCAGGACAATAAACATTTTTTAGAAGGAAATTAGCAGTATCGGACCCTCTCTCCTAACAGGTTAACTTTAATATGAATATATCCACAGTTCCTGGTTTTTCATAAGTAATTTGTGTAAGTCCACTGCCATCCTTAAATATCAGTTACACATCTGATGGAATATCAATATTCATAAAGAATTAGCCTTTACTTTTGATACATATTACATCAAGGTGAATGATGTGCCATTTGGTTATAATGGAACAGGACTTTTCCTGGAGATGACCCATATGCTTATGTTTCAATGCTTGTACAATCACAGGCTCCTAAAGAAACATTTAGTTTTTATATCTTACATAAGGCTGACCCACATGCTGCCATTGCTACTGATGCAGGTATCCAGGGTCATCTACAATCCCAGTTATCTCCTCTTGTACGTTAAGAAAGCACTGATTCCAGTCAAGTTACAACTACATTGCTGTCACTACACATCAACCATCTACAAGGTGATCAGTTATGTTTACATGGCTTACATGGCTGGTCTTACACCAGGGTGGAAGAAGCTTGTGAGACTGGAATTACCAACATGTTTCATATACACATATAGCACTGGACATAGCCCCTTGAGTGAAATGAATGTATGTACTGTGTGTGTGAATACAATTACAGACAATTAGATATATACTGTAGTTGGTGAAATTGTATGATCTCCATTTTTCTACAGATTTATGACAATTAATGTTGTCTGGACTGGAATTATGATTATATTAATAGTATCAGTCTTATTTTAGCTGAAGGTATTAATTAGTGCCATTCTTTCTAAATTTGTATTGGATTGTGTATATTTCCTTCTATTATATATTCAGGCAACCCATTGCTTTGATTCTAGCTATATTCAGGCAACCCATTGTTTTGCTTTCAGAGAATATATCTCAGTGTCAGGTACATTGTATTCAGATTCACAGACGTCTACATCTTGAAATAACATCTGCTGCTCTTGGTGCTTTGTGAAAATAATCCCCTATTTAGGAAAATGGCTTTTGATTCTTTCAAACTATATATTAAATGGTTTGATTTGGTAAAGATTAATAAACAAAATCAATTGTTTCTAGGTGTAGATCCATCAGTACATTGAAAACTTTTTTTGACACATGAAAATAAGCAATACTCCATGTAAACATATCTTTTGTTTTATTTGAATACCGGCTTAAAGAAGAATGTGGTCATGTTATGTACATTCAAATAGTTACTTAAAGTAATACTAAAGCTTTGTTTATATATTTAGTTTTTTCTAAAATACCAGTGCCCATCAGCTCAGCCTGCTGGGTAAGCAGGAGATCCCCGCTTTGTGTAACCTGGCAGCGCTCGCCCCTCCTTCCACTCAGAGGCAGCCCAATGGACCCAGCAGCGTAACCTATGGTAGGGTCGACCCTGGGCCCCTTCCCTCTGCCTCAGCTCATGGCACCTGGGCAGGTGCACCCTATGCATCCACCCAGGATCGGCCCTGCAAAGCGGCCCCAGGGCAGGAGGCATACCAGTAAATTTCCTGCTATCTGGGGAGGCCAGTCCGGCCCTGACTGTAAGGCACCTGCTTGCACCATTTTAGATATTCCCATAGGCCCCAGGAGTTTCAAAACTGGTAAGCTTTATTATGTAAGTCCAAACTCAGACATAAGTCAAATGCTGCCACAACCTCATCTGCACCTTATTATTAGTTACTGAGAACTCCTATGACATTGGAGGGACAAAAAAAATAGGGAAAAGGAGAGCTCTTCCAGAAGATGAGATTTGATAATTTGATGATAGTGTCATAGTTACATAGTTACATAGTAGGTGAGGTTGAAAAAAGACACAAGTCCATCAAGTCCAACCTATGTGTGTGATTATGTGTCAGTATTACATTACATATCCCTGTATATTGCGGTCATTCAGGTGATTATCTAATAGTTTCTTGAAGCTATCAATGCTCCCCGCTGAGACCACCGCCTGTGGAAGGGAATTCCACATCCTTGCCGCTCTTACAGTAAAGAACCCTCTACGTAGTTTAAGGTTAAACCTCTTTTCTTCTAATTGTAATGAGTGGCCACGAGTCTTGTTAAACTCTCTTCTGCGAAAAAGTTTTATCCCTATTGTGGGGTCACCAGTACAGTATTTGTAAATTGAAATCATATCCCCTCTCAAGCGTCTCTTCTCCAGAGAGAATAAGTTCAGTGCTCGCAACCTTTCCTCATAACTAAGATCCTCCAGACCCTTTATTAGCTTTGTTGCCCTTCTTTGTACTCGCTCCATTTCCAGTACATCCTTCCTGAGGACTGGTGCCCAGAACTGGACAGCATACTCCAGGTGCGGCCGGACCAGAGTCTTGTAGAGCGGGAGAATTATCGTTTTATCTCTGCATTTGATCCCCCTTTTAATGCATGCCAATATTCTGTTTGCTTTATTAGCAGCAGCTTGGCATTGCATGCCATTGCTGAGCCTATCATCTACTAGGACCCCCAGGTCCTTTTCCATCCTAGATTCCCCCAGAGGTTCTCCCCCCAGTGTATAGATTGCATTCATATTTTTGCCACCCAAATGCATTATTTTACATTTTTCTACATTGAACCTCATTTGCCATGTAGTCGCCCACCCCATTAATTTGTTCAGGTCTTTTTGCAAGATTTCCACATCCTGCGGAGAAGTTATTGCCCTGCTTAGCTTAGTATCGTCTGCAAATATAGAGATTTGTGTCCATAGTACTGCTCATGCTTTTTTTCTATTTTTGACAATAAAAACTGCACATTTTAATGTTGCCTGGTGCCAGAAATTTAAGACCTAGGCATCTCTACATGTAATCTGATATCCACCTACAGGTTCCATGCTGATACAGACAGAACACTGCTAGGCTGAGACCATTTTAGCTTCAAATAAAACTCTGAAAGCAGTGATACATAGAAAATAATTTCATAGTCTGTGGAGATACAGTCATATATTGATCAGTATGTGATACATATGTAGATAGTAAACACAAAGCTTCCAAGTAACAGGTAATGAAGAGGGTCATGAACCCTACCTGGTAAACAAAATTTGCGGGATAATGGCAGCATGCATAGCAAAATAAAGGGTGTACTAGTGGTGCACATGTGTGCCACAGCAATGCTAACAGGCATGCAGTGGGTTAAAATATAGGACTAATAACTGGATTTGATAATAAGTAGGCAAAAATGTCAATCCTGTGACCACATGGGCAACAAACAGGTATTTGGGACAATATTAATGAAACAAACAGCCAGTTGTAGCTATATGTTGACATCAATTTGGCAACCATTACAATGTGTAAAAAATGGTCAATTGTTACAAAACATAATTGGTTGATACTGCACAGGAAACAAAAAAAATCGTTATGAAACAAACAACATGTGGGCAACAAATGTGCAATTGAGATAATACATGGGCAGGAAATGGGCAACCATAGCAAAGTGTGGGCAACAAACATGTAATCATAACAATATGGCAACAAAGAGAAAATTGTTACAGTATGTGGGCATCACATGGACAATGGTTGCAACATCTGGGAAACCAATAAGCAGAGGCAGGAAATAAGGAATTGCAACAATGCATGGGCAACAAAAAGGCAATCATTTTACAATTCGATCAGCAAATGGGAAGTGATGGCAATACTCGGGCAAGAAACATGCAATGATAACAATATGCAGCCAACAGCCAATACAAAACATAGGAAATAAACAGCCAATTGGGAAAATATTAGGAGGACAAATGGGCATTAGTGACAATACATGGACAGCAAACATGCAATTATCACAATACATGGAAATAAAACAGATAGTCATTACATAATGCAAACAACAAACAGGAAATCATAATAATACATGAACAATAAATGAGCAATTGTAACAATATGCACCAAACAGTGAATCCTTGTAATACATGCTGAACAAATGCACAATAGTTACAGTATGTTCCTTGCAACATATATTGTCATGTTCCCATGTTCTGTGCAGTGAAAACTTTGTTTCGCTCATCCTACTACTGAGACAAACATTAGAAAATAACTGCACAGACATGCAGATTAATGAGCTATCATCAGGGCCACAAATAAGGGAGTACCACCGTCCTCCTGTATGGGATCTGGGCCAGCAGGGGGGCCCAGGTGACAGGGGGAATCAGATTTGGGCAGAGAGGGTGATCAGTGTGGCGGGGGGGCAATTACTGGAACTGATCCCCAATGTGTCTCTCCCTGAAGCAGCTGACCTCTTCTCTTCTTCCTCCTGCTGGCTTTCAGCTGATTCAATGAGAGACACCCAGGGGATCAGTTGAAGTAACTGCCCCCTGCCAAACCAATCACCCTCCCTGTAGATGATCCCCTTCCTTCTGCTGCCCAGGCCCTCCTGTGTGCCCCCCTTCCCCTGCACCACTGCTGGCCCCCCTCCTTTCCCTCCAACTTGCTTCTGCGGGCACGTAGGGGGATCATTTTAGGGAGGAGAGTGAGGGGAGGGGCTGGTAAATATGTCATTTTTTGGCCCCTTCCTTTTGTGCATGAACACAATGGGTGATTGGTACTGATCACTCAAAGTGTTATTCATAACTGAAGCATAGAAAACAATGGTTACAGAGTGCTTTCTGTTCAATCAACTGTCCAGTGCAGCAGAGGCTGCAGAAAAAGGGATGGAGGAATCTATGTCCTCAGTTCTTTTCTCTGTCTCAAAAGTGAAATATCAGGGGTCTAACTCATTGTTCTGACAATCCCCTGAAATGCTTAAGCTGTTCTGTCATCTACACAATCCCATGAGGTTGAAAGGCAGACTTCTGGACTCTTTTTATCTTAGACACTACTAATCCATGTTTGTTTGTGAATAAAATTTGTAATTTCTTAATTCCTCAATAAAGTGCTGGAGGTAATGTACTAGGAGTTTGCAACCTTTTTTGTCGTTTGTGCACTTATCAACTATTTTTTGTGTTCTGAAAGACCATGTCACCAGACCTTTTTGAAGAAAAATCTTTCTAAAAAAAGTTATATGTGCATTTAAAAACATATTATGCATGTTATTTACCTGTAAAAACTTCCTTTTTGTAGATATTCAAAAACGCTGAGACTGCTGCTGTAGCCACCATCTTGCATGTGATGTCAGCAACCCCAGCAGACTCAGAGCTTTCACTTAAGTAACACTCTCCAGTATTTCTCTCGCTCCTCCTCTGACAGCTACATAAAAAATTGATGGAAAGGGCAAAGCAGTTACGCCATCACAGAGAGCAATTAAACACTATCATATGAGGAGAGGACTATGATGTGCAGGAGAGAGGGGGCTATGCTAAGAAATTGAGTAGTCAATTATTTTAGCAAAGTTCAAAGGCACATTGAAAGTGAATAAAAAATCATTTTCAGGAAAAATTAACCAATTTAAATACTTGATTTCTCTGTGCAAGTTGGTAACAGGGTTTCCTTAAGAATTACCATCAGTTAGCAAAATTCTACTTGGTGACAAATTTCCTTTAACTTAGGTTATAACATATTTTAGATACCACCACTTCACCTACAGTTTTATTGCTGATAATTATTTAGAACTTGTGTATCCATGATATTTATAGCAGTTCCACAAATGATTCTCTGGAGGCATGTCCTTTTAGACCTTGCTTTATGTATCAGGACACAAGCACAAAATTAAATCACCACAAGAGTGAATTTCAGCATGCTTAATGGTAGCTGCATAAACGTTATCAGCCTCTTATTAAAAAGACTGTCTACTACAATAATTTTAGTTCCAGATTGCTGCTATAGTTTGAGTAATAAATAATAGATTTATCCATTCCAAAGCAAGATTGCTTTAGCTGCTATAACAAAGGTTTTAACATAAAAGTTAAATATAGACTTAGCTAATATGCAGTCATAATTCGGGAGCAAAAATCCCCAAAACGAGATAAAACACCTTACAGATTCTTAGTGCTTAGTGCACATACCAAAAATGGTTTGACATATTGGCTATATGTTAACTGACAGATTAAAAACTGTTATTCATTTTTACATTGACATTAATTTCAACAATCTGCAGGGAAAGAAAAAACTTTTTCAATGCCACCTACTCTTCTTGCCCCTAAACAGGGATGGACTGGCCATCGGGACTACCGGGAGTTTCCCGGTGGGCCGATGGCTCAGTGTGGGCCGGTTTCAGCCGCATCTGCAGTGCGCGGCGATCTACCCATCAACCGCCAACAGCTGGAGCCTGACAGGTAGATCGAGATTTAGCCAGCATGTAAAGTAGCGCAGGAAGCTTCTGTACCAATAAGCTCTCTCTCTCGTGTCATCATGCTGTTCCCCGGCGGCCCCTCCTCTCTTCTCGTCTATCCCAGATGATCTTACAAGCCAATTGGGATAGACGAGGAGAGAGGAGGGGCTGCCGGGGAACAGCGTGATGCCACGAGAGAGAGAACTTACTAGTACAGAAGCTTCCTGCGCTACTCTGCATGCTGGCTAGTAAGATCCCATAATGTGCCATGTGCCCCAATGATGTGCCCCCTCATGTGCCCCATAATGTGCCCTGATGATGTGCCCCATAATGTGCCCTGATGTGCCATGTGGCCTGATGTGCCCCATGCCCTGATGTGCTATGTGCCCTGATGTCCTGTGCCCCGGTGTGCTGTGCCTCAATGTCGTGTGCCCTGATGTTCTGTGCCCTGATGTACTGTGACCTGTACCCTGATGTCCTGTACCCTGATGTGCTGTGTCCTGATGTGCTGTTCCCTGTACCCTGATGTGATGTACCCTGATGCACTGTGCCCTGACGTGCCCTGATGTGATTTGCCCTATTAGCTGATGTGCTGGGCTCTGTACCCTGATGTGCTGTGCCCTGATGTACTGTGACCTGTACCCTGATGTACTGTGACCTGATGTCCTATACCCTAATGTGCTGTGTCCTGATGTGCTGTGCCCTGTACCCTGATGTGCTGTGCACTGTACCCTGATGTGCTGTGCCCTGATGTGCCCTGTACACTGATGTGCTGGGCTCTGTACCCTGATGTGCTGTGCCCTATACCCTGATGTGGCCTGGTGTGCTGTACCCTGATGTGCTGTACCCTGATGTGTTGTGCCTTGATGTGCCTTGTGCCCTGATGTGCTGGGCTCTGTACCCTGATGTTCTGTGCCCTGATGTGCTGTGCCCTGTACCCTGATGTGGCCTGATGTGCTGTGCCCTTATGTACCGTGCCCTGATGTGTTGTGCCCTGGGCCGGTCTGGATGAAGTCCAGGGCCACATTTTTGTCCCAGTCCTGCCCTGCCCCTAAAACAAGGGTTACCATGCAATGCAATGAGCAATCAGCTTCCATGGTCAATGACTCTGGCCAGCCCTCTCCCCCTCCCATGCCTCACTGTTAGTTACCTATAATAACCGTGGGTCAATAGTGAGGTGTATGACTCGTATGAAGCGGGTGAAATATTTTGGGAGCCTGTGACCATGGAAACTGAAGGTTATTTCTATTACAGAACACCCCAGATTTTGGATTTACCAAGGCTTTGTACAAGATATTAGAGGCATCCGAGATACCTACTCTGTGGATACACCCTAAAACCCAATTCCAGCCAAAACTTTTTTAAATCTGAGTCAACTTTTGCATCTTATCTGTGTTCCAGGTTGGGAGAGTTCTCCTCATTTCACATTCATTTGATGTTAGACAGAACAGAAGGTAAGGGAAAATGCTCTAACGGGGAACAAGAAAAACACATTTCTAGTGAGGAAGATTTAGAAACTGTCAGGATGTAATTGCTCTTAGTGATCCCATTAGGGAAATTTCCCTTCACTTCTTGTTCAGGGTGTCAGACAGAATAGGAAGTGGAGTGGAATCTCTCCAAAAAGCCCCAGAGAAAAAGTTACTCAGTTCGGTCTGCGACAGCATTGAAAGCCTTTTAGAGGTGCTATCCGTTTCCCACTTTATACAAAACAAAAAAAGGTTTGGCTTTAAGTTTAATGGGTCTATTTTCCTCTCCTACTACCTAGTATGTTCCCACACAGGTCTTATATGCATCAAAGACCCACTCATCACTTCCTGTACTGTAACACCACCACAAATGTAAACACTTGAATTTGTGGAGAATTAGGCAGTGGTGAATAGGTCTGTGCTGCCTATGAGATACACTGTATGTATAGCATGCTATGTAGGAGTGGCTGGGGAAACCCATACACCTTTTAGAGAAATGTGAACTTGTGCTTAATTCTACTTAACCACTGTGCTCACCCAATAAAATAATAAAAAAATATTTTACGGAAAAAATGCATTAAATATACTGACCTTTACCCAACATTCTGTCTGCCGTTTAATGTGTGGGTAAGGTTATACTTCTGAAGAAAAGATAAAAGTGTAACCCTGCGCTTACCCAACAAGGAAGCAGCTCACACAACAAATAAGGATTTTGTCAAATTACAAATGCATATACAAGTGTAGCGCTGTGGGTTAAAAAGCTTATAAAATAATGGAAATAAAGGAAAAACGTCTGTGTCAAACAACCATAGTTGCAAATTATGTTAACTTCACAGATAAATAAAATAGACAAAATAAAGTCTCTGATGTTTCTTCAGATGTTTTTTTAAAAGTTTGAAGAGGACTGATGTTAGTCCAAAGGTATGTATAGTTCCTTATTCACCACGTGGATAATACATGCAAAAGAGTGATGGACCCTCCACATAAGGACAAAATGAAGGCTTACCAGAAGGATTGAACTCATAAGAACATACGTTCAATGAGTCAATCAAGCTTGTAACCCCAACAGGTAATCAAAAGGAGGAACCTTGCGACTGGATGGTGGTAAAGCTTCAGTATATGTCCACACTTCTGACGGAACTCAAGGTAAATGGCAAACCTTCCCACGGGTCATCTCAGATGGATAATCCATATAAGAATAAAGAAGGGGAGCCACATAGCATAATACCGGAGCTCGGAGACCGATAAATCCTCATCTCCCCTTCGTACACATGTGGAGGGTCCATCACTCTTTTGCATGTATTATCCACGTGGTGAATAAGGAACTATACATACCTTTGGACTAACATCAGTCCTCTTCAAACTTTTAAAAAAACATCTGAAGAAACATCAGAGACTTTATTTTGTCTATTTTATTTATCTGTGAAGTTAACATAATTTGCAACTATGGTTGTTTGACACAGACTTTTTTCCTTTATTTCCATTATTTTATAAGCTTTTTAACCCACAGCGCTACACTTGTATATGCATTTATACTTCTGAAGAATTCTGAGTTGCCCAAATTTTATAAGAAGATGCTCCTGCACTATGTTTGAGCATGAACTCATGAGATTTGAGTTACTCTGCATTCCTCAGAATCCCCCGAAGAAACCTGACATCAATTCTTCTGAGGTACAGAAGCGAGGGGAAAGGTAGGTATGTTTATTACATTTTTTGCCCTACAGGGTTTTTTTTTTTTCCTCTGTATTGCAAGGCCCACTTTAACAAATCATGTATTGTGACTCCAGCCCTATACTGTGCAATAGAAGTCCCAACACAGGTTTCATCTAATGACAAACCAAGACACTAGAGTGGCGGTTGTTGAAAGTAAAGGTGGCCATTCATAAAGAAAAAGGTATAATTACAATTTTTAACAAGCATAACATTTCTTAATCAAACATATTTGATTTTTTATACAATTATTTACATTTTATTTATCACTTAATTCAAAGTATTCAAAATGGGAACCCATTATCCAAAAAAATACAGTTTTAATATAGCTGGAACATAATGCAATACAGCAATGTACATATCAATTTCTATAGATTCAGTACTTTTTATATCAAATATATCATCACAAAATAAGGTACAATAGATTTGTTTATTTGCACAGTTTTCACAAGTTCCTAAGCTTTATGCCCTTCTTCTTTTCTATTTTTGCCACTTTTTTTTGGTGGGAGGAGTGGGTAGCTGGTTTTGAAAAAGCACCCGCTCCCACGTCAGGTTGGATCGCTGCGGCGGATCCACTGGAAGTTCTACTTCACAAAGCGCAGTGCAGCTCATGCATTCACAGTGGGCAGCTGGCTGTGAAGCCACAAGGAAACACCAGCCAGCTTCCCACAGTAAACATGGTAATGGTGGGGACCCGAAAACCAGCAAAGAACCGGTTTGGGTGTGGATGGCATTGGACCTTTGGACAGTATACTTATATTAAAAATCAGCAGCTATGTATTTGTTTCTGCTGATTTTTAATTTATTTTCAAACAGGGCAAAGAACTACTTTAAAGGAAATGTAGAACCAAAGTTTGTTTGTCTGTACTTCTCCTATGGATCACAGGAGTGCAGTCTGTTCTGCACTCCTTGTGAAACATTTTCAGCTGACAATGGGCTACAGCTTGCTGTTGGCTGACGTCACTCAGTCGGTCCAGGCTTCGGAAAAATCCTGACCATGTGTTCCGGATCCACCAAGATGCCTGGACCAGCACCTGGCTAAGCCTCAAAACGATTCACTGAGACAGCTCTTCCTACCCCCTCCAGAGCCCAACACTCCAGTGAGTAATGAAGGGGAGAACAGAGAGCCATGGCTCTCTGCTCAGAGCGGAGGGGTACTGAGTGATCAGCGGTGTTTGATCGCTCAGTTCTCTGGGTAGAGCCTGTGGGGGATAACTGCAGCCCAGAACCATGCTTCAGCCTTCTAGGTGAGTTGATTCTCATACTTATATTTTGGGGAGGGGTCCTCAGTGGCTGTGAAATATCAGTGTTTCTTCTTATTCTTTGGTGGAGCAAAAATATCTTGTCCTTAACTTTTATTTATGAGGTGCTGGTGAAAATCTATTGTTTGGACTATGTGCTTGATGGCACCACTCATCATTTCATCACCGATGTTTTGGTCCATTGCTATAGGGAGTGTACTGGCTTGTGGGAATGTATGTATTGAAAAATAGGTGCATGTTTTTTTCTGTGTTCTGGTACATTAGAAGTCTGTTCATTTGAAAGGGCTGCCTAAACACAACGTATGATAGGGTGTGTATGTTAACACAAAGCCCTTAGACTGGGCCCTTTGTCATAGTAAGCTATTACAGTTTGAATTCAGTTTTGAAACCTATCCTTTAGATTGGCTGTTATTTCATTCAGTTGTCCTTCAGTGTTTAATTCTTGTTTTCCTAGTTATTCTTTATCTGTTTATTGCAAAAAGCTTGAGAGGAAGGTTTGAAAATGTAACAAAGATGGAAAGAAAGGGAACTTATAATTTTTCATGTACTTTTCATCACCTTCAGTGTAAACGTTGACAATATAGCTGCCGATGTGAATACTGCAAGATATATTTTAACACGGGAATGAAAAAGCAAAAGAAATACAAACATAATGATGTTGTTCATGTGGACAAACAAGCAAATTAAAGAAGATTTGCTTGGATACCTGCAGGGTGCTCTTCTCTTCTTCCTACTTGCAGTAGGAAAGACATAATAAAAACAGATCTCAGACTGGTAAACTGAATTCAGTCTTTTTATTTGTGTGATAATTTGTTTGCGTGCATTTTATCTCTTCCTAGGTACATGGCCCCTCTTATGTTTATCAACATGGTAATAGGCAATAGAAATAAATAAAAGCTAAAGTATAATTTCTCACCAGAACATGTGCTTCTTGCTATCCTTTTTAAATAAGGACACTAGGGCCTATTTATAAATATTTTCACACAAGATTAATACAACATTCACCCAGGATTCACACATTTTCCCAATAGAATCCAAATTTCAAAATGTGTTAATATTGTGTGAAACTTGTATGACTAATGCTGTAATAAATAGACTCTTTAGTAACTGACTGTATACAGTATGAATTGTGCAGAAAACAGTAAAACAGTATATGAGTTGACTATATTAATATATTATAAAAAAAAATTTTTAATGGCAGTTAAGTTTTAGGTCTAGGGGTCTGAAATATGGCTCAATTTGTCTGTAACTGTAGTGTGCTCCAAGAAACATACAGTATAGTATTAGAAAAGTACAGGGTGTTGTCAGTGGTGGAATCACTCAATGGAGGGACTTCACATTTTTTTGCAGGAAAATAATAAATTCCTTATTGCTTTATCTTCCCATGTACTAGATGGCAAAATATACATACGTGCCAATGAAGAAGGTAAAACAGGAAAAGAGTGAGATTCTCCAGTATAGGCTCATTATGGAAAAGCTCGAAAATGATGACTAATGTGAGGCAGAAAAATAGGCTTAAAGTGTTTGTTAACCCCAAAAAAAAAAAAAAAAAAAAAAAAAGATCCTGGTCCCTTAAAGTAGATTAAACAGCACAGTGCTGGCCCTCTTTAAACTGTAAAAAACCTCCCTGAACCTGCCACTTCCTGTATCCCCCTCTCCGCACTGACCACGAAAATCAGGACTGCTGAGCCCTGACCACCGTGGTCAGAGTACGCCCTTTCATCATCCGCAGCCCTGATCTCAGCTCTCCTCTCTCCCCCTCCTCCCTGCCTGTCAGCTCTGTGTCTGCGTCCCTGTCTCAGCCCCCCCCATCCCCGTCACTATTAGTACAAATAAAAAATCTGAAAATGTCACTGTCTGCCCCTCTGTTATAGGCAGGCATAGCACATTGTATTAGTCTTTTATAAAAACGAAGGTTGTAAATACAGATTTAGCATGATCTTCAGGCCGGTCACGTGACTCTCGGCCGGTCTCTACTGCAGGAGGGGCTGAGCGGCCATGTGATCTCCCTGACTGACGTCAGAGGGAGATCTCGGCCCCTCCTGAAGAAGTCATATATCGGAGCTGTAAAGCAGCCGCGAGTCACATGACCGGCCTGAAGATCGCTCTAAAATGGTATTTATAAGCCTAGTTTTTTATAAAAGACAGGTACTATGCCTGCCTACAATAGAGGGGCTGCTGGTGATTTATATATATGGGTTAACAAACACGCTAAGGTAACGCAGATATAAATTTAATGCATATTATATCTTATTAAAAAGTAATTGTTATAAAAGTTTCGGGTAGTTCAAGTTAGCTAATAAAAATCTTGAAATAATAAAAGGGAATTTATTCAGAATTGTTTGCTATTTAAATTCTAATATATACCTACAATGATCTCCTGGCATGACTGACAGTATAATGGTCAACAATATCAAAACTCGGATATAGAAACATATATGCAAACCTAAATAGAGAAAAAGACAATTTTGACATTTGCTAGAAAGACTAACACACTTGATGGTATTTATATAGTAATATTGGGCACATGATTAGCAATTCTGTAAAGAAATGTCAGTGAAACCAGAAGAATAAAGACATTGCTCTTAAGTCCAAGCAAAGTACTATATAGCTCTTCTAGGCTTAGACTGCTTTTTATTCCTATATAGCTACTAGCTGTAGCTAGCTGTACTAGTTGTATTTTTTTTTTTTTGTGGCATATTAGATAACACTTAAAAATAGGTGGAGACATTTCAGTTCTTACCTGTAGTTCCACTCCATAGCCCATGTAGACTGTGATATTGTAAGCGCATTCCAGGTAGTTTTGAAAAGGAAGTGGAGGGTAGTCTGTTGAGTCAATGTATCCTTCTGGTTCGAAGAAGTTCACACTGCATTGAACTACATACAAATCCTTATTAGCAACATTAAGTATAATGTGATATATAAAGATAGAATTTTAAAAGGTCTTAACACTCTTATCAAATGGAAATACTGAGGCTCTAGAGGTCTACCTTTTCAATGAAGCCCTGCATTCTTTTTTTTTTCAAACGTGTTGGGGAACATGCAAATGGATGTACTGCTCTTATGTATGTCATGAACTAAAGTGCCTACCTCTTGTGGTAATAAGGCCTACAGCTCTTACACACTAAAAACAGCGGATTCGTTCTTGACTACATGTGTTTTTGCATCCTACAATAGCTTTTATTGTATCCATGCAATACACAAGTGCGCATCACATCTGACTTTAGCAGATTTGGTCATTATCAAATATTTAGATATTTTTTGAGAAGAAACTGTAGGGATATAATTATTTGCTGTAATGGTGAAATAATGAATAATACAAAAAAAATTCACTTCTGCGCAGTGGCCCTGGATTGGCTCACCAGCCATACGGTCTGGTATTTCAAGGGCTGTGTTCACTCATTCAATAAAAGACAAAGGAGACATGGATGCCATGGATAAAATAGGAAAACATTTAAATTCCCTCCCTCATGAAAAAACTTCTGAGTTTCATAAAAAAGTCACTAGATAAAATGATTTGTGGGGCATATTTTTAAATGAGTGAATCAGACATTAACGTGTTACTAAACCCAGAACCTGCATTCACTATATCTGGTCTCCCACAGTATGTAGAACATGAAAATGCAATAGTTTTAGTAAATATAAACTGATAAATACCTTTTCTCATCAGAAGTATATAGCAGCCTTGCGACTTCTATCAGTTCCTAGTAAAGCTTGTAGAAGCAGTTTTCATTCTCGCCTGATCCTCTGTCTGGACATGTCTGGACAGTGCTGATTGGCCCTGTGCTGATCACATGCACCCTCCCAAGAAAAAAAAAAAAACTCCCTAGCAATACACACCAAACTGAACATGTCCCTGGCTCTGTAAATATCAGGTTATTTTTTGTAGACAGTGGAAGGAGAGGAGGATCAGAGAGACAGGATCAGACAGTCTTTATACACAATGTAAAGGATTAACCCCTTAGGTTCCACAGTGAGTATAACAAGCATGCTTTACTGCACCTACAGACTGATTTTACTGTTGTGGGTTTAGTAACACTTTAAGCAAACATTCTCTGCAGGTGAATCTTCCAGGTCCATGTGTTTTATATGATAGTGATTGATTCTCTAGAGAATGTTCGGTGAAAGTCACATTCACTGCTTTAAAAAATGGACACCCTTTTTATAGTGCAAATTGTAATCTTGTTAATTAATGAAATGATTTAGCAAGCTAGCTAGAAAGGTACTAATTTAATAAACTTATTCGGTAGACAAAGGTGGGCGATAATCCATTTTAACCATGCAGATTTCAGCTGCAATCTGTCTACATTCCACTGCAGATTGAAATCAGATTTCTAGTTAATGTGAAAAATGGCAGTGCATTGCTTGGTGCATAATGTTATTATAGACAAAGTTATTAAATATTATGAAATTTGGCAAAAAACATTTACATATTTTAGTTCCACTTTATGAAACGTATAGTAGGCATTTGAAAACTAAGGAAAGACACAAACATATGCACAGTAACAGGGTATACTGTAGATATACAGTATATGGTAATACACTTGAGCAGTTTAGCCTTCAGTTTTAGTGGTCTGAATGACCAAATCTACCTAACCAGCAGCTGCTAGCATATACTCACAAATAAAGGTAATAAGAGTTGAAATGGCTTTTAGGAAAAAGCTAAGTGGATAATGAAAGCTGCTATTAATGTAAGCAGCACAAAAAGCACATTAAACAGAGATAAAAATACAGCAATAAACAGAGGCGATTGCCACTGTATAAGTGTTTAATACCTGGGCTCTGCTCTGTTGTGATGACAGTTGTTGTTATTATAGTAGATGTGGTGGTATCTTGGTTTTCCTCTCCTGCATTCAAATCACGGTCTGCATAATGTGTCCTAAAAGGCTCATCTGCCTGCAAAGAAGTGTTGATATCTCCTACAGATAATTTTACGGAATCCTGATTATGGGGCATTGAAGGTTGTGATGTATATGGTGCCAGCTGGAAAGGGTGGCGAGGAATAGAACCACTATGTCTTCTTCTGTTTATCCATAATGGAAACTCTGGGATATGTTCCTTTACCTCTCGAGTTTCAGAAGATAAATCCTTCAGTACAGGGGACACATCTGATGATATGGATGACAAAGATGCTGATGATAATATGCTGGCACTTGATTCTACCAGTCTTTCGGAGACAGTTGGGATTATTTGTGGCCTCAAACGTTTCCTTGCTATGTTTAATTGTTTTAAAGATGGAGGTTTTTTCCTAGTTGGCATTGTTTGATTATCTGCAAAATCTGGAGTGGAGCTTGGTGTTTGCTGCTTACGGAGTAACACTTCACTTTGTGCTTCTGAGTCTAAGAGCTCTTCTCCTGAGTGAGGAGCACTTTGGGATCCCATATCCTTCAGTCTGGAGTTTTCCTTTCCAATTTTGCTGCTGAAAAGTTCCACGGGGACCATTTCCAATGCACTTGTTGGGATGGGGTTCTTTAGGATTTTTCCATCTACTGAAATACAAAGATTGAACATTGATTCAATACTTGTTTAATGTGATTTTCTTTCATAAACACAACTACAGTTCAATGCATAAATGTCAAACCTTGAAAATACTATTCAAATAATTAATGCATTCACTGGTCATTTGACTTGAATGTACCTTTTGACCAAGGTATCAGGAGTGTCCAAACTGTGCTTGTTGCATGTAGGTATTGTAGATATGTGGGGGCACATAAAAGATATCAGGAAGCTGCTTTTCAGAAAGAGATTGGGATTCACGGTTTAGCACATGAAACACTGCCTGATAGAGACATGGACATGTGTTGTACAACACTTCATCCATGTCAGTGTATTGATAGACACTCTGTTTACTGAAAGTTGGGACTACAGTACAACCGTATTTATTTGTCCTTTGGAATATTGTGATTCTACATTGCTTCAAAAGACAACTGTAGAGATATCAATATACTTTTCCACCATGATAGAAATCAGTGCATACTAGAGCATTATGACATTAACCTGCAGGGGGATTTTTTCTTATTAACACCAGTTTACCACTACTTTAAAAGCATGTAAAGGCTTACATGAGCAAGTTATTCGCTACAGATAACACATTTACTGTACAACTCTAGAAAAGAGCAGTATAATTGCTTGCCTAAAATAAATTGTTAAATAGTTTTTTTTCACTTTCTGGAAAGAAGTAGAAACCCATTAACTAAGGGAGTGGTACCAGTAGCAGGAGTTTGTACTTCTCACTTCCTTCTTGATCAGGTTTTTTGAAAACCAACAGGGTGCTAAAGCTGCTAAGAGCTTATAAAAAAGAACATAGAATCATACAGCAGTTAAAATTGCACTGAGAAAATATGGTGCTATAAATGGCCTGGTAACCTTTTTTTATGAAAGAATGTTGGGGACAGAGGGAGGATATTGTATCAGGCCATCCATGCTGCTGATGTCCTATAGTGGTACATTGGCTTCTGTGGCCATAATGCCAATACTACCTTTAAAGTGCATCTAAACCCGAGAACAAAAATGTAATATTTTACAGCCAGCCCTTAAAAAATGTAATATTTTACAGCCAGTCCTTGTGACTGCATTCGTTTCATTTTCTTTATTCCCTTTCCCATTATTTTCACTTGGCGATCCTTCCAGTAACACACTTTCTGTCTTAGGATGACAATGCTCACTCACTGCACTATATCTATAGAGGTGCAGTGTTGCCACTCTTGGACCACAACTACATAACACCTCTTGCGTTCCACTTCTCCGTAACTGGAGGAGGGGCTCTGTAGTTAAGGTAGATGGCCTAGGCTGATAACACTGCAAAGTTCTTCAGTTCATTATTAGGGTTTACATACCCTTTAAGCTAATACAAGTTCAAACTAAATGAGGTAACATGAAGCTAAGTACCAACAATAGTAAAAAAATCTTTACCATTTATTAAATTGAAGTATGGGTTTGTGTCATCTGTGGAATATATCTGGTACATTATTTTGACAAAAACTATTATGCTGGATCTACCATACATTTTGAATAATATCCTACATGATAAAAGAACAATTCTTTCTCTCCATATGTAGTCTCCAAATTGCTGGGCTTACAATGCTGACCTGTTAATCAAAGTGGTTTTGCTCTCACAGCATGTCCTCCACTAATACATTGCCATCAACAAGACATAGTCAGCAGGGGTACTGTTGATTGCTTGTACCTCTGGAGCTTCTTATTACCTTAAAGCATAAAATCTCAAATACAAGCTGACATATGAAAAGGTGATTCCAACTTTCAGAAATATATATATACATATGTATATATATAAACATTTTATTCATGATATATAATAAAATAAATAGTTACCTATCTGCATTGTGTACCAACATAATTTAACCATCACACTTTTATTTTATGTATGTTCAATCTTCAGGTGCACCAAAATAGTGCACTTATTTTTACCTATAGACAAGCGTAACCCAGCCACCATTTACAATATATTTTTACCTAGAGACAAGCGTAACCCAGCCACCATTTACAATATATTTTTACCTAGAGACAAGCGTAACCCAACCACCATTTACAATATATTTTTACCTAGAGACAAGCGTAACCCAGCCACCATTTACAATATAATCAGTAACCTAAAGGGTAGACATTTGTGTGTTATTTTCAGGTCAGGGATTTGGAAGATAATCTTCTGCTCCAACAAACTTCAGCCAGATATATGACCTTTATAAGTCTTCAGTTGTGGGTTTGCCACTGGCACCACAAAAGAGAAACCTTCCTGTTTACAGTGGAAAATCTGTAAGGTCAGTGCTACTCAATGTTTAGGTGGAGATGTGCCACCCTCTAACCCTCTTGTTTGGAATTGTACTGTTGGTGTAGTGTCTCCCTATATTGTAAAGTGCTGTGCAAATTGTTGGCGCTATATACAGATGTGCTTATAAGTTTACATACCCTGGCAGAATTTATGATTTCTTGGCCATTTTTCAGAGAATATGAATGATAACACAAACATTTTTCTTTCACTCATGGTTAGTGTTTGGCTGAAGCCATTTATTATCAATCAACTGTGTTTACTATTTTTAAATCATAATGACAACAGAAACTACCCAAATGACCCTGATCAAAAGTTTACATACCCCAGTTCTTTATACCGTGTATTGCCCCCTTTAACATCAATGACAGCTTGAAGTCTTTTGTGGTATTTGTGGATGAGGATCTTTATCTTCTCAGATGGTAAAGCTGCCCATTCCTCTTGACAAAAAGCCTCCAGGTCCTGTGAATTCTTGGGCTGTCTTGCATGAACTGTACGTTAGAGATCTCCCCAGAGTGGCTCAATGATATTGAGGTCAGGAGACTGAGATGGCCACTCCAGAATCTTCAC
Organism: Aquarana catesbeiana; assembly: GCF_042186555.1. Taxonomy (NCBI): domain Eukaryota; kingdom Metazoa; phylum Chordata; class Amphibia; order Anura; family Ranidae; genus Aquarana; species Aquarana catesbeiana. The sequence continues at coordinate 310,043,949 of NC_133324.1, forward strand.
TTTATTCTGCTGTAGCCAATGACAGGTCAACTTGGCCTTGTGTTTTGGATCATTGTCATGCTGGAATGTCCAAGTACGTCCCATGCATAGCTTCCTGGCTGATGAATGCAAATATTCCTCCAGTATTTTTGATAACATACTGCATTCATCTTGCCATCCATTTTGACCAAATTTCCTGTGCCTTTATAGCTCACACATCCCCAAAACATCAGCGATCCACCTCCATGTTTCACAGTAGGAATGGTATACCTTTCATCATAGGCCTTGTTGACTCCTCTCCAAATGTAGTGTTTATGGTTGTGGCCAAAAAGCTCAATTTTAATCTCATCACTCCAAATGACTCTGTGCCAGAAGGTTTGAGACTTGTCTCTGTGCTGTTTGGCGTATTGTAAGTGGGATAATTTGTGGCATTTCCGTAGTAATGGCTTTTTTCTGGTGACTCGACCATGCAGCCCATCTTTCTTCAAGTGCCTCCTTATTGTGCATCTTGAAACAGCCACACCACATGTTTTCAGAGATTCCTGTATTTCACCTGAAGTTATTTTTGGGTTTTTCTTTGCATCCTGAACAATTTTCCTAGCAGTTGTTGCTTATATTTTAGTTGGTCTACCTGACCGTGGTTTGGTTTCAGCAGAACCCCTCATTTTCTGCTGATTGGCATTCTTAATTCCTTGGATATCTTTTTATATTCCTTTCCTGTTTTATACAGTTCAACTACCTTTTCCCGCAGATCCTTTGATAATTTTTTTGCTTTCCCCATGAGAATCCAGAAACGTCAGTGCAGCACTGGATGAAAGATGCAAGGGTCTGTCAGGAGTCCAGAAACTCATTGACCTTTTATACACACACACTAATTACAAGCAAACAGATCAAAGATGAGGATGGTTACCTTTAATAGCCATTCAGACCCCTTTGTGTCAACTTGCGTGCATGTTATCAGGCTAAAATCACCAGGGTATGTAAACTTTTGATCAGGAATGTTAGAGGAAAAAAAAAGTGGGAACACGTATGGTATGGCACTTAGTTTTAACAAATATATATTCCACTAAAAGTGCCAAAATTCCAAGAATGAAATGTCCAAGAGTCAAAGGTACTTCCAGTGAAAATGTCCAAGAGTCCAAGGTAATTTATTGATAAAAATGGTTCATAGCAGAATAAAGCCAACATATTTCTGGGGACAAACACACTCTCCCTTCATCAGGGCATAAGAATTGTGACTGTTTTCAAATGGATTCAGATGAGCAGATACCAAATAAATCTGCACTGTGGTTTACTGCTTGCAACAGATTCAGGAGGGCAGGTTACACTAGTGTTTGCGCATGCAGCAAGGGAAAGCTCCACTGATTGTGGGCGCAATGCTTTGCAGGCTCCTGTGAAAAAATAAAATAAATGCACATTTTTTACTGCAAAAACATGAGCATTTATTATTTTTAGGTGAACGTAGCCTTTGACAAACAGACTCTCATTATCATCATCTCATCTTCTCATACATACTGAGAACTTATGATCAGTAACTGGACTGCATCTTAATACAGATTAATGACCTCAACTCCAAACAAGGATCTGATTTTTTCAGTTACACAGTAAAAATGTAAGCTATATCTTTCCTTAGGCACGTGTCACTTATATTGCATTTTTCATCTTTGTATTTTCTCTGCATTAGCCGAGCAGTGTCAAATTTTGATACAAACCATTATTAATTCATAGTGTATCTGTATGATTAGAGACACTGTTAGCCTGATAAAAGAGTTGCATTAGTATTATGACAAATCTCTATCCTACTGCTTAAATGGTATTTATATTTATGAAGTATTATTATTAATAGGATCTCAATTATCAATAACTTGTATTGACATATATTTCTGTTATTTATATTGTCAATTCTCTTTGTAAATAGGCTGCATGTGTATTATTAATAACTTGTACTGACATATATCTATCTTTTATTAAGGATAAATGAACTGGACAAAGTTCTGTTTGCAGGAGGTTCAACGAACCCAGTAGAAAGTCTGTGAACCCCAAACACAGGGTCAAACCCTGAAGTTTATAGGAGTAGAATCTTTTTCTGGCCTTTTTTTAATGCTAATTTGCAAGATATCGCTAAAAAAGGGGCATGGGTAGCAGGGCACTGACATGGGAGGCGTGTACCAAGGCTACAAAAATTCTTTTAACCAATACAGTTCAGCAGAGAGATGATCTATTCATGCAGATTTAAATAATATGCTTGGGAGATTCCTTAAAATTACATGTGAAGTTACAGAAGAGTACAAGGTAGTCCTTTATAACTGACAATTAAAAAAAGAGAAAAAGTGTTGTGGTGTTCCTTTTACAATTCAAACCAGCCCCGTATCCAGGCATGCAGTTTGGGTGGCCAGAAAAGTAAGGACAGGGAGCGCGTGGCCCCCTCCCTGACCCATGCCAGCCCACATGCCTTTAAAAATTGGGAGGGTATCTTGTAAGGGGGATGACAGAGCCTAGTTTAACCCATTTTACAACTGCCTGACACGTATATGTGGTGGCAAAAGGATGGGTTTTAATGCCTCCACTCTGCAGATATGTATCACTGGGCAGCCATTGTTTATGTGCTGAGAGCCAGGGCCGATCCCAGATGGGGTGCAGTGCACCCGAGCGCCAGAGAGGTGGGGGCGCTGAAGCACCAGAGTGCTCCCCGGGGCCGATCCCAGACGGGGTGCACGGGGTGCAGTGCACCCGAGCGCCAGAGAGGTGGGGGAGCTGAAGCGCCAGAGTGCTCACTTCCCTCCTCCTCCTCTTGTTTGTGTCCGGCTGCGCCTCTCCACCGGTGTTCTAAGAAGAAAGGCGCCGCTGTATTAACTGATCAAGCCCCTCCTGTCAGAGAAGGAGAACAGCCAGCCAGAGATGAGAATAGAGGCAGAGCGGCTGGTCTCTGTGTGGAGAGAGACCAGCCGCGCATTGATGTTGCCTGGGGGGGTGGTCCATACCTGACACATTCTCCTCCTCTCTGTGTCTCTCACTCCTGTCTGCTGTGAACTGTTCTGTTCTCCACCCGGGCGGCATGGCTGCACACTGTCCTCTCCTCTCCAGCTGCCGCCCGTTTGTTTCTATGTACGTACCCTAATGGAGGGGGGGGCTGTACTAATGGAGGGGGGTCTGTCCTGGGGGGTCATTACTAATGGAGGGGGGTCTGTCCTGGGGGTCTGTACTGGGGGTCTATACTAATGGAGGGGGGTCTGTACTAATGGAGAGGGGCTCTGTCCTGGGGGGTCTGTACTAATGGAGGGGGGTCTGTACTAATGGAGGGGGCTCTGTACTAATTGAGGGGGGGTCTGTCCTGGGGGGTATGTACTAATAGAGGGGGGTCTGTACTAATGGAGGGTGGTCTGTACTAATTGAGGGGGGGTCTGTCCTGGGGGTCTGTACTAATAGAGGGGGTCTTTCCTTTTCCTGGGGGGGTCTGTACTAATGGAGGGGGGCTCTGTCCTAGGGGGTCTGTACTAATGGAGGGGGGTCTGTCCTGGGGGATCTGTACTAATGGAGGGGGTCTGTACTAATGGAGGGGGTCTGTACTAATTGAGGGGGGTCTGTCCTGAGGGGTCTGTACTAATAGAGGGGGGTCTGTACTAATGGAGGGGGGTCTTTACTAATTTAGGGGGGTCTGTCCTGGGGGCCTGTACTAATAGAGGGGGGTCTTTCCTGGGGGTTCTGTACTAATGGAGGGGGGTCTGTCCTGGGGGTCGTTACTAATGGAGGGGGGTCTGTCCTGGGGGGTCTATACTAATGGAGGGGGGTCTGTCCTGGGGCGGTCTGTAGGGGTCTGTCCTGGGGGGTCTGTACTAATGGGGGGTCTGTCCTGGGGGTCTGTACTAATAGAGGGGGGTCTTTCCTGGGGGGGTCTGTACTAATGAAGGGGGGTCTGTCCTGGGGGTCTGTACTAATGGAGGGGGGTCTGTCCTGGGGGTCGTTACTAATGGAGGGGGGTCTGTCTTGGGGGGTCTATACTAATGGAGGGGGGTCTGTCCTGGGGGGTCTGTACTGGGGGGTCTGTACTAATGGAGGGGGGTCTGTACTAATGGAGGGGGGGTCTGTCCTGGGGGCGTCTTTTCTGGGGGGTCTATACTAATGGAGGGGGGTCTGTACTAATGGAGGGGGGCTCTGTCCTGGGGGTCTGTACTAATGGAGGGGGGTCTGTACTAATGGAGGGGGTCTGTACTAATTGAGGGGGGTCTATCCTGGGGGTCTGTACTAATAGAGGGGGGTCTTTCCTGGGGGGGTCTGTACTAATGGAGGGGGGGTCTGTCCTGGGGGGTCTGTACTAATGGAGGGGGGTCTGTACTAATTGAGGGGGTCTGTCCTGGGGGTCTGTACTAATAGAGCGGGGTCTTTCCTGGGGGTCTGTACTAATGGAGGGGGGTCTGTCCTGGGGGGTCTGTACTAATGGAGGGGGGTCTGTCCTGGGAGTCGTTACTAATGGAGGGGGGTCTGTCCTGGGGAGTGTGTACTAATGGAGGGGGGTCTGTCCTGGGGGTCATTACTAATGAAGGGGGGTCTGTCCTGGGGGGTCTATACTAATGGAGGGGGGTCTGTCCTGGGGCGGTCTGTACTAATGGAGGAGGGGTCTGTCCTGGGGCGGTCTGTACTAATGGAGGGGGGTCTGTCCTGGGGGGGTCTGTACTAATGGGGGGGTCTGTCTTGGGGGTCTGTACTAATAGAGGGGGTCTTTCCTGGGGTGTCTGTACTAATGAAGGGGGGTCTGTCCTGGGGGTCTGTACTAATGGAGGGGGGTCTGTCCTGGGGGTCATTACTAATGGAGGGGGGTCTGTCCTGGGGGGTCTATACTAATGGAGGGGGGTCTGTCCTGGGGCGGTCTGTACTAATGGAGGGGGGTCTGTCCTGGGGGGTCTGTACTAATGTACTAATGGAGGGGGGGTCTGTACTAATAGGGGGACGTTTTTCCTGGGGGGTCTGTACTAATGGAGGGGAGTCTGTCCTGGGGGTCTGTACTAATGGAGGGGGGGTCTGTCCTGGGGGTCTGTACTAATGGAGGTGGGGTCTGTACTAATGGAGGGGGGTCTGTACAAATGGAGGGGTGTCTGTACTAATGGGGGGTCTGTACTAATGGGGGGGTCTGTACTAATGGAGGGGGGTCTGTACTAATGGAGGGGGTCTGTCCTGGGGGGTCTGTACTAATGGAGGGGTGGTTTGTCCTGTGGGGGTCTGTACTAATGGAGGGGGGATCTGTCCTGGAGGGGTTTGTACTAATGGAAGGGGGTTTTCCTGGGGGGGGTCTGTTCTGAGTAAGGTCTGTACTGAGGGAGGGGTTTATACTTAGTGCGGGTTCTGCACTGACGGAGGGGGGTCTATACTTAGTGGAGGGGGTCTGTACTGAGGGGTGACTATAGTTGGTGGAAGGGGGGGTGACCCCAACCCTAGTGACGCCAGTGCAGCTGCGGGCTCTTCTTTCCCCCTCCCTCTCCCGCCTCCCTCTCCCTCTCGCGCGCTGCTGTACTAGTGAGCGGTGCTTGCCAGCACAGCTGCCCACTATGTATCTTCCCCCGTCTTCATATGCCCAGGGAGGAAACAGAATAGAAAAAGGAGCAGAGAAGAGGATTGTGGGACATATAGTCCCAAGGACTGGCAGCCCCACTGTAACACGGAAACTGCAGCCCACACAGCATGCTCAGCTGAATGGGAGAGAGAGAGAGCCAGGAGCCTGGGAAAGCTTTCAGGGAAGTACACCCTGGACTCCAGAGGGAGAGGACAGTGCTGAGAGAACACCATCAGAGAGAGAACCCCGCTGCCCTGCGCCACCAGAGGGAAAGCCACACAGCCTAGCGCCATCCCTGGCGGAGAAAGGAATGGAGTCATTGCAAGAATACAGATCTGGGTGCTACCCAGCGGAGTCACCACGGGCAATTCAGAGTGAGCTGACTCCTGATCAGAGGAACCGTTGCTGTATCACTGGGTCAGGTGAGAGGGCCGATCGGCCATTATCTACTAACATCCATAGGAACTGCAGTCTCTGACCGTCTCCTGTACTATGTCTGCAATCTCTGGCCATCTCCTGTATTATGTCTGCAGTCTCTGACCCACTCCTGTACTATGTCTGCAGTCTCTGGGCATCTCCTGTACTATGTCTGCAGTCTCTGACCATCTCCTGTACTATGTCTGCAATCTCTGGCCATCTCCTATACTATGTCTGCAATATCTGGCCATCTCCTGTACTATGTCTGCAGTCTCTGACCATCTTCTGTAGTATGTCTGCAGTCTCTGACCGTCTCCTGTACTATGTCTGCAGTCTGTGACCATCTCCTGTATTATGTCTGCAGTCTCTGACCCTCTCCTGTACTATGTCTGCAGTCTCTGGGCATCTCCTGTACTATGTCTGCAGTCTCTGACCATCTCCTGTACTATGTCTGCAGTCTCTGGGCATCTCCTGTACTATGTCTGCAGTCTTTGACCATCTCCTGTACTATGTCTGCAGTCTCTGATCATATCTTATATCCTGTCTGCAGTCTCTGATCATCTCCTGTACTATGTCTGCAGTCTCTGACCATCTCCTGTACTATGTCTGCAATCTCTGGCCATCTCCTGTACTATATCTGCAATCTCTAGCCATCTCCTGTACTATGTCTGCAATCTCTGATCATCTCCTGTACTATGTCTGCAGTCTCTGGGCATCTCCTGTTCTATGTCTGCAGTCTCTGGGCATCTCCTGTACCATGTCTGCAGTCTCTGGCTATCTCCTGTACCATGTCTGCAGTCTCTGATCATCTCCTGTACTATGTCTGCAGTCTCTGACTATCTCCTGTACTATGTCTGCAGTCTCTGATCATCTCCTGTACTATGTCTGCAGTCTCTGACTATCTCCTATACTATGTCTGCAGTCTCTGATCATCTCCTGTACTATGTCTGCAGTCTCTGACCATCTCCTGTACTATGTCTGCAATCTCTGGCCATCTCCTGTACTATGTCTGCAATCTCTGGCCATCTCCTGTACTATGTCTGCAGTCTCTGACCATCTCCTGTAGTATGTCTGCAGTCTCTGACCGTCTCCTGTACTATGTCTGCAGTCTGTGACCATCTCCTGTATTATGTCTGCAGTCTCTGACCCTCTCCTGTACTATGTCTGCAGTCTCTGGGCATCTCCTGTACTATGTCTGCAGTCTGTGACCATCTCCTGCACTATGTCTGCAGTCTCTGGGCATCTCCTGTACTATGTCTGCAGTCTCTGACCATCTCCTGTACTATGTCTGCAGTCTCTGATCATCTCTTATATCCTGTCTGCAGTCTCTGATCATCTCCTGTACTATGTCTGCAGTCTCTGACTATCTCCTGTACTATGTCTGCAGTCTCTGAACATCTCCCGTACTATGTCTGCAGTCTCTGATTATCTCTTATATTCTTTCTGCAGTCTCTGATCATCTCCTGTACTATGTCTGCAGTCTCTGGGCATCTCCTGTTCTATGCCTGCAGTCTCTGGGCATCTCCTGTACCATGTCTGCAGTCTCTGGCTATCTCCTGTACCATGTCTGCAGTCTCTGATCATCTCCTGTACTATGTCTGCAGTCTCTGACTATCTCCTGTACTATGTCTGCAGTCTCTGATCATCTCCTGTACTATGTCTGCAGTCTCTGACCATCTCCTGTACTATGTCTGGGGGCTCTTTCTAACAGACTCTCTAACAGAAGCCATCTCTGTGTGCATCAGAGAGACTCCCCTCCAGGTCTCATTAGTGTACTCTCTTCCTGTATTTTCTTTATTGTTAAAAGATCACGGGAGGATCCCAAGGTAACAAAGACTTCTTAGGGGAGCATCTCTGTGTTTGAGTCATTGCCATAGAAACATTTGTAAAGGGGAGGAGTTGGTAAGATGACCACGCCCATGTGGGGGCACCAGAAATATTTCTGCACCCAGGCGCCGGTGATTCTAGGATCGGCCCTGCTGAGAGCGCACTCACAGCACAAAGACTGAGCTGTGGCAGACAGCTCTCGCTCCAGGCTATGGATTTGTAGCCGGTGGAACCTGCTGCCAATTATGTTACCACTGTAACAGTGATCACATTATCTCCGATCCTTCCTGTCCTCTAGGTGCTCAGAACTATTTACAGTAAATGGACACCAAGGCAAGGGTTAACTACTCACTTGTCTTGCAATACATTAGAGGTGATGTCCCATATATAGTATGCATGTCACCAGTGGCGAAGCTAGATATTCCTTCACCCGGGGCAAAGACTTAGTTTGGCGCCTCTCTGTTCCCGAACAGGATGGTGTTAGTAGGGCAGAAGTTGGAGATAGTAGGTCAGTGGACAGTGTCAGTTTTAAAAAATGTTATTATTTATTTTTAATTATCTTTTTACAATTTTATTATTTTTTTACAATATTATTTTTTAGTATGTTTTAGAAGCCCTGTTGGGGGGCTTTGGTGCAATATCAGGGGTCCAAAAAGACCTCTGATTCCTCACTTTTGAGGCCAGAAATTGATTTAAGACAGATTCCCCAGTTTCTCTGCAGCTTAAGGGGCATCAGTCAGGTATGGTACATACATAGTTACATTGGTACAAGCTGCAACAATGTAACTACGTATAATAGAGTTTATGCCTGGAATTATTCTTTAAATTGCCCAGGGATGTACAGTATTGCAGCCACCCCCATGCCATGGCTTGGATTCTGGGACATGCAGTAGATGAGGACAAAGCCACTGCAGGACAGATATCTAGAAAATGGGATTGTCCCGGCAGATCTGGGACACTTGGCAGCTATGGGTATAGCTTTCCTTGGCTCTGAAATTTACTGTCTAAGGCTGGGTTCACACTGGGGTGAACACAGACATCACATGTGATTCGAACTGCATTGCTGTGCAGATCACATGTGATGTCTGTGCGTTGCAAATTCAGCATACCGTTTGTATGGCTGAATTTGCTTCACAATCGGACCAAAATGCTGCAGGACCCTTTTTTTTGGTCCGCACTGGAATCGTATCGCATGGGTGTTCATGTAATCCAATTCCTGTCCGATTTCACAGTTTGCACTGTGATCTGCGAACCGATTTGGGGAGCAGTGTGGCCTGCCTGCCAGTGAGATGCGGGAACCCGCACTGGAATCGCGCTGGTTCCTGCATCGCACCAGTGTGAACCGAGCCTGAACCGAGCCCAAGGCCCCTTTCACACAAAGGATCTGATCAGGTCTGCCTGTCAATTTTTCAGGTGGACCTGACTGGAGCCTCCATTCACCCCTATGGACAGGTGGGTGTAAATGAACTTGTGTACTTTTACACCTGCCTATCTACAATCAAGTCAATCAAAAAGTAAGGGGGACCTGCCCCCCTCCTTCTAGGGGGATGGAATTGGAGGGCATTTGGGTGTAAATGGACAGCTGGTCCATTTACTCCTAGCTGCCCATAGAGCAGAGCGGGCTGTGTCTGTGCATAAACTGAGTGGACATGTATCTGCTATCTTCCCACTCTGCTCTGATCAGCAGGGGATCAGCTGACAGATCCCCTGCTCAGCAAAGCGGATTCCACCCCATGTGGAAGGAGACAGGTGACAAGCGGCTGGATGATCAAACTAAGCAAGTGAGTTCAGTCAGCACAAATACAAATCAATTGCCCCTAGCTTAAGCAGCTGAACACTCAAGGTCAATATATTGCACTCCTTGAACAGAAATAATAATAAAACAATATTTCTAAAACCTGATATAGATAATATCTGACAGTTCTGTGATATATGGACAGTCCCAGTAAATATAGTTTAAAAGCCAAGTGAACGTAGAGAAAGGCACCAACAAGCAAGATAAAAGTCCTCAGTAGTGATCAGGGTGCTTGAGTATAATCGTATTAAATGTGCGTCCTTATCTCTGCTTCCGCCACCGTTAGTACAGGTAACTCCCCTTACTCTGTGGACCTCTGAATTAACAGGAAGGTCATGCAAGCATTCCCCACAGGGGCAGTCAGAGGATGAGATCCTGTCTCTAAGATATTCCAACTATCGTTATTCAGCCTCAGATATATGGCAACAACAACACCCTCACGTATATAGTAGATATCATCATTGTTCCTCTGCCGTTATGGAGCCTCGCACATGCACAGTAGGGTTGCCAGCATGAAGCCGTAAGGCTACACTGCCGGGTTCCCTTACCCGCAATGGCAGCGGCATTCACCCTACGGTGCCGACATCACTGAACTCCAGGACAGGTACGTTTCCTATTATTAAAAGCCATCAGCTATGGTATGTGTAGCTGCTGGCTTTTAATTTTTGCAGTGGTGGGTGGAACTGCACTTTAAAGGATATCTAAAGGTTTGTTTAAAAAAAAAAGTCATACTTACCTCCTCTGTGCAGTTGGTTTTGCACAGAGCTACCCCGATCCTCCTCTTCTGGGGTCCCTCAGCGGCGCTCCTGGCTCCTCCTCTTCTCAAGTGCCCCGTTGGAGGGCCGCTATCACTTGGGGCACTCATGCGAGCGAGTTCCCGTCCATGCTGCTGTGTCTATTGATACAGACAGCAGGACTCGGCCCCGCCCTAACACCTGCGTCATTGGATTTGATTGACAGCAGTGGGAGCCAATTGCTGCGCTGCTATCAATCTATCCAATCAGGACCTGAGACACCAGCTGGAGCTGGTGTGCTCGTCCCCGTCGCTGGGTTCAGGTAAGTAAAAGGGTGGCTCTGGGGGGCAGCTGCATCACAGGAGGTTTTTCACATTAATGCATAGAGTGCAAGCCCGTGCCTCTCTCTCTCTCTCTCTCTGGCAGGAAAAGATGCTCTACCCCTCCCCCCAGCAGTAAGCACGGAGGTGAAGAGGGAGGAAGGGGAAAGTAGCTGTCGGCTTTAACAGCTGCTACATTTTACCAAGGGAGTCACACTCTTTCCGGGTATGGAGCCTGACCTGAAAACATCCAGGGACAAACAGCAAACAAGCTGGACTGCATAGAGCTATGCACAGCCTGCACTTCCTCACAGGGCCGAGCTCACAGATGCTGCTGTCACTACTTCTGGAAGTGAGCGGCACCTCTCTCAGTGCGGCATCCGGGGAAGGTTGCCCCCCCAAGTTTTTTGGCCCTGCATGTCACATTCTCATGTAGATGTTGGATATTCCTTGGGAAATTAGCTTGAGGATTCCCTAAAAACAATTGCCCAGTTGTCTTGTCAAAGAAGAGGGAGTATGTTTAGGGGTGAATTCACACATAAGTGTGGTGAGTAATGTACCAGTTTTGTAAATAGGGTCATCTTCACATTTTGACATGGTATGGCTAGCTAAGAGAAGTGCTGTTTACAACATTAAGCCCGGGTTCACACTATAACAGGCTGTGGATCGCACAGGAGCGCTGTGCGTCCCTGTTCCCCGTTTCAGGGACGAATCAGGGCCGATTCTATGCCTGAATTCGCCCTGAAACGGTGCCAAAGACGCACAGCGTTTTTTGTGCAGTGCGCTCCGCAGCCGCCCCGGAGATACAGTCAGGTCCATAAATATTGGGACTTTGACACAATTCTAATCTTTTTGGCTCTATACACCACCACAATAGATTTGAAATGAAACAAACAAGATGTGCTTTAACTGCAGACTTTCATCTTTAATTTGAGGGTATTTACATCCAAATCAGGTGAACGGTGTAGGAATTACAACAGTTTGTATATATGCCTCCCACTTTTTAAGGGACCAAAAGTAATGGGACAATTGGCTGCTCAGCTGTTCCATGGCCAGGTGTGTGTTATTCTCTCATTATCCCATTTACAAGGAGCAGATAAAAGGTCCAGAGTTCATTTCAAGTGTGCTATTTGCATTTGGAATCTGTTGCAGTCAACTCTCAATATAAGATCCAAAGAGCTGTCACTATCAGTGAAGAAAGCCATCATTAGGCTGAAAAAACAAAACAAACCCATCATAGAGAAAGCAAAAACATTAGGTGTGGCCAAATCAACTGTTTGAAACATCCTTAAAAAGAAAGAATGCACCGGTGAGCTCAGCAACACCAAAAGACCGGGAAGACCACGGAAAACAACTATGGTGGATGACCGAAGATTTCTTTCCCTGGTGAAGAAAACACTCTTCACAACAGTTGGCCAGATCAAGAACACTCTCCAGGAGGTAGGTATATGTGTGTCAAAGTCAACAATCAAGAGAAGACTTCACCAGAGTGAATACAGAGGGTTAACCACAAGATGTAAGCCATTGGTGAGCCTCAAAAACAGGAAGGCCAGATTAAAGTTTGCCAAACAACATCTAAAAAAGCCTTCACAGTTGTGTTATGCAATGGCCAAGTCAATCACCTGACCTGAATCCAATTGAGCATGCATTTCACTTGCTGAAGACAAAACTGAAGGGAAAATGCCCCAAGAACAAGCAGGAACTGAAGACAGTTGCAGTAGAGGCCTGGCAGAGCATCACCAGGGATGAAACGCAGCGTCTGGTGATGTCTATGTGTTCCAGACTTCAGGCTGTAATTGACTGCAAAGGATTTGCAACCAAGTATTAAAAAGTGAAAGTTTGATGGATGATTGTTAATCTGTCCCATTACTTTTGGTCCCTTAAAAAGTAAGAGGCACATATACAAACTGTTGTAATTTCTACGCCGTTCACCTGATTTGGATGTAAATACCCTCAAATTAAAGCTGAAAGTCTGCAGTTAAAGCACATCTTGTTCGTTTCATTTCAAATCCATTGTGGTGGTGTATAGAGCCAAAAAGATTAGAATTTTGTCGATGTCCCAATATTTATGGACCTGACTGTATGTGAACCGGCTCCATAGGGAGCCAGTCACATTCTCCTGCTATGCGAATTAGATGCGGGGAAACGCACATCTAATTGGCATAGGTGTGAACCCGGGCTAAAGGTTACAGTAATAATAACTTTTACATATGAATAAATAGTAATGCATGTAAAATGCATGTGACGCAAGGTAGAATAAAAGCCCCCAAAATCAAAATGGTGGCTGTAATGATTTCACCAAAGCATCTTCAAGGTTAGCTATTAACCCGTTGACACAGATGTCACACCAATCTGCTGTGGCCCTTCTTCTGAGACACTGCATATATGTGCTCTTGTGTTTGTGCTGGAAGTGCATTTCTAGCATAGAGACTGAGCTGTCACTAACAGCTCCAGACCTCCTACTAACAATTGCGATCCAGGAGGACCATCTCCCAATTAAATGATCAATGTGATAGCCAGTGATTGAGTAATCACTGGCTATCACAGTGATCACTCTGTAAAACACACCAAAGTAAAATGTATATTTTTCTCCCAGGCAGGGAATGTAATAAGAGAATGTAAAACACACCCAAGTAAAATATATATTTTTCTCCCAGGCAGGGAATGTAATGAGAGAATGTAAACAAAAAAAGCATGTGTGCAAAATAGGTAAATAAATAAAGATAAAATAGCTAGATTATTTAGGTTAGTGTCAGGGTCACGGTCCAAGATCAGGGTTGGGGTGAGAGGCCAAGTCACGAGATAAAAATATGTTTATTTAGTGTCAGAGTCATTATAGTATTAGTGTGTTTGGGTAGGAAGATGAAAAAAACCCAGCAAATCGTGCACTTACACTTTTTGGCTCTACTACGTGTACAAACAACAAATCACATACACATACTGTAACATGAGGAGTGTGAGAATTTTTTTGGGTATTTTTTTTTCTTTGGTGGTTATGGCAAAAAATAATGTTTAAACAATGTTTTTTTGTGCCAGTTTTCTTTTGATAATGAAAAAAAAAATCAGGAGATATCTATTAATATTTACCACCAAATGAAGTCCCGATTTATCCAGAAAAAAAAAACAAGATATAACTTACTTGATACACCAAATTGTTGAAATAATTTGCACAGTTTTATTAAGACATGCCATAGTTGCAAAACTGTGTTCAAGCATTAGGTCCCTTTTAAATGATCTTTCCGATCAAGTATGCCTGTCAATTTTTTGGGTAAACCTGATCAGAAGCTCCATGAAACTCTATGAGCAGATGGATGTAAATGGACTTGTACATCTGCCTGCCTCCAAGTCCATCCAGGTCTGTTTTTCCAAACCTAAACGTGATGGATCAGAGGTAGCCTGATGTAAATGGACAAAACTCTGTTTACATCTGGCTAACCATACAGTGCCTTGAGAAAGTATTCGTACCCCTTGAAAATTTCCACATTTTATCGTGTTACAACCAAAAACTTAAATGTATTTTATTGGGATTTTATGTGATAGACCAACACAAAGTGGCACATAATTGTGAAGTGGAAGGAAAATGATAAATGGTTTTCAAAATTTTTTACAAATAAATATCTGAAAAGTGTGGTGCGCATTTGTATTCAACCCCATTTACTCTGATAACCCTAACTAAAATCTACTGGAAGTCCAGTTGGTATAGGGATCCTCAGTCCTTACATAATATATTTCCGGCGGTTCCCCCTACCTGTTGAAGGTGTGGATCGGCTGATGGAACTTATCTTCGTGTATGGTGGGAATGCACTGGAATTCAGCCTCTTTGGTCACAGGTTTTTTCTAAATACAGCAGCCTCTATGATCGGCCTCTGACGCCTACCCCGGAGATGTCACTATTATTCATGCTACCGGGCTTCATAGTCTCCCAGAAACGCAGTTTACTGCGCTTTTTCTGTCTGCCGCCAGGCAACTGATCCCCCTTTTTTGGAAAACAATTACTACCCCTCCGTTATCCTTGTGGGTTTCAACTGTCAATGACATCATGCGAATGCAAGAGATGCTGGCCTTAGACAATGATACCTATGAAAAATGTAAGGTCTTATGACTCATCTGGCTGGATTTCTCCACCTCAGATTCCTTGAAAACTATGTTATCACCTGCTGATTAATGTGCAAATGCTCCCTGACCAAATTTCACAGGCTAGTCTTCCAGGTTTGTCTTCCAAGGTTCGCTCAAACCCTTCCCTAATTTTCTCCCCCTTGATTCCACCATATTCTTCAGCTTTTTTCTCCCTTCTCTTTCCCTCTTTCTTCCTTGTTTCCCCTTTTCCATATCCGGATATACCGACTTCAGGATTTAGCACATGTCACCCCTAGATATGGATTCCTGTTTTTCAATCACGTTAGGTACTTACTTATAATAATACATCACTTTGGTTTATGTTACAACCTACTTTTTGACCCACGGTTTATATTGTACGATTTATTGTGATGAATATAGTGACCTCCTTCTATGTTCTTTTATTCTGATATATAATAAAAACATATTTGACTCTAAAATCTACTGGAACCAATTGCCTTCAGAAGTCACCTAATTAGTAAATAGAGTCCACCTCTGTGTAATTTAATCTCAGTATAAATACAGCTTTTCTGTGAAGCCCTCAGAGGTTTGTTAGAGAACCTTAGTGAACAAACGGCATCATGAAGGCCAAGGAACACACCAGACAGGTCAGGGATAAGGTTGTGGAGAAGTTTAAAGCAGGGTTAAGTTATACAAAAATATCCCAAGCTTTGAACATCTCACAGAGTACTGTTCAATCCATCATCTGAAAATGGAAAGAGTATGGCACAACTGCAAACCTACCAAAACAAGGCCGTCCACCTAAACTGACATGCCCAGCAAGGAGAGCATTAATCAGAGAAGTAATCAAAGAAAAAAGGAAGTAAAAGAAGGGGGAGTCTCACATACTCCTTAATACCTATCCGGTATTCCCCTATGCGAAATAATGGCCATAAATTGGCCTAACCCTTTGGGGATTTAACCGGTTTCACTGTCCAGATCGGGGTATCCCAGGTGATAATGTAATATAAATTTAAATATAAATCTAGAGAAAATTTGTGACAGTCACGAAGCAACTCTTCTATGAGGACAAACCAGTGATGAAAGTATTGATCTTTATTAGGAACTATCCAAAAATGTTATTTTAAATACAAGTAACAATGAAAAAATTAAATGTACAAAGGCATTTATAAATTAAATCTGCCCCCACGTAGGGGTGATTTCGACAAAGTGCTTTACCAGAAGGAAAAGATGTGGATATTTACGTTAAAATGTATGCAGCCGCGAGGCCTAAACAACGAATGTAACTTGTCTGTCTTTCTGGAACAATAAGTAAATATCTCCCCTTGAATCGAGGGTTTCTTCATGATGTTGCTTGGGGATTTGGGTGGGGGACTCTTCATATGGGGTGACTGTGGAAGAATGTCTCTGGTTCCTTTTTTACTATGGATCAACAGGGTGGCTACATTGTTAGCATTATTGATACCCATTTTTCCTTTCCTATTTCCTCTATATGAAATCTGATTATGAGTGACAGGTGGGAATTAGTCACCACCTGCTAGTACTAACATAAATTTTGATATTCTCTACCTTGACTGGCATATCCAGTTTCCCCACCCACATGCATTTGTTATTTTCTGTGTTCTGAATATTGATATTCTGTATTCAGTCAAATACGTGAGGACTCCCCATATATACATGTGCATCATGCGCAGACTTGTGTTCTACCCTATATCGACTGTTGTTTGGTGTCTGTAGCTAACCACCCCAAGATTTTTTCCGGGTGGACTAGGGGAATCTATGTCCATTAAAACCGAGATAATTTTCCTCTATCTCCCTCCTGTTTAGCTGTCTCTTTTTTCACTCATGTTGATTTAATAGTATCTGAACTGGAGACCTCTCCTCTGCCTAGAATATGGGATAATCTCTGCTATGTATAGGGTTAAATTTTGACTGCTCCTCTGTTTGGTGCTTGGTGTGTGTCTGTGCACGGGTGAATGATACCATTCATTAATTAAGCGCTGTTGGTTGCTGAACTCATGTAATTAAATAACAACTGATTGAATGGGTGATTTAAACTTGGCCGATACAACACAGTGCATGCTCTGAAGAAGCTAGCACATTAGCGAAACATGTAAGCATCAGGAGGATATGGTATCCGTGAGGAGGACTCCTGGTTGGCCACCAATTAATCCATTAAGTCGCCCCCCTTTTACCTCTCTACATTCCATCGGTTCGTTAGCCATACGCCAGAGCTTGACTTTTTGCAGTTTTTACAATGGATGTCTTTTATATAACACCAGCGATAACTAAAGACCTGCCTAACAGCTGACTAAGGTATTCACCGGAACGAAGGAAGCAGCCCCGCTGTCAGTGAGTAGAACTTTTCCCTTCAATGCTTGTGATGGAGACTCATTGATCGTGATGATCCCGTCTGAATGCCGGTAACTGCAGGAAACAGCTCTGCTGTCAGTGAGTGAAATCTTTCTCCTTCAGTGTATGTGATGGTGACCTATGGATCGTGATGATCCCGTCTGGATGCCGGTAACTGCAGGCTTTCCTTCACTATCTGTTAGGATATGCTGATTCATGTACTGTTCCGGCTGCTGGTATAGGCAGTTTCTTTCTATATGTATCGCTCAAGTGTTACATTTCAACTGTTATGTAGCCTTATCACTGGCGATTTGTAAATATGCACACATCCAAGCATTGAAGCTGCTATCGTCACAAGTTTGTGCTACCGAGACTACAAGGAACTTTCTCACCACACTCGCACTTTATACAACTTTTATTTCTAATCCTGGCCAAACAACCCATGACCAAGAGTGTATACCATCATTAGACTACATCAGTCATTATCCTCATTGACATTTTCCCTGGTCATTTGATTCTCACATTTACAATCTCTGTCGACCTTACGATCGACTGAGATCTGTATGTGTATGTGTGTGTGAGAGTGAGAGATTTGTATGGTAAAATTGGAAGACGGTGGCCACCTATGTCCTCTTTAGACTATAGGTCTTTTTAGTATGTATTAGGAAAAGGGATGTACATTTAATCAGAGAAGTAGCAAAGAGGCCCATGGTAACTCTAGAGGAGCTGCAGAGATCCACATCTCAGGTGGGAGAATATATCCACAGGACACTAGTAGTTGTGCAATCCACAAATATGGCCTTTATGGAAGAGTGGCAAGAAGAAAGCCATTGTTGAGAGAAAGCTATAAGAAGTCCTGTTTGAAGTTTGTGAAAAGCCATGTGGGGGACACAGCAAACATGTGGAAGAAGGTGCTCTGGTCAGATTGACCTGTTGGTCAGAGTTGATTTGAAGATGGATGGAGCCAAATACAGGGCAATCTTAGATATTGGAAGAAAACCTGTTGTCTGCAAAAGACTTGAGACTGGGACAGAGGTTTACCTTCCAGCAAGACAACTCCCCAAAACATACAGCTAGAGCTACAATGGAATGGTTTAGATCAAAGCATATTCATGTGTTAAAATGGCCCAGTCAAAATCCAGACCTAAATCCAACTGAGAATCTGTGGCAAGACTTGAAAATTGCTGTTCTCAGATGCTCTCAATCCAGTCTGACAGAGCTTGAGCTATTTTACAAAGAAGAATGGGCAAAAATGTGCAAAGCTGGTAGAGACATAGAGGAAAAATATACAAAATAATTCTGCGCTGCCCTAGAGAAAAAATAGCAGCTAACACGGCCAACAAGATATATGCCAATTAAAGAGAAAACAAAATAAGTGTAGCGCTAAATAGGTATAAAAATATCAGAGATGACAAAATGAACCAGCAGTCCCAAACGTAGACTATGGGAGGGAATCTTCCATAAATGTTAATCCTGATGTTAGAAAGTCCTCTGAAGATATATGACTTCAAACATGTAGCAAATTAATAGGTGTATGACATCTAGGATGAACACAGACACACCACCACCAACACTGAAGAGGCTTACCAGATTGAATGGACCCAAAGGGGCATACGCCGGGTTGGGTCAGACAAAGCTTAGCTACAGCCACTGACCACCTAAGCTTTGTCTGACCCAACCCGGCGTATGCCCCTTTGGGTCCATTCAATCTGGTAAGCCTCTTCAATGTTGGTGGTGGTGTGTCTGTCTTCATCCTAAATGTCATACACCTATTAATTTGCTACATGTTTGAAGTCATATATCTTCAGAGGACTTTCTAACATCAGGATTAACATTTATGGATGATTCCCTCCCATAGTCTACGTTTGGGACTGCTGGTTCATTTTGTCATCTCTGATATTTTTATACCTATTTAGCGCTACACTTATTTTGTTTTCTCTTTACTTGGTAGAGACATACCCAAAAAGGCTTGCAGCTGTAATTGCAGTAAAATGTGGTTCTACAAAGTATTGATTCAGGTGGACTGAATACAAATGCACGCCACACTTTTCAGATATTTATTTGTCATAAAAAAAAAATTGAAAACCATGTATCAGTTTCCTTCCACTTAACAATTATGTGCCACTTTGTGTTGGTCTATCACATAAAATCCCATTAAAATACATTTAAGTTTTTGGTTGTAACATGACAAAGTGTGGAAAATTTGATGAGTTGTGAATACTTTTTAAAGCACTGTAGAGGCATCACTGGTCTACAAACATTTGCTGACAAAATGCGTACTGAGACTGAATGGGCATGGTTGTCATGGATCCCCTATTAAACAGAGCTAGCAAAGCCGATGTGAAAGGACCCTTAAGGCTTGTTTTACCTTCCTTTATTGATGGGTTCAAACACATCTTTTAACAAATTAAAATCAGCCATTTAATGTAAATCTATAAAACACCCAAGCAAATATGCATTAAATCTACATATTTTCAAAACTAATGACCCCCTAATGGGTCAGCATGGTATCCACTGTATACTATGCTAGTTAACCATGCCACAACAAGGAGTGAAAAGGGAGAAGGAGGATTTTAGGGACTTGTCATGAGAGACTAATGGAGGTTGCCATTACTGAACTCTGCCTTGAGAATGCTAGTTCCTGGGTTTTGATGCCTTGGCTTCAATGCTGTCAGAGTCACTGACTCGGAACAAGTATAGAGCAGTGACGACCCATCCATTAGGGGCCCACATACTTCTTGCATGACAGTCACTTTAAGGGCTGTTCACACTTCCCAGTCATGTTCTATGCTAGCCCTCCCATCCAATTACAGTTGTAGAGCTCAATTAGTACTTGTTTATTGGGTGTTGTGTTTTGTGATTGTAGTACAGTTCATTTTTGCATGTCACTAGCTGTTTACTATCTCACATGTTTCACTCTTTTACTCGCACTAATATTTTGTGCACTTTTTGGAAATGAACAGAGTTCTACTTATTTCTTTGTCTACATTCCCTAGCATAGTTGGCATTCTGGTCACTCGCTGTCGCTGGTGACTCAAAATGTCTAAATTAGAATTCCTGTCAGCATATCACCAATGAGCTTTGCAGAGTGGACATCAAAAATCTGGCACTGCTTTTATTACTAATGTTAGCTGAGCAGAAACTGGCAGTGCTAAGGTATGTTTATTTGCTGAAAGTTGTGATTGTTTGTACTCTGGAGGAAAATAAGACATGACTCGGTCATCAATAACAAGCAAGAGAAACCCAAGGCATCAGTGAAAACAACACTGCACTCCAAGGGCTCGTTCGTGTACAAATTAAAGAAGAACTCAACATTCAACGGGGGTTTCAGGGTTTTATCCTTTTTTTAGCCTTTTTTTCTTAGATGCTAGTAGTGACATGGATTAAAAAGAAGATAACAAAGTCAAATAAAATGGATGTTTGAAATATTCCAAATATCAATGTGGATCACAAAAAACATTAAACATTACACAGATTGTGTACATATAAGGATAGATTCTCACAGTTCTACTATAAAGCACTTCCTGACGATGCTGACAAGCTAAATGCATTGAGGCTGCATGATCGCCTTACGTGACGCCATTTCCAGGGTTTGTTCTGGTTTGAACATTCAGCCGTTTGGAATGCACGCGGCTCGAACTGAGCGATGTGCAGGACAATCAAACAGGCTGGTTTTGTTGGTGCTGACTAAACAGTATCACACTATCCTGGATTATTATCTCTCCCTGGGTCTCAGTTATTGATGTTTGAGGAGATCAGCTGGTGGTGGATTCCCAATATACCATTCTTAAGGTGGGACATTGTGAAAACAATGTGCAAAAAGGGTGGTACCCTATGACACCAAAGGCGCATATCATAGATGCTGTTGGTAAGCGTGCATTTTGTACACTTTGTAGGAGCTTTCGTCAGCAAGATTTAATAAAATGTTTGGACTGGGCATTATTTATTTATAATACTTATAAATAACTTATTTTCACATTTGGGCTCTCAAGTATATTTGGTTTGTTTTTTATCCTTTGTTCACATGCAATTATCAAATATGTGTTAGCGCCTTGCTTTTCATTGGTTCACACTGTTTGAGTTACATTAATCCTTCTCTTTCTGTATGTTGTTAATGGAACTGTAATTATTGTAATAAAAATAAACTATGTACCTTTTTTTCCTAGACCATATACAGCTGTCATAAGGCCCAGCTCTTTCCCAGCCTGTCTGCAGGGAAACAGTGGCAAAAGGAGCTTCTAGCCCTCTGCTGCTGGTCATATGTTCAAAATAAACAATGCAGCCTTTGGAATACTGAGTGCAAATAAATAAATAAATAAACTGTTTTAAATTGTCATACAAATAATTATTTGAAATGTAATCTTTATTATTTTTTGGTAACAGCATGGTGTGCTCTGGTGTCCTGCTGGCTTTACACTTCTTTATGTGTCCCGCTCCTTATAATATCGACTGTATAGAGGAACAAAATACAAGATCAAGTGCTCTCTGTTTAAAATGTTATTGCTTTCACAAAATAGAATCCAAACTACTCTTCATGGCATGGGAGGATGAAGAGATTTTAGGTCAATGTCCAGATGAGTTCATTCTGTACAAAAGGTTTATTGATGACCTTGTGCTCATTTGGAAAGGTGACCCATTATCGTTCGAGGCATTTAGGAATAAAATGAATGGGAACTCTAAAAATATGAATCTATCATGGTCTATCAGTACGGAATGTATCAATTGTCTTGATTTGGAAATTTTTAGAGAGGGAAAATCATTATACAAGAAATCATTTCAAACATACGGATAGGAACTCCTAATTACCATTGGACAGTTGCCATCATAAGTCCTGTCTTATGTATATCCCGAAAGGCCAATTCATGAGAATACGGAGGAATTGCTCTAAGGAGGGGGACTTTTTGCAACAATCTGAAGTATTGGCTAATAGATTTATTGAAAAGGGATATGAAGTGGGGGGTATTGAGATAGAGAAAAGGAAGGTGTTAAATATGCATAGTGAATGCCTATTATTAGAAGGTAAACAGCAGGGGTCTTATAATCAAGAATGTAATATGATCCTGGATTATAATGTTCAGTTTAGACAGGTTGAGAAAATTATAAGAAAGGACTGGAATACTTTAAAAAAGGATAAGGTACTAGGACCATTATTACATATAAAGCCTGGATTCATATATAAAAAAGCTTAGTCATTGAAGGATTTGATTGCTCCAGGAGTAATAGACCCCCCTAAGAGAAAGAGAGGTACACCATTTGGTGTTTTCACTGGTTTCTATGCATGTGGCAAATGTAAGGTGTGCTGTCACGCTAAGTACAATGGAATGTGGATGCGGGCTGCAGTATATAGGATGTACATCTAGAAATGTACAAATTAGAGTAGGAGAGCATATTACTAATATTAAAAAAGGGGTAATCAAGCATAGTGTGTTTAAACACTTTAAATTGGTGCACAGTAAAGATCTGAGTTTCCTTAAATTCTAGGGGGTTAAGAAAGTGAAAAAAACATTGGGGGTAGGGGGGTGGGGGGAACTATATTAGCCAACTGAGTAAGAGAGAATCTTATTGGATATTTGAGGCCAAGGTTCTTTCACGGAGGGGCCTGAATGTAGATTTTGACCTTAATTGTTTTATCAGTGATTTATAGGTGTTTTTTATGATGATACTTTTTTATTCATTTTTTTATTATTCTCATGATTATTACTATTAATTGGTTAGGATGCAGGAAGATGGTTTTATAAATTTTATTTTATTCTTAGGTTCTTTATGAATTAATTGCAAGTTATAAATATATTATGTATTTATTATCTATGTGCAATTTAGTAAAGTGAGAATATGTATTGAAGGTGGCCGCACGATGATATTAGCATTTAGATGTATAAATATTGGGATTGGTCAATATGACTATGTTGTTAGGCATCTTTATGGTGAGGTTTCCCCATTTATTTTGAGCGGAGACTACCGCATTCCTTCCGGAGACATATTGATTAGCTGAACGGCTGTAGTGTCCGCCAGCTGATCGGGATGAGAGAGGGGGCAGAGACCCTGCTCAGTAATTGACAAGGGAGCCTATATTAGAAGTGGTGAGACATCCTGGCCCCACCCATACCAAAGGCTCCATACGAGGAGCCTTTGATGACATCATCTCGTGGCCATCTCGTTTGCACAGAAAATGTAATTTTTTTCTCCGGATAGCCCGCTTAAGTGCTATGATTGTGAGTAGTTTGGACTTTATTTTGTGGAAGCAATAACATTTTAAACAGAGAGCACTAGATCTCTTATTTTGTTCCTCTATACACACGATATCCCTGGGGGAGACTCGAGGCGGAGTGAACCATCAGGAAGGAGTGAGACATATAGAGGAGTGTAAAGCCAGCAGGACACCAGAGTGTTCTCTTGATTACCCTTAAAGGGACCTGCATATTGTGACCCACTGGTGAAAAAGGGGTCAGATTGTGAGGTGAGTGGCCAGAGCACACTGGTGGAGGTGAGCACTTGTTTTTGAGATTTATTTTTGCACTAGTTGGTGGAGCAAGTTGAGAAGTTGAGATTTTTTTCTGCATTTTTTTGATTATTGTGTATATATATATATATATATATATATATATATATATATAGAGAGAGAGAGAGAGAGAGAGAGAGAGAGAGAGAGAGAGAGAGAGAGAGAGAGAGAGAGTTAGTTTTCTTGATTTTTTTTATCACTGTAGAATATTTTATTAATCTGTTTATTTATTGATGTATGATATTTACATTGATTATTCACTGGTAGCACAGCACTGTGTTTGATTTATGTTTACGTGAAGTGTAGTGAGCACAGTGACAGCAGCAACTGGACTTTTCACTTATATATATCTTTTTCGTTGAACACTTATTTAATTAGTTTGGTAGGATTGCACTGATAAATCACTCTATTATCTAGCATGGTGTTGGCAGATTTCTGCCAGTCACAGGCTGTGTCTTGGAACTTATAAATTGTGTTTAGCTGGTTATTGGGTATGGAGGAGGAGGGAGGGAGTGGGGTGTCTGTCATTTACCACTGTGTATACGCCCACATGTGTGACTCTATAGCCACATGGGTTGTTCAGATGTGATAGGGAGGAAATTGTGTGGAAAGAAAACACTGAAAAATGAGCATGTGCACTAGCTGCCAACACTGCTCTGGAAAATCCCAAACTGCAGTGGGGACATGAACAGAAGGGAGACAGAGAACAGCAGGATCAACCAGGTTTTTTTCAGAATACAGAAAACTAATCTCATAGTGACTGAGTGGGTATGAACAGCATGTAATACAACATTCATTGATCATTTTTAATGATGTTGGTTTAATGAAACTTAAAACTCAGGTACCTACACTGCTTGCAATACAAAAAAAATACATTAAAAGATGTATTAATGAATACAGAGCTGCTCTAATTTGTGTCTTTAAAATCTGCCTGGAGTTTGGTTAAATCAGCCACTGTCATCACACGTATGTCTGTGGTTTGGATAAATCAGTGAGATTAAATGCAGCGTGGGTGATAACTGTCTAAGAGGTGTTTTCCCCTCATTGTGGAGAGATTTTCTCTTCCTGTTGTGGCTTCTGAACTGGTAAAACTTAAGTAAATTTCCTCAGTATGTTATGGACAGCAGAAAAAAAAAAAAATTGACAAAGGTTTTAACTCCACTCTATGCAAAACCTAAAGCCCGTTTAAACCTTCTTAAGTATTACGGTAATGCAATAGAGCCAAATATACGGTAGCGAATATACTGCTTTACTTTTTCATCAGCTAAGTGCAGCACCAAGGGTTAAAAACCCTGAGCTGGCAGCACAAGGAAAGCTCTGCCGCTCTCTGACGTGCTATAAAGAGCAACAAGAAGGCGCTTCTAAGTGCAGTATTTCCAAAGGTTTAATACATATATGGTTAAAAACACTTACAGGATCCAGTATGATAACAGGCACATTGTTATAGTGTTCCCAGATCCTATTGCTACCTGCACAAGGCTAAGCCAACCAGCAACTGCAGGGAGGGAGGAGAGAGCGTGGGGCAAGATGTCCACTTGGCTTCTGGAACGTACATACCGGAAGTGATGTCATTGGGTGATGAACTCTCCAAAGTGCTGGTCCACTGCTATCCCAGCTCTCATATACCATCCCCATGATGAACCTTTGATATAACTCACAGGAAGAACTTTTGGCAGAAGCGCCCCATTCTCCTATTTTGACATGTTCCCTGAGCACTGCTCTAACCAATAGTTTCACTCAGGGTGGCAGAGAAATGTTAATTAAAGTGGTATTCAGTGGGGACTGTCAGACCACAGAAGAGCTTGTGTGTGAGAGCTGGAGGCAGCCTGGCAGCACATGTTTTAACCTTTGCTGTATCATTTAGATAACAAAGTAGATACACATTACTGTGTATACAGCCTGATTGCATTATATTATACATTTTAAAATTTCAATTAAGGCTTCGAAAGAAAAAAGCCTGGCTTTAGATTTTTCCTCATGGATAAATACAGGTAACTGCAATGACGCATAGAAAACAATAGTTTTCTATAAGCCATGTTTACACCAGAATGCCATGTTTCTCTGCATTCAAGAGCTGTTCAATATTATGCAACGTGTTTGCATAATATCACATCTCTCCTCTGTGCCCTGCATAGCGAATGAAGTGTCACTTTGTGCAGTTCACATAAAGATCAGACATAAAAAAAGGGAGCCTTGTGATGTAATAAACTAGAAACAAACCGAATAGGGGACCAGTGGGAAGCACAATGGATGCCCATAAACCCTACGGGTATAACAGTGTCACGTCCCAAAATCAACTATTTTTAGATTACAAGAGTGTTTGAACCGCAGTTTGAGGAGTTTGTGGGCACAACTCCAACAAGTAAAGTAAAATACAAATTTTATTGATTAAAGACATAAATTCTACATTAAAACACATCCAGTTTTAAAAACATAGTAGCATCCAGCTCAATTTAAAGATAGGGGTGGTGGTCCACAATTGGTAGATGTATAAAGTAATATAGCATCAATTTAGAAGTACAAAACTCAAACAGTAGAGGATTCCACCATCCCTTCACATAAGGCTCAACATGTTTCATGTATGCTGCTTCCTCAGGAGAAAGGGGTACTAGCATAGAATTGCTACCTACAATAGAGAATAATAAATATTAATACATCATTCACATAATAATACTGATATAGTATAAATATAACCATTCAATACATTTACACTAAAGTTCGGTCCGGGACAGTATCCAAAATGTGCCAGCCAAGCTAGCCTGTTTTGTTGCATGTGTGTGACAACGTTGTCCACTTTATTTTTAAACTATTTTATACTGTTGGTGGTTGGAGGTGTTAGCTACTTCGGCCTGTAATTTTTGATAATTGAACTGTTCAATAAAGTATTTTGTTTTCTAGATAATTAATGCCGTGGTTGGTTCTCCCTGTGCAACTCTTTTTCTGGGGTAACCTATGTGGTTCCACCTAGTGTTTGTTTTGTGGACTGTTTATAAGTTGTGGAGGTACCCCGTCCAAATGGACGAATCGGTCTTTAAACAATAAAGTAAATTCCCAGTACCTGGGTTAAGGCCCCAATTTTAGTTTTTATGTTGGTTTAAAGCCAGACATCAGACCAATCTTTAGTGTTTTTTCGTACAAGGAAAATCAGAAAAGAAAGACCGCGCATGATCAGAAACAATAAACAACAAAAAAAAGTCTTTGTCATACAAGAATTTTCTTATGAATTTTCATGCATCGTTTCCGATTTGCTGTGAAGCACCGAGAAAAATCGGACGAACGTTTGCCCAATTTTCTTATAGTGTGTACCCCACTTAAGAGTTTGGCTTGAAGAAAAAGTGGCAACCCTACCCAAGACAGCAGGAAGAGGGCAGAACATGTGAAAGTGTCCCACTTTGGGACCATAATAAGGAGCCCTGCGATAGAAGTGAAGGGCCCTGGGCTTAGAGGGTGGTGGGGGCTGCAGGTTCTAAGAAATGTTTACTTTTGGGTTTAATACTGCTTTAAAAGAAACAAATAAAGCTGCCCTGGATTATTTTCTTCTTTTCAATGTCTGTTGTATGTGCAGATATGTTTATTTATATTTGTTCTGATATTCCATTTGCAATAATACCACCTAACAGGAATTTTGTAATTGTCAGAAAATTATTAAGAAGCACTTAAAACAATTTACATGTATGTCTAAAAGTAAGCGTAATGCTCCTGTTCTCATCATGCAATAATTACAGAGCTGCCATTAGTTATAGAATGTACCTAAACAGCTAATGCAATGTGACCTAATACAACGTAGTTCCATCAAAACATTATTTTTATGAAGTTTCAGAACAAGCAAAATACACAAAGAAACAGCTGTACAAGTGCTGATAAAATAAAAAGAACATATAATTCTGGTATAATATGCACTACATACGCTTGAATAGCTGCTTATGAGCAATACAGGCTATCACACTCCAGTGAATATACCTCATACCGGGCCGTAATTCCTTTTTTATTGTGCTGATTTTTTTCAAGTTCATAATAATAAGAAATGCATTTGCCTCATTCTGTGAAATACATTTGCCACATACTGAAATAAAAGTCAATCTATTTCCTTCTCATCAGACTGAGAACATATGCATATATTTACCTTTTATTTAACCTGATTTCTGGAGTGAAGTGGCCACATGTTTTATTGAGAACTTTGGGGCTTGTTTATAAAGGTGGGAAATAAGAATGTTTTATTTTATTTTACTGTATTTACAGAAAAACACAGTTATACATAGTTTTTGTAAGTATTTATCTTATTTTCATTTCCATGTTATTATAACTGAAAAGCATATTTTCCTAATCTATTTCACACTCAAAATGTTTTATTCATGTTTCAAAGTAAAAAAAAAATATGCATGATAGAATATTTGTAAAAAAGGGGCAAAGCTTAACAACACAAATTCAAAAATGCACTAAAACCTTCATAATTGAAAAGACACACTCCATTACCATAATAATTTACAGACTATTAAGCCAGACTTTACTTCACTTTACTTTTACATTACTATGCAATAGAAAGAATTGCTATACCATGCATTAACCTGTGTTTAATTAAAGCCCAACTCCAGGAAACTGCACCTACACTGCAAGGGTTAACTGCTTGTTTAGTCTAGGGGAGAGGAGAAGCACTTTAACCTGATTTTCCACCTCCATGGCAGAAGATGCTCCTCTAGATTCCAACAGTGGATTGTCCTGTGGCATCTTCACATTTAATGTGGCAAATGGATCCTGTATTGGACTTGAAGACATCAGGACCTTAGACAGGCACAACCCCACTGTAAGTAACAATTTTTAAGTTTCCAGGAGCTAGGCTTTAGGGCAGAACATTAATTTAAGTGAAAGACAATCAGCACAGTCACTATTAATACAAAATACTATAAACTATCTGTGACATGTAGCAATATGGACTACAATTGCAACATATAGTTATTCCCTGCCCTATCCGTACATTATGTTATCTCTCTAGTGCCTGGTATTACTAAATTGACATAATATTTGTGAGCCTAACCAAAGAGATTGTGAGATTAGTAGTTCCACCAGATGGCTATTCCCCTGCATGGCTATACACCCGGACCACATATCCCAGGGATCTTTGCTACTATCAGGGAGACTGCTGGGAAGGGCTATAAAAGAAACCAGAAGTCCGTCCCAGGGTCTCTTGCTTCCTGGGCCTCGTGTGAAAGGGTTCTTCCCATGCAGGGAGAGCGAGAGCGTGGCCTACTACGCGGAGCACAACATCCCTGCCCGACCGAGAAGGGGTCCAGCGCTGCCTGCTGTTCATCGGACATCTGACCAGCACCAACTTGACCATACAGCAACCCACGTTTCGTGTTCTGCATGCGGGTGATCATCACAGGTCTGCAGCCAGGACGTCCATTCGGGAGTTGATATCTGGAAGGCGCTTGATTGACCTGGTCGTTGGTCATAGGGCAATTGCCCACCTTTGCAAGTCTTTCCTTGGTTGTTTACTGGGACACTGTGCACAGGCAGCTTTACTTCAGGAACACTTCACTGCACTTCTATTCGAACACTTATATAAGCATCCTTAGCTGCATTAAGAATAAGAGATATTACCACTCTATTACTACACCTTATTTGATACAGTTAATGAGCTCCAACTGCCGGTGAAGACCATCAGATCTGAAATAGGGACATTCTGTCATTGCTGCTTAAAGGGCCCTTATACCATCCTTGTTTAGCTTCATCCCTCATTAGGATAAAAAGGTTAAACAGGCCGGCCTAGGTTTCTCTGTTTAGAAGTATTGTCAGAATCTATGCTTAACCTTGCTTATCCTTTTAGGCTATGTTCAAGTGGTACTCCATGGTACATATGTATTTATAGTATCCTGTTGTTGCCAACTGTTTTGCTGGGAGAATTATTCTACTGAGCTTGTGCTGTTAACCAAAGCTCAGTTGAACCATTACCCTTATTGTATAATTATATCGTATCTGAAGCATTCCAGCAAATGTTAACAGAATATAAACATATTGAGTTGTTGTCTTATTACTCAAAGGTGTTGCAAGGATGTCTGAACCCAGAGTGTCAGGTGGGTTGGAACGTTCACAGGGCCATGGCAATGCAGATGAGCAAGTAAATCCAAGCAGTCCTCAAGGGGGCCATGCTACAGACATTTAAACCTGATGTACATAAATCACAAGCAAATCAAAGTGCTCACAAATTTGTGAATTCTTAGGGGGTGCAGATCTGCTGGGAATGAAGATGGCCAAAAAGTTAGAGGGGTTTTTAAACTAGGCGATGGGGGGGAGGGTCCAGAGGCAGAGATAACCAGCACGGAAGATATTCCAGAGGGTAGTATTGGGGGCATTAGTGGTAGGTTAACCAAAGCACAAAAACACAAAGTGAGTATAGTAGCAAGTCCTAGTTGCAATCTCGAAACACCCAATACGAGGACAATATGCGACCAGTATAAACTATGTGGTATGTTCACCAATGCCAGGAGCATGGCGGACAAGATGGGTGAACTAGAGATACTGTTGTACGAGGAGGATTTGGATTTTGTGGGAATTTCAGAGACCTGGTTCAACAGCTCTCATGATTGGCTGGCAAACATTCAAGGGTATACCCTATACCGCTAGGATAGAGAGGGTAAAAAAGGGGGAGGGGTATGCCTATATATCAAGAATATGTACAAGTGAATGTGAGAGATGATATCACTGAGGGAGCTAGAGAGGAGGTGAAATCCTTATGGGTAGAGCTCCAAAGGGATGAAGCTAAGGGGAAAATAATACTGGGAGTATGCTATAGGCCCCCCAACCTGAGGGAGGAAGTGGAGACGGATCTCCTATCACAAATTGGATTAGCAGCAAGGATGGGAAGTGTTATCATAATGGGGGATTTTAATTATCCAGACATAGACTGGGCGGAGGGAACCGCACATTCATTTAAGGCTCGCCAGTTCCTTAATGTCTTGCAGGACAATTTTATGGGTCAGATGGTAGACGCACCAACTAGAAATAAAACATTACTGGATCTACTGATTACCAACAATACAGACCTGATCACGGATGTGGAAATACGGGGCAATTTAGGTAACAGCGATCACAGGTCAATTAGTTTCAGTATAAATCACACAAATAGGAAACATAAAGGGAATACAAAGACACTGAATTTCAAAAGAGCCAACTTCCCTAAACTACAAACCTTGCTAAAAGGCATAAATTGGGATAAAATATTAGGAACAAAGAATATGGAGGAGAGATGGGTTTGCTTTAAGAGCATATTAAATAAGGGCATTAGCCAATGTATCCCATTGGGTAATAAATTTAAAAGAGCGAACAAAAGTCCTGGATGGCTTAACTCCAATGTAAAAATGCATATAAAAGCAAAGGAAAAGGCCTTCAAAAAATACAAGGTTGAGGGATCATCCTCAGCATTCAGACTTTATAAAGAATGCAACAAGAAATGTAAGGGTGCAATTAGGACAGCAAAGATAGAACATGAAAGACACATAGCGGAGGAGAGCAAAAAAAATCCCAAGAAAATCTTTAAGTATGTAAACAGTAAAAAAGGAGGACAGACCATATTGGCCCCGTAAAGAATGAGGAAGAACATCTGGTTACAAAGGATGGGGAGATGGCGAAGGTATTGAATTTATTCTTCTCTCCAGTCTTCACGAGTGAATCGGGGGGCTTCAGTAACCAAAACTGCAGTGTTTATCCTCATGACACAAAACAGGAAGCACCCTCCATGGTTAACAGAGGACAGAATTAAAATTAGACTTGAGAAACTTAACATTAATAAATCATCGGGACCAGATGGCTTGCATCCGAGGGTACTTAGGGAACTCAGTCAAGTGATTGCCAGACCGTTGTTCCTAATTTTTACAGATAGTCTACTGACTGGAATGGTACCAGCTGATTGGAGAAAAGCCAATGTAGCACCAATATTTAAAAAGGGCCCAAAATACATCCCTGGGAATTACAGACCAGTTAGCCTAACATCAATAGTATGTAAACTCTTGGAGGGGATGATAAGGGACTATATACAAGATTTTAGTAATAAGAACGGTATCATTAGCAGTAAACAGCATGGATTCATGAAGAATCGTTCTTGCCAAACCAATCTATTAACCTTCTATGAGGAGGTGAGTTGCCATCTAGATAAAGGAAGGCCCGTAGACGTGGTGTATCTGGATTTTGCAAAAGCATTTGACACAGTTCCCCATAAACGTTTACTGTACAAAATAAGGTCCGTTGGCATGGACCATAGGGTGAGGACATGAATTGAAAACTGCTTACAAGGGCGAGTTCAGAGGGTGGTGATAAATGGGGAGTACTCAGAATGGTCAGGGGTGGGTAGTGGGGTTCCCCAGGGTTCTGTCCTGGGACCAATTCTATTTAATTTGTTCATAAACGATCTGGAGGATGGGATAAACAGTTCAATCTCTGTATTTGCAGACGATACTAAGCTAAGCAGGGCAATAACTTCTCCGCAGGATGTGGAAACCTTGCAAAAAGACCTGAACAAATTAATGGGGTGGGCGACTACATGGCAAATGAGGTTCAATGTAGAAAAATGTAAAATAATGCATTTGGGTGGCAAAAATATGAATGCAATCTATACACTGGGGGGAGAACCTCTGGGTGAATCTAGGATGGAAAAGTAGTAGATGATAGGCTCAGCAATGGCATGCAATGCCAAGCTGCTGCTAACAAAGCAAACAGAATATTGGCATGCATTAAAAGGGGGATCAACTCCAGAGATAAAATGATAATTCTCCCACTCTACAAGGCTCTGGTCCAGCCGCACCTGGAGTATGCTGTCCAGTTCTGGGCACCAGTCCTCAGGAAGGATGTACTGGAAATGGAGCGAGTACAAGGAAGGGCAACAAAGCTAATAAAGGGTCTGGAGGATCTTAGTTATGAGGAAAGGTTGCGAGCACTGAACTTATTCTCTCTGGAGAAGAGACGCTTGAGAGGGGATATGATTTCAATTTACAAATACCGTACTGGTGACCCCACAATAGGGATAAAACTTTTTCGCAGAAGAGAGTTTAACAAGACTCGTGGCCACTCATTAAAATTAGAAGAAAAGAGGTTTAACCTTAAACTACGTAGAGGGTTCTTTACTGTAAGAGCGGCAAGGATGTGGAATTCCCTTCCACAGGCGGTGGTCTCAGCGGGGAGCATTGATAGCTTCAAGAAACTATTAGATAAGCACTTGAATGACCGCAACATACAGGGACATATAATGCAATACTGACACATAATCACACACTTAGGTTGGACTTGATGGACTTGTGTCTTTTTTCAACCTCACCTACTATGTAACTATGTAACTATGTAACTATGTAATGGTCAAGGTCAAACGCACTTCTGCCCCTCTAAGGATATACTCCAGCTGGCTCCTGGCTCCCAGTAACAATTACAGGCACTGACCCATGAACTGAAGCTTCTGTTCCACCTCCTCCTCCTCTGTTCCGCATCCTCCTGCTCACAAATTTGTGAATCCTTGTTGCTGCCCAGCATCGTTAGGCGTTTTCACTCCACCCCTCTAAGATATGATACAAATAATGATGCAGTGAAACTAAAACAATGTCCCTTAAGTAAATGAGTCCCAAATCATGAATCAAAAAAAGTCCTTAAATATGTATGTGTGGCCAACCACCCATTAATTCCATCCTTCTCTTCAACTGATCACCCACGTGTCACATGCATAACACCCAGTGAACCAAATGCGCTCATCTCCTGGGCTGGACCTTAATTAATAGTCAAGGTCAAACACACTTTTGCCCCTCTAAGGATATACTCCAGCTGGCTCCTGGCTCCCAGTAACAATTACAGGCACCGACCCATGAAGCTTCTGTTCCACCATCTCCTCTCTGTGTGACATGTGCTCATGCAAAAGGAATAAAACCAGTTGTGCTCTCCATAAGTTTTAAAACAATCTAATAAAATCTAAAATAGGACACTCACAAACAAATGCACTCTTAGTGCCATGTTCTGTGCATAGTGTAAAATGAACTGCCTTCTCAACGCAGGGTCTCCACACCACCCAGAGGTGGCATCAAATGTGCTGACTTGACTCCATTCCTATAAGCAACACACCTCTAAAGCCTTCCTCAGTAGCTATTGAGTTAAGCCAGAGTCAAGTCAGCACTTTTGATGCCACCACTGGGCAGTGTGGAGACCCTGCGGTGAAAAGGCTAAGAGTGCATTTGATTGTGAGTGTCTCATTTTAAATTATATTAAATTGTTTTAAAATGTATGGAAAGCACTAATGTTTTTTTTCCTTTTGCATGAGCACATGTCACATGGAGAGGAGGAGGTGGAACAGAAGCTCCAGTCCATGGGTCGGTGCCTGCGATTGTTACTGGGAGCCAGTTGGAGTATAGCCCTAGAGGGGAAAAAGTGCGTTTGAACTTGACCATTGATTAAGGTTCAGCCCAGGAGGTGAGTGCATATGGTTCACTGGGTGTTATGCATGTGACATGTGGGTGATCCATTAAGGAAAAGGCTGGGATATCTGGAATTCACTGGTGGTTGGCCACACATACATATTTAAGGAATTTTTTTTGTTTCATCATTTGGGACTTATTTAAGAGACACTGTTTTAGTTGCACTGCATCATTATTTGTATTATTCATATAGGTGGGCTGCCTAATGAACAGCAAGAACTACAAAAGATGTATGCAAACTTTTTGGTAGCATGCCGCAACACTCCTCAGTGGATTACAGGATGTTATTGCAACATATGATGTGGAATAACTGATCCTTAAAATTTACAGCAAGAAGTCATTTCAGTTTCGTTTTTACCCTTCTCGGCAGCCTGCTAGCCTTCTAATCTCAGCGGATAACTTTCTGTGCTCCCTGCCTTTGCTGCACTGTTTTCATTATTACCAAGTCTACGTGACAGGTTCTCTTTAGCTTTTTTAAATTAAAGTCAAAATTAGATTTGTGAAATTGTGTTTACTTCTTTATAATGTGATCAATTCCACCTTTAAAACTAACGCAGACTAAAACTATTTTACAGGTATAGCCTTGCATTGCACAGAACTGTAGCAGTGCAGTGCAAGTCAGACTTTGGTTCAGCTATATATAAGAGCATAAAATGCACAAGCAGCAGAACCTGGGATGTGTTTTATAGCCATATCTGGGTAATACAAAACAAGATGATCTCAGCACTCCGCTGGTCGTCTCTGTAGCTCTCTGTCTGTGTCAAAAGCAGTCTAATAAAATATGTATCTGGGTCACTGGCCCCTAATAATGCTCAGCCATTGGTTAAGAAGAATGCAGACCTTTTCCAAATGACTTGGGCTTTAATGGATGAGCACTGGAGGGCCATTCACACTGCTAACATTAAACAGGGATAAATATACCTCTCCTTGTAGCCTTACAGCCCCCATAATATTAAGCTGCTAAAGACGCTATCTCAGAATGCTTCACGTCAAGATATATCTAGAACCAGTGTCTGTTCATGAACATTTTATCTGCTCTCTAACTAATAATGCTGCCTTCTCAGACTTAGGCCAGGCAATTACAATCTCAGACTCATAGATGCTTAGTTAAATGGAATAATAGTGTGCAGTAGCAGACTAGTAATGGCATTTACCATAAGCCTTGGTATCGATAGTAATTTAGATCTGGTAGGACTTCCTGATGCTAATATACTAGTACTGGTCCACACTGACGAGATTTCTGATGCAACTTGAGTTGCATCAGATGACAAGGGATGACAAGGGACAACCTATTTTATTCAATAGTGCCCATTCTCATCAATACAAATCAGGATGCTACGACATTGAAAAAGAAACCTGTGTTACTTTGGTGTGATTCACAGTGTGATTCGGCTCTATACAATATACAAAGTTGCATCAATAGTCAAACTACATAATCATTCACGGTGTACTGGTGCAAAGAGCAGTGATGACTTCATTATGTCAGCTCCACTATATATGCCCAGACTAGGAAAGAGGTGAAGAGGAAGAGGAACCTGCAGCATTAGGTGACTAACGTAAAGACTTTGGAAAAGGTAAGCTTAATATGTTAGTAAACCCACAACAGTAATATCAGTCTATGCAGTGTATATGCAGTAAAGCATGCTTGTTATATT
Organism: Aquarana catesbeiana; assembly: GCF_042186555.1. Lineage (NCBI taxonomy): Eukaryota > Metazoa > Chordata > Amphibia > Anura > Ranidae > Aquarana > Aquarana catesbeiana. The sequence continues at coordinate 310,079,591 of NC_133324.1, forward strand.
CAATGTGGAACCTAAGGAGTTAATCCTGTGCATTGTGTAAAAAGGCTTTGATCTTGTCTTCTTTGATCCCCCATTCTTCCACAGTTCCCAATCCATATCCTGATAGTACAGGGCATTGGAAGCACTCTGCACATGCTCAGTTTGGTGTGTGTTGCTAGATAGTTTTTTTTTGTTTTTTTTTGGGGAGGGTGCATGTGATCAGCACAAGGCCAATCAGCACTGTTCAGTCAGAGGATCAGGGGTCATGCAGCCTCATAGGCCAGTCAGAGGAGAATTAAAACTCCTCCTACAAGCTTTAACCAGTGCTCGGCCAGACACTGATAGAAGTCAGAAGACTGCTATATAGTGCTGATGAGAAAAGGCATTTAGCACTTTATTATTACTAAAATAATTGCATTTTCATGTTCTGTGTACTGTGGGAGACCAGATATAGTGAATGCAGGGTCCTGGGTTTAGTAACACTTAAAAACATTAAAAATAAAAAAAAAATACTAAAAACACATCAAAACAAAAAAAACAATAAAATACTTACACTGGCCATTTTATGCCAGTAAAGAAGGATTAAGTAAAATCCTTATTTTCAGAGTTGCTCTTGGCTAGTTACTTAATGCGGAACTCCGCATTAGCTAAATAAACAAATAAGAGCTGTTTTATCTGCCAAAGGGAATTGTATTTCTATCATTTAGTTTTGAGATCTTTATAGCTCTGCACAGAGCATAGCCATATCTAGCAGGGAAGGGGACCTGAACTTTCTCTATTCAGGGCTGGACTGGGACAAAAATTTGGCCCTGGACTTCCTCATGACCGGCCCACTTTAATTTTGAGTGTCCCCCTTACATCAGAGTGTCCCCAACAGTGTCCCCCTTACATCAGTGTGTCCCCAACAGCATCCCCCTTACATCAGAGTGTCCCAACAGCGCCCCCCTTACATCAGAGAGTCCCCACCAGCAGCTCCCTTCACATCAGTGTGTCCCCATCAGAAGCCCTTCACATCAGAGAGCCCCCATCAGCAGTCCCCTTCACATCAGAGTGCCCTCCCCCTCCCACATGAACTCACAGTTTTAAGGCAGCTTCTCTTCCTCTCTCCAGTCATGTGATAACAAGTGATAGGGGTGAGAGGAAGGAAAGTCTGCCGTTGGTCTATCTCCCCCTGCAGGCTGGAGGGAGCATAACGCCTAATGCTCTCTCCAGCATATGACGGAAGCAGCTCCTCCTGACAGGAGTGAAATTGCGATCACTCACTGTCAGAGAGGAGCGGCTCCAGGACCGCACCTGACTGGCCCACTGAGCCATCGGCCCACCAGGAATCTCCCGGTAGTCCCGATGGCCAGTACATGCCTGTCTCTATTGCAGTTTTACTTTTTACTTTTTCTGCCCTACACTCAACCTGTGACTGTGCAGTGAAGGAGAAGCAGCATAGAACACTATTTGCACCGCATCAGAACCAACTGGTTTAATTGGTTTAATTTGCAGCTTCTCCCTCACCTAGTCTGAGCCCTGCAGTACAGGGACTGCAGTAGGGCAATACCAAGTAGGGTTTAGGTATTTATACTGCTTGCATTTAAAAAAAAATAAATGCAATGATGCATCAATGATTACAGGGCTGCATTCATTTGTGTATTTTCTACTTTCCTGGAGTTCAGCTTTGAGGGTCAGCATGACAGCCAGATAAAAATCACAAGTGAAAATTGACTGGTTGAGTTCCTGCAGTTTGCTCTTTACACCGTTATTGAATAAGTCTAATGATCTCACACATTGATAAGTGTTATGGTAATACTAAATAAGCACCTGGGCTCTCTACTGTCTTGTTCAATTTATTCCAGCAACTTTTCCTTTAGTGCTGACTAATTCACCATGCACCTATCGCAGTTACATCGCTGATTGCTACTTGTAGCAGTTGTTGCAAATACATTAGATATGACAGAGCAATTGTAAATGGAGGCATGCAGAAAATGAAAGGTTCCTGTCAATTTGGCCTGCCAGTCAGATTTCTTCTTTTCAGCCTCCAGAATGATATTTTCCATGTATATTTGCAGCATTGTGTTGTGTATAGCACACACGTCTTTCAACTCTAAACAAAAGCAATTATAGTTTGCTTGCATCATGAACACATGATGTTCCAAAACTTGAATGTGAGAACAGATTATGAAGGAAGAACTCAGTTCTTTGCTTCTGTAGAATGAACAGTTATTTTTATCACAGGTTACAGTATTTGGTTATTTTCATTGAATCCAAAAGTGAAATGGAGTTCAAATAAGTGAATAGATATTTAAAGGTAAATTCCAACTTTTGGATATTTTATATATAGTTACATTGGTCCAGCTTGGTCCAATGTAATTATTTATATACCATACCTGACCGATGCACCTCTACTTTAGTCATCTGCACTAGCTTCTGGGTCTCATGCTGAGCAGCTGGCCGGCTGCATTGTGACCACAGGCCGCTCAGCAGAGGGTGCCATTGAGAGGATGCTCTGCACTTTTTGAATGAATGTAAAGCATTCTATGATTGGATGAGGTGGAGAACGGGATATGACCGTTCCACCTCTCCACCTTGTCCAATCAGAGAATGCTTTGTATTCTTTCAGAAAATCCAAAGCATGCTCTTAATGGTGCCCATGCCGAGTGGCTGGACCAGTTTAACTGTGCATAAAATATCCATGCCTGGAATTCTATTTTAAATATGTGAATGTTTTGGCACCCTTAGCTAAAATGTTATTGAAACAGAGAATCAAAACTATCAAAGTGAGGAAACTATGATACATCCATACTACACACTGCTAAATTGGGCACTTATGGTTGAATTTTGGTCTGTGATGAAGTAGCCTTTAAAGTTGCCACCTTTTTTGGGAAGAATATCAGCCTTATCATCAATTTCCTTTTATAAAAAAAAAACTAAAGGCAAAACTTTTTTTTTTTCATTTTGGAAAGTGTAAGGAAGGATTATAACCCCTGTCAGTTTTCCTTTGTTTTTTCTTTTTCTTTCATCACATAGCTAAAATGGAAAGTGAGAGGAAATCCCTCCAAAGTCAGGGAATCTCTAGTTGTCACCAGGATCACCCATCGGAATAATTACCCTCTATTCCTCTTCTGGTGGCAACCCAAAATTTGGGATTTTCTTTCACTTTCACTCTTATGCCCCGTACACACGGTCGGATTTTCCGACAGAAAATGTTCGATCGGAGCTTTTTGACGGAAATTCTGACCCTGTGTAGGCTCCATCGGACATTTTCCATCGGAATTTTCATCGCACAAAATTTGAGATCTGGATCTCAAATTTTCCGACAACAAAATCCATTGTTGTAAATTCCGATCATGTGTACACAATTCCGACGCACAAAGTTCCACGCATGCTCGGAATCAAGCAGAAGAGCCGCACTGGCTATTGAACTTCATTTTTCTTGGCTCGTCAAACGTATTGAAGTTCGGAATTTCTGATAAGATTTGTGTGACCGTGTGTATGCAAGACAAGTTTGAGCCAACATCCATCTGAAAAAATCCATGGATTTTGTTGTCGGAATGTCCGATCGTGTGTACGGAGCATTAGTGATAACGGTAAACAAGACAAATAGAGAGGGTTAATCTTAATAATGGGGATACAAACAGCTTTAAAAAATAACATGTTCTAATCCTTCTCTACTCTATCCACAACTAAAAAAAATATTTTTTGCCTTTCGTTATACTTTAACATTGAGAAGAAGTTCAATTTTTCCAGCTATTAATCTACTATCTCTTGCTACCATAACCTGTTTGCTACCAAAAATGTATCAAAGTTACTTGAAAGGAGCCTTTGTGTTGTGGTAACATCTGCATTACCGCATTGTGCAGCAATGCACATGTTACATGTGTTTCCATGTGTTGTGGTGCCATTGGTGGTAATTCATTTTGAATGGCACCCTAACACAGTAACATGCGTTTCTGTGCTCTTTAACCATAGTGCATGGCAGAGCATTGTGTTACAAAATTTTGAGACATTTGGCCGTATTGGCAGCCCCACATTTTTAATGTAAGGGCCTGTCTAGACTATGCATTGTTGGTAACATACGTGTTACTGCATCATCTAGTTGGTGTGATGGCAGAAAATATGCATGCACTATTTTTTGGCAGCACACCCTAACACAATGCACGTCAGTGCATTGACATGCTTTGCACTGCAACTCATGTCTGTGGCAGAGTACATCAGGTTGCCATTCACAATGAATGGATTGCAATTGCACCAATGTAATTATTGCTGCACATTGGGGCGCTTTACTCAAGATTCACACAGTTTTCATATTTCAAGATTGCATTTGAAAAATGTATGTCTTAGGTAAATGGTGTGTGAATCTTGGAACCTTGAGTGAAAATATTGATATGAAGCCCCCTAAATTAAGAAACACTGCCATTTTTTAGGTTAGCTTATCAGATTAAGCACAATACTAACCCATTCAGTTCACTCTTTTGTTGTGAAGGAAAGAGGGTTCCTATTGGATAGTTTATACTGCCTGTGATCTCATAATCCTGTGGAAATGGGCTTACTGGGCTTAAGTAACCCAGAATGGATATCTTTACAGCATATGTTATTTCTGCTCAGGCATAATAATAACAGTGTTTAAATAAAATCTTGAACACTTTTAGGGGTTAAATACTTTTTATGTATTTTCCTGTTGGGATTTTATGGACATTAGAGGATTTACTATTGCCAGAGTGGATAGCTATAGGATACTGGGAAGGATACAACTATGACATAGAGGATGTGAGGTAGTGCTGCTTTATTTTTACAGCATTGTGCTGTTCTTGACATGGGCATGGCTGGCATATGGCTGTTTGTCAAATTTTCGCACTGTATTTAATAAGCTCACAAGAGAATACACCTTTAAGGTGCCCATTTATTTTGCTCTTCCTTCATTAATGAAGTTATCTGTAATGATTTTGGCACTCATCAACATGTGTGATTCTGGAGAATCCCTTAAGGCCATTATATAGATACCTGTCACCTTAGTTAGAGCTATAAAATGATTCTATGCAACCCGGGAGAATCTTTCTGCTCAAATCAATGTAATACATTTTGTTCTCAATGATTTTTAACAAAAAGTCAAAGATTTTGGACAAATGTGCAGAGATTAGTGCTTAGTTGGTACAAAGGGTCTCAAATGAGGACCTTGACATCATCAAGGAGCCATAAGTATAGTCAGTGAACATAATGCTACAAAAGCTGTTACAGACTGCACACAATTGGAGATGGTCATAGGCTATGGGCTTGATTGTCAGAGGCTGTGGGCATGCTACAGGAGCTGATCAGAGACTGCAAACAAGCTATAGGAGTTGCACAGGTCCCTGGTACCCTGTGATGCTCTCCTGTAGAGGGAAGAGTCTTTTTAGCATCTATCAGTTTCCTACTCACTCCTGCAGTGAGTACTGCTGGCAGTTCTCTGCTCGTGAGCTGGGCAGTCATTTCACTGGATCCAAAGGATTTCACTGTTCCTAACCTGCTTCTGGCATAATATTCTTTTTTAGTGTAATGTATTACTTTTTCATTAAATAAATTATCTTTAGCGGAGGGGGGGGGCAAGCAAACCCCTCAAGGTCCTTACCTGCAAATGGAGCTTCCAGCCTGGGCTGTCACAGCTCCCTTGATACCCGGCGGCTTCCATGTTACAAATCTTCAATCTTCTGATTGGCCGGAACGAGAGGCCGAAAACCAGAAGTGATATTTGATGGCGAATTTTGATTCCCTAAAGTCAAAAGTGGGAGGATTCGAGGTGCAGTGCTCTTTGCCCCGAGGACAACGCAAAACAAGCTAACTAAAGCCTCATGCTCTAATCATTTGCTTGTTAAAAATTGATGGACCTAATAGACACTTATTAGTCCAGCTCCCCGCACAGTGCACTGCATACACATAGAACAAATTATTTAAAAAAAAAATTATAATATGACTAACATTTTTTAACGTTAAGATGTTAAAAAATGTTAGTCATATTATCATTTGTTTAAAAATAAACCGTTCTATGAATTTTGGGGGGGGGTGTGTGGCTCCCCTGCGCCCCTTATGGACTGGCCGCAACTGCTTACTTATGGAGTTATTTTGTGCTGCCTTTCTTTGTTCTGTTCACTACACTTCCATTGCCTGTGCTGTAAAAAGTAGTTCCTCCACAATGCTTACACATACAGATATAAATGGAGGCTTGTTTTAAAGTGCTTTTATTGTTTATTTAAAAAATGTAAATACTCAAACATGCATGATTTGGACACAGCTTCACTTTAACATTTGTTGTAGAAGGCCTAGTGTACATGCTAACTTTTTTGTAGTCATATAACCACTGGTTAGTTGGAGTAAGGCTGCATACCTTCATTTATTTCTCAATGATTTTTCATCCATATTTGCATACGCATTTAGGGCTTGTACAGTCCTCTGTCTTAAGTGGGAAGGGACATCAAAAAGAATTATAATCGGAACACTTGGTTTATGTACTTCAATAATTAGCTAAAATTGGCTGGTTTGCTTTCTAGTTTACCCATATCACATGTTTCTTTCTTTTTACATGACAGGTGACTAAATATCAAAGCTTAATATACAAGCTGCTGCAAACTGTTGAAAATCCTGTGAGGACTGGACAGATAACCTGTCCTGCTTATTCCTGTCTGACCCTGTCCAGATTGGGAACAGGTGATGTTGTATGTCTATCAAACACGCAGGGCCTTTGGGATAGTATTTTTAGTCATGACATGAAAACTAGATTGGATAAAGCTCACTCCTGTTCTCCACACTGAAACTGTCAGAATGCATTTCTTAGCAAAAAACATTTGTACAGTGACTGCAAAACAATACGGTTATCTAAAACTTAGGATGTCCTTCGGAAAACTGTTTCTTATTCTCAAGTCTATCTTTCAAGTATCCTTGGCAGATCATGTTTTTTATACTTGTCTCATGGGGAAGAACTGTGATAAATACCCTATTATCCGCTGCCTATGTGTCAAATCAAGGGTCATGAGAAAATAAAGCTAACAAATAAAACAATAAATGTAGGTGAGATACTTTACGGTTACTGTACATACGATTGAGCAATAAAAAATCTGCTCTGTTGTCAGAGTGGGGACCATTATTCACTCTGAATCTTAGATCCACCAAGTGTAGGACCACTTGCTAGATCTCTACTTTGCTTGGTGGTAGCATAGTAGTTCCTGTGCACAGTGAAGTCACACACATGGGATAACCTGCAATCTCTGAGGTTATGATCTGATGTTGCCACCTGCACAAGCCCTAGCCTCACCATCAGTGGATCTAAACCAAAAAAGGGATAAGGTGCTAATACAACCAAAATATGAAAAATAATTATAATAAATCAAATAATAAGTCCATAAACACGCGCAATGTTTCCCACACCATGTGGTGTAATCTTCTTAGATTGTCAGATGGTCTGGTGACAGGTACTCAGATGGTCTGGTGACAGGTACTCAGATGGGCTTGTGACAATTACTCATACAGAGGCCCAACATGCAGGGAGCACCGTCAGACATTCTAGGAGCATAAATTACACATCTAATTTCATTTATATCTATCACACTTTTGAAGGTCCTGGAGCACCAGGACAGTGGAATTACCCACAAAATTACCCAATTTTTGAAAGCAAACACCCCAACGTATATGTTTTATGAGGCATGGGCTGCAGGTAGGTATTCGGTACTCTGATGGGCTGCAGATAGGTACTTGGGTACTCTGATGGGCTGGTGACAGGTACTCGGGTACTCTGGCTGGAGACAGTTACTCGGGTACTCTGAATGGCTGGAGACAGGTACTCAGGTACTCTGATGGTCTGCAGATAGGTACTCTGGGCTGGGGACAGGTACTTGGGTACTCAGACGGGCTGGTGACAGGTACTCTGATGGGCTGGTGACAGGTACTCTTTATTACTGGAGGCAATCGGTGTGATTTGGTTTACACTGTGGGCTGTAACTAGCTGTTACCACAATCTCCTCTTCACACACAATTGGTGTGTGAGGAGGAGAACCCAGTAAGCTAGTTACCGAAGTTTGTTTACATTCTGTGACCAGTTGTAATTGGGCACAGCTGGTCACGAGGTAAAGAGCCAATTTCATTGGCTCTTTACCCTGATCAGGGATGGGCTGTGTCAGGGTGACACACCACATCCCCGATCGTCACTCTGCGTGCCCTTGGGAGTGCGCATGAGAGGCATGCATGAGGACAGTGCTTGTGACCGGCTGTGATTGGACACAGCCGGTCACGTGGTAAAGAGCCATTTTTATTACCCAAGGGACAGGCCTCATCCCTGATCGCCGCACTGCGTGCCCCGGGGGGGCACACGTGAGCGGCAAGAATTGGCAGATGTCATATGACGTCCACCTGGAGGTACGAGATGTTCCTGCCGGCGTCATTTTACTATGGCCCGGTATGGAAGTGGTTAAGGGGGATTGGGCTACCTACAGGCCCACCTGCACCCTATATATCCATTAGAATGCATGTGCTTCCACTGTGGAGACTCTCATAAATTTACAGGAGTTAGAACTGCAGGTAATACATGGTGCCGTGAAGAGGCCTTGCAGCTTACGCATGCGTTTGCAAATGTGTGCTAACTAAACCCCTGTTATTAAGGCATACTGTTAGACAGGTTCATTTGGTTGGTAAGCAGACTGGTTGGTGTGTTGAGCTGGGAATTTCTCTGGTTTTGCCTTCAATGCATTGCCCTTCCATGTGCTCCTTGGTGTGAAGGCCAGTTATATGCAGGGGCAGGGGCAATTTTTTTTGGATTGATCCAGGTCGAATCTTGAACTTGGTAATCTTTCTGCCCATCAAGAGTGACTGAGAGCATGTAGAAAAGGGATCATTTCCAGTTTGATTACCATAAGAATTTGTTTTAGAATGGACAACTTTCATGACAATTTACCAAAATCCATAACTTTTGATCAAAGATTGAGGGGCAATTCTGTTTAAACCATCACAGCCCCCCTTTGATCTTCATCACCAATAATCAGTGTTAAAAAAGATTTGATAATGAATCAGGGTGATTTGGTAGAGGGGGGTTTAGTAAATATTTTGCAATATGCTATTATGACTTGCTTATCTCTGAACTGGCAAAAAAAAGCCCTTGGGGAGCTTTACTTGCTCAATAAAATTGCAACCATTCCATCCTAAAATGTAAACTTTCTGTCTCTCGTGGAATTAATTACATATTTTTGTAGACAATAAGACAGGTGGCCTTATGGGAACATCTTAATAAATACAGGACAATCAGTTAAATGTGCTTCTCTCTACTTTGCCTACAGTACGTGTCATAATCCTATAGATCCTTCTTGCCAAAGTTGGCCCTCACTAGTAGGAACTCATACAGCATCTACATTACAGTATGTTGTGTCAGCAACAGCTGTTCATATACCTTTGTAACTGAAAAAACCTTGCTATCATTGTAATGTTTTCCGTGCTGATATCACAAACACCAGTGGGGTCACCTTCTTCATTTTACATGCTCCATTAAACATAAATTGTATTTCATAGCCTTCATACAGAAACAGTGAACCTCTGAAGTCTAAGCTAGCAATAATATTAAATGGCAGACACCTTTTAATGCCTATAAGTACCTTGAAATATTCTTCAGATTAATTTCTACATACCTTAGGATTCAGGGATCCCTAGCACAAATTGTACATTGTACAACTTCTGCTCAAACATTGATTTGAAGACTAAGATACATACGTGCAGGCACAGCAAGGTATACTAGTTTTTTTTGTTTTGTTACAGTAGACACATTTTAGGACCATCCCTTTTGGAGTTGTGTCACTCCAAAGGGGAGCCTAGAGAATGAGTGGAAAAGTGGGCTCTAAATTCCTGGTCCCCCAAAATGGCCATTTCTACTGGACATATGTAACAATTTTATGTGCTGCACAGTCAGTACACCTGCCACTGTAAGTAAAAAATAAATAAAAAAAAAGCAATCAATTATTTTCCCCCCAGAACAAACTTTATATTGGTAAAATTCAACTATTTTCAATCAAAGCTGTAGATAAATTCATAACAAGCATAATTTATTTGAAATTTTCTTTTAAGGATTTAATTTCTCAACACAGGGCAGCACTTAAAGTTAAATGGACTTCTCGGTGCACATATTTCTCTTTTCTGTATGTGTCACTTTGTTCTGTTAAGTACTCACTTTTTACCTGAAAGGTTGGGATATTACATGCAATATTCTTCTATTTTTTACCAGGGGTGACAGAGAAAATGTATTTGCACTAACATACAATTTTTCAGGACAAGCTTTTGGGATATGTCCCCTTCTTCAGGGTCCAAGCAGTACTGGTTCACAAAAGTTTTAGTAGAATGTTAAAATTAAAAAACAAAAAAAAAAAAATAATAAAATCTCTGAGGGAAAGGAAAAAAAAAAAAACAAACACATACAAATCAATGCATATGGCAATGGTAATAAAGCTAGCAGCAGAGTTAGTGAGATAAGACAGAGGGAGAACTATAGACTAGGGGGATGACAGTCACAGAGGGGGTCATAAAACTGCAGTATAATGGGTAAGGAAACCAATATCTAAATTTAGGCCATTATTTTTTGTGTCAAAAAGAAGTATCATTCTTAGTTCAAGCGAGGATGAATTTGCACAGACATACCATCAAGGAACATAAAGAAGACAGTTTCTGCACACCTGTGGGACATCATTTCTCATGACCGGACCACACTATAGAAGATTTCAATGTTTTAGTTCTTTAACCTCCCTGGCGGTATGATTATTTCGGATTTTAGGTGCTGAAAGCGGTACAATTATTTTGCATGGAAATTTGGCGTTTTATATTGTAGGCCTGTAATTCTTAACAATAACACACTTAAATCTGTCCAAACAAGAGTCTAGTAGATATCCCGGGTATGATAAAGTTTGAAACACAAAAACATAAATTATAATATAATAAAAAAAAAATAATAATTAAAAAAAATAAAAATAAATAGTAATAAAATAAATTTCCACACGATTCACTATCGCTCAATTCTGCAAGTGTTCTAATTTACTATCGCTGTTTTCTAGCTGGTCTAAAGCCATTTTTGACGTAAAGGGACACTTTTTGGTTGCTATGGACAATCTCCAGTTTCCAGGCAGAAAGAACAGTATATGCAATATAAAACTGCATGCAGGGCATGGGCCAGAGCACTGGGGACAAATGGGATGTGAAATGATTTCATACAGTACTGTAATCTGTAAGATTACAGTACTGTATGTGTTATGCTTTTTACATTTTTTGAATTTGCCGCCAGGCTCCGCCCCCGTGCGTCGCGACGCTCGCAGGGAACGGAGCCTGGCACAGAGAGGCTTCGGAACAGGACACAGCCCGCGGACACTGCGGGGGACATCACAGGATCCCGGGGACAAGGTAAGTAAGGAGGCACCAGGATCCTGCGATGCAATCCCGAGTGTGGCTCGGGGTTACCGCTAATGGTCCTGAATTTTAACCCCGAGCCACACTCGGGAAAACCGCCAGGGAGGCTACGACCCCTTTCACACTGGGGCGCTTTACAGGTGCTACAGCACTAAAAATAGTGCCCTGAAAGAGCTGCTGCGGTGTCTCCAATGTGAAATCTCCGAGGGCTTTCACACTGGAGCGGTGCACTGGCAGGATGGTAAAAAAAAAGTCCTGCTAGCAGCATCTTGGGAGCGGTGAAGGAGCGGTGTATACACTGCTCCTTCACCGCTCCTGCCCATTAAAATCAATGGGGCAGTGTGGCTATACCGCCAGCATAGCACTGCTGCAGCAGCGCTTTGCGGTGGTTTTAACCCTTTCTTGGCTGCTAGCCGGCGGGTAAAACCTAAAAATAGCGCAGTTTTACCGCTTTTTGTGTCAAAAAGAATTATCATTCTTAGTTCAAGCATTTTCCTTTTCTGGATAGTTCTGAAATTCCCTTAGGCCCCTGTCTGTGTGCCTCTGTCATTGTTCAGTTTCTTGCCTGGGTCCCGCTGTCTGTGTGCCCCTGTCATTGTGCAGTTATTTGCCTGGATACCACTGTCTGTGTGCCGCAGAGAAAGGAAATCTCACAAGCTGCCCACATGTGCTTGAGGTTAGCTGACCAAACCCAACAGTAAATGACTGTGCTGGGGGACACTGGAAGTGTGGGAATGTGGATTGTGCTGGAGAACACTGCAGGGGGATGGTGATTGTGCTGGGAGATGGTGATTGTGCTGGGGGATGGTGATTGTGCCAGGGAATATTACAGGGGTGAGGCTGATTGTGCTGGTGGATGGAGATTGTTCTGGGGGACACTGAAAGTGTGGGAATGTGGATTGTGCTGGGGAACACTGCAGGGGGATGGTTATTGTGCTGGGGGATGGGGTTTGTGCTGGGCAACACTGCAGGGGGATGATGATTGTGCTGGGGGACACTGGAAGTGTGGGGATGTAGTTTGTGCTGGGGGACACTGCAGGGGGGATGGTGATTGTGCTGAGGGATGGGGATTGTGCTGGAGGATGGGTATTGTGCTGGGGAACACTGCAGGGGGGATGGTGAGTGTGCTGGGAAACACTGCAGGGGGATGGTGATTGTGCTGGGGAACACTACAAGGAGGGTGGTGATTGTGCTGGGGAACACTGCAAGGGGGATGATGATTGTGCTGGGTGACACTGGAAGTGTGGGAATGTGGATTGTGCTGGGGAACACTGCAGGGAGATGGTGATTGTGCTGGGGAAAAAAAGAAGGGGATATTTGCGCTAACCATTATATAATAATAAATATATACAAAAATATATATGTGCACAAGTGATATGACTAAATAAAGCGTGATTAAATGCTGCACCTCTATAGGTCAAATACCAAAACCTAAAACCAATAAAGAAAGAAAAAGATGCGATAAATTTATTATTTGTAGCGGTTTCTTTGCGCATCTTTTTCTTTCTTAATATTGTGCTGGGGAACACTGCAGGGGGGATGATGATTGTTCTGGGTGACACTGGAAGTGTGGGAATGTGGATTGTGCTGGGGAACACTGCAGGGGGATGGTGATTGCGCTGGGGGATGGGGATTGTGCTGGGAAACACTACGGGGGGATGGTGATTGTGCTGGGGTATGGGGGGAGGGGGGGGGGTTAAAGTGCTGGGGGTGGGGATTGTGCTAGAAAACACTGCAGGGGGATGGTGATTGTGCTGGGGAACACTGCAGGGGGTGGTGTTTGTGCTGGGGGATGGGGATTGTGCTGGGAAACCCTGCAGGGGGATGATGATTGTGCTGGGGGGACATGGAAGTGTGGGAATGTGTATTGTGCTGAGGAACACTGCAGGGGGATGGGGATTGTGCTGGGGAACACTGCAGGGGGATGGGGATTGTGCCGGGGGATGGGGATTGTGCTGGGAAACCCTGCAGGGGGATGTTATTGTGCTGGGGGGACATGGAAGTGTGGGAATGTGGATTGTGCTGGGGAACACTGCAGGGAGATGGGGATTGTGCTGGGGAACACTGCAGGGGGGATGGGGATTGTGCCAGGGGATGGGGATTGTTCTGCGGAACACTGCGGGGAGGATGGTGATTGTGCTGGGGGTGGTTATTGTGCTGGGTAACACTGCAGGGGGTGGTGATTGTGCTGGGGGGGTGGAGATTGTGCTGGGAAACACTGCAGGGGGGATGGGGGAGGGGGCGGTGATTGTGCTGGGGGGTGGGGATTGTGCTAGGAAACACTGCAGAGGGATGATGATTGTGCTGGGGGGACATGGAAGTATGGGAATGTGGATTGTGCTGGGGAACACTGCAGGGTGATGGGGATTGTGCTTGGGAACACTGCAGGGGGGATGAGGATTGTGCTGGGGGATGGGGGAGGGGGTGGTGATTGTGATGGGGATGGGGGTTGTTCTGGAAAACACTGCAAGAGGGATGGTGATTATGCTGGGGGGTGGGGATTGTGCTGGGAAACACTGCAGGGGGATGGTGATTGTGCTGGGGAATGGGGATTGTGCTGGGAAACACTGCAGGGGATGGTGATTGTGCTGGGGAAGGGGGATTGTGCTGGGAAACACTGCAGGGGGATGGTGATTGTACTGGGGGATAGGGGGAGGGGGGTGGTGATTGTGCTAGGAAACACTGCCGGGGGATGGTGATTGTGCTTGGGGATGTGGATTGTGCTGGGGAACACTGCAGGGGGGGTGGTGATTGTGATGGGGGATGGGGATTGTGCTGGGAAACACTGCAGGGGAGATAGTGATTATGCGGGGGGGTGGGAATTGTGCTGAGAAACACTGCAGGGGGGTGGTTATTGTGCTGGGGGATGGGGATTGTGCTGGGAAACACTGCGGGGGATGGTGATTGTTCTGGGGGATGGGGGGAGGGGTGGTGATTGTGCTAGGAAACACTGCAGAGGGATGGTGATTGTGCTTGGGGATGTGGATTGTGTTGGGGAACACTACAGAGGGATGGGGATCGTGCTGGGGGATTGAGATTGTGCTGGGGAACACTGCAGGAGGGATGGTGATTGTGCTGGGGGATGGTGATGGTGCTGGGGGATGAGGATTGTGCTGGGGAACACTGCAGGGGGGTGGTGATTGTGCTGGGGATGTGGATTGTGCCGGGAAGCACTGCAGGAGGGATGGTGATTGTGCTGGGGGTGGGGATTGTGCTGGGAAACACTGCAGGGGGATGGTGATTGTGCTGGGGGATAGGGATTGTGCTGGGGAACACTGCGTGGGGATGGGGATTGTGCTGGGGAACACTGCAGGGGGATGGTGATTGTGCTGGGGGATAGGGATTGTGCTGGGGAACACTGCGTGGGGATGGGGATTGTGCTGGGGAACACTGCAGGGGGATGGTGTTTGTGCTGGGGGATGGGGATTGTGCTGGGGAGCACTGCAGGGGGTGGTGATTGTGTTGGGGGGTGGGGATTGTGCTGGGGAACACTGCAGGGGGGATTGTGATTGTGCTGGGGGGTGGGGATTGTGCTGGAGAACACTGCGTGGGGAGGGGGGGTGATGATTGTGCTGGGGAACACTGCAGGGGGATGGTGATTGTACTGGGGGATGGGGATTGTGCTGGGAAACACTGCAGGGGGGTGGGAATTGTGCTGGGGAACACTGCAGGGGGATGGGGATCGTGCTGGGGAACACTGCAGGGGGATTGGAGTTGTACTGGGGAACACTGCAGGGGAATGGGGATCGTGCTGGGGGATACTGGAGGAGGGGATTGTG
The DNA here is from genome assembly GCF_042186555.1 of Aquarana catesbeiana. Lineage (NCBI taxonomy): Eukaryota > Metazoa > Chordata > Amphibia > Anura > Ranidae > Aquarana > Aquarana catesbeiana. The sequence continues at coordinate 310,094,734 of NC_133324.1, forward strand.
CTGCGGAACATTTCAGAGGGGGATGTGGATTGTGCTGGGGGATACCGAATAGATAGATTCGATTAGAGCAGTGATTCTCAGCCCTGTCCTCAAGTACCCCCAACAGGCCATGTTTTGGGAATTTCTCTTGGATAAAATAGTTGTCCAAAATACCAAGCCATTGACTCTGATTTAACATCGCCTGTTGGGGGTACTTGAGGACAGGGTTGAGAACCACTGGATTTGAGGATAGAGTGAACACATGCTTGCTTTAATTCTATAAGGCTATAACCTATCTACCCTGCTGTGTGTTGCTAAATAGTGTAGCTGCAGAATAAGGGGTGTGATTTATGTTGAAGTGGGCTTGTTCACATTTAACATGTACAGGTCTAGTGTACCCTGCCACATTCACTGCAATTCCCAAAGATTCATGGAAAGTGTAGTCTCATTATAGTGTAGAGAGGGCAGAGGCTATGATGCAATCCCTGCTGTAACAGCTCCTCTTGACAGAATACATGTTGCATTTTTTGAATTACAGAGGTGACTTCCTGAAAATTCAATTAGACTTTTCTCTTGAATGGTAAGGAATTTCACAAATGTATTAACTGTTTAGTGTTTTGTGTTGGGGGTGTACTAAAGGGGGATTTTTTTTTTTTTTTTGCTGATCCCGGAGTTCTGCTTTAAGCTATTACAGCAGGTTTTAGGGCAAGTCCATGAAAACTATTATCATGGTTAACAGTGAAGATTTATTCATCCACAATAGTAGTTTCTTATATATTTCGTAGTGTCCAATGGTCAGATCTCTGTGTCAAGTTTCCAGATCTGCTCATCTGTGTGTTATGAGGTGATTTCACACAACTAGTTGAACTCTTAATTACCTTTTTATTATGTGAAGTGCAACAGGATGAGTGGAATCACCAATAGTGCAGTAAGAAGAGTGAGATTCCAAGAAAGATTAGAACAGAAATGGGGACCATCATTGGTATGAGATTTTGCAGGTGAAGTCCCCAAAGTCTGAAATACTTTTAAACAGACTTACTTTTAAACGGACTTCCTATCTTAAAAAAATCAGCAAATTCATTTTTCTAGAAGCATAAAGGTTTTCATGGACTTACGTCTACATGATTTACACAGATGTAAATCACAAGCAAATGTTCTTGCAATAATGTGACATGGGAACGGAGATCATACATACACACACACACACACACACACACACAAACTAGACAACTTAATTGGCTTTAATTAAATATATTTTCTTAAAAAAGACCTACAAACAAATATTGATTTTCAGCTTCCCTATGCCGCAGCCATTAAAAAAAAAATAAAAAGAAAATAACAGCTAGACCTAAAAAAAAAATACTCTCCTAGAGTAAGGTTTCTGCTCCCCCCCCTCTTTGTTTCCACTTCAGCTTCTTCATATGGCTCTATGGCTCAAGCAGAGGCAGCCAATTAGAGCCTCTGACCAGCTGCGGTTAGCCAATCAATGCCTTTTCCCAACTCAGAATGGTGTCTCTAGAAGATGGGTAAGTGGTATACCTGCTACATTTTAAATCACAACAGCATGGGGGACCTGCTTTGCTGTACTGTATAGATCTATGAATGATTGCTTCTCCAGTTTTTCAACATCAGACACTCATAACAAAAACCTATGCAGGAGAAAGGGCCACCTCACCACTGCAACAGTGAAGACACAGGGATTTAAGGTATGTATCCTTCAAAATGTATTGAGGGGGAATTTGGGTGTGGGTTGGAGTGGACTGGGCTTAACATATTATTATGGAAATTGTTCTTAGTTTCATAGCAGTAATACAATAGTAAACAACTAAGGCTGGGTTCACACCTATGCAAATTGGATGCGGATTTCCCCGCATCCAATTCGCATGACAGTATAGTGTGACTGACTTGCAATGGAGACAGTTCACACACTTCCCTGAGGCAGCCGCGGAGCACACAGCAGAAGGGTCCTGTGTATCTTTGGCTCCGTTTCAGGTCCGAATTCAGGCAAAAAATCAGACCTGATTCGCCCCTGAAATGGAGAACAGGGACGCACCCGGACACCTTGCTGTGAGCCACTCTGCATATAGTGTGAACCTAGCCTAAAGGTTTGTTCAGAAGTGGAGACATTTTTAAAACATTTTGGAACTGTATGTTGCTGCAATTTTTCCTGTGAATAACACTTTTTAGAAACCCTATTTCTGCTGTTTCTATTCCTTTCTTGAATACGACTATTTTTTTCTAATTGTGCTTTGCAGTACCAAATGTTGACCTTTGGTTACTTGGCTTCCCAGACTATTCCACTAATGCAATGCTTTTCCATTTTACAGTACACGTTACTGTTAAATCCATTTTATGGTTCTAGAATTTGGACTATTACCTCATTTGGCTGCCGTGCGGGAAGCATTAAAACAGTCTACTCTTTAACAAAGCATGAAATGAAGCATACATTATACTAATTCCACAATGTGAGTTAAGAGATATACTTTCTGTCCTTAACACGAGTACCACCCACAGAATTTTTATAATATCCGTTTGTTGACGGAGTAGCTAAATAAATGTGTTTATGATCATTGAAGCATACATAGGGTTATGTTTTATCATCACATACTTTCTGTTTTGAGGTAAAAAATATTGAATTGTTTTCTGTTTGGAATAGTTAGCTTGGTTTAGATTATTGCTAATTTTAGAGACTTTGTTGATCAGTTACAAAGTATAAGTATATGAAGGTAAATCCGGTCGACAATCAATATCACTTCTGCTTTTTTGCTTGTACTTGCAGAGATGCTGAGCTAGGCCTTGCCATTACTTGTTGACAGCAAGCCCAAAATCCAAGCAGATCAGTTCCAATGTTACGTGAAAAGATGTGTGAGGTCGGCAGAGTCACTTTTCAAGCGAAAGCTGATTTGGTATTAGGGATGAGTCGAACACCCCCCGGTTTGGTTTGCACCAGAACTTGGGAACAGACAAAAAATTTGTAGGAACATGCGGACACCATTTTGAAGTCTACAGGACAGGAATGTGAAAAATCAAAAGTGCACATTTTAAAGGCTTATATGCAAGTTATTGCCATAAAAAGTGTTTGGGGACCTGGGTCCTGCCCCAGGGGACATGTATCAATGCAAAAAAAAAGTTTTTAAAAAGGCTGTTTTTTTCAGGAGCAGTGATTTTAAGAAGGCTTAAAGTGAAACAATAAAAATTAAATATTCCTTTAAATATCGTGCCTGGGGTCCCCTTAGTCTGTCTGTAAAGTAGCGCATTTTCCCCATGTTTAGAACAGTACCGCAGCAAAATTACATTTCTAAAGGAAAAAATGTCATTTAAAATTGCTCACGGCTGTAATGTATTGCCAGATCCCGGCAATATACATAAAAAATCGTTGAAAAAAAACAGTGTAGCCCCCCCAGTCCATACCAGGCCCCTTCTGGTCTGGTATGAATATTAAGAGGAACTCCATGACAATTTTTTTAAATGGCGTGGGGCCCCCCCCAAAATCTATACCAGACCCAAAGGGCCTGGTATGGACAGGGGGGAACCCATGTTGTTTTTTTCTTAATTCTGTCATAAGGCTCCCCTTAACTACTTCAATACACTATATTATATATTGTACACTGCACTATATACCCTGCACTGTATTATATATACTACACTGACTGCACTATATACTCTAAACTGCAGTATACTGTATATACTATAAGGACTGCACTATATACTCTGAACTGCAGTATATATACTATACAGACTGCATTATATACTTTGTAGAAAAATTGGGCCTTAAGTGTTGGTGGTGCCAGAATACTGTAACTGCTCACAGTTACTCTTTTTGGGTGCAGAAACAGGCCCTGCTGTTAAATATTATTTCAAAAATTGTAATTACATGCCCTTGTTAAACAGGGGCAGAAAAATCGGGCCTTGGGTGGTGGTGCCACAACACTGTAACCCCTCACAGTTACTCTTGTTGGGTGCAGGAACGGGCCCTGCTGTTAAATATAATTTCAAAAATTGTAATTACATGCCCCTCTTAAACAGGGGCAGAAAAATTGGGCCTTAGGTGTTGGGTCACTAAGGATCACATTATCTGTAACTACTTCCTCCCAGCCATGTACAACTTCTTGGGTTTCTGGGGACTGAAAACCATCCCTTGAAGACTGCTGCTTGTTATCCTCAACATCCATGCTGACACAATCCTCTTCCTCTTCTTCCTGTGTGTTTGGCGGACCTGCAGGAATGCTATCTGGATAAAGGGGGCCTTGAGAGGAAAGGAAGTGCCCTGTCCATGATTCCAACAAGCATGTGTTCCAGCAGGAAGAATAGAGGGACAGTGTCACTGATGCATGCATTGTCGCTGCTCGCCATCCTTGTGGCCTCCTCAAATGGTGACAGGACAGTGCATGCATCCTTGATCAGTAGCCACTGGTGTGGTGAAAAGAAGCCAAGCTCCCCTGACCCTGTCCTGGTGCCATACTCATACAGGTACTCATTGATGACCCTCTTCTGTGTGTGCAGCCACTGCAGCATTTCCAACGTTGAGTTCCACCTGGTGGGCATGTCACAAATGAGGCAGTTGGTGAGCAGGTTGCATTCCCTTTGAATGTCAGCCAGCCGAGCACTGGCATTGTATGACCGGCGGAAATGACCACAGACTTTTCTGGGCTGCCTAAGGAGATCTTGTAAGCCTGGGTACCTGGTCAAGAAATGCTGCACCACCAAATTCAGGAAGTGTGCCAAACATGGAAAATGGGTCAAGTGTCCCTGTTGGAGGGCGGAGAGAAGGTTGGTGCCATTGTCGTATAGAACCATTCCTGGCTGAAGCTGGTCTGGCATCGACCACCTCTGAGCCAGCCCCTGCAGAACTGACAGAATCTCTGCCCCAGCATGGCTCCTGTCCCTTAGGCAGACCAACTCAAGCACTGCATGACATATTTTTGCCTGACTGCTTGCATCAGGCAAAAACGCACCAGTATGAGAGAATGAGAGCGATAACACCAAATTTAACACACCTGCGCCCCATTCACACCTGAGACCTTGTAACACTAACGAGTCACATGACACTGGGGAGGGAAAATGGCTAATTGGTCCCAATTTTGACATTTTCACTTAGGGATGTACTCAATTTTGTTGCCAGCGCTTTAGACATTAATAGCTGTGTGTTGAGTTATTTTGAGGGTACAGCAAATTTACACTGTTATACAAGCTGTAAACTTATTACTTTACATTGTAGCAAAGTGTAATTTCTTCAGTGTTGTCACATGAAAAGATATAATAAAATATTTACAAAAATATGAGGAGTGTACTCACTTTTGTGAGATACTGTGTGTGTGTATATATGAATACACCACCTGAAGTGTATTATATAATGTACACCACCGAATGAACTTTATATGTACGCTACACTGAATGCAGAGTATATATATATATATATATATATATATATATATATATATATATACACACCACCTGTAGTGTATTATATAATGTATGGAAAAAGAATAAATACCGCGCTCAAAGAAGTAAAAATGAAAATGAATAAAAATAAAAATTCTCCGCCTCCTCCTGCACTGACAGTCACATCTAAAGCTGCGGGGTCCTCTGGCTCTGGATTAGAAAGTGTTCCCTGGGAGTCTGTTGTCTGACACTTCCTAGAAAGGCCCTGGCTGGGTTTAAGCCGCAAGCTCTCTTTTGTTTGCCTCTGGTAATCGCGCATTTGCTTTGGTGTTCTATCACTGGTGATGGAAGATTGCAATTTTGTACCTTGAATCCAGCACATCACATATTGTTTGGACTTTCTTGCTAATTTTTTCTTTTTCATAATTTTGTGCACTTTATTATCATTAATACTTAATTGTTAAATGCGTGTGGTATATTTACACTCAAGATTACTTTTTAGCGCAGCTATTTTTTACCCTATTATATAATGTACACAACCAAATAAACTGTATATATACACTACGCTGAATGCAGAGTATATATATATATATATATATATATATATATATATATATATATACAATCGAGTCGAACATCAAGCTCATCCCTATTTAGTACATGCAGGATGATACTACTATATATTCCGAAGACATAGCCCCATAGTTTTATGGGTAGTTTTATGTTTCAATTTTTACAGTCTCTTTAATAAACAATAGAATAGTCATTAAGGCAAGATATAAATATTTACAGTACGACTGTCACTCAAATAATGGCAGGTGACAGGTCACAATGGAGACATAAACATAAAACCTGTCACTTCCTGTCTAATGGCGATTTATCTGGCCACATTCTTTAGATTTACATCAGTATTTTGTCTCCCCTGAACGCTTGCTACATTGTTCAAAGGAAACTATATAGGTTGCAAATTGAAAACTGTCCTTCTAAAGAATACTTCCTGGCTGTCATGCTGACTGTGCGGTATATTTACTCATAATTCAAAAAGTAAACTAGTGTGCTTCTCAAAAAATATTGTATCAATATCAAAAAAACATAAATACAAAAAAAATGATAATGAAATGGTGCTCAAGATATCAAAAATGACTATTATATAGTTGCATTTCTTAAAAGATGCAAAAAACAAACAAACTTATGATAAAGTCCACAAATCAATCAGATCAGCAAAGCCAGTATCATCCTCAAGAGATGATTTAATCCAGTGGTACGAGTCCAGGTGATTGACCAGTGTCCAAAACAAAAACATAAATGTGAGAAATGTGCTCTTGTGAATGCCTTCCCCATATAGACCACACACCTCTTACCAGAAGGTTACGATCTCAAGTGATAGAGATCTCCCTCCCTTTATATGTATCCAAAAGCAGCAACAGGGGGAGACAAATCTCGATCCATCGATCTGATCACTTAAAAAGTTGGGATAAGCACAGGATTTTTTTTCTTTGATGGTATATTACCTGCTTAGATCAAGACAAATCCGCTATCCATTCTGCAAGGAAAGTTGCACAACTTAATAATGTGAAAAGAAAAAAATAACAGTATTTTTGCTTGCACATGATTGGATGATGGAGATCAACAGAACTTCAACTTAGTCACTAAACTCTGGGGAAAATTCCCTTGCAAAATGAATAGTCTCCTTACCTTTAGTAAATCAAGCCTTATGCCTTTAACACTTTAAAGCATCTGACATTGGGGTAAGTATGCCAATCAAGAGATTGCCTGACTTTATTCTGACATTAGTTGATGTATGTTTATTCCAGTAGCAAAAGCATTTCATCCATTGGAACCTCATAAAGCTGGGCAACCAACAATTTTGAAAGAAGATTAGTTATGTCTTCACAAGACTTCTTTAACAGTGCTCTGCATATCCCTTTAAGCAGAGTTAAAGGGATTCTTACTTAGCTTTCCTCCAACAGTCCCCATTGCTTGCTGGCAAGCATCTTCTTCTGTGTGCTTGTCTTCGGCCATCTTCATTGGCTGGCACAGGATGACATCACTCCTGCGCATGCGCAGGAGCCACTCATTCTAGCGCACAGAGCTGAGCTGAGCTGCATATTTTTTGCAGAAAAGACATAGCATTTTTCTTGTGTGATAATAGCCTGCCTGCTCACAGCCTGTCATAAACAAAACTTTAGTTCTACTTTAAGTCAATGGAAGATCTAGATACCTAAGACACAGGAGGTTACCAGCATCTGAAAAATGGAAAAATCATTTCTGGACATAGAAGATGACCACAACAGGGCACAGGCAATGACTACTTGTAGTGACACACAATGATTAGCACTGCACACAAAGAGTGACCTACACTTTAGACAATTAAGCTGGCCATACATGGTTCAGTTTTTTTTGTTCAGCCAGAGGGCTGAAAAAAACTGAACTGATTCCCTCATATTCCCCCATCTACCACATTTGAGGTAGATAGGGGAATCCTTCTTGCTGAACTATTGTATTCTGACTGTGAGGAGTCCTCGCCGGCATCAGAATACACTGATCAACGCTACAGCCTATTGCCTACACCTCCGAACGAGCGGCTTTTTTGCAACAGGGTAATTAAACAGAAGTCAGTTGGAAGATTATCTTCTGTTCAAAATGCAGTGGTCACACATGTATTGAAATTCGGTCAGTCCCTGCCGAACCAGATATATTTTGATTCGTGTATGGCTGACAACCAGTGGCGGCTGGTGTTTTTTTCTTTTGGGGGGCAGCAAACAGACACCCACCACCCCCCCAGGCAGCTGACCCCCCCCGAGGACAGTCGGAACATCAAAACCCTGCACTTACCCCATCTAGAAAGCAGGCGGGCAGCGCGTCCGGCAGTTTTCTTCCTCGTCCTGTGGTGTGGATCACGGTGGCTTCCGCCGTGCATCCCCCTCCTCCTCCTAAGCGTCCAATAGGATCGCTTGACCTTTCAACCAATCGGGAAATGGGTATCAGACCCGTGCTTCCTAATTGGCGGAGAGGTGATTCAGTGTTAGAAAAGCAAATATTAATTTGCTTTTCTAACACACCTGGGTGGGCTCCGAGCACAATGATTTGCACCACGAGTCCACCCTATTTTGAAGCCTATTAGAGCCTATGACTCTAATCGGGTGCTTCAAAAAAACACCCCCGCCGCTGTAATCCATGCGCCCGGCATCCCGAAAGGGGCCGGACGTATAAATAGGGGGTGGCTGCGGCAGCTGTGGATAGATCCATGCTATGCATGGATCTATCTATTAATCATATAGGGGTGGCGTGGATAGAGGGGGCGGTGCCGTGCACCCTTAATGGACGGAAAGTAGTTAAGGACGGAAAGCTTGACGAAGGGGTCCTGCTTGACTCCAAAACGTTGCACTCTTCTTGTGTTGTGACCATGCAATAAACTATCTGTTTGGACGCTATTTTGTGTCTATCCATAGTGTGCTGGCAAATATCTACTTTGTGACTTAAACCAGTATCCAGCTGGTTGTCGCTGCAGCACCCAAACTTTGATGGCTTATCCAGGAACGTGTACGATGGGAATATGAAGTATTACTTAATGGACGGGCCGCCCCCTGCCGACAACCATGCTGGCGACAGCTAAACCCAAGAGCTAACTACCACTTTTATTAGAGAATGAACACTACATTTAACTCTCTATAGACTAAAAGAGATTGTTACCATAACTGCTGATAAAACCACTGGAGTGACCACCACAAAATAACACTGGAGGATAAGAGCAGACATAATCCACACTTAGTGCTCAACCATTTTAAGCTATGATGACATTGTAATAGGTTTCACATTTATGAATGCCTCAGGATTTCAGTATATTGCCCCGTACACACGGTCGGATTTTCCGACGGAAAATGTGTGATAGGACCTTGTTGTTGGAAATTCCTACCGTGTGTGGGCTCCATCACACATTTTCCATCGGATTTTCCAACACACAAAGTTTGAGAGCAGGATATAAAATTTTCTGACAACAAAATCCGTTGTCGGAAATTTCGATCGTGTGTACACAAATCCGACGGACAAAGTGCCACGCATGCTCAGAATAAATAAAGAGATGAAAGCTATTGGCCACTGCCCCGTTTATAGTCCCGACGTACATGTTTTACGTCACCACGTTTAGAACGATTGGATTTTCCGACAACTTTGTGTGACCGTGTGTATGCAAGACAAGTTTGAGCCAACATCCGTCGGAAAAAATCCTAGGATTTTGTTGTCGGAATGTCCGAACAAAGTCCGACCGTGTGTACGGGGCATTAGTGTTTCACTTACACAGAATCAGTCCAGTGAAATTGCATATGCTTTTCAAGGTGAATGTTTTATACATGCATGTTTCTTTCTGTGTACACTTGTATGCCATTTACAGTAAGTGGACCTAGCATCAGATATAGTATATTCTCTCACATTGAAATACATGTATGGTAAGTAATATGTAAGTATAACACTTACAGGTAATTAATGAGGAACTAAACTGCAACTGAGCAGCACAAATAAAAAATGCTATTTAATTCATTTTTAATATTCAAGGCAAACTCCCCCATCTATTAATGTCTCTATGCTTTATTTTGCTGGAAAACTACTTTGAAATACAGCTTCTAGCATTTCTTGCCGTGGCCAACTTTAATAAAGGCTGATGATTCATGTAGCATTTACTTCCTGGAATCCACCTGCCCTTAGCTTAGGCATGCAGGCAGGAGGGTGTGCTTAGCTGAGAAAGCCCCTCCTTCCCTTCTGAAGACTCCTGGGATGTATGACATAATTTTTTTGCTAGGCCTGGAATCCAGGAAGTAACTGAATAAATGTAAAAAAAAAAATTAAAACTAGTAAATATTATATACTTTCTTATCAATGTACTAATGCTAGCAGCATAAGGATTACAAATAGTCAATGCTGGCTGAGAGAGTGAAGTTCCACTTTAATCACAAAGATTACAGTACTCTTCATGAAAATAGTTTCATCAGCTTTTCTCTCCAGGGCCAGGTATCATCCAGGAACAATATCTACTTTATGGGCTGAGATGCTGGCTCAGACATGAAACAGTCATAGTTCCTGGTGCCTGTGCAGTTCTTGGCTATGTTTACCCATGTCTGGTAGACATCAGCCCCTGCAACAGCCTCTCACCTCATGACTCACTACAAAGTAAAAATATTGCAGTCTGGTCAATGGGAGCGAGGAAATGCTTTCCCTTACCTTCAGCAGATTATTGGCATCATATCAAAAAACAACAAAAAAGCACTGAACTGGGGCTCAAGGGCTGTTTTTTAATGACCGTGTTGCCCTATAATGTGACATGTCTGGAATGTATTCATACTGACTTAAAGGAATTTTATAGTCACCGCATAAACTTTAACTTTATAACATCAGTATAGTAATAGCAATAGCAAGTTATTTTTGAAAATCCAATATAAGCTTATTTGAAAAATCTCCTTTCATGTTGTGAGTTCTGCCTGTCTGCTGGTCATCTTTTTCCACAACTTACCGGATTCCTTGAATGCTTTGCAGCTTCTCCTCTGCTATTTACGTTCAATTTCCAAGGACTACATGTCCAAGGGTACCTTGCCAGCAAGCTATGATTTTTGTACTGACTCCGCCTCCTGAAACTCCTCCTCTCAGCACCTCTGTAGTTCATAAGGCAGGCTCTGTGAAATGTGTGACACAGCAGTGCCTATTCACAGGGCATAGTGAATACTTGCCACAGAATTCAAGAAAGACTATGGGGTTGATTTACTAAAACTGGAGGGTGCAAAATCTGGTGCAGCTGTGCATAGTAGCCAATCAGCTTCTAACTTCAGCTTGTTCAATTACGCTTTGACAAAAAAAAAGAAGCTGATTGGTTTCTATGCAGAGCTGTACCAGATTTTGCACTCTCCAGTTTTAGTAAATCAAGCAAGTGTACAAACTTCAATATTTTTCAGATTAATTGGAGTAGGCTAGAAATAAATGAAATACGATGTGGAGCTGAATATATAATTTTACATTTTGACCAGAGATGCGATATTAACCCTTTCTCTACCAGGTCCGTACATCGTATGGACCAGACAGCGGAGTGGTTTCACACAAAATCTGGTGGCTGCAGCCACCGGGATTGTGTGTAAAACTGACAGGCAGACTCCTGTCTTGTTGGATGCATTCGGGCAGTGCCAGCACTGCCCCTCCATGTGTGCGCCATGTATTCTGGGCTCTACTTGCCCATCTGTGGGCCTGGGACCGGCATGGCAGAGGGTGGAGGGGAGGGAGAAGAATGGACGCACATCTGCTTTCCTCCCCTTCTTGCTGTGACTCAGAAAGTGACATTCATGACGTCACTTCTGGGTCAGCCTCTCAGTGTTCCCTGCTAGCATAGCTGGGAGGGTATGTATTGCAATGCGATCTGCATTGCAATACATTCAGTTTAGCACAGAGGAGACATTAAAGAGAACCTGTCAACTAAATATCATCACATAGGGAACTTTTTGTTCCCTATGTGATAAAAAAAAAAAAAAAAAATTAACATTTTTTTGCAAAAAAATAAAGTTACACCCAAGCACATCAAATCCCCCCCCCCCCAAAAAATGTTGCTCCCCACCCCCATGTATAGGCAAGAAAGAGTGCAAACGCATGCGTTGGGAGCACCCATGCATGAAAACGTTGATTGCGATACACGTGTTACATATTGCTGCACACGCCGGAGCAAAAATTCTAGCACAAAACCTCCTTCGTTACATTAAACCGATGACCTATAGGGGCTTTTGAACATTGCCTATAGAAAATATAGGGTAATGAAGTTTGTCGGGTTTTTGGGTATCTATTTACTTGGTGCAGCCTCATCTTTTATATTTTACCAAAAATGTGGGTAGTTTATTGTGTTTGCTTGCCCTAAAATTCACTTTTGTGTGTTTTTTTACTGAAATTTTGCTTTTCCTAGACCTTTGCGGTAATATCAATTGACATAAAAAAATTGGAACTGCCACTAGTTCTCTAGGGTGTCTGCTTTCAGAAAATATAGAATGTTTGGGGGATTTATTTAATCTCCAGGCTTAATATTATTTTTTAAACATGTGTCCAAATAATGTAAAAATTACTCTGGCAGCGAAGTCCATCGAAATAAACTCAAACACAATAAATAAGAGCATAGAAAACATTAATAAAAAAAAAAAAACACATTTCACACAAATTATTGACAGGAAACTAGCAAGTGATGGAAAGCCCAGGTGGTCCATAGAGTCAATAATCACTGGCAGTTGACAAAAATATACCCTGCTGTGAAGATAAAAAATATTTCACCATCCTATGCTGTTAGGTAGTCATAGAAGAATAACAGACAAGGATTTCTCAAATATTGACCTGTACAAAATACAATTAAAGTGAAAAAGATGAGGTTAGGCTGTCTCTATGGATCTCCTCTAGCAGATTTAGCCACCAAGTACAGACTACATTTAATACAGTGATATTGACTACTGCCCATCTATAATACATTTCTGACAAGCCCCCTCTTTGTATGCATCTCTTTGTTGCTGCTAACATGGACTGACATCTACTAGAGATAGCTCAGCTTGCAGAGAACATTCATCAGCTGCCAGAAAAGCTGAAAAGCAGAACTGCTGTCATTATTTCTAGTGACATTAAGTAGACTGATGAGGACTCTGTAAGTATGTTATGATATTATCATATAATGGTGAGGATCATGAAGATCATTATGATAAAGCCATTCACGGCTAATATGGCTATTCAACAGCATGCTATTACACTAATATGATTTTCCCTGAAACAAACCCCTATGATAACGTCATTAAGATCTGATCTCATTAGAGTGGTTTTGTTTGAATTCGACATTCATTTTGTCTGACTCATAGAATATGACAGGCTGATGGAAGCCCAGTTTTGTCCATGGGCTAAGTGTTATGCAACCCGTTCGAGATCTGTGGTGCTGTTGTGTTTCTATTGTTTGTGTTTCCACTAAATTACTTTTTCTAAATTGCATCATAAAGGGTTACTAAACCCTCGTTTTTGATTTTTTTTTTTAAAAAACCTCCTCTGTGCAGTTGGTTTTGCACAGAGTGGCCCCGGTCCTTCTCTTCTGGGGTCCCTCAGCGGTGCTCGTGGCTCCTCCTCTTCTCAAGTGCCCCGTCAGAGAAGTGCCCTCCTTTGGAACACCTGTGCGGGCACGCTCCTGTGTCCTGCTGCTGCGTCTATTGGCACAGACAGCTGGACTCGGCCCCGCCCCTGGCACCCACGTCATTGGATTTGATTGACAGCAGCGGGAGCCATTGGCTGCGCTGCTATCAATCTATTTAATCAAAACACGAGACACCGGCTAGAGCTGGTGTGCTCGTCCCCGCGGTGAGAAAGAAGGGGGCTCAGGTAAGTAAAACGGGGGGTCTAGGGGGCTGCTGCAGAAGGTTTTTCACCTTAAAGGGGTTGTAAACCCTTGTTTTTTAAAAAAAAAATAACAAATATATCAGACTTACCTCCACTGTGCAGTTCATTTTGCACAGTGTGGCCCCAAACCCCGTCTTCTAGGGTCCCCTGGCGGCGCTCGCGGTTCCTCCTTGCATCGGTAAACCCCCAAGGAGAAGCATTCTCTCTGGGGGTTATCTTGTGGGTGCGCTCCTGAGTCCAGCATTTGCGTGCATAGACACAGAATGCCAGACTCGCCCCCACCCCCCGGCCCCCCGCATCATTGAATTTGATTGACAGCAGTGGGAGCCAATGGCTGAGCTGCTATCAACCTATCCAATCAAGAGCCGAGAACCCCAGGCAGAGAGGTACAGCTCATCTCCTCCAAGGGAATGAACGGGCTCAGGTGAGTTAGGGGGCCGGTCCGTGTCTGAAGTTTTTTCACCTTAATGCATAGGCTGCATTAAGGTGAAAACACAAGACTTTAAAACCCCTTTAAATATATCCCAATAAAACCAATAAGCAAAATAAACATAAATGCAACATCAGCAAGAATACTTTAATGCATTTCCCTTGCAGGATTCAACAGATGTTTGACTAGAAGCTGTCAGCTGGAAGCCAGAGTGGAGAAGGTGGGGTGCTGACAACTAAAGAAGGTCAATGAGGAGACAGAAGCCAGAGTTAAGAAATATAAATATAGCAAGGACCTATAGTATAACTACACAGCGAGCAGACAATGTAAATTCCCTGGGGCTTACTGAGTCTTGGTGCTAAGAATACATGCTCTGTATTTACATGGAACAGTATGATGTTGTCCTCATTATTGGTTCAGTTGATGTTGAACACAGCCAGCTTTTTCACAGGGCATCCAACAATTAAATACAAACATGCATGTCATCTTAACATGTTCAGTTCTAATTTCATACAATTTCTCACAAATCTCTCATCCAACAGCCCAAAAAACATGAGTAACAATGCACTAATTTGTTTAAGTACAGAACTTATAGTACTGAAGCTCATGCCCAGCTGCAAGCAAACCCTATTAAGTGATATCTCTGGGTGTTCCAAAATCCAAAACCATCTAAGTGAATTGACAAGGGCCTGGGAGGGATATACATATTTCACCAGAACTCATACCAGAATACGTCTAAGTGGAACACATCTTTATACATCTACACATTTAAATCCTCGTGCTGCTAGCATTAGTAAATAGAAAGGAAAGTATATCATATTTACTTGTTTCAAAACATTTTTTTTTTGCATTTCTTCAGTCACTTCCTGTTTTCCAGGCTTAGGCAAATGACATCATACATCCCAAGTGCCTTTAGGAGTGAAAGAGGGGGTTCTCAGCTAAGCACTCTCTCCTGCCTGCTTTCCTGAAACAAGGGCAGATGGATTCCAGGAAGTAAATGCTACATGAATCATTTGCCCTTACTCAAGATGGCCACAGCCAGAAATGCTAGAGGATGTTTTTCAAAGTGATTTCTCAGCAAAATAAAGCATGGAGACATAGATGGATGGCGGATTTTGCTTTAAATATTAAAAATACACTTTGGGTTTGTGTTGCTCAGATTCAGTGTAGTTCCACTTTAAGGAACCATAGAAGTAGAAATTGACCAATCAGACATCAACATTCAAATGCTACAGACAAGGACTGTGAAGGCACCTGTTGCTCTGCATTTATTAGTGGGAGTGTGATCAGCTGAAAAAATCCAACTTGCACAATCAATTATTTCCCTAAAAATGACAGCCTGGGATATTTGCTGGAACCCATAAACATGACGATCAATGATGACATTGCTTGGTTGTGCATGCTTTATCACTTATAATAGCTAATATTACACTCTTATGGACCTAAACATGGAAATCCAAAGGAAACTGATGTTTTAAATGTGAATTTGAAAAGTGAACTAATATACAGCAGTCATATTGATTTTCTAATGACTAAATCCAGAATAGCAAATGCGTATTCTAAATGGTTGATATGGGGCATTGCACTTTGCATGTTGTTCTTTTCCATATAAAAAAAATCTATTTATTATATGTCCTACGGTTGATATTAGGTAATTATAACATTATTACACTTAATTACATTTGAACAAGGAAACTTTATCCTAAACTTCTCTTTGTTGGGACATTAGGAAGAACCTATATTACTTATATTACTATATATATAAAATGTTCGTCTTCCTTTCACTAATTCAGATACTGCACCTGTAATATCTCTTAACAGACCAGAACCATTTTTTCATTTCAGCTGCAGTGGGTAAAATAAAGGACATCATTTACGGTGAAATATTCCTTCCACGTCTGGAGTATGGCCCCAATAGTGCTCACTGGAACTTTCAGAAGTTTAGAAATCTTTCTGTAATCAATGCCATCAGTATGTTGTTCAACAATAAGGTCTTGGTAGAGCTCTTAATTGCACTGACAATGTGCAGGATTGCTTTTAAATTACTGATAGATTTCATCTGGTTTCTTGGCTTTCCATGTCTTTTTGCCCTTTCTTCATGTGTTCGGTACATTTGCCCTGTGTCATTCCATTTTATTACACATGTCTTAACTCCTGAACTTATTTGTTTTGGTTTCTTTGTATGTATGGATTGAATGGGTTGTTACCAACCTGTGGTGAAAATGTCATTAGCACCTTTTTTTTACCCGCTGTATAAGCCTATTGAGGCAATAATTTATACTTATGACATCAAAGTATTACATGCAGTATACAGTATAATATTAATTTAAACTTGCTTATTTTTTAACCACTTACAGACCGGAAGTTTTGGCTGCTTAATGTCCAGGCCATTTTTTGCGATATGGCGCTGTGTTGCTTTAACTGACAATTGCGTGGTTGTGCGAAGCTCTACACAAACAAGATTTACATCCCTTTTTCCCACAAATAGAGCTTTCTTTTGGTGGTAATTAATCACCTCTGTGGTTTTTATTTATTGCGCTATAAACAAAAATAGAGTGACAATTTTGAAGAAAAAAAAACAATATTTTTTACTTTTTGCTATAATAAATATCCCCAAAATGTTTTTTTTTTTTTTAAATCTTCCTCAGTTTAGGCCAATATATATTCTTCTACATATTTTTAGTAAAAAAAATCGCAATAAGCGTATAATATTTGGTTTGCGCAAAAGTTATAGCGTTTACAAACTATGGGAATGATTTATGGCATTTTTATTATTATTATTTTTTTTTACTAGTAATGGCAGTGATCTGCAATTTTTAGCGGTACTGCGACATTGTGGCGGACAGATCGGACATTTTGACACATTTGGGACCTTTGACATTTGGGACCATTGACATTTACAAAGCGATCAGTGCTATAAAAATGCAAATACCACTGGCAGGGAAGGGGTTAATACTAGGGGGCGATCAAGGGGTTAACTGTGTTACCTAGTTTATGTTTCTAACTGTGTGGAGATAAGACTGACTGGGGGAGGAGACATATCGTTTTTTCAACTTAGTAGGAACTAGGGATGGGCGAACGGTTTGGCCTGAGCATAAGTTTGGGCCGAACTTTGGTTGTTCGGATGTTCTGCAGAACACCGAACAATATGCGGTGTTCGGGGCAAATTTGAAAGCCGCTGTTAAAGTCTATGGGACATTAACATGAAAAATCAAAAGTGTTAATTTTAAAGGCTTATATGCATGTTATTGTCATACAAAGTGTTTGGGGACCCGGGTCCTGCCCCAGGAGACATGTATCAATGCAAAAAAAACTTTTAAAAATGTGCGTCAGAGGGGGAGGGGGTCACCCGGGAACGGCCCCGTCCTCAGTTATATAAGAACTGTCAAAGCGAAGACGTGTCATACGGTGGGTGCCTCCCATGGAGGCGGGTTGGTCGCTGCTTTGTTTTTTTCTTTCTTTTTCGGTCTGTCGGCAGAGTGAGAAAAGAAGATGAATGGACTTCGTGGGACATTTTAATTTTTGTATTTTTTAATAAAGGACTTGTCCCAAGCTGTGTCTTGTCTTTTGTACCATTTTGACACTTTTTTGTGAAATGGTAGGGGTACATTTGTACCTCGTTACCATTTCACACAGGGGGGGAGGCCGGGATCTGGGGGTCCCCTTGTTAAAGGGGGCTTCCAGATTCCGATAAGCCCCCTGCCCGCAGACCCTCACAACCACCGGGCAAGGGTTGTGGGGATGAGGCCCTTGTCCCCATCAACATGACCCTCCCCATGTTGAGGGCATGTGGCCTGGTACGTTTCAGGAGGGGGGCCACTCTCTCATCCCCCCTCTTTTCCTGTGGCCTGCCAGGTTGCGTGCTCATATAAGGGTCTGGTATGGATTTTTGGGGGGTCCCTCACACCAAATATTAATGTGAAAGGTTAAATAAAGGCTGCTAACCCCGAAACTGGGTGAGAAATCCAGTGCAAATGAAAAAATGTATATGGTGGGGGGCGCTAAGTCTATATTTACTGTTAGCTATAATATATAATATAATAATAAACATAAATAATAATAAATATATATAATAATAAGAAGAAAAATGTATATGGTGGAGGGCGCTAAGTCTATATTTACTGTTAGCTATAATATATAAAAATGTGGGACCCAACAGCAATTTTTAAATACACATCAATGTGCTATACAAAAAACTATATGTATATTAATATAATATTCAGTGCAAATGGAGCATATTAGAAAAGGAAATCGCCTCCTGAAGACTGGAAATGAAACGTACGTCGAGGTTTGCCTGTTTACGCAATCTCTCGATTCCCAATTCTGGTTCCTGTGGTTGTCGGCGGCTGATGGTGGAACGCATGTCAGTCACCACGCGCAGAGCGGAGCTCCTAGCCCCTTACGAGCGGTACAGCCTCAGTGCCTGGTGAGGGCACCCCGATATGTAAGCAGCCATTTGGCTTTTTGTTTTTATTGCTTTTATCAATAAATGGGATTACACTATTGTAGCCTTTTTGTATCCTTATGCATATTTCCTAATACTTTACCAGGGGAGAGGAAAAGGCTACTCAGCACGGCATATCCATATCATTACAGCAAGTCATTCCTTGCTAAAAGCTCATTTGATCTTTTTTTAACTAAAAAGGTCAACAACTTCTGGTAAGCGGACATCCATACATAGAACACTTTGGGTGTATAACACTGTTGGTGAAGGTTGTTCATCTACACAGCAGAAGAGTCACTTATTTGGTTTATTTCATCAACCTTTTGAAATCGCATGTGGACTTTTTTTATTTACTTTTTTCTTTTTTTCACAAAGGACATTCTTTTTTAATACATGCTCAAACTGCATGGATGTTATCCTTTTCTAATATGCTCCATTTGCACTGAATATTATATTTATATACATATAGTTTTTTATATAGCACATTGATGTGTATTTAAAAATTGCTGTTGGGTCCCACATTTTTATATATTATAGCTAACAGTAAATATAGACTTAGCGCCCCCCACCATATACATTTTTTCATTATTAAAATCACTGCTCCCGAAAAAACAGCCTTTTTTAAAACTTTTTTTGCATTGATACATGTCCCCTGGGGCAGGACCCAGGTCCCCAAACACTTTTTATGACAATAACCTGCATATAAGCCTTTAAAATTAGCACTTTTGAGTATTCATGTTCGTGTCCCATAGACTTTAATGGTGTTCTGCCAAATTTTTTGCCCATTCAGTATGTTCTGGTGCAAACCGAACCGGGGGGGTGTTCGGCCCATCCCTAGTAGGAACAAACAATATGTCTCCTCTCCCCTGACGGAACAGGGATTTGTGTGTTTACACACACAAATCCCTGTTCCTGCTCTCGTGCACGCAATCATGGGTGGCCAGCGGCGATGGCGCCCGCTGGCCATGTGCATCGGGTTCCCCGTGCACGCCTGCTATCACCCTTAAAGGTACAGACGTACCCATACGGCGATTTACAATAACGAACCACTATGCTGACGTATATCGGTGTGAGACGGTCGGCAAGTGGTTAAAGGAACATTAGACATAAACAAACAACATGTACTAATACAAATAAATAAGCTAAGAGCTTAGGGGAAAATGGGAGAAATAAGTTAAATAGGGCTGATTAGGTTTACGTAAGGCTTAACTAAGTTTATAAGCGGTTACATAGGAGCAATTTCTATTAAAATATTTTCACTTTCAAAGTTAGCTGGAGCTCACGTTATAAAGGGACCAACAACCATCCACTGATCTGCACACAGAATAACTAAACAAAATACACCGTAATAATAATACTGTTACATCATATTTGTGAATGTGTTTTCAGCCTTCATTCACACAGGTGCGGCATACAAGGTCATCCTTTTTTCTCTTCCTGTCAGTGTCGGTTGAACAGTACAGTGTAATACCATAGAGCCTGACTGATTGACTTGACACTGATGGCCTCCCCTCTAATGGCCCAAATGTTGTTGTGAATGGAATTTCAGAAGGCTGATATCAAGAGGGATTCACATACTTTTGCCAACTGTATGTTACAATACATTTACTTTAAATAATTAGATTAGG
Organism: Aquarana catesbeiana; assembly: GCF_042186555.1. Lineage (NCBI taxonomy): Eukaryota > Metazoa > Chordata > Amphibia > Anura > Ranidae > Aquarana > Aquarana catesbeiana. The sequence goes on from NC_133324.1 coordinate 310,114,979, forward strand.
TAGGGCTTTTTTACTTTCCTAAACCAACTTTAACTATACTGAAGCTTATGGAAAGTCAATAAGTACATTTATATTTACATTGTATATGATGTAGGCCACTGGAATCCATAACAGCCTCCAGTAGCCCTAGTCTAAGAAGGCTTGTATGTACTATGTCATCAGCCTTTTCACATGAGTATAAACTGTCTTTGTTATAGTATGTGTAGGAATCTGCTTCCCTCTACTGACTGTAATTGTAAGTGGCTGTAAGCATACTGCCATAGAGTTATTTATGTACATCATTTCCTGTCCCTGCTAACTAGGTCAGAAACCCCAGATTTGAGGACTTTGATATCTTTATACAGGGGAGTTTCCAGGAAGTAGACTGAGTAAGAACTGAGCCACATGTTCTGTCCTTGGAGCTGTTGCTATTGTATTTTCACCCAGACCAGAAGAGATTATTATAAACCACTAGTGAGGGACTAAATCACAGTGTAGATATGCTGACTCTGAGTTTCAATGCCACACCACAGTTCCTGACAGTGATAAGTCCCATTCCAGGCTGGTCGAACAACTGTTGGAAGACATCTCCTGCCTGCTGATCTTGTCTTTAGGTCTCCGACAAGACAGATACCACATCATCCTGAGGGGCCCCTGCAACTGGATTTTGCTACAACATTCATCTGGAGGTATCTCTATTATTAACTGTACATACCTAGGTAAATGTGCACAATTCCACCAGGACTCCTATCAGGCCCTTTGCCGATAATACTGATAATACATCTTTGTACATTTGTTGTATGTACTGTTATTAATTTATTTTTATATAAAGCTTACATTATTTTTATACTGGTGTGCATCTATATTCTTATGGTTAATGTTAGGGTTGTCCTGATATCGATACTGATACTAGTATCAGTGCTGATACTGAGCATTTGCCCGAGTACTTGTATTCGAGCAAATGCTCCGATGCTTAATCCGATACCTGGACAGTCCGGGGTGATCGGTGCAGCACTGGGGAGGAGTTACAATTACCGCTCTCCCTGTATAGATTTCTTTAAAGCAGCTGACAGCTGCTTTTCCTCCTCCCTCTCCCGCAGATGTCAGCTGCTTTATTGAAATCTATACAGGGAGATCAGTGATTGTAACTCCTCCCCAGTGCCGCACCGATCACCCCTGACTGTCCCCTATATCCTCCTCCAGTCCCTCTCTGTGCTCCAGTCCCCCTCAGTGCTCCTCCCCCACCTCTGTCCTCGATCTGTTAGGATGGAGAGCAGAGGAAGGAGCCGGTAAATCTGTCATTTACCAGCTCCTTCCTTTTCCGAATGCACAGAGTCAGTGATCACTGACTCTGTTCATAACTGTCACTGAGCATCGTAAACTGTTTACAATGCTTCAGTTTATGAATGGAGAGGAGCCGCTGCCTCCTGTCCATTCATCTTTAGTGGAGCTGAGGTTGCAGAGAAAGGGACTTTGAAATCTCAGTCCTCAGTCCCTTTCCCTGTCTCAAAAGGTCTGTTAAGACCCCTGATATCTCACCCAAATCACCCCCCCCCAACAGGACTAATAAAAAAATATCGGTAATCGGTATTGGCGAGTTTTTGAAAAAAGTATCGGTACTTGTACTTGGTCTTAAAAGAGTGGCATCGGGACAACCCTAGTTAATGTTATATGCTGGTTGCAGTAGTTCAGCTCCCAATTACTTTGATTAGATTACTGATTAATTTCCCAGGATGAGAATCCCCTTTGCTCACAGAGGCCCTGTCCTGGAAGGAGGCACCTCCAACTTTACTACCAAACACACACTTCCACTTCTCGAAGGTTCTAGTTTTCTAGTTTACCTATAAGGTAGGCACAATATTCTGTTTGGGGAGGGCCATTTCTTATACCCCCTCTCAAAAGAGGGCTATGCATCTTACAGTTTAAAATGCAATGACCAAACAAAAACATTTAATTTCCCATAAAACAAAGGTAAAGCTGGCCATACACTGATAGAAATTTGGCTAGGTAAGCAGGGATCAGCTGCATTTCAATCAGTGAGTGACTGTCCCCACTTGACAGAAGTAATTTGATCAACTTCTATGGAAGGGATGAGCTGGATCAGCAGCCATTCTGCTGGCTCAGAGATGTTATATTCATGTATATTATGATGCCTGATTATGTTTATACACACACATCTACAGTATAGTTATACCTTTGTTTTATATTATAAGAGAAGTACCCCCCAAAAAGATACTAGGGACTTTAGAGGCAATAAATCAAAAATATATGAAAAAAATAGAAATTTATTATGGTAAAATATGTGGTGCAGACAACACCAACAAGAAATTACATATATAGCAAAAGCCAAATAATATGACAAGTATAAAAAACAGATGCAAATCCTTCAGTATTATGCCCAACGTGTTTCTGGACCTGTGTAGAGTCCTTTCTTCAGGGACATTTCATTTGAAGTGATATTGATATTCTATAATGAGACAATTTCACACATGAGATTCATATTAGGGTTTACAGGGATGAGCATCACTGAGGCCAAGTAAAAACAAACATACCAGTTGGGTAAAGAAAAAACAAAAAACAAAAAACGAGCAAGAAGATCCTGCCAAAGAAGATGTGGCCAAGAAGAAAAATGCCACAGTCACTGCAGATGGGTAAAGGTGGGACACTTGAAGAGGATTGTTGACCCTCCAGGGGAAGAGGAGGAAACTCTATGACAAGATGATACGTAAAGCAACCGCTGTAGCGCCCACATTCAGTACCCAGAAGGTATTACTATATAGTGGCTCCCACTGCTGTCTCAGCCAGTGAGGAGGCAGAGTCCACGGAGAGCTGAGGCACTCGTGTACATTGCTGGATCGAGGTGGGGCTCAGGTAAGTATTAGGGGGTACTGGCGGGGCTGAAGTTTTTTTACCTTCATGCACAGAACGCATAAAAGGTAAAAAAACCTTGAGCCTTTAGAACCACTTTGATAATCTTTGAATTGACAAAAGATTAACAGAGAGGAGGCCCTTTATTTGATTGCTGATTGATGGCCATTGAGTGCTGTGAAGAATTTGTGGAACTGATACCCTAGAAAGGTTAGAAGGGCCCATCTATATGCTGCAGCTCCTTAGGGGTTTCTGTAAGGGCCCATTTGGTCAGGAGCCAATAAACCTTCCAGCATGTCTTTGAAATGTGGGAGGAAATAGGAGTACACCCATGTAAGCATAGAGAAAACAAGCAATTTCCAAGCAGATTTTTCCTGAATAGGATTCATAGCAGGCACCCCAGTGCTGCAAGGCAGACATATTAACTACTAAGTCAGTGTTCTGCCCTATATTTACCTTAATAAACTGATAAACTAAACTCTTAGCAGCAGAAAAAAACACATTCATCAAATAATTCTATATTGCTTTATTCAAGGTACAAGACAGTAACTGAATCCATCTTGTTACAACGATGTTTGCGCTAAACGCATTTTTTTCCCCTGTATATTACACTGTAGATAAATCATCCATTTTTATCATCTGCAGTAAATGTCAATCTCATCCAGAATGTTTAAAATATCCTTGCTGAGATATTATGACATTGATAACTTGCTTATCTTATGACCATGATACAATATTTTTATTTGTATGTCACTATGTAACGTCAATTATTTGATTTGTATTTGATTTGCCTTATCAGTCCATATGGCTGAAAATAGAACCTTGCAATAACTATTACTGCCCACATATTATATTATTACCAGTGTTACCACTTTCCAAATAGCACAACATGTTCTAGTTATAGAAGGATAGATTCTATGTGGGTCATCTCGTGTTGTCTCAAGATTGGCTGCTATTTAAATTTGCTCAGTCTGTGTTCTAAGCCATTAATTTAGTCATTTGTCCTCCCATGCTTCTCTTTAAACAGTTCTAATAGGAACATTTAGTGCTTCCCATTTCATTCTTCTCTTGATGAAAAAAAACACTGAATGCTTGTCATTCTTCTATATATAGGAGGCTACAGTATGTCACTAACAAAATTGTTTTAAAAATGAAATAAATTAATTGACTAGTCTTGCTAAAAATCAAACAGTATATGTATATCAGTTAGCTGTGTCTAGACTTGGACATCTTTCCCTAACCAAAACTGCTTTATGTGTGGCTACATGGGAACAGCAGGCGCTGCTGTCAGCCCGCCATTAATTTAAATGGGCTGATCTCTTAACCCGATCATTCCAGCAGTAGGACGCTGCTGATTCTTACCACAGGAATCCGGCAGCCGCAACCACCTAGCCATGTGAAAGAGGCCTAACATTTCCATGTGCCTGATTTACAATTGTTATGAGGTTCTTTTCTGGAAATGATATCTTCAGTGTGTGGCAAACATGTCTACTGTGACCAAGTAACTCAATCTTTGAGTGATCAATCTTCAGCTCCTGCTCTAGAAGGCTTGGTATTTTCCTGTATGTTCAATTGCAAACTGAAGCCCTACTCAAATTTGTTTTTTTAAACATCAAATGGGGAAATTTACTAAAACTGCACAGAACCTGTTACACTTAAGCATGGTAACTAATCATCTTCTAGCTTCAATAAAACCTTGAAGCCGATTGGTTACTCTACACAGCTACACCAGATTCTGTGTGCACCAGTTGTAGTAAATCTCCCCTAAAGCCTTTTTCTTAAAGTGGAACTACACTGCACCTAAACACCACAAACCAAAAACACTATTTAATTAATTTTTAATATTCAAAGCAAACTCACCCATCCATCCATGTCTCTATGCTTTAATTTGCTGATAAATCACTTTAACCCCCCCCCCCCCAGCATTTCTGCTTGTGGTGATCTCAACTTGAGTACAGGCAGATGATTCATGTAGCATTTACTTCCTGGAATCCACCTGCCTTTAACTCTGGCATGCAGGCAGGAGGGTGTGCTTAGCTGAGAAAACTTGTCCCCCCTTCCCGAAGACTCTTGAGATGTATGTCATCATTTGCCTAGACAACAAAACAGGAAGTAACAGTAGAAATAAAAAAAAAAGTTCAAAACAAGTAAATGTTATATACCTTCCCATCTATTTACTAGAGCTAATAGCATAAGGATTAAAAATAGTCAATGTTGATTGAGAGAGTGAAGTTCCACTTTAACGCCTCTCATGCAGATTGAACTCTGGCTCACAGTCCGTGCTCTAAGTTATCCCAAAGTTGTTCTATTGAGTTGAGGTCAGTCATGTTGGAACAGGAAGAGGCCATTGCTAAACTGTTCCCACAAAGTTGGTAGCATAAAATTGTCCAAAATGTCTTGATATGCTGACGCCTTAAGAGTTCCCTTCACTGGAACTAAAGGGCAAAGCCCAACCCCTGATAAACAACCCCACACCATAATCCCCCCTCCACCAAATGATTTGGACCAGTGCACAAAGCAAGGTCCATAAAGACATGGAAGAGCAAGTTTGGGGTGGAGGAACTTGACTGCCCTGCACAGAATCCTGACCTCAACCTGATAGAACTACTTTGGGATGAATTAGAGGGCACACTGCCAGCCAGTCCTTTTTGTCCAACATCAGTGCCTGACCTCACAAATGTACTTCTGGAAGAATGCGTTCCCATAGACACACTCCTAAACCTTGTGGGCAGCATTCCCAGAAGAGTTGAAGCTGATACAGCTGCAAAGGGTGGTCCAACTCAATATTGAACCCTACGGACTAAGAGTGGGATGCCATTAAAGTTCATGTGTGTGTAAAGGCAGACATCCCAATACTTTTGGCAATATAGTGTGTGTGTGTGTGTGTATATATATATATGTTCACAGCTGCTGTGGGATGGTGTTATCAGAAATCTGATCATTGGAGGACAGGCAGGCTGTGCTCCCAGCACAGTCAGAAAACTGACCATGCTAAGGTGGATGTGCTTCTAATCCTAGTGTGGTCAGTTTGAAATAGGAGACTAGAGTGACTGTCAGGAACAATAGGTATTTCACACAAAGGAAGCAATACAATGAGAACAGAATATTTTTTTAACACAAGTATATGGTACAACAAACACATACCAAGAATATGACATGTTGGAGTAACATATTTTTTAAATTAAATCACCACCATGTCAATTTTATATGTCATTTGTTTGAGTCTATTACCTTTATATAAATCAATATAGAATGTTATTATATCCCTGCGCTGTGGAAACTTCATATATTTATATGAACCAAAATGTAAGTGTTTTTCTACTGCTACTTATATCCCAAAATATGTTTTTGTGCAACCAGTCAACTCAGTGTTCAATTAACAGTAGCGCTGAGTGAAATATCTAATGTTGGCCTGATCAAATATGTTGCAAAAGTCATCAATTTCATAGGATGTACTTACTTTTGCAGATGACTATACATACACCATTAAGGTGCATCAAATAATTGATCTCAGCGCAGCATTAACACTATACTTTCAAATCCACACTGGATTTTAGTAGGTTCATTTAAGGTTAGCAATAAGGTTAGATTAATGCCGCGTACACACGGTCGGACTTTTCGTCTACAAAAGTCCGACAGCCTGTCCGACATACTTCCGACGTACCTTCGGCGGACTTGCGGCAGACTTTCTTACGAACGGACTTGCCTACACACGACCACACAAAAGTCCGACGGATTCGTACGTGATGACGTACACCGGACTAAAATAAGGAAGTTCATAGCCAGTAGCCAATAGCTGCCCTAGCATGGGTTTTTGTCCGTCGGACTAGCACACAGACGAGCGGATTTCGGGGTCCGTCGTACTTACGACGTAAAGATTTGAAGCATGTTTCAAATCTAAAGTCCGTCGGATTTGAGGCTAAAAAAGTCCGTTGAAAGTCCGGAGAAGCCCACACACGATCGGATTACCAGCCAGCTTTAGTCCGTCAGCGTCCGTTGGACTTTTGTAGACGAAAAGTCCGACCGTGTGTACGCGGCATAAGGTTAGGGCTAGGATTAAAGTCTAGAGCCTAAAGTTAATATTTAGGGTGTTAAGTTCAGGGTTAAAAGTAACTTAAGTGTTAGGTTAAGGGTAGGGTAAGGTTAAGAGATAAGTGTTAGAACAATTTAACGTGTTAAGAGTTAATCTTAGGGGTTAGGTTAGGCTTTCAGTGTCCCAAATAAACACACCGAGTCACCTAATCTGATAATGGCAATTACTAATTTTGTTCAATTACTACTATATACAGTCCAACTCTACAGCCTAACTCTGTTTACTCATTGGACCCAATTTACTTAAATCTATGAGCAAACAATGAGACGTTGATCTTAAGCAAACAGGTAAATCCCATACTTATGGAGCTTACTGTTCATCTGCAATGTGTACAGATGCGTGTACTCAGGCTTTAGCGCATATAAGTGGAATTTACTGGAAAATGTGACTAGCTATGGAATGTGTACACCAGTGTCCCAAATATATAACAGCTGGGGCTGGCCTAAAATATAAATGTGATTGTGTCTTAATTTTGGGTCTACTTGACCTGTTAACATTTTTCAATATGCATACCCTGTAGGAGTAAAACACAATCATTAAATGAGAAGAAATTTATATAGAATGGCAATTTCATGCATTTTTGAGTGCCACATCCAGTATTTGAAGCTAAAGAACAAAAACCCCTAGTGGTGGACTTTTAAGGCACGTAAAGAGTAGAAAAGTATTTATATACAAAAGTAGTTTATTAAATATATTGTATAAAAAGAGTTAACTCTTTTTATACAATATATTTAATAAACTACTTTTGTATATAAATACTTTTCTACTCTTTACGTGCCTTAAAAGTCCACCACTAGGGGTTTTTGTTCTTTAGCTTCATTAAATGAGACTGTAAAAATGTCATTTGTAAAAATCCTTAATGAATAATATGTGCAAAGGCATTGTTTTTAATGCATGTGTATATCATTATGAGCTGAATGTTCTATATGCACACCTAAACAATTTATTCTTGTCCTGCTTAATTTGCTTTAATAGGTCAGACCCATTACCACAATGTCTTTTAGCCAGGTTAGGATTAGTAAAATAAGAACATATCATATGCAAAATAGATGAGCTTAGCAAACAGGTATTGTTTTATGCCTACAAGCTTCACTGATGGGAATCAGGACAGCTATTAGTACAACATGCCTTTTTTATTATTTCCATCTTTACCTGCTCTACATATATCTTTCACTAAAATTACTCTTATAATACTAACCTTGAATAATGCTGGTAAATATACCATTATCCACTTTTAGTATTTTTCTGCACTATGTATATAACGACTCCATATATTTCCTCACAAACCTTTTTGTTCTTGCTTGGCTGCTCATTTACTCACATCATGGTTAGGTGAGGCAAGCCCAGCAATATATTCAGAATATCTTATGAGAAAAATAGTAATCACATTTCCTATGAAGCAGGAACTTATAGCTGAAAAAAAGTTTATTGTTCTGCATGCACCAAAGCAAACCAATATTATATTCAGCATTAAGGTAATGGAAAAACTAACAATATTTCTGCCTATGATGTATAACCCCTGTCACTGCTCAGTATGAAACATATTGAAAAATTTTGAAATGTCCTAACAGCAGCTCTTTCCGTAAATCTACAGACACATGAATTAACAAGTACAATATTGGGGTGCTACGAGTGTGCAGGTTGGGACAGTACGGGGTTGCTTTATTAAAGCCAAACAGACTATGCACTTTGCAAAGTGCAGTTGCTACAGAGCTTAGTAAATGAGCAGAAGCTCTGCTCCCTTCTATTATCCAATCATGTACAAGCAAAAATGCTGTTTTTTTTAATATCCTGGCATGTAATTGGGTATTCTTTGCAAAGTGGAGCTTAACTTCATTTACTAAACTCTGGAGCAACTGCACTTGCAGAGTGCAAAATGCACAGTCTATTTGGCTTTAAAAAACTAACCCCTATGTGTGGGTTCCCATAGCTGTGTTGCAAAACATTAGCATTTCTGTTGTTATTAAACCCAAAAGCAGTACCTAGAATGACCAGGAGCACCATCAGGAGCTAAGCTTTATTACCTGAAGTGCCGGTAGGGCTGTTTATGACCTCCCATGGCTTAGAGGTCCTAAACTAATGGTGAACTGAATGTGACACTGGTTGGTGAAGGAGCACAGCACTGTTTCTGAAGACATTCATTCACAATTTTGGTTCACTGTGTATGGTGTTGTGGATTGTTCACAGAAGAGTTGTGTATCCTTCACAGGATGTTGATATTGATTTGATATGTTGGATCACACTCTGCACAAAGATATGGGGAGATGATATGAACAAATGAAAGTTTTTAATATTTGATCACTCTTTGTTTATTATTGTACTCTTTAATCTGTGGTATACAGTATGGATGTTATACATTGAATATTGATTGCAAGTGGAAGTTTTCTTTAGCATCAAAGAACTAATGAGTTAGGTTTGATTTTAAAGGGGAAGTGCTGTACTTGTTGACATTTATTGTTTTAATGTCAATGGGTCTTTTATGGTAGAGAATTTATTTTTAATTTTTTTCTTATTTTTTTATGGTAGAGAAGGGTACAATACAGTACAATACTAATAAACTTAATTGCAAAGGAAAAGTAACTTTGACAGGTTTACAATTACAGTGGGGGGGGGGGGGGGGATGAATAGGAAGGGGAAAAGGAAGAAGAGAAGAAAGCGGAGAAGTAGAGCCGGTACAACCTTGCAGTAAAATAAGCTATATTGTAAATAAAGGTATAGGTTACAATATCAGATATTTATTGTTTTGCGTGTATGTGGGGTGAATCACAGTTGTGCTAGTAGCTAGTAGGCATATTAAGGGGGTAAATAAGGTGACCAGATACATTTGCTGTCTTCTAGCACCAAGAATTCCAAGAATTCTCTAGGCGCTAATTCCTCATAAAAAGGTCCTATTAAAACTTGGATTTTTGGCTCATGTATGGGTATGTGTTTCCTGACAGTTTTGCTGTGTTAGAGCATTTAGACATTTCATTTAACGAGAACTCCTCTAGAATATCATCTTCAGGGGCTTCCAACTTTGTTGTAGTTACTTTTTTCTGCAGTCAGAGTATAATTTAGCCAACATCCCTGTTCTTTGTTTTGTTTTTGTGTGCGTATGCTCCGGATATCCTAGGAGCCCCAAATTGCCTGGCCGAGTGATATTTAGGGAAGGCTATATCATATGTGGCAAAAAAAGTGCTTCTTATAGATCATGGATCCTTGAGGACAAAGTATTCCATTGAAGGAGTCCCAATTGCTAGCCAAAGTCCCTTTTAGGTGGAGGCAGTTAAGAATCAAAAACTCAGGAAGGTTACCCCATCTACAACATAACAAAGACTCAAAGTGATTCTAAAGCCAAACATTTTTTACCAAAATGCATTTCCTAGGTTAAGGTGAAAAAATGTTTAGGTAGCAGTATCCCCCCTGGTCTCTGCCTCAGAAAGCTTGGCAGGAGATTGCTGATTGCTAATGTGCTGCCTGTCCCAACTCTGAGAAATGCCAGTGCTAAGGGCCAGAAGTGAATTTTAGTAGTCTTGGACATAACTACTATTTCATAATCATACTTCAATATGCTGAAAAAAACAGTAGAATAGCTTGGCAGGAGATTACTGATTGCTGATCTATTACCTGTCCCAGCTCTGAGGAATGCTAGTTCCAAGGGCAAAAAAATAGTTGTAGCAGTCTACTGCATGGCTACTATGCCATATTTCTACTTCAGTATACTGAAAAAACAGACACTAGAAAATAAGCAGTAGGAGCTATAATCAGATGCTGTGATCATTCGACATTACAAACTATACATTTCTTTTGGCTTTCTAGGAAATTTGCTGGAATGGCATTCTGCCCAGTTCCGCCTCCACTTAAAGTAAAACTGTAGAAGACAACAATTTAATAAAAAAAGGTCCTCGATGGATACTTGGCACCTTAAGATGCCATATTGTACCATATATATTGCAATAAGCCAACATACATGCTTGAGTTCCCAGAATATTCCAAACTTCAAGAACACAGGGTGAGTAGGAACACCCTTTCTTCATCCCATAAGGCAGAGATTGTTGCAGATTTTTGATGATTTTGAAGTGTGCAGTGGGCTTTAAATTCTCACAGGTACACCTCTAAACTATCCTGTACCTGTGCCAAAAATGCGCCTTATTATCTTCATTATTGTTTTGTATAAAATAACAAAATGTAAAGCATCGGTACACAAAAAATTATGATATACACAAAAACAAAGGGAAATTCACAAATACAAAGAATACCAAGTAAAATTAACTTAAATAACTCCCCTTCTCCAAAAATAATCGGTAAAAAAATAAAAGGAGTATATTTTTTAATAACCAAATTTCTCTTAAGCAACTCAGTAAGTTACATTTACAGTTACTACTATACCCTATTCATCAACCTCTGTGGTATGATGCCTTCTTCACCAGAAAAAAAAAAAGCATGAAGGTCTCTTCATTCCAGTAGAGGGTATAATGTCTTGCCTGGTAGAGGGAATAAAGGTGTGTCTTAAAGGGTAAAACCAATACATATCGAGAGATGTGCCCATTTGCCATTAATCTCAATGTATTTTAAAGATAGAGGGTGGGATATAGCATGGGCCATTACAGATGAAAAACCTACAGGAAATTGACAGGCTTATTTAGAAACAATCTAAAAGAGTTATGGGGCGTACACACGGTCGGACTTTTCGGCTACAAAAGTCCGACGGACGCCGACAGACCAAATCCGGTGGACAATCCCATCGTGTGTGGGCTTCCCCGGACTTTCAGCGGATTTTTCCAGTAGCAAATCTTACGGACTCTAGATTTGGAACTTGCTTCAAATCTTTACGTTGTAACTCCGCCGGACCCAGAAATCCGCTCGTCTGTATGCTAGTCCGACGGACAAAAACCCACGCTAGGGCAGCTATTGGCTACTGGCTATCAACTTTCTTATTTTAGTCCGGTGTACGTCACCACGTACGAATCCATCGGACTTTTGTGTGATCGTATGTAGGCAAATCCGTTCGTTAGAAAGTCCGCCGCAAGTCCGCCAAAAGTCCGTGGAAAGTTTGTCGGACGGGCTGTTGGACTTTTGTAGCCGAAAAGTCCGACTGGAAAATTCAAACTGCAGGAGAACCTGTCACCTGCCAATGTAAAGTTGTTTTGAATACTGGTGACTTTCAACTCCAATCTTAAGTCAAGCTATTCAATAAAGAAGAAATCCCTCTAAAACAATTCAAATAATGCTGTCCTGCAAAATATAGTATATCCAATTCAATATCTGCATGTACATAACAAGAACTGGTTAAGTGCATTGTGAAAAATTCATGTTTGCGTGCTCCTCTATGATCCTTGCCATAAATAACTTTATATAATTAAATCAGCAGTATCCCAACCCGTTCTCTAATCTCTTATAAAAGATATCACCCTGCAGAGAATATTTCTATGGATGCATGATAACAAATTATTAATGCACACGTTGTAAAAAATGTGGGATTTCATTTATAGAAAACAATTGCACCCACACAAAACACAGCAGTCTCTGCTTCTCCTTTTAATGCTCATTACAGTTTTTAACGTCCCATAAATTTTCTCATGTTTTAGTTGTGTGGAATTTAAATTTCAACTGTTTTGATGCTGTAGCCTTATCCCTTTGATAATTATATTAATACATCATGTATTGAAAGTACAATATGTTTGTCATAAATACAGCAGGGCTGATTTCTGGCATTAGGCATCCAGTGTCAGGTTAGGCATTTTCTGGTAATTGGATGTCTGGTTGCATGTTAGATTGAAATCTATTAGGGACTAAAACGCAGAGTAGATAGGCTGTCTCTGAGCCACGCCACAGTTTCTACTGGTAATAAGCTACATTCCAGGCTGGTTGGACAATGGAGGGCTGGATGGCCGGAAGGTCTCCCTTTCACCGCAGACTTTGTCTTCAGGTCTCAGACACCAAGATGAATGCATCGTTGTGATCCTCAGGGGCCCCTGCAACTGGACTTTGCTGCAACACTCATCTGAAAGTGTGTTTATGAACAGCTATATATACCCGGGTATATGTGCACAATTCCACCAGGACTCCTATTGGGCCCTTTGCTGATAATACCTGCTTGTACATTGGATAGATGTACTAATATTAATGTTTTATTAAATAATGCCTGTATTATTTCTGTACTGGTGTGCATCTCTATATTTACGATTAATAATATTTGCTGGTTACAGTGGTCCATCTGCTCCAATTACTTTGATTAGATTACTGCTAATATCCCAGAAAAGGAACCCCCTCTGTTCACAGAGGCCCTGTCCTGGCTGGAGGCTCTGTCAACTTTATTATCAAACCCACTCTTCCACTTAGTGAAGGCTCTGGTTGTCTTATTTACCTATAGGTTTAGCACAATATCTGTTTGGGCAGTATCACTTGTCATAATCTCCCCCGCAAAAAAACAAAACAAAAAAAGAGGACTACACATAGACACATAGTATCATCATTGGGGTTAGGAAACTAGTATTTTCATAAGAGATTAAAGTATGAATAAAGGTAAAACTTTATAATTTTGGATAAATAGGTAGGGAGTGAGGGATTAGAGCACCTCTCAAGTTTTTATTGCTGTCTGTCCCTGTTAGAGAGATTCACCCTCGCTGTTTGTGATGTTTACCATTATCACCAAAAGTGAAAGCAATAGAAAAGCCAAAATTTTTGGGTTGTCACCAGAACTGGAATAGAAGGAAAGCCTTCCATTTGGACTACCTGTTCTAGTAACCCCAGTGACAACCAGGAATTCCCTCACTTTAGAGGGATTTCCTCTTACTTCCTATTTTGGCTATGGGACAGGAATTGAGGGGAAATTTCCCCAATGGGACTCACTCAAATATCAAAAAATAAAACCATCAGGGGTTGTAACCTTCCCTTACTTTAGCTGAAATGAAAAATAAAAGTTTGTATTTAGTACTTTAACCATATTTCTTTCAGTACAGGTTTCCTATGAAGCAAGAGTGTGCAAACACTGCTTTCCTGCTGTTGCGGGACTACAAGTCCCATGAGACATTGCAAGACTCTGACAGCCACAGGCATAACTCCCAGAGGCAGAGGCATGCTGAGACTTGTAATTTCATCACAGATGGAATGCCAAAGTTGCCTGCCTCAGCTATAAGTTCAAATTTTGTTGATTTGCCTCATTTCTTTCCTGCCACAGACATATAAACTATTTTGTAATCGGTGGAAATTAAAAAAAAAATTTTTTTGAAGAAAAACTGATGAAAAGATGTTTAATAAAGGCACTAATGTTTAGTGTAGAAGGATTTTAATCTCAGATACATGGTAGACGAATATACTAATTACCACTGCTCGTAGTTACGTTACACTGCCTTCAATAGGGCCCCAAGGAGAAGACACAAACAAAATACAGTAGATCTGTTATCGCTGAGGAGCTTGTAAAGTTTAGGAATGTCATCCTTGGCTTGTAGGGCATATAAGGCATAGATCCAATTAATTTCCATGTGCATTAGGCAGATTCGCTGTCCTCTGTGCAATGTTAGAACAAGAACAAGATAAAGATGACAATTTAAATTATTGCTCTGCCCTTTTCTGCATGCTGTGGTTGTATTGAAAGAACAATCACACAGAAAAAGATCATAAAACATCAGAATGAGAATAACACGGTGAAATGCCTGTTCATTTCAGCTCCCAATAATGTTAACTCTCTAATCATATTGGATACCTTAAACATATGCAGTACGTACATAACTGCATTCACAGGGATGACTCATAGTTTTAATGGTTCAAGGAAAAACAGAAAATTATTCCTAAAGCTCTTTAACCACTTGCCGATCAGCCTCCGTCATTTTAATGCGGCAGGTTGGCATGATCCCGCGAACTGTCATAGCTAAACGTCGGCTTGTGGGATCGGGATAGCAGGGGGTGCCGATGCTCATGACCGCCGGTCGCGATGACCGCTGGCTACGAGCGATCGTAACCAGGAGACACAGAACAGGGACGAGTGTGTGTAAACACACACTTCCCTGTTCTGTTCTGAGAGGAGTGACAGATCATGTGTTCCTGTTAGCTAGGAACCATGATCCGTCACTTCCTCTAGTCTGTTCCCCCCCTTCAGTTAGAATCACCTCCCAGGGAACACAGTTAACCCCTAGATTGCCCCCTAATGTTAACCCCTTCATTGCCAGTGACATTTTTACAATAATCAATGCATTTTTATAGCACTGATCGCTGTATAAATGCCAATGGTCCCAAAATGTGTCAAAATTGTCTGATGTGTCTGTCATAATGTTGCAGTCATGATAAAAATCGCAGATCGCCGCCATTACTAGTAAAAAAAATTATAAAAATGCTATAAATCTATCCGCTATTTTGTAGACATTATAACTTTTGCGCAAACCTATCAATATATGCTTATTGCGATTTTTTTACCAAAAATATGTAGAAGAATACATATCGGCCTAAACTGAGAAAAAAAGCTTTTTTAAAAAAAAATGGGGATATTTATTATAGCAAAAAGTACAAAATATTGTGCTTTTTTCATCATTGTCGCTTTTTTTTGTTTATAGCGCAAAAAATAAAAACCGCAGAGGCGATCAAATACTACCAAAAGAAAGCTCTATTTGTGGGAAAAAAAGGATATCAATTTTGTTTGGGTGCAACGTCGCACGACCGCGCAATTGTCAGTTAAAGCGACGCAGTGCCAAATCGCAAACGATGCAAAAAATCATTCAGCAGCCAAATCTTCCGGGGCTGAAGTGGTTAAAGTAGAGCTCTAAGCAGTATATAACATAATTTAATTATGTTTTGCATGCATTAAAAAAGTAATTAAATGTATTTTATATTTTAGTGGTGTAGTTGCCTGAAATCTATATTTGTATTATGTCGATACATCATCAGGGAAAGGAAGGAGCACCACTCACTGACCCAGTGCATGAATAGGTTAATGAGTGTGGCCTCAGCCAATGCTGCTCCAACCACGCCCGCTGACATGTTTTCCCAGCCCCCAGGGCTTGGTCACAGATTTGCCCCCGCTTCTACACCCCTGAATGGTGCATAGGCGCCTGCTCCCTTCACTGTAACCAGTAGGAAGATCTCTATCTTAGAGGATTTCTGTGACCAAGCCCCAGTGTGCGGGACAAAACATACCAGGGGGCGTGGCTGGAGCGGCACTGACTGAGGCCACACTTATTTAAATATTCATGCACTGGGTTGGTGAGTGATTCTCCTTCCTTTCTCTCATGAGAAGCAGATCTTTAAATCAGCTTAGAGCGACAATTAAAGTTAGACCTGGATCATTGTATTATGCCAAGAATGTGGGTTATGCACTGTAGGATAGACTGATGTCCGCTGAATTGCAAACTGCTGTCAATCTAGCATGTTTTCAGGCACTTGGTGTTGGAGAAATGTAATAAGGCAGCTTATACTAGAAGATGATCATAAGAAGAATTTCAGTAGTATGCCCTTTCAAAGTCCAGTAACAGGCAGGTGATAGAAGAAACTTGAATCCTATCCTATACATATTGTAAAAGAAGAATACAGGAAGTAGAGTATATAGTACGGGGGCGAGGGGGGGGGGGGGGTGACTGATTTGAAACTAATTGAATTGATTGTTCAAGTTTGTCCTCATATTACATAACTTTGGTAAAGCTAAAGGAGATTGTACAGAGTCTAGACATTCAGATTATATAGTATAGGGTCAGCTTTAGTTCTGGCTTGATATAGAGATTGCATGTTAAAAAATATATAATATAATATAAATACAATAATATAGAATAAAATAATAATACAGAAGGTTCAATCATTTAGGAAGTCGATGTAAGAAATAGAGGTGTTGCATTTCAAATAAAATGCTTACCATGAAAGTAAAATAAATAAATAATACAATTTGGATGTCGGACTTCTAGAAAAAGCCTGCTGTATTAGTAATGGAGGTGGTGGGCATCTCGGTGTTTGTTTTTTCTTGAAGGGTGCTCCTCCTCTCCCTTCCTCCAGAAACACACACAACATGCACATTGTCCCCCAGAGGCTGGAGGACTGACTGGTCTGTTGGGCTGAACTAGAGAGTAGTCACCAGAGGCAGGAGAAAGTGGGCAGAGAGTGCAGATACTTCAGGCTCAACCTCTTCTCTTTACATGTCATTTAATCACCACAAGTTGCCAATCATTTGATCCCTAAACATAAATTGTTTGGGATTGAATCCATTTGAGATATAAATGATTTGTGATTTAAAGGATAACTAAACTTTCTTTTTTTTTTTTTTTTTTTTTTATAAAAGTAACAGATATGTCATACTTACCTCCTCTGTGCAGTTGGTTTTGCACAGAGTAGCCCTGATCCTCCTCTTCTCAGGTCCCTTAGTGGCATTTCTGACTTCTCCTCTTCTCGAGTACCCCGTCGGAGAAGTGCTCTCCCTTGGGGCACCTGTGTGGGAGTGCTCCCGCGTCCTGCTTCTGCATCTATTGACACAGACAGCAGGACTTGGTTCCGCCCCCAGCTCCCAGGTTATTGGATTTGATTTGACAGCAGCAGGAGTCAATGGTTGCGCTGCGTTCAATCTATCCAATCAGGACCTGAGACACAGGCTGGAGCGGGTGTGCTTGTCCCCGGTGCAGGAATGATCGGGCTCAGGTACGTAAAAGGGGGGCTCTGGGGGGCTGGTGCACTGCAAGAGGTTTACAACTCCTTTAAGCACTAACTGTACACATTTTGGCCAGTCCCTGAGGAACTGTCTGACATTTGCTCAGTGTGAGGTCCTGCTGCTCCCACTCCCTTCGAAAAAAGTTTATTCTCAATTGACTTTTATTGAAGGCACCTGCTGGAAAATTGTTGGCTAAACAGTGGCTGCATCCTATCATCCTATACATGTATAGCATTGAGGGAGAAAGCTGTTTTTTTTTTTTCATTTGGTCTAAAGTTGGCCATACACTATCAGGTACAATAAGTTGTGTGAGTTTGTGACATATTGTATATACAGCCTGGCTCCACAAGGCCTAAACAAAGGGTTAGATATAAATACAGTTTTATAATGACAGGTGAGGGGCTGGTTGATAGTCTTTTATTAGTGTATTTCCTATAAATTTTATCCTTTCCATTTTTAGCTGCAGTCTTATGATAGTTTTCTTTCTTTATGTAACAAGCCTGAATGCTTCATTGAGCATTAGGAGCTTTAGTTTTTATGTATAATACTATTGGGATTACCGTCTATCATTTGGTAATTTTTACAAATGTCTAAGGGCTCTCTCACACTAGCTGGTTTCTGAAGCGTGATCCATGTTTGAAATGATCTTCATGGAGCATTTCACAGGTGGTGAGGAGGCATTGTAGCACCAACTCACTGTTTGCTTTAACCCCTTAAACCCCACACTAGCCTGCAGCAACCAAGTGCACTGCATGCAGTTGCGGGGAGCTTAAAGAGCAGCCTTATTGATGAGAATGGGTCATATTCGGCAGGCACCCGCTGAAAGCAACATGGGGTATAATTCCTGCCATGGCCGTGCCATGTGTACATCCCCAGCCATTGCCCCACTGCAGCTAAAAAGGGTAGCATTTGGGGGGTGGTAACGGTGTGGAGAGTTTTAACCCCACCAACCACTAGTGTGAATGAGCACTATACTACCTGTTTTGCTCACGAATATCTGGTTATAACTAGTCTGTACAGACTAGTTATGCCTGAGATATATTAATCAGCACTTATTGAGGGAAATTGTGTTTGGGCCAGTTGGAAAACCTTGTCTGATTGCCATTGTTAAGACAATGTGCCTCCCCCGCCCCACTCCATAAGCCTAAACATGAGCAGATCCCCAACAAACAGATACCAATGCCAAGTCAACTTCATTTAAATAGTAATCAGCAAAGCAGAAAAATGAATTTGGATACAACATAAACATCTTTACGTCTATTGACTGGAGATCATGGGGCAACCATTGAGAAATTATTTTTTCTGCTACATATGTGACACTTGGTCTATGAGAATATGCCTAGTTTATGATCAGCATTTAATGAAATTGAAATTTCTTTAGAAATGTTGAGTATCTGTTTTCATCTTTTATAAATCTTCTGCTTTTCTGCTGGAGTGCAGTCTAAAACCCCAAACTGCATTATAACAGACAAATAGCTTGACTGCAGTCTCTGAATTACCAATTACAGCTGGAAAAATGAATGAGTCTACAGAGCAACTTTCATTCACTGTAATGGACGATCTCACATTATTTCTGTATAGGGAATGTTTAAACACAAAAATATGCTGATTGTGTGTTGCGACACAGCTTAAACACAGCATGGTTGAACAATGCATCAAATTGCTGCACGTTATTTCAATTAATTCACACTTTTCATAGCAGTACATTTCCATACTAAGTTCTGTTCATAAACCCATAAAGGAAACATATTTATTAAGCTCAACGATGGATAATCACTACCAAAAAAGTAATTATGATGATTTTGGTAGGGCAGCACAAACAGCAATAACTATGTCTACGTAGTGTCATAGTGTGAAAATTATGCCTATAAATAGTGTAGCCAGATCAGGTAAAAATGTGCATTATCTATCTTATGTCCAGACATTGCAGGGTACTTGCAGTCCTCTGTAAATTGTAGGGTCTTTATTGCAAAAGGCTGAATGGAAAAGCTGAGACAGCTGGGCTCTTTACATTTGTAGCATGCCTTCTCAAGGCACACAGTTCACTACATACCTCCAGAAAGCATGCTAGAAATGTGAAATGACTGCTGTCCAAGATCTTTGTTTTATTCTTTCATCTTGCAGGTATGCTGTGGAGTGGTTGCATACATTTTGCCATTCAGTCCTGTTAAATGTGGTGGAAGGTGTGTCTCCATTTCCATCCACTTTACACATGTGCCCACACTAATTTTGATGCAAAATGCGTTCTTGTTACTTGCACAAATAATAACTTTTTAATTCTTGTTTAAAAGCTTCTGATCATTTCTCCTACAAAAAAAAAAAAAAACATTAAAGAGGTTCTAAAGGCTCAAGTTTTTTTTTTTTACATAAATTCACCCCCCCCCCCCCATTATACTTACCTGAACCCTATCTTAAACCAGTAATGTGCATGAGAGCAACAGTCTCTCTCTCCTCATTGGTTCACACAGCAGAGGGGGCCATTTGCTCCTGCTGCTGCCAGTCACAGCCAGTGAGCCAATGATGAGAGTTGGGGGGGTGGAGCCAAGCCATGCTCCATGTGTGAATGGACACTGTCCATTCACAGGAGCATGGCTCCAAAGTGAGCCTGCTTGAATGCCCCCATAGCAAGAGGCTTGCTATGGGGGCACTCAGCAGGGGGAGGAGCCAGGACTGCCGGCAGGGGGCCAAAAAAGAAGAGGATTGTGGCTGCTCTGTGCAAAACCATTGCACAGAGCAGTTAAGTAAGGCATGTTTTTTATCTAAAAAAAATCCTGCCTTTAGAAACACTTTAATGTGTTGTAAAAACACAACTGGTGTTTGATATTTAAAGCAGACCTGTGCTTTGCTAATTCGGGGCGCACCTTTCCTTTGTTTCATTGTTGCTCCATTCAGCTGCCTGGAGCAAAGGAAGGAAACCCTATATAAGCTTTAAGACAATCCACAAAGCCACAGCACCAGTGAGAGGAAGGGGAGTGAGCCACATGCTCCTGCATATCTGGAAGTAGAGGGTAGGTTCTTCACTCATAGCAGCTTGATGGACTAAAGAGGGAGTAAAGTCAAATGAATCTATTGTTTGAAAAGGTGATATTGAAGGATCATTGTAAAGGGGGTAGTGTCACCATTGTAGAGAGTGTGGTGACCATTGTCAGGAATTGTCAGGAATATCCAAACTGTCATAGATGTCACAGGAGCAGAAAGTTTGGAAGTTTGGAAACCACTGTTCAGGAGACAAACTATAAAGTTGTAATTTCCCCTCTCTTTGGGGAGATTTCCGCTCACCTCCTGTCATGTCTGATGTGAATATGAAGTGAAAAGAAATCTCCCAGCATGGAAGGACATTTATATGAACCAGACAGAAGTTCTAACTATTCTGAACTTTATCCAAAAATAAAAATTATTTTGGCTGAAGTTCAACTTTAAAAACTCCATCTTTATTTCTCCCCAAACCATCTTCACATAGCAAGGGTCCTAGATGAAGACCGAGACCTTCTAATATACTATACTACATATACATGTATATTAGAATCTCAGGGGTTGATTTACTAAAATATGGTGCAGCTCTGCAAACGAATCAGCTTTTTTTGTTAAAGTTTAATTGAACAAGCTGAAGTTAGAAGCTGATTGGCTACCATGCACAGCAGCACCAGATTTAGCACTCTCTAGTTTTAGTAGATTAAACCTTCTGCTATGCAGTGCACTGTACTCTACACAATTTAGGCCTGACTTATTAAAGTATAAAGTTAGGGTGGCCGTGTGCATATCCATGAAGTTAGCTTCTCCTTTGCATAATAGGTTCCATAGTTACTAAAGGCAAATGCTGTATACTGTTCATTTTGCAAAGGAAGTTGCACTATGCAGGGGATTTTCCCCACAGAGCTTAGTGAATTAGGTGAAGCTCTGCTGACTTCCATCATCCAATCATGGGCAAGCAAAATAACAGTTTATTTTATTTTAATATGATTGAGTATTCTTTTCAAAGTGAAGTTTCATCACATTCAATAAGCCATGGGGATAATTCCCTTGCAAAGTGCAACTTACCTTTGCAAAGTGAACAGCCTATTTGGCTTTACTAAATCAACCCCCCGTGAAGGGAACAGAGTTGCACTTCACTTTGTACCTAGCTTCATATTGATAAGTCAGCTTCTTTGTATACAGAGAAGTATGATTTGACTTGTATACAAATTGTAGGATCAAAATAGAAAAATGCAAGGTTAAAAATATGATTCATTTAAAAGGGGGAGTCCTTTTCTGGCTTTCTTCTTTATTCATTTTGCAAACACAAAAGCAACATGTTTAGGTTTTTAAGAAGAAATGTTAAATTGAAATTTAGGATCAGTGAATTCTGGATATTTATGCTATATATATATATATATATATATATATATATATATATATATATATATATATATATATATATATATATATATCTTGTGTATATATATATATATATATATATATATATATATATATATATATATATATATATATATACCTGTACAAGAATAAACGATATTGGAATATTGGAAGTCCATTTTTTTTCAAGTAGATATCAAATTAAACGATACAGGCAGGAAAATATTATTATGCAGCCTTTGCTACTCCTTAAGTTGTCATGTTTTGTGTCTTGTCCACCTCATGACAACATCACGGTAATCTGTGGAATCTTCTTCTGCAGGAAAACACTGAAAATCCTATGGATTTGACCACAGATGCTATACTGGCAATATATTAACTTTTGGTAACCATGGAAACCTCACTGTTGTAATTTCAGCAACAGAATAAAAATAGCGCAGTTTAAAAATAACATGTCTTTTTGGCTCCACTCTATATTTTATGAACTCTATGTTCCTATGCTGTAGGATTTCTGGCTAATCGGTTACAGTTATATTTAAAGTGAAATATATATATGGAATAAAAATAAAGTGAAACAAATACAATTATTAACCTTAATTTAAAAGTACATTTAGTATTAATGTGACAAATGTTAGTTTCATTTGCTGTAAAGTGGGTCCAAAGCCTAAACATTTTTTAACTTAACCTCTTAAGGACCAGCTGCCGCAGTTGTACTGCGCCAATGTGGCTGGTTCCCGAAAATCACCGTCATTGTACGCCGGCTTGTACACGGCGATCTGTGGGCGTGCGCAGTGGGGGAGTCAATTAGCGGGTGGGGCGGACTCGATGTCTGCTGGCTACCCACGATCGTTCCCCGCAGTGGAAGAACAAGGCAAATCTCCGTTCTGACAGGGGAGATCACACAGCTCCTGTCTTTCTGCTATGCAGGAAGATGGATCTGTGTGTTTCCCCAGTCATACACTCCCCCATACAGTTAGTAAACACACCCAGGGAACACATTTAACCCCTAGTGTTAACCCCTTCTCTGTCAGTGCCATTAGTACAATAACAGTGTATATTTTTAGCACTGATTACTGTAATAATGTCACTGGTTCCCAAAAAAGTGTCAAAAATGTCAGTTAGGTGTCCGATCTGTCCGCCGCAATGTCGCAGTCCAGCTAAGAATCGCTGATCGCCACCATTACTAGTAAAAAAAATAAAATAATAATAAAAATGCCATAAATCTATCCTCTATTTTGTAGACGCTATAACTTTTGCGCAAACCAATCAATATATGCTTATTGATTGGAGAATACATATTGGCCTAAACTGATGAAGAAATTCATTTTTCTTTACATTTTTTTGGACATTAATTATAGCAAAAAGTAAAAAATATTGTTTTGTTTTTTTTTAAATTGTCGCTCTTTTTTTTTATAGCGCAAAAAATTAAAACTGCAGAGGTGATCAAATATCACCAAAAGAAAGCTCTATTTGTGGGAGAAAAAAGGACATCAATTTTGCTAGGGTACGTCATCGCACGACTGCAAAATTGTCAGTTAAAGCGACGCAGTGCCATATCGCAAAATAATGGCCTGGTCATTAAGGGGGAAAATCTTACGGTCCTTAAGTAGTTCATGAATTTCCTGCATTAAAGTTGTTGTAAACCTCAAGCTTGAGATATGAACAAAGCATATCCCTCTATAGTTTGTACTTCTCTCAGTCCAGGGCACTAAGTGTCATTTCTGTCTGCTGCCTCCTTCCTCTGCTATCAGCATGAATCCCTTCTGACAAGTTTTCCTGACACCAAGAGTTTAAAAAGGGGCCAGAGGGGAGAGCTTCAGTACCTGACCTGTGATTGACAGCCTCAGCTCTGTTTTTGTGTGCTCTGTGATGGCTGTTTGACGACGGAGTGGGGAGTGGGACCGAGCTGCGCTGTGTGACCCAAACAGCATGGCTCGGGATTGAATCCACACAAGTGCCTCCATAGCAAGTGGCTTGCTATGGGGGCACTCACAGAAAAGGGGGAGCCAGGAGTGCCAACGCAGGACCCTAAAAGAGGAGGTTTGGGGCCGCTCTGTGCAATGGTAGGTGTAACATGTTTGCTTTAAAAAAAAAAAAAAAACTTTACAATCACTATAAATGTATACATCATTTAAGTAAAACTTATTTTGACAGAAACACGACACTGCCAATGATGCCCATTTTGAAACGATAGTAGTTCTGTCTGCCATCATCACCCTATGGCTCTATTACTTATTGAGTCGCTGACCTGAAAATGAGTATGCAGGTTGAGACTGTTGAGTTTTCAGTTTCTTCTGCGTCAGTGCCTGACTAAACAGTGAAGCCATAGGATAAACATGATAAAAAGGAGACAACATATCCAAGAAAAAGTCAGCAATTATAGCCTCCCTTATATAAAAAAAAATCAAAAATCAAAGAAATGTGATGCGCTACCTGTGCTGCTAGCTCAAATATTTACATATAATGGAAACACTTGTTATATATTAATGATATAAATGTGGCTATAGTGGTGATGACCCCTCATAGGTTAACAAAACCCCCCAAAAAGGCAATTAGAGTTTATAGTGACATATCACACTTGTGAACCATTTGATATTTACTCAAAAGTAACATGCAGTAGAAATAACCATAACAACTCAGCAATCTTAAATGGATACTGTAAATAGTCCTTATAGAAAAGTGATTATAAAATCTAGTCCATTCACTGGATTAAATGTTTTTATGCAACACACAAGAGTATAGTTCTCTTTAAGATCTTGAGTACACAAGCATTAGTGGCTTGCATCTAACATACATTTGTGAAGTATTTTTGATAGATGAGGAATACAGGATTTGAATTTGGACCTAGATGTTAAACTGACCACAACAGGATCTTAGACTGACTTCAAATGCCTGTGTGTACTAACCCCATATTTGGATATGTTTCATTTTTAGCAAGTTTATGCGTAAGATTAACATGGCCCATAAAGCTGCAATATGTTCCTTGCTCAGTAAAGGTTGACCAGATTTGCAAAGTAATTGGTTATTTGTGGTGATGGCGACATATGAGTCCTGGCAGGTAGACACGTGCAGAATGAAAAAATTCATTTTGTTTAGTTTCGATTCGGTATTTATATAAATTTGATTTGCTAAATTCATCTAATTTGTTTTTGGAATTAGTTTTGTTTATTCAGATTTTAATCAATTCATTATTCACATACGTTTTTTGTTATTTAAACTTGTTTAATTCATTTAATCTATTTTGGGAATTTGTCAGTTCGATTCCCATTTAAATTCCATTCCAATCCATTTAAAATCTAATTTATTCAATTTGAAATTTGAATTTTGGAAGATTTCTTATAGTCTTTCTATTCTTTTCTATTCCATTCTTTTCTTTTCTAGTCTGCTCTTTTATTTTCTATTCTAGTCTTTTCTATTCTATTCAATTTCTAATTAATTCTAATAAAAAATAAACATTTTGGAAGATGATTATATTGTTATATTCTTTCTATTCTACTCTATTGTTTTTTCTATTCTATTCTTTTCTATTATTTTATTTTCATTTCTATTCTTTTCTATTCTATTCAAACTCAAATGTATTCTATTCAAATTTGAATTCTGGAAGATGGTTATATTCTTTCTATTTTATTTTTTCCTCTTCTATTGTTTTTTCTATTCTATTCTTTTCTATTTATTTCTATTTGAATTCAAATGTATTCTATTTGAAATTTGAATTTCAGAAGATATTTATATTCTTTCTATTTTATTCTATTCTATTTTTTATTCTATTCTATTCCTTTATTTTCCTTTTTTGGTGTTCTTTTATTTTCTATTCTATTCCTTTATTTTCTATTCTATCCCTTTATTTTCTAGTCTCTTTTTTCCATTCATTTATTTTCTATTCTGTTATGTTTTATATATATTTTATTCTTATATATATTATATTCTTTTATTTTCTATTCTATTATGTTCTTTTCTATTCTATTCCTTTATTTTCTATTCTATTTTATTCTCTTCTGAAATTCCAATTCAATTCGAAAACAATTTAAATTCAATTTGAAAACTATACAAATTTCATCCAAAATGTTATTTTCATTATTTTGGATTAAATTAGTTACTATTGCAATTCAGAAATTCAGATATATCTGAATTCCCAAATAACGGAAAAATCTGAATTTCCATTTAGAACGAAACAAAAAAGTACATGTCTACTGGCAGGTGCCAACTGTCTGTATTTTGTAAAGGGCATCAGAAACTGTCTTGTTGTTGAGACCTTGCACCTCAAAAGTCTCACTTCCTGTCCTATAGCCAGAATAGGAAGTGTTGAATAATCACACCTTACATTTCACCCCAACTATGTTCTGATGAAAGTCAGGAAATTCAAAATAACTCATACATTCTGTAATTATAAGCTGTTTATTGGCATCCTAAAGGTATTCAAACATCCTTGGGACTGCCCCCAATTTCAATGAACTGTCTTTGTGAACAAAATTCACCATACCAGCTAGTGCCCTGTTTTTGTCTATGTGTGTAGTTAGTTGCAGTCTGCATGAATAGGTTGACATATGATGGCATAAACAAGATACTTTGAAATCATAAAAGTGGATATAAAAGTATGAACTTTAACTTATATATTGCAATATAAAGAAGGCTGCTTTAGAAAACATGGTGGTATGGATACAGGAAATGCATAAAGGATTGTGTCTCATATACATCGGCACAATCAAGCAATTTTGTTTTGCAATGTATCTTTCCCCTGGTTTCTGTAAATAGTAGCTACATGCTCATAAATAATAAAGGATAAGACATTGTCCTCCGTCCTTCACATAAAAATTTCTCATGAACAGTTTAGTCATAAATACAAGAACATCAGTTAATATTCTATCCAGACCCTAAAATCAGCAGTGAAACAGACTCCTTCCTTTGAGACTTTCCTCAGGATACAGAGTAAGGGATTCACTGGATGATGTCTGTCTGTAGAGGACAATGCTAAATTTCTAAGCTAAATGTAGATTTTGAGATTTGATGTAACAATTCATGAATGTAATGCACATATCCGTAGGTTTTGACTTTCTTATTAAATGTAATTGAAAAGGCAGCTTCTTACCAGCTGCAAGCCAGCCTCTCCAATAATTGAATATCTCATAGCTTCCAGTCAGGATACATAACTGGCACAGCACATATTTATGCAGTGGAAGCCCTACTGATACCAAGAGAGGATACAATAATTGTAGTCTCGAGGGCAGAGTTCTCAGTTGGTTCCTTTCCTTCTTGTCTGTCAAAGAGTATGTCTAAAGTATAACCACTGTAACTGTAGGAACCCACTGCTCTGGTCCAGTATCACATTTGTATGGTGTCCCACAAGGCTCAGTACTGTCTCCAACACAGTTTACTGCTTTTATGACATCACTTGGTAGAACAGTGCAGGACAATGGGTTCAAGTCAAAAAGGCATGCACTGTAATATTTAACCTTTAGGCAACATCTATGTGATCTATTTTCATCATCATCACAAATTCCTGTCTGAAGGAACTTCGAGACTACATGCATTCCAACTGGTTGAAACAGAACTTTGACAAAGCTAAGATATTGGTGGTGGTTGGCTTGTATCTAACCAAAATAGAACACTAATAAGGAATACTTTTGCCTAATGTTCAACCTTGATATAATATTTAGTTTAATAGCTGAACATCAAGGGTCAACTCTTGTCAAATTCTTATTCTTTTACCCAGGGCTTTTTTTCAGCGAGAACGTGGGGGGAAACAATTCCGGCACCTCTCCCACTGAATGTATGTAATGTCAAGCAGTGCTGGGGTGGGATGCAGGGTCTGATGATGCTAGCTGCTGGGGGATCTATTGTCGCTGGAGATGATCTATTTTTTTCAGGTGTGTATATTGTTTCTGTGAAGTTCTATTGTTGCTGTTGGGGGATCTATTGTTGCTTGGGGTGGGTCTTATGTTGCTGGTGGTTCATTATTGCTGGGGGTAATCTATTGTTGTTGGGGGGTCCATTGTTGCTGGCTGCAGGGGAACAATTTTACTGCTTTTCTTGTTATCATTAACAAATTCCATACAAGTTACTTAGCACCACAAATGATGCTCAGCTCTGTATTTTCTAAAATGGGTAGTACTGGGAGGTGGGTAGGTGGTGCTCGAAGGTGGGTAAGGGCAGAGACAAGCAGTGACTTGGAGAGGGGGAGTTCCTGCACCTATTCTCTGGGGAAAAAAGCCCTGCTTTTACCTGAAGAATGATGAATAAGCAGATAATGAGTATAAAGCAACTTATTTCCCTTGCCAAAACAAATTAGTGACTTTTTTTGCTTCAACAAGATTATTACCATGCTGCATGCCAGCCATCATTACAGTCAATGCTGTAGCTTGACTGCTAACATACACATGCTGCTAACTTAACTATGTACACATTACTCCAATTTTTGCAACCTCCACTGGCAGAAAATAAAATGAAGAATCACACTTAGGTTTGGTCTGAGAATTTTCAAAGCACTGAATAGCCTTGGTCCTCAATATTTTTGAACTCTTCTTATCCTTTCTGTGCAAACAAACCCAGTTATATATAAGTCATATATTAATATGGCAAATGGCTATTCTCACATGGTGTTCCAGCTTACACATCACATCTGTCTATGAGGCTCCATCCTTAGACATGTTTTTTATTTGTATGTTGTATGATTTAGCCTTGGGATTCATTACTCATTACCTTTACAATATTGATTTTATTTTTATATTTTCCTAAGGTACTTTGTGCTCTAAAACTGTATTATTATTATGATTATTATTACTATAATTTTAATTATAATTTACATTTTCCTACATAATAGAGCCAAATTCCAATTTTACTTTCACATGTAGGATTCTGCTACCCCATCCACTGAAGTTCCACCACAAGCACATCCATTGGTCTTTTCTCTAGACTGCCCCTAATACACACACCTAACTTTCTAGTATTGATGGCAGTAAAGAGATGGCACCTGCAGTACATACTATCCTTGCAATATTCTGTATAAAAATAAATGAGCAGTGGAGGCCTCTTGTGCTTATTCAGCTTTAAAGCTATAATGAGTATACTCCCATCTTCCTGTTTGCCCCTCAGCATTCTCTTCCCTCCCAGCTATATTTTGTAGAAATATTCTTTGAGGTGCATTTTAAAAAAAAATAAATGCAGAGCTATTCATCCCGTGAAACTACACACACAGTACATTTATTCAGTGCAAACTGGGCAAAAACTTATATTATAAAGATATTTTCTCTCCAGGGTGAATGGTATTCTTCATACAAAATAAAGTGATTTAAGTAAATACCACTAGATGGAGCTGATGATCACAGGAAATATTTAGTATTATCTTCTATTTCATCTAGTGGGCACAATGCAATTTTTCAAGATTCAGTGTATTCTGTATGAAGAATAACAATTGACCTGGAGAGAAAAAAGCCTAGTAACATTGGTTTTTACCCCCATTCACACATAACAAATGTATATTCACAGGCAAATAGTGCATACAATACATAAAAAAAAATGCATCACTGTTTGCTGTCAGTAGTACCAAAAGCGTCCTGCACAGAGATAACTTACACTCTCTTGGCTCATGCAACATCTTACTCCATCTGTTTGCCTCCCCAGTGTTGTACACCCCCCACACACTTCTTAGGAATGTTACATTCTCCTCCTGTTTGTCTGCTTCTCTCCCTATTTATTGTCATCCTGTGCTCTCTCTCAAACATATATTCACACATTCGGTCACAGGACACACACAGAGCATATTTAGTAATATTCAATTTGCGGATGCTCTAAATCAACTCATATGCAGATCAGGGACTTTCTGTGCCCAATATGTATCTGATGGATTTGGAGGAGTAATCAGGGGTCTAATTGATCTCTGATGTCTCTCTATATAGAGCCTGTTACCACAATAAAAAAAATACTACAAGTGAAAAAGTAGCAATAGTGTGTCCTTCTCCTGCACTTTTTACTTCTTCACACTGTCATTAGGCTAAACTGTTCATTTTAGCATGTGGGTAGCTGTCAGTTTTGCCCTGCAGTGAGCAGCTCTGAGGGGATGGTACTTTATTTGAAATGGTTATATTCTTAATATCTAAATTTTAATTCAGTCCTATAAGTATATAACTGAGGTTATGAAATCCCCTGTAATTTTGTGTATATGACAGATCTTTTGAACTAATGACTTACAGATGTTGACATTTGAACTGAGTTCTCAATTTCAAGAAGCTATCAAGACATTTTGATTAAATTTTCTGGTTATATTTTATTCATATGTTACTGAAATTCTGTTTGAGAAACTATGTGTATATTCATTCTGTGTCAGGTAGGTATCATCCCCCACTTCCTGTGTCTGGTGTTAATTAGACATGCTGGTCGAATGGAATTCTTAATCCTAGGGGAGTGAATGGGAGGTGATAATGTGCGTAATAAGGGAGTCATCTGTTTGGCGCAAAATTTAACAAAGGGATCAGGTTTATTTAAGTCAAGAGCTGCTTGCAGGAAATCTCTTCTTCTACATTTTCTGTTCACTTCTAAGATAACTACAGAAACCTAGCATACAGACATTATTACAGCTGCTCTCAGGACAAAGGAAATTGCAGCCATTTTTAAGCACATGTCTTGAACTTATTTTTTGAAAACAAACAATTTTATCTTGTATCTTTGATTTTATTTGAAGCTAAATTTATTTTGTATTTGAATGTACAACTTTTGTAAGTATTTTTGTAACTTTTGTGTGGAAATAAATCACCCCGTTTGATTCAAGCTGACTCAGTTATACAACTAAGAAATTTGTCTCAGAGTAATCTAGAAAAGGCAGAAGAGTCTTTTCACAGCTAAAGCTACTTTTTACATTGGCACATGCCAACCAGTATCAATTTGGCAGAATTTATTTTTACCACTTTCTTCCTTGATCAGAGGGGAGAAGTGATGTACTGAAGTTAAACTCTGGAATTATTGAATGAACCTAGAAGAAAAATCAATCTATTGATGATTGTGAAGACCTGAGAATTTCGTGTGGAAATCGGAAGTCTTGAAAGACGGTTATTTGCAATCAGCGCATAAAGGAAAAAGTCTTATATTCGATGAGAAGAAATCATGCAATGTGTTGATTGTCTAGCTAATGAAAGCAAATTGGAATTTAAAGGTTTAGCGAATTATGTGTCTGACACTATTTTGGGGAAATCAATGTATGAACAATGTTTACAGGCGAATGTTGAAATTGATAAGACTAGATTTTCATTAGCTAAAACAAAGAAAAAGTTATGTAATGTAATGAAGCTGGTTTCATTTTATATTTCAGTTGTTTAAGATGTCCCAGAAAAAACATATGATTTGTGCTGTGACCAAATCAGGAGGTGAAAATGTTTTAGAAACTACACAAACAAATGAGAATTTATCTATTGAACCTAGTGGTTCAAACTGTGACAATTTGTGTAACTATATTGAGCATTTGGAGAGTGAAATGGAAATGAAGGATTTTATAATTTCAAAAAACAAACATATCTCGGTGGTTATGACAAGGAATATCAAAACTCAGTCAGAGATGGCAAAAGCATCTTATATACCAGATTCTCCTATTGAGGTAGACCATGTGACAGACGGGGAGATGCGCAAAAGTTATTAGAGCATCAAAGCTTAAGTTGTAAATACATGATCAGTTAATGAAAATTTTGAAAGATATTCCGCACTATGATTTAAGAGCAGATGCATTTCACAAAAGGGATGTTTTTGAAAGGTTTTTGTGATCTTTTCAACTTGAGTGATGATCAAAGGAATAGAATTTTCTGTTTATGGGTCCCTAATTTTATTGCACAGATAATCTTGATAATCATGGAACAAAGTTCATAGTGATGCATCTGAGAAATTGTGCCAGTTATTACTGTGTATTACGGGGGAGGAGACGCAGAAGGCTGAAATAATGGACTCCTTAAGAATTACAATACATGATGACCCTTTTAATTTTATAGAGAAATTTGCTAAGGCATTCAAGATGGTATATGCATTGGAGGACAAAAATTCTGCTTTAATAAGGGCATATGTTCAAAAATTTACATATTTAGATCCTGCATCAATGGTGTTGGCTGGGGATGGGCGAAGGGTTCGGCCCAAGTATAAGTTCGGGCCCAACTTTTGTTGTTCGGCGAACACCGAACAATATGAGGTGTTCGGGGCAAATACGAAAGCTGCCGGAACACTGTTAAAGTCTATGGGACACTAACATGAAAAATTAAAAGTGCTCATTTTAAAGGCGTATATGCAAGTTATTGTTATAAAAAGTGTTTGGGGACATGGGTCCTGCCCCAGGGGACATATATCAATGCAAAAATAAAAAAAAAAAACAGAAGTTTTTTCGGGAGCAGTGATTTTTTTAATGCTTAAAGTGAAACAATAAAAATGAAATATTCCTTTAAATATCGTGCCTGGGGGGATGTCTATAGTATGCCTGTAAAGTGGCGCATTTTTCCTGTGTTTAGAACAGTACCACTGCAAAATGACATTTCTAAAGTAAAAATTGTCATTTAATACTGATCGTGGCTGTAATGTATTGTAGGGTCTCGGCAATATAGATAAAACTCATTGAGAAAAAGGGTATGGGTTCCCTCAGTCCATTACCAGGCCCTTTGGGTCTGGTATGAATATTAAGGGGAACCCCAAACCAAAAAATAAAAAAAAAAATGCGTAGGGGTCCCCCCAAAATCCATACCAGGCCCTTCAGGTCTGGTATGGAAATTAAGGGGAACCCTGCACCAAATAAAAAAAAATGGTGTAGGGGTCCCCCCAAAATCCATACCAGACCTGTGGTTTGGATTTTAAGGGGAACCCTGCACCAAAATTTAAATTGTGTAGGGGTCCCCCCAAAATCCATACCAGACCCTTATCCGAGCGCGCAACCTGGCAGGCCGCAGAAAAATAGGGGGGATGAGAGCGCCCCCCCTCCTGAACCGTACCAGGCCACATGCCCTCAACATGGGGAGGGTGCTTTGGGGTCTGACCCCAAAGCACCTTGTCCCAACGTTGTTGGGGACAAGGGCCTCATCCCCACAACTCTTGCCCGGTGGTTGTGGGGGTATGTGGGTGGGGGCTTATCAGAATCTGGAAGCCCCCTTTAACAAGGGGACACCCAGATCTTGCCCCCCCTACCACCCCTACCATTTCACAAAAAAGTGTAAAAAATGGTAAAAAAGACAAGAGACAGCTTGGGACAAGTCCTTTATTAAAAAGTAAAAAAATTAAAATGTCCAGCGATGTAAATTCACGCCGCCCAATGGACTGAAAAAAAAAAAAAAAGCCACCACAGTTCTGCCTCCATGGGAGGCTCCCGCCGATTGATGCTTCTTCTGTGTGATAGCTCTTATATGTAAAAACAATGGTAAGTGCAGCTCAAAATATTATTAGGAAGAAGGAAAAAGTCCAATCCAGATGAATGGGAACTCCAATAACCAGACAGATGGAATTAGAAGATCCCTCGTGAAGAAAGGTGGAAATAGATTCTTCCAGTGTTAGGTGACAATATCCTCCACCACATAAGCCAAAATACGCTTACCAGAAATGGTGAACCTCCTTTTTACAGGAGGTCAGGAGCGCATTTATCCCCACAGGGATGATGTTAACCTCCAGCAGGGCTTAAGCGATCCTCAATACGGACACATGGGGCTCCTGTCCAGCAGTGAGGTCCAGCAGAAAAAGCCTCAGACACCAGGTGGTGATATGTGATATAAGGACTGTTCCCAAAAGAAAAAGGACACACTCTAAGTGTACTCCGTCATTTATTTAAATGTATAAAATATGAAAGTATGGCGCTCACTAGCGCAATCGATAAAAATGTCAGTATTTAAAAAACAAAGCAGCACGATCCATGGATCAAGTGCACAACACATAGAGGTGACAGCGGGTGACGTCCGTGCGGTAAGCTCCTCCCCTGTGCACGGCGTTACGTCCTAACAGGACTTCGTCAGCGAGGGTGGAGCTAAGGAGTCACCCAGCAAGCTTAAATAGACAGCTGATGTCTGCAAGGAATGCGAAGACACCACTGTCTTGATGCTTGATATGGATTTTGGAGGGGTCTGGTATGGATTTTGGGGGGGACCCCTGCACCATTATTATTTTAAATTTTGGTTCGGGGTTCCCTTTAATATTCATACCACACCCAAAGGGCCTGGTAATGGACTGGGGGAAAACCCATACCCTTTTTTTCAATAAATTTTATCTATATTGCCGAGACCCTATAATACATTACAGCTGCGATCAATTTTAAATGACAATTTTTCCTTTAGAAATGTAATTTTGCTGTGTAACTGTTCTAAACACGGGAAAACTGCGCCACTTTACAGGCATACTATATACACCCCCCCCCCAGGCACGATGTTTAAAGGAATATTTCATTTTTATTGTTTCACTTTAAGCATTAAAAAAATCACTTCCCCCGAAAAAACGTCCGTTTTTAAATTTTTTTTTGCATTCATACATGTCCCTTGGGGCAGGACCCAGGTCCCCAAACACTTTTTATTACAATAACCTGCATATAAGCCTTTAAAATGAGCACTTTTAATTTCTCATGTTCGTGTCCCATAGACTTTACCGGTGTTCGTGTGTTCTTCCAAAATTTTTGCCTGTTTGGATGTTCTGTTGCGACAGTTTGATCATAAAAAGACACTTACTTGCTTCTATTGCCAATGCGTAGGTCATTATAAATCGCAGTGTAGGAAGTATTTAAGAGATATTGAGTTAAAAAAAATATTGGGAAAGAAAATGGATTGATATCCATTCAACCTTCTGCCCCACTTTCAGCAGAAGAAGTCAAGACTTTTTCTCCTTACGCTTTTCTGAGGAAAGAGCTAAGAGAGATCAGTATGGATTTGAATGCACATTTAACCAGTGAAATCAATGGGAGACAGTCATTATTGGCTTCCCCATGACAAATAGAGGAAAAAGAATTTGTATCTCACAGTCTAGATTATGTAACTCCCATATTTATAGACAAGAGTGGTCGTCCTTTTTTAAAAGCTAAAATTAATGGACAAGAGGTGGGAACTTTATTGGATACAGGAGCTCAGATCAGTGTCACTGGTTTGAAATTACCTATTTTATCAGATGTAGCAATTTGTACAATTGTTGAGTTTAATGGAACAGGTGATTCTCAGGCTAAAATGTGTAAAAATTTTTCTTTTGAAATCTCAGGTTGTTTTCAAACTGAAATAGACACGTGGTTTTGCCAGGGAGCAGAGAATATAATCGGTACAGATATTTTGTTTGAAAGAGGGTGGATTATTGATTTAGGCAATTGAGTGATTTTTAAAGGTTCAGCTAATCGTAAGCCTGTGGTAACTGATCCAACAAATTATTCAGAAGTGGGAAGCATATGTTTGACAGAAGCAGTTAACAATGATTACAAATGGCCTGATACAGGAGATAATTTGAAGTTAAAACAGGTGGTACAGTCACACAAAAAATGTTGGAGTCATAAAAAGAACGAGATTGGTTTATTTAAAGGTATTGAGGTTAACATTGAAGGTAAAGACCACCCATTTGTCAAGCCATACAAATTACCACCAGAGTCTGATATACCTGTTTCAATAATTATTCAAGAGTTTTTGGAACAGGGAATCATCAGGAAAGCTAATTCTGTGACAAATAATCCTTTATGGGTAGTGGCTAAACAACATAGCATATTGTAGCGAAAACACCAGACATCATGTCGCAATTAAATGCTAAAGCAAAAGTGTTTTCTGTACTTGACATTTCTAATGTTTTTTTTTAGCATTGCTTTGGCCAAAAGCTGTCAATATAAATTTTCATTCATTTACAGAAGTGTCCAATATGTTTTTAATCGTCTTCCGCAAGGCTATCACAGTTCGCCGTCTATATTTCATCAGGCGTTGGCAAATGTTTTATCAAAATTCTCTAGACCAGATTGTTTAATTCAGTATGTAGATGACATTCTTCTTTCAAGTGAAAATGAGGAGGAGCATTTGACTCTTTTGGCAGAACTGTTGACACTTCTGCAAGAAGGTCTCAAGCTGAATACACGCAAAGTTCAGCTCATGAAAAGTGAAGTAAAATTTGTAGGAAGAAGCAGCCTTTAGAGTAACGTATTGAAGCTATTGCTTCTCTACCCGTACCAACAACATTCAAAGCATTGAGACAGTTTTTGGGTTTGGTAAATTTCTCCAGAGATTTTAGTGAGTCATTGGCAGAGAAAGTGAAACCGCTATATGATTTGTTAAACATAGAGCGGAGAATGAATTTCGTCCCTGGACAGAAATTCAGCAAAAAGCTTTTGAAATGTTGAAAAAATGATTGGAGTCAGCTCCTGCACTAGCTACTGTGGATAAACAAACACCATTTACTTTGCAAGTGCATGCTTCAGAAATTGCCATCTCGCTGTTTTGCTTCAGAAACAGGTAGATGATTGGAGAATTCTGGGGTATTTTTCTCGTTTGATTACTCCTGTGGAGAAGGATTTAGACGAATGTGTCCGGCAATTAATGGGTGTACATTATGCGGTAAAAGCTACAGAGCTTCTTGTAGGATTTAACAAAATCATTTTACAGACCCCACATAGTACCTTGAAGTTTCTTTTTGAGAAAAATGTGCCTGGAGTCTCCAACCCCAAGATTTTATCCAAGATTTTATCAATGGTTATTGGC
Source organism: Aquarana catesbeiana (assembly GCF_042186555.1). Taxonomy (NCBI): domain Eukaryota; kingdom Metazoa; phylum Chordata; class Amphibia; order Anura; family Ranidae; genus Aquarana; species Aquarana catesbeiana. Next base: position 310,151,517 of record NC_133324.1, read on the forward strand.
TCTTTCACCCAAACAAATACAGGTTGAACACAATGCCAAGTATATCCTTCCTCATTTGATGGAATACAATAGGCTAGACCATGAATGTTTGTGTGAAGTACATGAGACTCACTTTCCTCTTTTTCGTAGAGAGGCAGAGAAAATTGATGAACCTGTATTTGTTGATGGTTCGAGATGTTGTATGTCAGGTAATTATTACTGTGGGTATTCAATTTGGTATCCAGAGTGTAATCTTGCCATACAACACAAGTTGCCAGGACATTTTTCAGCTCAACAAGCAGGACTTGAAGCAGTAAAAACAGTATTGACAGATGACAAGGAAGCGAATAGAAGTCCATTAGTGATCTATAGTGACAGTTCATATGTTGTTCGTTCTCTTACTGATTATCTACCTATTTGGAAAGGTAGAGGTATTGTAGGTTCATCCAGTAAGACCCTTGTGCAGAAAGAGACACTTGAATCAGTTTTTGAACTTGCAAAGAAAAATCCTCTTGCATGTGCTATTGTAAAAATTCCATCACATACAAAAGACAATAGTGAGTTAACTGTAGGCAGTCGAACAGCAGACACTTTAGCAAAAGAAGCAGCTTTGCATGGAGAATTAGTGATTCAACCTGAATCGGTCCCAGTTAATGTTGTGAGGAAAACAGACACACAGATTCCCTCATTCCCTTGCAGAGGGACAGAAAAGGGATGCTTCTCTTTTTTCTTCTTCTCTGGGTGATCCAAAATCTTCCTTTGTTTGTGAAAATGGGATCTTGTGTCATGACTTGGGTTTCTGTGTCCTGTTATACCACGACACCTACAGGTGGAATTCACTAAATTCAATCATGAAAAATTAGGTCACATTGGTAAGCAAACATTGCTTGAAATTCTTAAAGAGAAGCTTTATTGGGATAAAATGGAAGAGACTGTAGACAGTGTAATTGAATCCTGTCTAATTTGTGCAATAGACCAAAGGATCAGAAACCTCCTTTACAAAGAATTCCTCCAGCAGACGGACCTTGGTCCACTATACAAATAGATTATTTAGGACCATTACCATCAGGGAAAAATGGATTCAGATTTGCTTTAGTTTTGGTTGACATTTTTTCAAAGTGGATCGAGATCATACCAGTTCACAAAGATGATGCTTTAACAACTGCTAGGATGCAAATAACCACTTGCTGACTGCTGCACGCCGATATACATTGGCACAATGGCAGCATTGGGCAAATGGGTGTACCTGTACATCCCCCTTAAGAGGAGGGGATAGCAGGCGTGCCCGCCGCATACAGCGTGACTGTGCCCGCGGGACCGCCAGGCTCGATGTCTACTGATCTCCTGGCGAGTGTGTCACGGAGCCTCAGAACGGGGAAGTGCCTATGTAAACAAGGCATTTCCCCATTCTGCCTTGTCATATGACAGAGATCACTGCTCCCTGTCATTGGGACCAGTGATCGCTGTCATGTGACTACTAGCCCATCCCCCCCACAGTTGGAATCACTTCCTAGGACACACTTAACCCCTTCATTGCCCCCTAGTGATTAACCCCTTCACTGCCAGTGTCATTTACACAGTAATCAGTGCATCAGTAATCAGTGTAATCAGTGCATTTTGGTAGCACTGATCGCTGTATAAATGACGATGGTCCCAAAATAGTGTCAAAAATGGCTGCCATTACTAATAAAAAAAAAGAAGAAAAATGCCATAAAATTATCTATTTTGTAGACGCTATAACTTTTGCGCAAACCAATCAATATATGCTTATTGCGATTTTTTTTACCAAAAATATGTAGAAGAATATCATATTGACCTAAACTGAGGAAAAAAAAAAAATATATATATATATATATATATATATATATATATATATATTTTTTTTTTTTTTGGGGGGGGGATATTTATTATAGCAAAAAGTAAAAAATATTGCATTTTTTTCAAAACTGATGCATTTTTTTGTTTATATCACGAAAAATAAAAACCAAGCTGATCAAATACCACCAAAAGAAAGCTCTATTTGTGGGAAAAAAAAGGACGTCAAATTTGTTTGGGTTCAACGATGTACAACCGCGCAATTGTCAGGTAAGCGACGCAGTGCCGAATCGCAAAAAGTGCTCTGGTCAGGAAGGGGGTAAAATCTTCTGGGGCTGAAGCGGTTAATCATGTTTTTCCAGTTTGGGGTATTCCAACAAACCTCAGTAGTGACAGAGGATTTCACTTTACAGGTAAAATCATGCAGGCAATGTGTAAAATCTTGGGAACAGAACAGAGATGTCATGTACCATATCATCCACAGTCTGCAGGTATTGTGGAAAGAATGAACAGGATTATCAAATCTAGAATTGCAAAAATGTTGTTAGACAGAGGAAATACTTGGGTTGATGCTGTACCATTTGTTCTGATGAGTGTCAGAAGCACAGCACCTTAAGTAACACAGTATTCTCCTTTTTAATTAATGACAGGAAGGGAAATGCCATTGTGTTTCCCAATGAACCTTTTTTGTCTACGACACAAAGAGAGGCAATAGAGAAAACAAAATGGTTACAGATGTTACAGATGTTTGAACAATATTTTGCCACATGCAGCTACTTGTATGCAAAAAATGGTTCCTCCACATATTTCTAAGTTTAAGAAAGGAGGACAACTTATGATAAAAATTCTATCATTCAATCATGGATTCCAAAAAGAAGGAAAGATGACAACAAAAGAAAAAAAAAGTTTTAAAGAGAGAAGACTTATCATCATCATCACAGGATTCATCTTTTCTATAGTGACAATTTTATCTGTGGTAAAATATATCACAAACTGTTCCAGCTATGCAGAGGTTAACAGGATTGAAGATTTACACAACAAAGACATTACATTATTCAGAAACAAAAGAGATGTAGACATTGATAACAATATAGATAACAAAAGCGAGCAAGATATTGATAACAATACAGATGTCAAAAGTGATAAAGACAATGATATCAATATAGATGAAAAAGAAATAAATTTAGTTAAACTAATATCAATACAGCTGAAGATTTGTTTGGATATGTATGCATAGGACATGGATATAATTGGTGTATGGAATTGTATTTCATTCATATAGTAATGATGTTGAAGTTAAAGTTAAAATAGAATCTAAAATGCAGGGATCTTATAAATGAAATAACAGAACCGGAACTTTTGAATGTATTATAGTGGAAAGGGGTTTCTGGTCAGTATTTGTAAAAGGTAATGATTCAACAATTTGGTCTGGAGATGTTACTAATAATATGATAAGGTCTGGAAAATTGCTTTACCCAGAACAGCAATTTTATTACTTATTACAAAATTTTGTAAAAATATTAGATCCAGAACATTTAAATATAATAGGAGATGAAAAAGGGGACATTGTAAGAATATGGGATTTTAAAGTAACAAGAAAATTAGCTAAAATAAGTGTTAAAATGAATATTACTTTGATAGATATGATCGTTCCAGAAATTATAGTGTCTCCACAGTCTTTAAAAATCATTGAAGATGAAGATAGTTTACATTTGGTATGTAGTACACAAATTTATTTACCTCAAAGTTCATTGTGAACTTGGAAAAGGAATGGTGATTTTTTGGGTAGCTTTCTTCACAGTACTACTAATATAATTCATAAAGGAATGTTTGGTAGTGTGAATTGGATTAATGATAAATGTATTTATCATCAAATAGGTGTATCTTTAAATGATACCAGTATATATGAGTGCTGCATATCAATAGAACATTATCAGTTGAAATGTGCTAATGCAAGTGTTGTTGTAATATCTCCAAGGAAATCTCCATGTATTGATAAGAAAAGTGTTCCTGCTAATCCTTTCCAGATTAACCATTTCCAATCCAGAGTTCTCTTGAGAGAAGGAAAGTTTCTCATTATATTGTGGAATGGAATGGAAAATTTCTACAAGGTTTCCACAATGTCAAGGACATTTGGTTAATATGGAATTGGGTATTGAAGTATGGTTTGGAATTAATAGGAGGAATCATAACAGAAATAAGCATGGTATTGTTGAAGGTATTTTAGGAGGAGTCGGTACTATTGGAAGTATAACAAATAGTATGGATATTAATACTTTAAAGTCTGATCTTGAAACAGCTGGTTTAGTGGGAAGTAAAGGTATTAAGGTACAAAGAAATTTAAATCAGATATTAGAAAATATGGTTATAAAAACAACTAATGTAATGGGTCCATCTATATTACATCTTCAAAATATTACTCTTAATTTAATGCCAAGTGAACAACATTCTCATATAACCAGAGCATGCTTAGAGATCCAGACTAAATATTCCACTAATTTTAAAATAATTGCGCAAGCATTTCAGAGTGGAATATCTCCTCTTGGCATTTTACAGAATTTACCCAGAGAATATGTATATGCAATAAATCATACAGATGTATGGGTAAATAAATGGATAGGATGCAATCAGGATGTATGTTATAGTTCTTCTATGATTCTAATAGCAGGGAAAGAACAAATATTGGTTCCAATTACTGTATTGGGGTTACCAGTCAGCAATACACAATTATTATATTATAAATTACAGTATACAGATTTTGCGTTTAACAATGACAATTTTGAATTAGAGCAATTCGATCTGTCATCATGTTTACAATTCCAGTATAAATTTATTTGTTTACCTAATCAAGACAAAAGTATATTTCATTTTTGTTATCATAATCATATATTATGTTCAGCAAGAATAGAAAAAGTTTAAACTACTTCTGAATTAATTACTCTTGTAGATAAAAAGAAGGTTTATTTCCAAATCACGACAGACACAGAAAGGGTTAAAACTATTTTCTCCTCTTGTACAAATACAGAAAACCTAAATCAAGGCTTGTATTGTATAGAAGGAGACATTATAGCAATAAGTGTTAATGGGTTGAGAACAAATTTAACAAATATGTTTATGAAAAATATAAGTGTTCTTCCCTCACAATATATCTCCGATAGATGAATTTCCTTGGAAAGAATGGGCAAATGTAATTCAAAGAATAAAGGTTTATTAATAGCTTTAGCTAGGGAACTTCCAAATGCAGAAATATTGTTTAAACATGAACATGGAAATTTGCAAGAAATAGCTCATCAATGGTCAGAGTTCTCAAGTAATAATTGGTGGAAAAAATTCAGTAATAGTATATAAATTTGGGGGGAAACGGCAATTACTTCAGCAGCCGGAAATATTAACCTATAGTTATTGTTTTCATTATTATTATGTTATGCATTATATTTCAGTTATGGTTAATGTTTAGAATGAAAAAATTATATTATCGAAATGAAATCAGGAGAGGTGATGATTTGTTGCAAAATATGCTTAAAAGAAGAATGGGTTCTGGAGTTGCAAACTCAGTTACAAATGACAAAACATTTGGAATTATTAGATCAAAGCCAGAGTATTTGTGATATGAATGGAAGTGTGAATGATATAAAATAAGAAATATGATTATTATTCATATTTCAGATTGGAATGTTATATTCTTAATATCTAAATTTTAATTTGGCCCTATATATAACTGAGATTAGGAAATCCCCTGTAATTTTGGGTATATGAAAAGACTTTTGAACTAATGACTTACAGATGTTGATATTTGAACTGAGTTCTCAATTTCAAGAAGCTGTCAAGACATTTTGATTGATATTTCTGGTTATATTTTCTTAAAAGGAATTCATATGTTACTGATATTCTGTTTGAGAAACTATGTGTATATTCATTCTGTGGCAGGCAGATTACCATCCTCCACTTCCTGTGTCTGGTGTTAATTAGACATGCTGGTCAAATGGAATTCTTAACCCTAGCCCCCACCTTTGTGGGGAGTGGATGGGAGGTGATAATGGGAGTAATATGTGAGTGGTTATTTTAGCGTGAAATTTAACAAAGGGATCAGGTTTATTTAAGTCAAGAGCTGCTTGCAGGAAGTCTCTTCTTCTACATTTTCTCTTCACTTCTACAGAAACCCAGCATACAGACATTATTACAGCTGCTCTCGGGACAAAGGAAATTGCATCCATTTTAAGCGCATGTCTTGAACTTATTTTTTTTAAACAAACAACTTTATCTCATATCTTTGATCTTATTTGAAGCTAAATTTATTTTGTATTTGAATGTACATCTTTTGTAAGTATTTTTGTAACTTTTGTGTGGAAATAAATCACACGGTTTGATTCAAGCTGTAAAAACAGAAAATCAGTGCTACCGCAGAAAAAAACCCTAAGAAGCAGCAGTTCAACTGTGGGATATACACAACAATACGAAAAAAACAAGGAAAAAACTGTGATATGCCATGAAAATATATGAGTGCATAAAAATCAGTAAATACATATCAAAGTGAAAAAATGTGGTGAGAAAATATCATAATATATGAATACATGAGATCATGGGTGCACAAAATGAATAATGTATAGCAAAGTTCATAGAGTTGAGAATTCAAAACTTCTTCTATGGAAGTGAGAAAAATCCCCTGATGCTTCTCAATGAAAGCCAGTGTGAAAGGTAGGATATAAAACACTGCTCAAAGTAATCCTCCACCACATAAAATTCACGCTTACCAGAATGCAAGCAAAGCAGGCTTGTATGTGGACCCAAATCCGGGTGTCCAGCTAGCAATGAAGCTTCTCTGTTTGCAGCGTGACTGCAGACATGTAAATAGATGGTGCACCAACCCGAACTCAAGGACATGAAGACAAAGGAAAGGTGGCCATAGCGTAAATCCGATAAAACAATTTATTGTAAAAAAGGTAGAACACTTACAAAAATGAAGTTGAAAAGAGCAGTTCCCCGGCCGGCATAGCGAGCGCCCATTCTCAGCAAGGTAGCAATGACTTCAGAGCTTCGACCTCCCGATGTACGTTTCGTCTATAACTGATGTCGTCTGGGGAACGGGCGACGCTCCTACTCATTGCGATAAATAGACAGGTATAAAGTTATAAAGTATAAAGAAAGTTTCCTTGAAATCTGTAAAGCATAAAAAATGTAAAAAATGTGAATAAATAAAATTAATAACAAGGACTAGAGCTAAAAAATATTATAAACACCTGGGATATTAGGTGCATTGAACGACCATATAGATACTGAGCCGTTGAGTAAAGACACACACCAGCACATATCTCCATGGACATAAATTGTATATAGAACAGCATTACGCCATCTTGTGGAAACAAAGGAAACTACCACTCGTAAAAATAAAAATTAAGTATTGAGTGCATCTAAAGTAACCATATCGATACTTGACCAGTGGGTCAAAACCCACACTGGCACAAATCCATATAGGCAAGAAGCGTATATTAAACAACACTACGCCATCTTATGGGAACAAAAGGAACTACCACTTCTAAAGGATAGTCCGATAATAATTAATAAGTGTATGAATAGATGTTACTGGAAAGTGATAAGTGTCCTCAAAAAAGTGAATATCTTCCATAGAACATAAAAGATATACTTAGTGATATATCCCTATGTACAGGGATCACTTAAAATTAAGTAAAAATAATACCAAAATATAAATGTGCAAATTATAAATATACCGAATAAGGATATCAAATAGCGCCATTGAGATGTCACACCGAGTTCACATCGACACATAGGATAGCAATAACACAAATTAATGGGATAAGTAGTACATAGGATGACAATACTAGGCATTATCGATAAATGCATTAAGGTCTATCTCTACATTCAACCCAAACGGTGTGTAGCACTTAATTCTGTGTATCCATGCCATTTCTAGGCGCGAGATACCTCGCACCAAGCATCCACCCCTCCAATGACAGATATATTTGTCTATCACTAAAAAGATGGTTTTATCTGGATTCTTATTATGGACTTCTAGGTAATGCCTAGAAACAAGATGTTTGGGGACACCATTGAGGATATTCGTCACATTCTCGTTGAGTCTGACCATAAGGGGGCGCTTGGTCCTGCCCACATACTGCAGCCCACAAGGGCATTGGAGCAGGTAAACCACCCCCTTAGTAGAGCATGTGATAAAAGGCCTGATCATGAACTCAACCTGGGTACTTGAGGATCTAAAAGAATGAGTTCTCCTGTGTGTACATCCGTTTAATGAGCATACCCTACATCTCTTGCATTGGTAAAATCCCGTAAGATTATCAAAAATTCCCCTTTTGATAGGGGGATCAATGATGTTGGTGGCAACAGTACCCCTAAGGGGTAAAAGAGTGTTTTTGAGGAGTATATCTGAATAGCCCTTCTCCAAGAAGCGTTTAGTTAAAACATCCGCCTGCAGGAGAAACTCGCCCCTGTCGGAACAATTCCGTCTCAGGCAGAATTACTGGCTTTTGGGCACCGACCTAATCCAAGCCTCATGGTGACAACTATTGGTGGGGATATATGAGTTAAGGTCGGTGCTTTTAAAATAGGTGGCAGTGGCAAACTGACCATCTTTTACTCTAATAGTTAGATCTAAAAAATGGATCTCGTGCTGGCTGGCTTCATAATTGAGGAAAAGCGCCCCCTTATGGTCAGACTCAACGAGCATGTGACGAATATCCTCAGTGGTTTCTCCAAACATCCTGTTTCTAGGCATTACCTAGAAGTCCATAATAAGAATCCAGATAAAACCTATCCTATGTGTTGATGTGAACTCGGTGTGACATCTCAATGGCGCTATTTGATATCCATATTCGGTATATTTATAATTTGCACATTTATATTTTGGTATTATTTTTACTTAATTTTAAGTGATCCCTGTACATAGGGTTATATCACTAAGTATATCTTTTATGCTCTATGGAAGATATTAACTTTTTTGAGGATACTTATCACTTTCCAGTAACATCTATTCATACACTTATTAATTACCATCGGACTATCTTTTAGTGGTAGTTCCTTTTGTTCCCATAAGATGGTGTAGTGTTGTTTCATATACGCTTCTTGCCTATATGGATTTGTGCCAGTGTGGGTTTTAACCCAATGGTCAAGTATCGATATGGTTACTTTAGATGCGCTCAATACTTAATTTTTATTTTTACGAGTGGTAGTTTCCTTTGTTTCCACAAGATGGCGTAATGCTGTTCTATATACAATTTATGTCCATGGAGATATGTGCTGGTGTGTGTCTTTACCCAACGGCTCAGTATCTATATGGTCGCCTTCGATGCACCTAATATCCCAGGTGTTTATAATATTTTTTAGCTCTAGTCCTTGTTATTAATTTTATTTATTCACATTTTTTACATTTTTTATGCTTTACAGATTTCAAGGAAACATTCTCAAATGCTTGTTTGGGTGTTTCCTGGTTTCGTTTCAATTCACTCAGTGGATTGGTTGTTTGTTTTTCATGCCATTGGGAGGTCACAACAAGGCGTGGTTATACCTGTCTATTTATCGCGATGAGTCAGAGCGTTGTCCGTTCCCCAGATGACGTCAGTTATAGATGAAACGTACATTGGAAGGTCGACGCTCTAAAGTCATCGCTACCTTGCTGAGAACGGGCGCTCGCTATGCCGGCAGGCGAACTGGTCTTTTAAATTTCATTTTTGTAAGTGTTCTACCTTTTTTACAATAAATTGTTTTATCGGATTTATGCTGTGGCCACCTTTCCTTTGTCCTCATGTCCTTGAGTTCGGGTTGGTGCACCATCCATTTACATGTCCGCAGTCACGCTGCACACAGAGAAGCTTCATTGCTAGCTGGACACCCGGATTTGGGTCCACATACAAGCCTGCTTTGCTTGCATTCTGGTAAGCGTGAATTTTATGTGGTGGAGGATCACTTTGAGCAGTGTTTTATTTCCTACCTTTTACACTGGCTTTCACTGAGAAGCATCAGGGGACTTTTCTTACTTCCATAGAAGTTTTGAATTCTCAACTCTATGAATTTTGCTATACATTATTCATTTTGTGCACCCATGATCTCATGTATTCATATATCATGATATTTTCTCACCACATTTTTTCACTGTGATATGTATTTACTGATTTTTATGCACTCATATATTTTCATGGCATAGCACAGTTTTTTCCTTGTTTTTTTTTTTATTTAAGCTGACTCAGTTATCCAACTAAGAAATGTGTCTCACAATAATCTAGAAAAGGCAGAAGAGTCTTTTCACAGCTAAAGCTACTTTTTACAGAAGTACACAAAGTGATGTGTCATTTATGCGTTCACACAGCATCAAATATTATCTCAGCACATACAGTGTATTCCACATCACATAGTAAACCAAAAAAATATATAAAAATAAATAAAATGTTGAATAAGTGTATACAGTAAACTACAAATTGGTCCAAAAAAGTATTCCAAATTAGAAAACAATTCCAAAAGTGATTCATTCCATAATCCACCATCTTCCAATAAAAGTGCTCCGTGCTCAATAGTTCATAAAGAAAGTGCTGAAGTGCTCCAAAGAAACATGCCGTGAAGTGTGGCACACACCCATCTTGTGCCCTTACTCACCAGAGAAAATGGACCCTCAGCTTTTCAGCCTGAGGGTCAAGCTTGCTTGTATCTGGTGTGGGGGTACCACAAATCTTCTCTCTCCTTCTACTGTATGCCTCCCACATGCTGGTCCTATCTGCAGCTATCACTGTATTTGTTGCTCATTTTCTACCAGGCTCAATAGAGGGAGAGAACTCTCATAGTGTAGTATTTTCAATTTATTCATAAGTAAAGTTAAAATTACTCTTACGGAATGTAAGACGGAGTATTGTTTTGCAGAGTATAGGGCTCATCTGGGTTTGAAACCACTCGGTGTGCATTCCACAGGTGGCAGAAGTGACGTAATTGGTTAGGGAACTGGAAATTTCTTTGACGTGTTTCTCCCCTCTCACAGGGCGTCATCAAAACAGAATATTATACTCACAGATAAGATTGCTTTGTACTATTCATGTCTTATTACAGTAATATCTTGGAGCACCACTAAAGACTAGGAATGAGGGGAAATAAAATGATGGGATGATTTGATTAATATAGTCCCTTTAAGGCAAGACCCCTGAAATCCTAAGCAATCCAGGTAATTGTTACTGCAACAAAATAAGACTGTCTATATACAACAAATTTCTCACCGATAACAGGTGGTGAGAGACCCACAGGGACTTTTCTGCCTGACTTGTCTGATATACTGATACAGTATGCATATAGTAATGGGAAGCTGCTGGAAATGTCTGAATGCAATAGCAGGCACTTACAAAATGTATATGTTATCGTTATTGCTTGAAAATTCATCCCTGCATGGCATAATGGTTAAACTACAGATTATTAAATATCAGCATGAACTATTTTTATACAAAGCCAGTCAAGTGGAACTCCAGCCAAACAACTTAAAACAGCTGACATACAGTACATGTATGTGAACATGTTTATATTGTAACTGTGCTTAGCCACTGTTGTGAGTCACACAACCCTGTCACGCTGTATAGCCAGGAAAAAACACTACTGTTCTATATTTACAGCTTCGTAGATTCCTGTGTCCTGTCCCCAACCTGCTTCATCCCCAGCATGTTGAATGGAATTACTCCATTGGAATCTTACCAGAGGGCTCTTACTTCTGTAAGTCCACCTCAATATCTCCCTGTCCAGCCTGCATTACCTAAAACAGCCTTTTTTAACCAGGGTGCCTGGAGGTTTGTTCAGGGGTGCTTTGGCAAAATGGCTAAAAATTGCCCCAAAATTGTATCCAAGCCGGTGGGTGGATGTAACCTGCCTTTTAGTTACACAAAGCCACAGGTTTTCATTGTACACCATTACAACATTCTAGCTGCCAACCTCCTAATGACTAATGACAGCATCAGTTGATAAAGAGGATGTCTGTTGCCTGCATATCATCCTTGTTTGACCCTCCCTTGCCTCTCTCCATCAGCTGTGGGGTCTCATTAGCTAAGTAAAGGTGAAAAACTGAGGGAGATGAGAAACACTGGAATATTAGTCAGTACCAGTTTGCAAAAGTGCATTTGCTTTGGAAGAATAAATCATATCTAATGTTGGGTGTCCTATGTGTATTGGTGTTGCTGCATTATGTAAAACTATTAGAATAGACTTTACATTTTAGAATGGGGAACCTCAAAACTGTCCATAATTTCACAGGGTGCCTCGAGATCGTCCATAATTTTAAAGGGTGCCTTGACTGAAAAAAAGAAACACTGACCTAAAACATGTTAGCATAATTATTACGTATAATCCAATAAAACCTAATTGCCTCACAGTTTGGGTGAAATCTTAGGATCACTGGAAGTAAATATAAAGATGGAATCCAAGTGTTTCAAATACATTAAGTGGTTTCTGAATAGATCTGGACTGAAGAGTGGGTTCTTTTATTTGGATTTTCACTTTAACACACAGTATACTAAAATAAATACAGACTGCAGCGATCACACCAATTATTATGACTTGCAGCAATTAATCACAGTGCATCCTTTACTAGTCTGACTACAACAGAGAGAGTTGTGAATGCTTGCTATGGTTTACTGCATGGTGATTATTAGGACAACACTATTCCTCCCACTGATACAAGGAACTATTCTTGCCACTGACACCCCCCCACTAACACCAATGGTGTGCTATTCCTCCCACTGACACCAATGATGGGGCACTATTCCTCCCACTGACACCAACAATGGGGCTCTATTTCTCCCCCTGACACTAATTATGGGGAACTATTCCTTCCACTGAAACCAATGATGGTAAACTATTCCTCCCAATGATACTGATGATGGGGAACTATTCCTCCCACTGACACCAATGATGGGGCACTATCCCTCCTACTGACACCAATAATGCGGGGCTATTCCTCCCACTGACACGAATGATAGGGTAATATCCTTCCTACTGACACCAACGATGGAGCACTATTCCTCCCATTGACACTAATGTTCAGGCATTTTTGACCCACTGACACCAATGATCGGACACTATTCCTCCTCCTCCTACTGACCACAAGTGCTATGTACATTTTTTTACTCCCACTGACCACCAAGCTTTAGGCATTGTTTACTCCTACTGACACTGGAGCAATTTCTACTCCCACTGGCCATAGTCTGTCTCCCTGGTCTGAATGTCAGTAAACTGACCCTTTGTTTAGAAAGTCTGGAGACCCCTGATTTAATCTGATCCGCTGATCCGTGGTGGTTTGTGTATTTTCTATACCTATACTCATGAGAAATCTGTACTGGACTTTTTTGAGGAATACCTAATTGAAGTAAGAACTTAGGACAGCTTAGCTTATTTGCCCATTTAATTTTTTTACCCCTAGAAACCCTTGTATGTATGTATATTTCTGTTCAATCATAGCTGACTGTTTTTAATTCTATGGAACAGCTTTCTGGGCTTCATGTCTGATACGCTTGAGAGCCTTTTCCATAGAATTTTCTTAGCAATTATTTTTGATCAGGTAGGACACCAGGTCTTTCCTCAAGACTCCCTAATAGCTTTCTGTTCAGTCATATGCTTTCTGCAATTCTGTGGACCAACTTTCTGGGCTCTGTCTCTAAAATGCTTGAGAACCTTCTTCATAGAAACTTTCTTGGCAATTATTCTTTCTCAAGTAGGCCCCCAGGACTTTCCTCAACCTTCCCCAATTGCTCATTTTCGGACTGGCATTTAGAATGTGATATGTGATAATACATGTGCATAGCCAGTTTGTACACAAACAAATGGGCTGATTTAGAGAGTAAACCGGAGTACGCGGAGGAGACCCAGGCGAACACAGGAAGAACATGTAAGCTCCATAGAGTAGAAGCTTTTGGAAGGTTTTACATTATTGCTAGGTATGAGAAAGCTGTGCTTGTCTGCTCTTCTTGTTGCCCAAATGATACACGCTAAAATGAACATTTTCTAAATAAAGATGATGCTACATGACCTCTTAACTAGATGTAATCAACATGTAATTTAGTGTACTTTAGCTAACATTTACTTTGCTGATCAAGCATTGCAGCTTTGACATCTTTTTTTTTCTGTTAAATCCCTCTTGTTTTCCCTAAATTATTTAAAAAAAAAAGTGCTTTAGATTCAGTAAAACAAGAAAAGCGAACTGAAGCAGTATCTTTTCCCAACATTACAAGATATCCAAAGAAATGTTACCATGGAAACACTTCATTACTTTGAGATCTTTTCAGATTCATTTTTCTAATGTCTGTTTATGCAGAGACATTTTGACTAAAGTGGAGTATCTGTTACAGTAAAGGCCACATCTCTTAATATGTAACCTATCATTGGCTTTATAACATTACGTAGCATCAGCTGTATTTGCATTTAGTCTCTCCTAACTGCGTAGTTACTTTAACATACAAGATAGGACTTAATGGTTTCATTTATTCACCTATATTTTGACTCTATAAAAGCTAATTGCGTTTTAGTTACAGTTATATAAATAGTAATTCTTAGGCAATGTGAGAATGAACACATTATATATACAGTATCTCACAAAAGTGAGTACACTCCTCACATTTTTGAAAATAATTTATTATATATTTTCATGTGACAACACTGGAGAAATTACACTTTGCTACAAAGTAAAGAAGTGAGTGTACAGCTTGTATAACATTGTAAATTTGCTGTCCCCTCAAAATAATTCAACGCACAGCCATTAATGTCTAAACCGCTGACAACAAAAGTGAGTACACCTCTAAGTGAAAATGTCCAAATTGGGCCCAATTAGCCATTTTCCCTCCCAAGTGTCATGTGACTGATTAGTGTTACAAAGTCTCAGGTGTGAATGGGGAGCAGGTGTGTTGAATTTGGTGTTATCACTCTCACTCTCTCATACTGATCACTGGAAGTTCAACATGGCACCTCATGGCAAAGAACTCTCTGAGGATCTGAAAAAAAGAATTGTTACTCTACATGAAGATGGCCTAGGCTATAAGAAGATTGCCAATATCCTGAAACTGAGCTGCAGCATGGTGGCCAAGACCATAAAGTGGTTTAACAGGGCAGGTTCCACTCAGAACAGGCCTCGCCATGGTCGACCAAACAAGTTGAGTGCACATGCTCAACGTCATATACAGAGGCTGTCTTTGGGAAAAAGGCGTATGAGTGCGCCAGCATTGCTGCAGAGGTTGAAGGGGTGGGGTCCGCCTGTCAGTGCTCAGACCATATGACACACACTGCATCAAATTGGTCTGCATGGCTGTCGTCCCAGAAGGAAGCCTCTTCTAAAGATGATGCACAAGAAAGCCCGCAAACAGTTTGCTGAAGACAAGCAAACTAAGGACATGGTTTACTGGAACCATGTCCTGTGGCCTAATGAGACCAAGATAAACCTATTTGTTTCAGACGGTGTCAAGTGTGTGTGATGGCAACTAAGTGAGCAATACAAAGACAAGTGTGTCTTGCCTGCAGTCAAGCATGGTGGTAGGAGTGTCATGGTCTGGGGCTGCATGAGTGCTGTCAGCACTGGGGAGCTACAGTTCAATGAGGGAACCATGAATGCCAACATGTAGTGTGACATACTGAAGCAGAGCATGATCCCCTCACTTCAGAGACTGGGCCGCAACATGATAACAACCCCAAACACACCTCCAAGGCGACCACTGCCTTGCTAAAGAAGCTGAGGGTAAAGGTGAGGGACTGACCAAGCATGTCTCCAGACCTAAACCCTATTGAGCATCTGTGGGGCATCCTCAAACAGAAGGTGGAGGAGTGCAAGGTCTCCAACATCCACCAGCTCCGTCATGTCATCATGGAGGAGTGGAAGAGGACCCCAGTGTCAACCTGTGAAGTTCTGGTGAACTCCATGCCCAAGAGGGTTAAAGCAGTGCTGGAAAATAATGGTGGCCACACAAAATATTGACACTTTGGGCCCAATTTGGACATTTTCATTTAGGGGTGTACTCACTTTTGTTGCCAGCGGTTTAGACATTAATGGCTGTTTGTTGAGTTATTTTGAAGGGACAGCAACTTTACACTGTTATACAAGCTGTACACTCACTACTTTACATTGTAGCAAAGTGTAATTTCTTCAGTGTTATCACATTAAAAGATATAATAAAATATTTACAAAAATGTTAGGGGTGTACTCACTTTTGTGAGATACTGTGTATATATATATATATATATATATATATATACATATATATATATATATATATATATTTATGGTTGGAGCCCTCCGGCCTGACAGATATGAAGCACATAAACACGTCACAAGACTAACAACATAAATAGACCTGAAGTGTGCCCTGGCCTGCTGTATGGTAAACCCAGATCTGCTGGGTGGTATGCCAGAGAAGGGCGCATACCTTAAGAAAGTAATGGATGTTTCTGTAAAGAAATTGTTTAAAGAGAAGTACCCTGAGAAGGGGAATGGGTGGGTGGGTACCGCGCACTGGAACCGACACAGACCATCGTGGATGGTCTGGTTAAATACACTCCGGGCTCCTCCCATAACTTCAGGCCAGTAAACAGGCCTTCCTATTTATGGTCGAAGCCCTCCGGCCTGACTGATATGAAGCACATAAACACGTCACAAGACTAACAACATAAATAGACCTGAAGTGTGCCCTGGCCTGCTG
Organism: Aquarana catesbeiana; assembly: GCF_042186555.1. Classification (NCBI taxonomy): domain Eukaryota; kingdom Metazoa; phylum Chordata; class Amphibia; order Anura; family Ranidae; genus Aquarana; species Aquarana catesbeiana. The sequence goes on from NC_133324.1 coordinate 310,167,980, forward strand.
TATGGTAAACCCAGATCTGCTGGGTGGTATGCCAGAGAAGGGCGCAAAAGACTTGATTAGGGAGGTAATGATTTATTTAAGTTTGTTGACATACTACAGGGCAAGCTTGCCAAAGGCTTGTGACATTTCTGCTTGTGGATTGGGAATGTATCGAGCGAAGCAAGTGAATTTCCACCTGCCCATCTTCTTGAGGACGTGGTCCGGTACCCCATTTCGTGTGGCTGCTGATGCTACTCCGATGCGAAAGAATTTCCAGAAAATTGGCCAGGGTCAAGGCCTAAGTTGGGCAAAAGGTGTCTAGTGAACTGGTTGCTACTTAGAGGGCTAGTAGGGAACGGCAGTAATGGCTGTCCTCCGAGAAGTCGGGCAGATGAGCTAATAACTGGTCTAGAATGGCCACGGGGCACCAGGTGTTGCGAGTCTGGGAAGTATGATGTCTACACCGGGACCAGACTGTTGTGTTTCGGACACCATGAGGTGCCGGATGAAGTAACTTTGGTGGCGTGTCAGGTGGCGTCTACGTAACATCTTACTGGGGCCGGTGACTGTGAATTCACTGGGGCGTAAGAAACCGCAGAAAGCCAGGTAGATGGCTGCGTGAACGACCGGGCTGAAATTAACCCAAAGGGGAATGTGACAGGATGGTAGACATGTCTAGGAATATGGCGCTGGTCGCAGGTAGGCGTTTACTGTTGATTTGGAGTTGTATGTGACTACCGTGCAGGATAGTCTTGACTGCATGGGCGGCAACCAAAGATGGTTTGGTAGGATTTTGTAAGGAGATGAAATGCTGGATGCCAGCTAAGTAGAGTCTAATGGTATAGTGTGAAAATGCCAACTGTGTATGACAAGATGATATGAAGGCCAGGATGTGATGGAAATCTCCTGATACTGCCCCAGGGTTTGAGGCTAGGAACCTGTCATAGATTTTCCAGGCAATATGGTAGGCCTTCAGGGCGTTGTGAGAAAATGATAGATTAATAAAGCAGGTAGCATTGTGAAGGTGTTTGTTTTAATCCGAGGTTAGCTACGGCCAATGTGGGATAAGAAACATGGTCTGGTCGGTTCCAGATCCCTGCGAAAAGAATGACGCAAAGTTAAAACGGGTAGTGCATCGGCCAGAGTATTGCATTTGCCTGGGATGTAAATGCAGCGAACATTATTTGGTGCTGTGGGGATAGTTGCACCAGCTTGCTCAGGAAGGCCATGATGGCCAGCGAGTTGAACCTGCTTTTATTTATAATACTAGCTGTGGCTTGGTTGTCTGTGGCAAACGACAGTGTTTGTCCTGCCCAGTTACTGCGCCAGACATGAGCTGCTGCAATAATGAGGTAGAGTTCGAACAAAGAGAAGGACTAACTGAAGCCGGGAATCAAGAGGATTTCTGACGGCCATGGCCCTGCAAACCAAAGATGGCCAAAAAATTGATGCTAGGACCTGTGGAGGCTGCGGCGTCCGTGACTACCTGAGATGAAGAGGGAGATGCTAACGGAATGAACATTGACATACCATTCCAGTTGATGAGAAATTCATTCCATCTGGGCAGATCCGCTGTTGCTGGCACGTCTAATTTAAGGACTTAGTCAGGGTATTGTACCTGGGAGAGAAACACTAGGAGGTGTGAGATAAGGGTCACCTCGAGTCTGGCTTTTTAAGTGCTACTAAAAAAGATGAAGTGGGCTGTATGAGCACCACTGAGTGTGCTTGCAGCGATTGCAAGGAGTATATGTTGAGATGCATGTTTGCAGCGATTGCAAATGGGTATATGCTGAGATGCGTGTTTTTGCAGCGATTGCAAGGAGTATATACTGAGATGCGTGTTTTGCAGTGATTGCAAAAATGGGTAAATGCTGAGATGCGTGTTTTGCAGTGATTGCAAGGAGTTTATACTGAGATGCGTGTTTTGCAGCAATTGCAAAAATGGGTATATGCTGAGATGCATGTTTTGCAGCGATTGCAAGTGGGTAAACACTAAGATGCGTGTATTTGCAGTAATTGCAAGGAGTTTATACTGCGATGCATGTTTTGCAGTGATTGCAAACGGGTAAATGGTAAGATGCGTGTATTTGTAGCAATTGCAAGGAGTTTGTACTGAGATGCATATTTTACAGAGATTGCAAAATGGGTATATGCTGAGATGCGTGTTTTTTGCAGCAAATGCAAGGAGTTATGATGAGATGCGTGTCTTGCAGTGATTGCAAGGAGTTATGATGAGATACGTTTCTTGCAGCGATTGCAAAGAGTTATGATGAGATGCGTGTCTTGCAGCGATTGCAAGGAGTTATGATGAGATGCGTGTCTTGCAGCGATTGCAAAGAGTTATGATGAGATGCGTGTCTTGCAGCTATTGCAAGGAGTTATGATGAGATGCGTGTCTTGCAGCGATTGCAAGGAGTTATGATGAGATGCGTGTCTTGCAGCGATTGCAAGGAGTTATGATGAGATGCGTGTCTTGCAGCGATTGCAAGGAGTTATGATGAGATGCGTGTCTTATAGCGATTGCAAGGAGTTATGATGAGATGCGTGCCTTGCAGGGATTGCAAGGAGTTATGATGAGATGCGTGTCTTGCAGCGATTGCAAGGAGTTATGATGAGATGCGTGTCTTGCAACGATTGCAAGGAGTTATGATGAGATGCGTGTCTTGCAACGATTGCAAGGAGTTATGATGAGATGCGTGTCTTGCAGCGATTGCAATGAGTTATGATGAGATGCGTGTCTTGCAGCGATTGCAAGGAGTTATGATGAGATGCGTGTCTTGCAGCGATTGCAAGGAGTTATGATGAGATGCGTGTCTGTGAATGTTAATGCTTTAATACATGTAAGGCTGGAGATCTGAATCCTCAGTTCCACTGTATTCGTAAGCACCGATGCAACTAGTTCGAACCGGGCTGAGGTGTAAGCACCGGTGGGGTTTATTTGTGAAAGATCGGTCGAAGAAGTTTTGTATTGCCAAGGATCCGAATCGTTGAGCTGGTGCTGCGATTTGGACTCGGATCGGTCGGTGGAGTTGTACTGCCAAAGATCCGAATCATTGAGCCGGTGCTACGGCTGGATTCGGATCGGTTGGTGGAGTTCGTATTGCCGAGGATCCGAATCGTTGCACTGATGCTGCGACTAGATTCAGATTGGTTGTGGATGTAAGGTGATGAGGGGGCTTGTATGCTGGATCCGAATCGCTGAGCCAGTGCTGCGACTGGACTCGGATCGGTTGGTGATGCTTTGTATTGCAGAGGATCCGAATCATTGAGCCGGTGCTACGACTGGACTCGAGTTGGTCGGTGAAAGTTGTATTTGGCAAGGATCTGAATCATTGAGCCGGTGCTACGACTGGACTCGGGTTGGTTGGTGAGTTGAAATGTCGAGGATCCTGAATCATTGAGCCGGTGTGCGACTGGACTCGGATCGGTCATGGAAAGTTGGGATGGCAAGGATCCAAATCGTTGAGCCGGTGCTACAACTGGACTCGGATTGGACGGTGGGGTTTGTAATGCCGAGGTTTCTGAATCATTGAGCCGGTATGCGACTGGACTCGGATCAGTTGGTGAAAGTTGGTTTGGGAAGGATCCGAATTGTTAAGCCGGTGCTACGACTGGACTCGGATTGGATGGTGGGGTTTGTAATGCTAAGGATCCAAATCATTGAGTCGGTGTTATGACTGGACTCGGATCGGTTGGATGAAAGAAGCACACTGTTGGTGAGTGCTTGTGTATGCTGAGGATCCAAATCATTGAGCCGGTTTTGCGATTGGACTCGGTTCGATCGGATGAAAGAAGCACACTGTTAGTGAGTGCTTGTGTATGCTGAGGATCAGAATCATTGAGCCGGTGTGCGACTTGGACTCGGATTTGGACGGTGGGGTTTGTAATGCCGAGGATCCTTAATCATTGAGCCGGTATGCGACTGGACTCGGACCGGTCGGATGAAAGAAGCACACTGTTGGTGAGTGCTTGTGTATACTGAGGATCCGAATCATTGAGCCAGTGTTGCGACTGGACTCGGATCGGTCAGATGAAAGAAGCACACTGTTGGTGAGTGCTTGTGTATGCTGAAGATCCGAATCATTGAGCCGCTGTTGCGACTGGACGCGAATCGGTCAGATGAAAGAAGCACACTGTTGGTGAGTGCTTGTGTATGCTAAGGATCTGAACCATTGAGCCGCTGTTGCGACTGGACTCGGATCGGTCGGATGAAAGAAGCACACTGTTGGTGAGTGCTTGTGTATGCTGAAGATCTGAATCATTGAGCCGCTGTTGCGACTGGACTCGGATCGGTCGGATGAAAGAAGCACACTGTTGGTGAGTGCTTGTGTATGCTGAAGATCTGAATCATTGAGCCGCTGTTGCGACTGGACTCGGATCGGTCAGATGAAAGAAGCACACTGTTGGTGAGTGCTTGTGTATGCTGAAGATCTGAATCATTGAGCCGCTGTTGCAACTGGACTCGGACCGGTCGGATGAAAGAAGCATACTGTTGGTGGGTGCTTGTGTAAGCTGAAGATCCGAATCATCGAGCCGCTGTTGCGACTGGACTTGGATCGGTCGGATGAAAGAAGCACACTGTTGGAGAGTGCTTGTGTATGCTGAAGATCTGAATCATTGAGCCGCTGTTGCGACTGGACTCGGATCGGTCGGATGAAGGAAGCACACTGTTGGAGAGTGCTTGTGTATGCTGAGGATCCGAATCATTGAGCCGCTGTTGCGACTGGACTCGGATCGACTGGAGAGAGAGGTGTAGAGAGTCAGTTTTAGTTGACAGTGGGGGGTTTTCGTAGAAGGTGTATGGTTTAGTAGTGGAGGGGGGGGATGTGTGGAACAAGGTTTCGGGACTGTGCGCGACTTGCCCCGTACGTGACTCTGTACGGATAACATAACAATACGTTTCTATAAACGGTAACAATAGCTCCTACCTGTGACAGCGAGTGCAACGATCGAAAATCGAGAACTGCGAACAGGGAACAGCGATGCTGGAACTCGAGAGTAGGAACTCGCAAACGTGCGGTGATTTTTCGGAACGTCGGCCTGGTGACGTAATACTGCGCACTGGAACCGACACAGACCATTGTGGATGGTCTGGTTAAATACCCTCCGGGCTCCTCCCATAACTTCAGGCCAGGAAACAGGCCTTCCTATATATATATAGATATATATATATAGATCTATATATATAGATCTATCTATATATATAGATCTATATATATAGATCTATATATATATACACACACATCTATCTATATATAGTATCTCACAAAAGTGAGTACACCCCTCACATTTTTGTAAATATTTTATACAGATTGTATAACAGTGTAAATTTGCTGTCCCCTCAAAATAACTCAGTACACAGCCATTAATGTCTAAACCTCTGACAACAAAAGTGAGTACACCCCTAAGTGAAAAATTGGGCCCAATTAGCATTTTTTCCTCCCCGATGTCATGTGACTCGCTCATTGTGAATCATTACAAGGTCTCAGGTGTGAATGGGGAGCAGGTGTGTTAAATTTGGTGTTATCACTCTCACTCTCTCATACCGGTCACTGGAGTTCAACATGGCACCTCATGGCAAAGAACTCTCTGAGGATCTGAAATAGAGAATTGCTGCTCTACATAAAGATGGCCTAGGCTATAAGAAGATTGCCAAGACCCTGAAACTGAGCTGCAAGCACGGCGGCCAAGACAATACAGTGGTTTAACAGGACAGGTTCCACCCGGAACAGGCCTAACCATGGTCGACCAAAGAAGTTGAGTGCACATGTTAAGCATCATATCCAGAGGTTGTCTTTGGGAAATAGACGTATGAGTGCTGCCAGCATTGCTGCAGAGGTTGAAGGGTTGGGGGGGTCAGCCTGTCAGTACTCAGACCATCAAATCACTGCATGCCTGTCATCACAGAAGGAAGCCTCTTCTAAAGATGATTCACAAGAAAGCCTGCAAACAGTTTGCTCAAGACAAGCAGACTAAGGACATGGATTACTGGAACCATGTCCTGTGGTCTGATGAGACCAAGATAAACTTATTTGGTTCAGATGGTGTCAAGTGTGTGTGGTGGCAACCAGGTGAGGAGTACAAAGACAAGTGAGTCTTGCCTACAGTCAAGCATGGTGGTGGGAGTGTCATGGTCTGGGGCTGCATGAGTGCTGCCAGTACTGGGGAACTACGGTTCATTGAGGAACCATGAATGCCTACATGTACTGTGACATACTGAAGCAGAGCATGATCCCCTCCCTTCGGAGATTGGGCCGCAGGGCAGTATTCCAGCATAACAATGACCCCAAATACACCTCCAAGATGACCACTGCCTTTCTAAAGAAGCTGATGGACTGGACAAGCATGTCTCCAGACCTAAACCCTATTGAGCATCTATGGGGCATCCTCAAATAGAAGGTGGAGAAGCGCAAGGTCCCTAACATCCACCAGCTCCGTGATGTCTTCATGGAGGAGTGGAAGAGGACTACAGTGGCAACCTGTGAAGCTCTGGTGAACTCCATGCCCAAGAGGGTTAAGGCAGTGCTGTAAAATAATTGTGGCCACACAAAATATTGACACTTTGGGCCCAATTGGGACATTTTCACTTAGGGGGTGTACTCACTTTTGTTGCCAGTGGTTTAGACTTTAATGGCTGTGTGTTGAGTTATTTTGAGGGGACAGAAAATGTACACTTTTATACAAGCTGTACACTCTTTACATTACAGCAAAGCGTAATTTCTTCAGTGTTGTCACATGAAAAGATATAATAAATTATTTACAAAAATGTGAGGGGTGTACTCTCTTTTGTGAGATACTGTATATACAGTATATATGGTAAAAGGGGGTATTACTAGAGCGATTAGATGATGAATATATAATTTTCATATACCAAGCATGTCTGTTTTATGCCAAGCACATAACACACTACACTACACCACTTCACCATTTACAAATTCATATGAATTACCAATGTCAGCCAATCAAAGGTCATCATTTATCAATCTGGACTCATTCAAACTTAACTGTGGTTATTATGGCTTTCTGCACTTTACAATTAATTGTCAGTTTTTGACATGTTTAGGCCCCATGCACATGGGCATAAAAAACACTGCTTTTGCAGGCATCCACCATATATATTTTTTTTTATGCCTTTAATTTCTGTTCAGTGTTAGCCCATGTGGCCATGCACATTAGGCATTTAGATCAATATGAGCAGTATTTAGAGGCCTAAAAAAATGTCCCAAAGCTGCATTTAGAGAGGAAGTTATAAGCGTAAGTTACGGCAAACGCACATAAACACGTGTAGACATGCACGCATGCTCGTAATTTTGTAAGATGAATATTTCAGCCAGTAGAATGGGTTTTTTTTTCATACGCTTCTAAATCCCATTAGCCTGCGCATAAATGCGTATACAAAAGAGCATGAATGTGCATAAAAATGTGATATTAGAGGCATTTTTTTGCCCATTTCTGGCAGCATGTTTAAAGCATAAATTCATACGCTCATGAGCATAATGTCTTATCAGGTAAGGCTCTGTTCCCATTGCCCTGGGCTGCGTTCTGCACGAAGGGCAGCCAATTAATTTCAATAGGCTGCCCTACCCACAGAAATGCGGGAGGAAAGTCCCCAACCCTCTTTTAAAATCATGCTGCACAGAACCACATGGTGCTACGGCATCATGCAGTTTTCTGCATGTGAAAACACAGGTGTTTTCCTGATGCAATGGGTACTATTAAGAACTAATAGCATCTCTGAGTGTCTGCACATTTCTCGTGTTGGGAATATGTGTGATTTTGCATGCATTCCTGAAAATCTATACTGTGAACCTAGACTAAGTAACAATGGACATAAAGTTACTCTATATAACAATTATTTTTATTCAAGTAGATAAGTCTAACCAGTAGCTTTATATATGTAGCAACCTCCTAGATAAGCTGCTAGGAAAGCTAGGTCAATTTAGTTCTTTCTGGCTTTACTGTAATCAGTGAAGTAGCTTTTGATTGCTTTAGGATGTTCTGGGCTCCATTGGCTGCTGGTCTGTTTGTTTCTCCCTGCCCTCTGGAAGATTCTAAAATGAAGTGGGTTGGAATGACAAATCCGCAACCTGAATATTTATGTTTTCTCAGCTAATTTCTGGTGATAGGGTGCCCAGAAGGTGGCTGGGGGCATGCATAAATAGTTTGGAGCCTGAGGCATCCCTGTTTTTGTCCAGAAGGAGAGGTTCCTAGTCTAAAGGGCTGCTGTCCTTCTGGATAGTGCAGGTAAAGTTCTTACAGGAGCTCATTGAAGTCCCAGAGTTGGGGGGGTACTATTCTGAAAACAGCTGGAGCTGATCAAGAGATTTCATTGAGGATCTGGTCTGGGGAGTTTAGGGGGGAAATGCCTGGCTGATATTGGAATGAGGCATCCAAGTATCCAGGGACATTTGTGTGTACAGCCCTGAGTGCAAGATCCTAGTAATTGTGCGCTGTTTCAGTCCCTTGTAAAGTGGGACATTTCCTATGGTGTCTCAGTGCTTATTATTTCCTTATCTGCTACTAGAGGAACTGTACTATAAAGTACTGATGAAATGGAGAATGTCCTCTTGTTATTGCACAGTGTTGCCGAAGTATCCCACAGCTCCCAACACCCTACCCAAGTTCAAGCCTACAATAAAGTATCAAAAGAATAACCCATAGACTGTTCATTGAGCCAGAAAGAGTGACTGGTGTTGCCTACCAGGTTGCCTCCACACCTATTTGGAGAAAGAACCTGGGCCAAATCAGTGGCCCCTTTTGAGGGTGAGCGCTATATACACTTATCCATTTTACGAGTATTGGGAGTGTTGAGAGGCTACTTTTGCCACTATTACTAATATTGGGTACAACTATTAAAAGAAAGTTAATATTTTCATAAAATCAGACCTTCAGCTCCTAAATGGTATCAGCAATGTGACCAGCAGGGAAGACTTCTAGGATGATGTTACAGATGGAACATAATAAAATCAGCACAGTTTTGCCCTTTATTGCTTTTTTTTTTTCAAATATATTTTATTAATCTTAACAAGGAATAGAGTACATACGTAATCAGGATAAATGTGCTTCACAGGCAATGTTATTAATAATCATGATATCAGAGGAGAAGAGAAGAGGAAACCGCAGGATAAAAGGGGGGAGCTAAAGATGGAAAAGATGGAAGGTTTCAGGAGGAATTGAGATGAAGAGAAGGGAAACCGAGTAGGAACGTTCCCCCTCGGTAGCAAGACCAGGTAGAAAATAATGATCTACATGAAGATCTTTGAGCTGTATTGATCAAAGCAGATAGCATTCTCAAATTATAGTGGAGGAAACTGGACCATACCAAAAAGGAGGAGAGGTTGGGTGCTTGATCTGTACCCACCCCCGGCAAATGAGAAGGAAAAGAAATTTAAGAAGGCTTGTGCGGTAGGTGTCAGACATTTTTCGATAAAAGAAGACCATGTTTTTTGAGCTTGCTATTGAACCATGTGTGTTGTAGCATGGCATCCAATTTTTCTTGGCAGAACAAGGTTTTGAGATTTCTTTTAGTTTTGGGGAAGGTGAGAGGTGTAGTGGAGATCCAATGTTTGAAAATGTTCCTGCGAGCTAAGAGCAGTGTGAGTAGGATCCATTGAAAATTTTGTTGGGGTAGTATGGAAGAAATGACTGAAAAGTCCTTTTTTGGGTTTGGGTACCCGAACAGAAGAAGCATAGGGTCGTTCTCGAGTTGGCAGTTAGTCACATCTTGGATGAATGTTAGGATTATAGACCAGTAGATGGAGATCCATGGGTAGAGCCAGAGGCGGTATAGTAGGGGCGGTTTTTGGAGTGAACACCAGGGGCAGGCAGAACCCGTGGAGGAGGGGTGTTTCGATGAGTACAGGTATTAGGCCCTGTGCATTAGTTTAAATTGAGTTTCCCTCCAGGATTCGTTCGAGATAATGTTTCTGGTAAACCTGTAGGGATTTAGTGAAGTTCACGTTTAGAGGATGGTATATGTCTGTGATAGAGTTTCGGTGTTCCGAGGTTGGAATCTGACATTTTTCTTTGGGCAGGTTTTGCTGATAAAGTCCGAGGATTGTGCTACATGAAGAAAGTGATGTTTAGGTAGGTTAAATTCATCCGCTATGAGGTGGAAGAGCTTAAGGGTTTCATTTTCACCTTGATATAGAGAGAATGCTTTGGTTAAACCTTTATCTCTCCATTTGGAGAATGGTTCGTAATGAAGCCCAAGGGGGAACATGGGGTTGCCTTGAATTGAAAGGAACTTTTTGCAGGCATCCACCATATCATTTTATTTTATTTTTTTTATGCCTTTAACCTCCCTGACGGTGTTCCCGAGTGTGGCTCGGGGTGGATTTTCAGTAAAAAGCAGTGCACTGAGCCACACTCAGGATCACATCACAGGATCCAGGTACAGCTTACTTGTCTCCAGGATCCTGCGATGTCTCCCCACTGTGTGCGGCGGCTGTGTCTCCACTCGATTCATCACAGAGCCGAGCTCCGTTCCCTGCGAGCGTTGCGACGCACGCGGACGGAGCACAGAGCCAAATTCAAAAAGTGAAACACACACTATACATACAGTACACTGTAATCTTACAGATTACATTGCTGTATCAAATTATTTGACCTCCTTTTTGTCCCTAGTGGTTTGTCCAGGGCCCTGCATGCAGTTTTATATTATAAATACTGTTCTTTCTGCCTGGAAACTGGAGATTGTCCATAGCAACCAAAACCATCCCTTTACATTAAAAGCGGTTTTAGACCAGCTAGAAAACAGCGATAATAAATTAGAATCACTGGCAGAATTGAGCGATAGTGATTTGTGGGGAAATTCATCATCAAACACTGAAAGTAATGACAGCGACAATTCTGCAACTGAGATTTGATTACATTATTGAATAATTTTGATTATTATTATATTATTATTTGTTATAATTATTTATAGTTATTTATTATATTATAATTTATGATTTCGTATATCAAACTTTATCATACCCGGAATGTCTACTAGACTCTTTTGGACAGATTTAAGTGTGTTATTCCTAAGGATTACAGGCCTACAATATAAAACGCCAAATTTCTATGCAAAAGAATTGTACCGCTATGAGCATCAAAAATCTGAAATAGGTTGATTTCTGTGGTGAGGAACTTTTTTCCTCATCTCCCTTCAGGCTATTATCGTGTCTCTGAAAAGCAAATTTTGTTTGATATGGTTAGGGATATGTTGCAGCGAACTCTGTAAGAGAGCAGATAGATTTATTGGATAGACCATGTCGGATTCTAAACCATAATTGGAGTATTTTGACAATTGTAAAATCTAGTTCATCCCTGATCTCAGTAAACACGCTAAGTTATAAACACTAATATTTGGGAGGCTGCCCCCCCCACTCTTTGGGAGATGAAGTTTGGTCAAGGCTATTCTCGGTTTACCATTTTGCCATAGAAAAGATGTAATCACTTTATTTATAATCTGTATATCTTTGTGTTTCATTAATAATGATAGAGTTTGTAAGGGGTATAAGAGTCGAGCAAAGCTAACCATTTTAAAGAGCGCGCATCTCCCAAAGAGTGATAGTGGAATGTTAGTCCAGGCCTGCAGTTCATCCACCATTTTTTAAATCAAGGGAGGATAGTTTAGATAATAAAAAGAGGATGGTTCCTTGCTGATTTTAATGCCTGAATAGGTGATGTGTTTCTCATTTATAGGGAAGTGGGAGAAGGGCACCCAAGAAAGTGTTGAACCTGTACTTAGAGGAAGGATTTCGCTCTTAGCAAAGTTTATTTTTAGGCTGGAGCAATTGCGAAAGGAGTTAAATATTGATTGTATGGCGGGTATGTCTGTTAGGGGGAGGACATAAAGATTAATATGTAATCTGCAAAGAGTGTGACTCGCATTTCATCTCGTCCGAATGGGATTCTGTGGATAGAGGCTGGTGTGTTGAGGTATCATGAGAGGGGTTCAATGGCTAGATTAAATAGCAGAGGAGAGAGGGGACATCCCTGTCTTGTTCCTTTGTGTAACTGTATGGGGTTGGATTGTAGCCCTGCAGCTATTACTGTAGCTGAAGGCGCAGAATAAAGGTTATGTATGAAGTGGAAGAAGAGGCCTGATATTCTGGGGAGGGTCGTTGAATCTAACACAATTTGGTCGCTTCGGTGGAGTGTATTGATTCATTGGCATAGAGATTGGTGTAGAAGGTTTCTAATGTTTTATTAATTTCCTTGTGTGATGTGGAAAGAGTGCCATCGGCATTGTTCAGGGCACTGATATGGGTGATATGTGCCCTTGGTGAGTCTGACCAATAGCTTGCCTGCTTTATTGCCTTATTTGGCTTCCTGCCAGGATTTCAGGTTTTCTGAGGTGTTCTGTTCATTGAGTCGCGATTGAGCAGTTTGTACTCAGTCACTGGCTTCTAGGTACTGTTTTTGGGTGTTTTTCCTATAGGCTGATATGAAGGAAATGATCCTTTCACGCATGAAAGATTTGCCTGCCTCCCAGAACAGATTAGGATTATCCTCATGTGGGCTATTGTTTTGGGCATACTCTGACCAAGTGTCATGTAGCATTCTTTTGAAGCTGTCGTTTTGGTTTAAGTGTGCTGGGAAACGCCATTGTCTAAAATCCAGGCGAGTATGAAGGTTGTCAAGTGAGACCGACATAGGGGAGTGGTCTGATACTACCATGTCATGAATGGTTGATTCTCTAATATTTGGGAGGAGGGAGGGGGTACATCAAAGGTAATCAAGTCTAGCAAAGTAGTTATGGGCTGGAGAGAAGAAGGTGAACTCTTTATCCAGGGGATAGGGTAACCTCCATATATCTAACAAGTGAAGTGCATTCACCATGTGGTAAAAATAGGTGAAGTAGTATCTTGTAGGCGGTCCTGGTCTACAGTGGGGGTTAGAGCTGTCCTTGCTATTGTTAATAAGTGTATTCAAGTCACCACCTATGAGGTGGGGGATATGGGACTTGTACGCTAGTTTGATGCTAGGTCGTTAAAGTACGATTTGTCCAGGGAGTTAGGGACATAAATATTGGTAATCATTACTTCTCTTGTTGGAAATTTAAGGTGAAGTGAGACTAACCTTCCATCCTCATCTTTGTCAGTGGACACTAAATCGTATGTTAAGTTTTTGTGAAGTACTATTACACCTGCCTTACAACCCTTGGATTGCGAATCTATCACCTTTCCTACCCGTAGCTTCTGCATTTGGAAGAAGTCGCTTTCCACCAGGTGTGTCTCCTGGAGTAAGCTATGTCTGACTTTAATCTTTTTAGGTGCCTAGGAACCTTCATTCTCTTCCCTGGGGAACGCAGCCCCTTAACATTCCAGGATGTTATTTTCAGATTATTCATGGATCAAGTGAGGTGAGATAATGTGTGGGGTTGTATATGGATGCTACCTGTGTTAGATGACCGAAGGTTGATTTCGAGCAGTCTGGTTAGAGTTTCTGGGTTTGTGGTTGGAGGAACAATCCCTTCTTAAGAAAGGTAGAAACGTAGAGAAGGGAGAAAAAGTATAGAAAAAAGAGAGTAACATTCAGAACCAAAAAACTTTGTGGCTTCACTTGTGGACTTTTCCACATGCAGATTCACCACCAGTTGAACCGCTAGCCTGCAGGCCAGAAGAGAGAAGAGTGAGCTTGGGTTCTGCTCCTCCTATGAAGTGTTAGCTTAGCGAGTGGCTGCGCACATTTCCTTAGCTTATGGTTACCCTCAAGGGGCATAACTAGTGGTGGAGGTGCATATAAACTATCCAGTGAAAAGAACATGGTGAGGTTAGGGAATATATTGATGGAACAACCCATGTATCAATGAAAACGCTTAACGTAACCCAACTGTCAATGAAAATCGGGTAGATCTAGGATCAGACATTTTGTCTGACCTAAGGGCTAAGGGCCCCTGTTATCCACGAGCTCAAGGGGAATATTTACCTGGACTGTAGTAAATGTGAGACACCCGCAAGCAGGCGAGTTCAGCAGATGTCAGAAGAGTCACTTGGAGAAGTACCCTTTCGACATTTTGGGGGGTCCTTCCTGGGGCTCCTTTGCTCCCTAGGCCCACTTTGTCTGCATAAGTTTCAAATGGCGTTTGTCTGGGTAGAAGGGAGTGAAGATAGGAGTTCTCCTTTTCTGGTGTTTGAAAGATTAGCTGTTCCCCATCGGGGGCTTGTAGGCGAAGAATTGCAGGGTAAGCTAAAGTGAATCGGATGCTCCTTTTGTACAGCTCTACGCACACGGACTGGAATTCCTTACATTTGCGGGACACCTCCGCCGAGTAGCTTGTGAAAATTAGTAGCTTGTGACCACCTACCACCATGGAGCGGGCTTTCCGAAAGCTTTGTAAGATGTGCGGTCGGCATAGTTGAGACATTTGGCTATGATCGATCTTTGGTGCTTGTGATCATGTGCTGGAGCCCTGACTCAGTGAGCCCTTTCCACAGCACAGTAAAGGTTTAGACCAAGAGCTTCTGGAAGGGTGGAGGTGCAGATGTCTAGGAGTGAGCCATGCTTGTGAGTTTCAAGGAGGCCAATTATCCTCAGATTGTTCCTCCTGGAATGATTTTCTAAGTCCTCCATTCGATCATGTAGATGTTGCTGGGCTTGGGTGTACTTTTCCATGGCTGCGCTCATGTTATATTGGTCATCTTCTAGGGAGGAGATACGCTGCTCAGCCTCTGTTAATCCTTGTGATTGTTCTCCCAGCTCTTTTCACAGTTGCGTTATGCCTGCTGACACCGCTCTATCAACTGTAGCTGTAATGGTGGGGGATAGCAGAGCCGCCACCGCTTGAGCTATTCATCACCGCTTGAGCTATTCTTTCAAAAGAGCCTTGTGACTCCTGGTTCCCCAACCCTCTGGCTACCATGGCTTTGTATGATACCTCTCCGCCTCTGAGGTCACCTGGGTTGTGGGGTGGGTGATCGCTCTGTGAAGGAGACGGAGGGCATGCTGCAGCGGCCATCTTAGGTTTCACTGGAGCTCTGGAGGGAGAAGTGTCTCTCAATCTGGAGCTGGAGCGGGATTGTGGCTGAGTGAGATACCGCTCCATCAACGGCACTACAGGGAGGATAAGTGAATGGTTAGGTGCTACCCCAGGAGTTAGTATGCTGTTTTTTTGCCTGCAGGCTGAGTTGAGACACCGGTCTCCCTGTCCCTCACATATGGCGCTGGAACTGGAAGTCTTCATTGCTTTTAATGAACCAGAGCCTTCACAAGTGTTAAAATGTATGAAACCCAAGGATCCCCTATAACATAGAAATATGGGTGGCTTTTAACTTCTAATTGACTTTGCTAGCACAGAAACAGCCACTGTATCTGATGTGTTAAACAACGATACTTTATGATATACTATGTCTAGCTTGCTGGATTAGACATACAAAGACGTAAATAGATCAGATTGGATAGATAGATAGATAGATAGATAGATAGATAGATAGATAGATAGATAGATAGATAGATAGATAGATAGACTGAAAAGTAAAATATGCTATACGAAATCAATTTGTATTTTTAGGAAGACCTACAAGAATAATACAGTAAGTCTTTTTTTTTTTTTTAACAATTTAAAAAGCAAGAAGATATTGCCAGAGAAGGTTCCAGTTATGTAGTCTTTAAGAGAAGCAAGAGTCATCATTTAACAACTTTTCATTTTTAATGTTAGGAGGATGAAGTATGTCAGATGATTTAAGGGACTGGCAGAATATTAACCAACCTTTCAGAATTTTGGCTGTGCTTGAGAGAGATTCACAGACACTGGGCAGAAATCCACTGTCAGCACAGAGCCACTCTTCTACACAAGGCCCCGAGGGCACATTTCTAACATGATGGAGTTGTAGAGTGTAATGTTTCTGACAGACTGTGAACAAGCACATTGTTAGAAGCCAGTAATGGACAGTAAACATAGGTGAAGGGTTGTTAATGATTATTACTGCTATTATTCTGAAAAAAAATACAGATCACAATCTGGGATGTTCATATAAATGTTGAATTTATAACACAATATGCCGAAATATTTAGCAATTGCAAAAGGCTTGTTCAGTATGGCAGTGCTAATGTCGAAAATGCAGGAACCCATAGCAACCAATTACATTTCACTTTACTAAAATCAGGCCAGTGCAAGATGAATGATTAGTTTACATGGTTGATTACACTTGGCACTCTGCACCTTGGCAAACTGGCAAATATGAGGACACTTTAATTATTTTAAACAACCTCTTGGAAGGAGGATGGTGCAAAACATGTTCGCATTGAAAGAAATTTCTTAATTTTGCCTTCCCTCCACTTGTATTGAATACCTTTCATAGCCAAGAATTTCTCCTGGTTGTTTAGATATCCTCTGTAAAGCCGGCAAGGAAGTCTATCTTAAACACTAGGTTTTTACTAGGATGCAATAAATGAAACAAGGTGTTTAATTTGCCTTCTAAGTCTGTAGTTCTGTTGCCCTAGAGCTGCATAAATATCATTTACACCCCATGAGTAAAAAAATGTATATCATTTTGTACATATACGTTCAGCTAAAGATATAGATTAAAATTGATAAAAAAGGACAATTATATATTGTGTATTAACATTATCCACTCATATTCAGCCAGCATTTGACACACTAGGCTAATTTTCATGTTTATGTGTATCTCTTTTGCAGTAAAAAGCCTGTTATCTACAGAGCTCAATAGATCAAGATAATACAGTCAGGTGTATAAATATTGGGACATCGACACAATTCTAATCTTTTTGTCTCTATACACCACCACAATGGATTTGAAATGAAATGAACAAGATGTGCTGCAGACTTTCAGCTTTAATTTGAGGGTATTTACATCCAAATCAGGTGAACGGTGTAGGAATTACAACAGTCTGTATATGTGCCTCCCACTTTTTAAGAGACCAAAAGTAATGGGACAGATTAACAATCATCCATCAAACTTTCACTTTTTAATACTTGGTTGCAAATCCTTTGCAGTCAATTACAGCCTGAAGTCTGGAACGCATAGACATCACCAGACGCTGGGTTTCATCCCTGTTGATGCTCTGCTAGGCCTCTACTGCAACTGTCTTCAGTTCCTGCTTGTTCTTGGGGCATTTTCCCTTCAGTTTTGTCTTCAGCAAGTGAAATGCATGCTCAATCGGATTCAGGTCAGGTGATTGACTTGGCCATTGCATAACATTCCACTTCTTTCCCCTAAAAAACTCTTTTGTTGCTTTTGCAGTATGCTTTGGGTCATTGTCCATCTGCACTGTGCAGTGCCGTCCAATGAGTTCTGAAGCATTTTGCTGAATATGAGCAGATAATATTGCCAAAACACTTCAGAATTCATCCTGCTGCTTTTGTCAGCAGTCACATCATCAATAAATACAAGAGAACCAGTTCCATTGGCAATCATACATGCGCACGTCATGACACTACCACCACCATGCTTCACTGATGAGGTGGTATGCTTTGGATCATGAGCAGTTCCTTTCCTTCTCCATATTCTTCTCTTCCCATCACTCTGGTACAAGTTGATCTTGGTCTCATCTGTCCATAAGATGTTGTTCCAGAACTGTGAAGGCTTTTTTAGATGTTGTTTGGCAAACTCTAATCTGGCCTTCCTGTTTTTGAGGCTCACCAGTGGTTTACATCTTGTGGTGAGCCCTCTGTATTCACTCTGGTGAAGTCTTCTCTTGATTGTTGACTTTGACACACATACACCTACCTCCTGGAGAGTGTTCTTGATCTGGCCAACTGTTGTAAAGGGTGTTTTCTTCACCAGGGAAAGAATTCTTCGGTCATCCACCACTGTTGCTTTCCGTGGTCTTCCGGGTCTTTTGGTGTTGCTGAGCTCACGGTGCATTCTTTCTTTTTAACGATGTTCCAAACAGTTGATTTGGCCACACTTAATGTTTTTGCTATCTCTCTGATGGGTTTGTTTTGTTTTTTTCAGCCTAATGATGGCTTGCTTCAGTGATAGTGACAGCTCTTTGGATCTCATATTGAGAGTTGACAGCAACAGATTCCAAGTGCAAATAGCACACCTGAAATTAACTCTGGGCATTTTATCTGCTCCTTGTAAGTGGGATAATGAGGGAATAACACACAACTGGCCATGGAACAGCTGAGCAGCCAATTGTCCCATTACTTTTGGTCCCTTAAAAAGTGAGAGGCACATATACAAACTGTTGTAATTCCTACACCGTTCATCTGATTTGGATGTAAATACCCTCAAATTAAAGATGAAAGTCTGCAGTTAAAGCACATCTTGTTTGTTTCATTTCAAATCCATTGTGGTGGTGTATAGAGCCAAAAAGATTAGAATCGTGTTGATGTCCCAATATTTATGGACCTGACTGTATTTACACATCCATTGCATCCTAATGACTCATTCCCATTTTCCAAATTGGCCAGCTTCTCTTATGACCAGATAGCTCTCACCAGATATAACATAGTTCCCCGGGTATTGTTTGTTATGCATGAAATGTTTGTTTGTAAAGCAAAGATTGTATTTATTTTACAGAGTACAGTATATACAAAATACTTGTCAAATATTTGATTTGTATGGCAACCTATGATAACTAAAACTTACTTTGAAAACCTGTACAAGGAACATGCTACTGGATTACAGGTCAAAGGTAAAAAAAGTCATCTGGTATATATAAATTATACAGTGCCTTGAAAAAGTATTCACACCCCTTGAAATGTTTCGCATTTTGTCATGTAACAACCAAAAACGTAAATATATTTTATTAGGATTTTATGTGATAGACCAACACAAAATGGCACATAATTATGAAGTAGAAGGAAAATGATAAATGGTTTTCCATTTTTTTTACAAATAAATATGTGAAATCTGTGGTGTGCATTTGTATTCAGCCCCTTTTACTCTAAAACCCCTAACTAAAATCTAGTGAAACCAATTGACTTTAGATGTCACCTAATTAGTAAATAGAGTCTGTGTGTAATTTAATCTCAGTATAAATACAGCTGTTCTGTGAAGCCCTCGGAGATTTGTTAGATAACCTTAGTGAACAAACAGTACTATGAAGGCCAAGGAACACACCAGACAGGTCAGGGAAAAAGTTGTGAAGAAGTTTAAAGCAGGGTTGGTTATAAGAAATTATCCCAAGTTTTGAACATCTCATGGAGCAATGTTTAATCCATCACCTGAAAATGGAAAGAGTATGGCACAACTGCAAGCCTAACAAGACATGACCATCCACCTAAACTGACAGGCCAGGCAAGGAGAGCATTAATCAGAGAAGCAGCCAAGAGGCCCATGGTAACTCTTAAGGAGCTGCAGAGATCCACAGCTCAGGTGGGAGAATCTGTCCACAGGACAACTATTAGTCGTGTACTCCACAAATCTGGCCTTTATGGAAGAGTGGCAAGAAGAAACCCATTGTTGAAAGAAAGCCATACAAAGTCCCATTTGTGGGGGACACAGCAAACATTTGGAAGAAAGTGCTCTAGTCAAATGAGACCAAAATTGAACTTTTTGGCCTAAAAGCAAAACGCTATGTGTGGTGGAAAACTAACACTGCACATCACCCTGAACACATCATCCCACCGTGAAACATGGTGGTGGCAGCATCATGTTGTGGGGATCCTTTTCTTTAGCAGGGACAGGGAAGCTGGTCAGAGTTGATGGGAAGATGGATGAAGCCATATACAGGGCAATCTTAGAAGAAAACCTGTTATGCCGCGTACACACGACAATTCGATTGTGTCTGGGCTCCAGCGGACTTTTTTTCCCCAAAACTCCAACGGACCTAGAAATAAAACATGTTTCAAATCTTTCCGACGGACTCGAGTCCAGTCAAAAAATCTGCTCGTCTGTATGCTCATCCGACGGACTAAAACCAACGCTAGGGCAGCTATTGGCTACTGGCTATCAACTTCCTTATTTTAGTCCGGTCGTACGTCATCACGTACGAATCCGTCTGACTTTGGTGTGATCGTGTGTAGGCAAGTCCGGTCGTTAGGAAAGTCCGTCGGAAGTCCGCCGAAAGTCCGTCGGATAGACCGTCGGACCAGTCCGGTCAAAAAGTCCGCTCATGTGTACACGGCATTAGAGTCCACAAAAGACTTGAGACTGGGGCGGAGGTTCACCTTCCAGCAGGACAACGACCCTAAATATACAGCCAGAGCTACAATGAAATGGTTTAGATCAAAGCATATTCATGTGTTAGAATGGCCCAGTCAAAGTTCAGACCTAAATCCAATTGAGAATCTCTGGTAAGACTTAAAAATTGCTGTGCATAGATGGTCTCCATTGAATTTGACAGAGTTTGAGCTATTTTGCAAGAAAGAATGGGCAAAAATGTCACTCTCTAGATGTACAAAACTGGTAGAGACATCCCCAAAAAGACTTGCATCTGTAATTGCAGTGAAAGGTGGTTCTACAAAGTATTGACTCAGGGGGGCCGAATACAAATGCAACCCACACTTTCCACATGTTTATTTGTAATATAATTTGAAAAACATTTATCATTTTCCTTCTAATTGGAAAAATTCTGTGAGCCACAATAATCTTATGCCTTGCTTGTGCTACCTCCAGCTGCATGCGCTAATCACGCTTCATAACGTGCATAGGATAAATTTACAAGTTATGCGCTGCGCTTGGGTGACCCCAAAAACAAAATTAATATTAACCAACTCTGTGCTTACTAGTCAGATAATATTAAATACAAATAATATGAATATTGATTAAATAAACAATGTGTGAAAAAACAAGTGCTTGTTACACCATAAATTAGTGCTTATTAGTGCTTGTTACACCATACATAGTGTCTTAATAAACATAAAAAGTGCTTAGTGCTTAGTGCTCAATATAAAGTATCCTGCTTGTCTGAATCAATAAATTAATAAATAAATAATGAAAAAAGTTCTCTTTAGCACTCTAAATAGTGCGTGCAAATAATGTCCAGCAGTGATAATAAAACAACGCGTGCAGATAGTGTTCAGCTGTGACAAGAATCCTAAATCATGCCAAAGATATCCTGAGTGCTGCAAAACATGCTCCGGTGCACCTTTGTGACCCCCTTAAGCTAGTGTGTCACCTCAGCTGCTACCCTGAGTCCAAATACGCTTTGGAGCCACCCCTGGGCTCAGTCTCAGTGTCTGCTGCACTCCTCCAGCTGGAAACAATGTGGCTCCATACATATAAATGAAAAGGAAACAGACCACCATGAACTCTTGAAGTAATTTGGGAAGAGAAGGAAGGATTTTTGCATTTTAATGCTGCTGATGTGTGTTCTGCAGCTTCTCTACAGTCTCTCTACATGCACTGTCTACAGTCATACCAGGCTACATATGTATTTTAAAAAAGGGTATTTTTAGAGGGGATATTTCCTAATTTCCCTCTAAAATTTTTTTTAAAGGCCTGGGTAATGTAATTCTGGGTAATGTTCATTTACACAGAAGTTTTTTTTTTTAATCTCTGGGAAGGCATGTGACAAGGTGACTTGCAGACAGGAGATTTTGGGACATGGTGCAGTGCGTTATCACACCATACCACCAACTTCCCAAACATAGACCTTTATATCAGTATCACCAGCTGTTGAAGCTTATATGATATAATAGTGGTTGGGCTTACATCTACTTTAACCACCTCCTGTCCATAAACTATATAAAAACGGCCAAGTGGGAGCCTCCTTGATCCAGGAGGATGTACCCGTATGTCCTCCCATTGTGTGCTCATAAGTGGCCCCTATACCACTCATCGGCACAATCTGTAATGGCTATGCCCATCAAAGACAGCAGATTACATATTGGGGTACAGAGCTGCTGTGATTGGCCCTTTACCAGGTGATTGCTGTGACCAATCACAGCAGATCACATTAAAACACAGACTGCAGTACCGCGGGTCAGTCAGGTCTCTCCTCTCAGAGGTGATCAATTACTAAGTCAGCTTGTGTAGTGCAATGCTGGGCCCTGTACTACACACTGGAAAAGAGGGGAAAAAAAACACACCAATCTGACAATTATCATTGTCATCAGAACAGTACAGTGTCACTATGGTGACAGTGAACTGCTCTGGTTAGTCATTGGTGGCACTGTATGCCCTTGTAGCATATAGTGTCTCTGATCATTGATCATAGCAGTTTAATGTCACCACAGTGACACTGAACTGTTCTAATACGAAAAAGAAAAAGACTCAATAGCGCAAGTGAAGAGTGATAGAGTCCCAGGACAAACTCATTAAGTGTAAGAAAACCTTTAGCTTCCGTCCGGTGCACACTCATGCGCATGTGTGCGCATGGGCGTCTGCAAATGCCTAGGCATGTTAATGCACATGTGGGTGCGCAGCGGACTGTGTGCACGTGCAGGAACGCACTCCTAGCACCAATTGGCACTAGGCGGCTTACTTAAGGAAGTGCCCTGACCCCAGACCATTGCTGACTGGTCTTCAGCTGTTTCTTGCTACCCAGTATCCTGCGTATTCTGTCTGACATCCCTTGCTGAACCTGGCTTGCCTTGACCCTGCCTCTGGACTCTGCCTTTGTGTTGATTACTGGTTCCTGATCCTGGCTTCCCATTTGACCATGCTCCTGTCTGCTGCCTTGTACCCCTCTGCCCGTCTGCTACTGAACCTGGCTATTCTTGAGACTATGCTTCTGCCTGCTGCCTTGTACCTTTCTGCCCGCCTGTTACCGAACCCGGCTATCCTAGTGACCCTGCTCCAGCTTCCTGCTTGACTCCTTACCACCACCCTGGTGTCTGCGACTACGGTCTTGTGACCTGCTGCTACTTCTTGCTGTAAGCCTGCCAGGAACTCTACATCATCTGACGTTTCAGTGCAACTGTTCAAGCGGAGTGTCTCTTCTACCCCAGCGGATCATCTGTGCACGGCTGCCGTCTGGGGCCTGACGGTTCTCCTGCTCTCCCGAAGTCGTATCCTTTGCTACAAGATTCCGAGCTACAGCTGCAGGCACTCGTGTTCCTCCTGTCCCTTGGTTTCCTCTGTTCCACTCCTAGCGGGACCAGGACTGGAGATAAAAGAGAGGCCGACCTCGTCATTTCAGTCCCTCTTCAGGTACGTGACATTAAGTCTCTATAGGATGGGAGAAAAAAAAGACCAAACGTAGAGGGCCACTTGTTCAATGGCTGCAGCTCTTCTAGCAGAATGTTGGATTGTCTCTGTGCACCAAACAAGCAGAAGTTGCCACCATCTAAGTGTATTAATATCTTTAAAACAATTATAAAAAAGAGGGTATAAAATGCACTTACAAAAGTAAAAGGAAACAAGCATATCATCAGTTCTTAATCACTGGTGAGGCTCGATGAGGAGGTGGCCGGGAGGCTGACAGAGTAGCGTCCAAAGGCAGCTGTGTAGGACAAGTGGAATGCGACAGAGGGGTAGTGTAGGAGCTCAGCATTATAGAGGTGGAATCTGCAAGCTGGAGCTCTAACCACGCTGGAACACAAGCCAGCTCCAGGACCTGAAGTGACCTGAGGCTGTAGGGACATCAATAGGAAATGGTTGGTAACATGTTTCGGTGCTTGAAGACGCTCCTTTGTCAAACCAATGAGTAGCCCTTACACATGCACCATGCCAGTGCAGCCAGTCACAGTGTCCCTGAACACTGCTATACCAGTCAATACCAGTCCCACTGTCACCAGAAGGCTTTATTCATATTGGGCATATCAATGTGTACCTTTTGCAAGGGCCATGTTTACCTGCACAAGGATACACAGGTGTTCTGTGCATTCCTGTGCCAACAGATCTATTCATGTCTATTGGGACACAGTGGCTGCATGGACACAGCCGCTGCTCCCAATCTGATATCTGTGTGGGTGCAAGGCTTAAACACAGAAAGATTGGGAGCAGTGGCTGTGTCCATGCAGCAGCTGTGTCCCAATAGACATACAGTATCTCACAAAAGTGAGTACACCCCTCACATTTTTGTAAATATTTTATTATATCTTTTCACAGCTGCTGCATGGCTGTGTCCATGCAGCAGCTGTGTCCCAATAGACATACAGTATCTCACAAAAGTGAGTACACCCCTCACATTTTTGTAAATATTTTATTATATCTTTTCATGTGAAAACACTGAAGAAATGACACTTTGCTACAATGTAAAGTAGTGATTGTGCGGCTTGTATAACAGTGTAAATTTGCTGTCCCCTTAAAATAACTCAACACACAGCCATTAATATCTAAACCACTGGCAACAAAAATGAGTACACCCCTAAGTGAAAATGTCCAAATTTGGCCCAAAGTGTCAATATTTTGTGTGGCCACCATTATTTGATTAATTGGGCTCAATTTGGACAAATTTATACGAATGGGGACTGCTATGGGTGATACTACACTAAACTTTACTCCCTGACCACTCATATAGTACAGTAATGGCTTCAATGCAGCATTGATTGATTTTTTGTGATACGCAAGATGCAATGTTTGGTACAAAATCAGTCCAAACATTGAAAAAGTCCCACACGTGCAGTATCCCTACAGTGCAGTATTAGGGATACTTAAGTATGGCACTATGTTCCAAAGTAATGGCAGCTGTTTGAGTAGTCTTCTAGGAAAAATAATGACAGCTGGGTATGGGACACTATGGTGTTGGCCAGACCACAAAAAAGTATAAATAAAGTGTTATGTCGCGTACACACGATCGGAAATTCCGCCAGCAAAACTCTGATGAGAGCTTTTTGTCGGAAAATGCGACCGTGTGTATGCTCCATTGGTCTTTTGCTGGCGGAATTCCGGCCAGCAAAAGACTGAGAGCATGTTCTCTATTTTTCAGTCGCGAAAAGTTCCTATCTGAAAGTGCGATCGTCTGTACAAATTCCGATGCGCAAAATTCCTGTGCATGCTCGGAAACAATTCGATGCATGCTCGGAAGCACTGAACTTCATTTTCTTGGCTCGTCGTAGTGTTCTTGACGGTCGAAAGTTTACAGAACTTTTGTGTGACCATGTGTATGCAAGGCAAGCTTTAGTGGAATTCTGTCGGAAAAACCATCCAAGTTTTTTCCGACGGAAAATCCGCTCGTGTGTAGGGGGCATTAGGCAACTGGTATGAAGGTGTTGAGCATAGGGATGTTTTGGGGAAAACATTATTTGAAAATAGGCAGAAATTGATTTTTTAGATTTGCCCGCCTGAAGACTTCAATGGGGTTCAAATTTAAATTTGCAATATTCTGACTTTATGATGGGTTTTACGAATGCCCTGAACCCAACCAAGACACATTCATACGCTCCTAGTGATTATACATATTTAGATATATCTATATATATATATATATCAATATATATAGATCTTTATATATATATAGACAGACAGACAGACAGACAGACAGACAGACAGATAGACAGATAGACAGATAGACAGACAGACAGACAGATAGACAGATAGACAGACAGACAGACAGACAGACAGACAGACAGACAGACAGACAGACAGATAGACAGATAGACAGATAGATCTATATCTATCTATCTATCTATCTATCTATCTATCTATCTATCTATCTATCTATCTATCTATCTATCTATCTATCTATATCTATATATTTCTATATATATATATCTATATATCTATATATCTATATATATATCTATATAGATATATAGATATATATATCTATATAGATATATATATCTATATATATATAAATGTACTTTAGGTACAACTCAGTAATATGCATTATTTCTATCAATAACATTTGACATTTATATTTGCTGTTTGCTAAGTTACATGTGGATTAAGAAGAAATTTAAACTTAAAAGCTAAACGTTATGTATAGTCAAGGTCAAAGTATTGTGTGTGTGTTAATCACGTATACGTTGCTGGCAGCTTCTGCCAATTTACCTAGAGAAACACCAGCACAGTATTTCTCAGTAACTATTGGGTCAGCAAATTCCAAGGAAAATGTTGGCTTGGCATTAAGTGTGTCTTGCCAGAGTTATAAGTGTGATTCAGTTACATTATCTTTCTATTGCAGCACTCTTACAATCAGCATTTTGGCACTGGGTAAAAATACACACACAACAAACACTGTCACTTTGAAATGTCAGCTTGATCTTACTTAATACAATTTAACACCTCCAGGCACAGATGTAGAAGTCAGACTTCAATGTAACATTCAGTAATCTTGGCTGTGTACTGTACATTGTGTTACAGAAATAAAAAATCCCATTATCTACCATGTAATCCTCACCACATGTTCTCACAATGGATGATACTCTTGGGAAGACCATTGTAAATAAGTAAAAATATTTTTTTTCATTGCAAAAATGAAATTGGATTATACGTGTAATATGTAATTATCTTCACTCGTAGTATGGACATCATCATTCATGTCTATGTAAAGCTGTGAAAGTATAAGGTCACTGCAGGTCTTGAAATTTAGAAACTTTACAGTAATCAGTAGTAATACAACTAGGAATCCATTTTCTAACTCAAGTGATAATCTACTTTTCTCTCTAGGACAGCAGCATTTTAACCATCATCCTGGTTTTTCATCTACTGTATATAAAATGATAATGTCCACACTTGTATCAACAGTCTTATGAATAGAGGCAGCTGGCTACAAGAACAAATATATGTAAAATATGACACTTGTCAGTAGCATGGCACCAACAATTTCTAACTATCTGTGAGGGTGGGTTCTGACCACCACTGTAAAGGATGCATTCTTCCCACTAACTACCAAAATAAGAGGTATTTTTCCAATGACCTTTGAAGAATACATTTTATCAGGGGTTACCTGAAAAATGAAAATTATTGTAAGGATTTCTTTGGTGTAAAACAAGTTAAGAAAGGCTACCCTACACTGTAATAGTGGGCCAAAGATAGCACAATTATTTAAATCCTTATGCCTCTGTTATAGCCTATATTTTTATGCAGGGCAATTTTTTGTCAGAGAATAGGTGCAGGCACTCTGAAGCACTTTTTGAAGTTTGAAGTCCTTGGTGCAGGACACCTTTTGCTACATCATATTAAAGATAAACGGTACTCAAGTCTACCTTTTGGCCCCATGCACATGGATGCATTTGCCTGTACAGCATCAAAACCAGATGCATTCTGCCATCTGGGAGATACAGGTGGTATGTACAGCCTACTGCCAGCAGCCTGTCAAAATCAATGACAGGCTGAAATATGCTTTGAATGCATGCAGCTGTAAGCACATGTGGGTGGAAGTTGTGTGGTTGTATGCGTATAGGGATGCATGCCTTAAACTCTCTGCGTTCAGAGCATATGTACCTGTATGCATAGGACCATGACCGCAAGTACTGCTCAGATGTCCTTGCAGCAACGCACACCCAAAGCATATTTCAGCCTATTATCAATTTTGACAGGCCACTGGCAGAAGGCTGTATGCCTCACCTGTAACTCCAAGGCACCAAAACATTCCTGTTTTTTTTTTCTACTGTATGGGCCTTAGACTTGTGCTGCAGTCTGTGTCTCTAATAGCAAGATTTCCCTGACTTCTTGCCAAGTCATCAGGAGAAAAATGTCAGTGGAATCTGTAAAACAGCAATAGAAACACTTTTGAGTATACTTGGGAAGGGTTAAAACCTCTGTCAGTTGTTTAGTGCAGTTTTTGACCCCTATCTTGGTGACAAGTCTTAAATGGAGAAGAGGTGAGGATAAACATCACATGTGGCAAAACAGAGAGCAATGCTAAGTCATTTGATTGTGTAGTTTTGTTAGTTACTTGTTGTAAGGAGTCTCCAAGGTCTGTAAGAAGATAGTGGTTGACTCAGCCTCCTAGCAGCCCCATAAAGTAAAATATTACTATATAGAATACTTAAAATGACAGTTCCACACAAAATGGATAAATGCCTAATTGCTAAATGACTTATTTTTTTCATACATGATGAGATACCGCTACCTGAATTCCCAGGTTCCTCCACCTGCCATAGAGATTACAAATCAGGCTCCGGGGCTCATTTAGGGGCTCTCCTTTACACTGCAATTTGCCAAGCACACCATGGCCTATGTCATTCATAAAAATCAGGCCACAGTGTATAGCCAGTTCATTCCCAAAGAATTATTTTTGCTTAATGGAGCAGAGAAAGCTCCATTATTGGAAAGTTGGGTTGATCATGTGACATTAACAGTTAACATTAGGGGCTCTCCTCTCACATTTATCTTTAAACAGCCCAGAAATACAGCTTTTTAAATAAACCCCCTTTTCCATTGGATGTTTTATTTATTTAACATTATGGAGGAAATAGGTAGAGTTAACAGTTAACATTAGGGGCTCTCCTCTCACATTTATCTTTAAACAGCCCAGAAATACAGCTTTTTAAATAAACCCCCTTTTCCATTGGATGTTTTATTTATTTAACATTATGGAGGAAATAGGTAGAGTTAACAGTTAACATTAGGGGCTCTCCTCTCACATTTATCTTTAAACAGCCCAGAAATACAGCTTTTTAAATAAACCCCCTTTTCCATTGGATGTTTTATTTATTTAACATTATGGAGGAAATAGGTAGAGTGAGGTTCCTACTACTGCATTAAGAACAGTATGAACAGTAGGGACTGTACCTCTGGAGTTAACAAAAATAAAAGAAAACAGAGGGCAGAAATATGATTTTAAGGTGAAGATACTCTTTCATTTTGTCACTAATAGATGGCCTTAGCTGTCTTCTTCTGCTTACTGTTGGCCAGATATACTGTATACGATAGCTAACACATTTAGATTATTCTGATTGGCTGACCAGATCATGTATCCTTTATTATAGGAGTCTTATCCCAGACTCACTATTTCCCCTTTGAATACTTTAGGATGACACTAGAAAAAGTTCAATCATGTTTTAAAAACTCACAGTAGGTGCAGCAGTCAATGTTTGACTGCACTTGTCTGTGTGCCATTCGGAATATAGAGTATCTATAGTTTAACAGACAAATAAATGATCATAATGGCCTATGTAGCTGACAGTAATCATAGACACCCTGCTGACCTCTGGATGTAACCTGTGGATGTAACTAAAATACTTCAAATATCATCCAAGTCACAACACGACTGGTCATCAAAGTGTCATGGGTCACTTTGATGGTAATTATTTCTATGGCATGATATACACACTGTCTTGCATATTCATCTTTCTTATACTCTTATTTACACATTTTTTTAACATTTAACAACTTTGAAAAATCAGCAAATGTATTCTGCATTTAGATCTGCTTTACAATTAGAAACTGCAAGATCATAACGATTGGGAATGGTTGACTAGCTTCTCTCCATGCTCCAGGTTGTAGGCAAGAACCACTTAGAATTCAAGAAGCTGGTTTTGCATTGTACATAACATACATGATCTCAGTGCTTGCAATCAATGGAGCAAAGAAGAGAAGCAGCAAGAGTGAGGCATAAGGCAAATAAAGCTGCTTTTTAATATGTCTTTGTAAAAAAAATTAACATTTAAAAATTGAAGTGTGGGATGAAGTCCCACTATTAGATTAAATTTTAATTGTACCTGGCATTTTGCTTTAACATATAAAATATCAATGTAGCTCAAAATGCAACAATGCAGCATTTGACAAGTGAATCTGGTCCTTTGACAAATTGACTCAGTTGACACCAAGAACCAGGTTGTCCCTGGCTTCGTGGCTTAGGTCTCCGGCTCTGGAACAGGGAAAATCCTTTTGGAAAGATCTTTAAAATAAATTCCAGCCTGTCGGGCTGAGGGGCCCCTGGGACCCTGTTGGTGCAGTGGACATGGTCATAAGAATCTCTTTCCTGAGCAACATTTTGCAGCTTCAGGCTATTTAGATGTCTTTACATCTCTGGATTCCATTTTATTGTCATTCATTCTGGATTTAGTTGAACAACACAGCGGTAACATACTTTGAATATCAGAAATCTTGCAGCCGCAGGAGTGGTAGGCAATGCCAGGTCAATTTCCTCTACTGGCAGCACTGGGAACAGTTGTCCCTACACCCAAAAAAGGTTTCAGGATCTGTGAGACTGGTGGAGGATGCTGGATATAGATCTTCTAGCCACCAAGTTGAACAATAAACTGGACCGGTTTGTCTCCAGATACAGGAATCCTCTAGTGGAAACGTGGATGCTCTATTGACTAAATGGAATCAGTACACTCTGATGTCTGTATTTCATTCCTTAAACTTTTTTCCTTCCTGTCTTTAAGGCTCAAGATGGAGGGCATTCCTCTCTTCTTCAGAATGGTCCAGGCAGATGTAGTATGCTGACCTGATAAGACTTCTTAAGCTCTACTATAATGTTAGGATCTTCTGTTTTAAGAGCTGATTTGTCACCCTGCTTTTGGTCGCTGGCTTTAACAACATGATTCTTACAGCTCAGGTGCTGAGAGACAGGGGTTTATCTTCATTTGTGATTCCTATGATGTTAAGACCCCAATCACAGTTGCAAATGGGGCCATTTGCGATTAGATGCAGGAGAATCTGTGATTAGCTGTGAAGCCAATAGGAGGCTGAGAGCTAGTACAGCTATTTGCGACTGCTGGCATGTAATCACTTATACAGCAATTAGATGCAAATGATCAGCCCTGGTTACAGGCTGTCTGCATCCAGGGTCAATCATTTCCTTGTAATTGATCCATGAGTGATTTACATGTGGCCATAATAGATGCAGAAATTGTCAGCCTCCCAATTTTTTTAATGGGGCTTCCTGCAAGAAAACCTGCTAGGTCTCCCACATCTAATTGCTTATGGCCCTACTTGCAAGTGTGAATGGGACCTTAAAACTAAGAAGTCTACTTCCTACAAGTTCTATTAACCGACTTGGAATGCTTGGGGCTAAGAGTCTTATAGTGGAATGAATCCTCTCCTTTCTGCAGCTAGATCTGGAGCCTCTGAATTTGGCCATCAGAACAATCAAGAGCCGGGTTTCTACCTTTTCATCTTGTTTCAGACACTATTGGCCTCTATTTCCTGGAATAAGACCTTTGTACAGACTGTCTCTCATGTGGCTCACCCTGCCCCTTCCCCTGTGACTCTGCTAGGATCTAACAGCCCTGTTCTTACTCTCACCCAGAAAGTAATATCCATCAGCACTGTGAGGCAATTGTCTGAGATTGTGGCTTTATCCTGCAAATAACTCTTTCCGGTTTTGCGTAGGGGCAAGGTGGTGTTGTTGCTTGGGTTAGATTCTACTTTTCACCTTATTCAGGCCATTGTATGCTTCTGTCCCTCTGTCCATTTCCAGTTCATCCAAAGGAAATTTCCCTTAAAGTTTTCCTTTTCATTTTGATGCATACTTACCTTGTGGATGGAGCACTGAGAACTGAGCCACCGAACACCGCTGATGGCTCGGTTCTCACTCCTCCCTGAGCAAAGAGATGCTGCCTGTCAGTCAGCATCTCCCCTGCTCTGATCCTCCACGCTCATTGGAGCAATGAGCTGTGGAGGGGCAGGGAGTGGCTGTCTCAGCAGCTCGCTGAGATGCTGAGATTGCCATCAATCAAGGCAGCTGGTGGATCCAGACTTGGGAAGTCAGGATGATGCGCTGCCTCAACTGATGGCAGTGACGTCAGCAGAGAGCAGACTTCAGACCGCTCTCTGCTGAAAACGGGTCACAGGAGTGCAAAACGAATTGCACTCCTGTGACCCTTAGGAGAAGCCCAGCCTAAAAAGCTCAGGCTGGACTTCTCCTTTAATTTTCTGGAAGTAGTTTGGGCTGTGGGAATTAATCTTTGTGTTCTGGCTTCACATTCCACCATCTCTAGGTGATTAAGGCAGACCATTATTCAAACGTATGGTTTTAAGGATCAGGTTCCACCTTTTGCTGTCAAGGTTTAATCTACTGCATCTGTGAGTTCTTCTTGATCATCTCAGCATCAAGCAGCTTTTCCCAGTTTGCAAGGCTACCACCTGGTCTTCTGTTTTTCTTTATTGCCATGCTGCCCTCCCTTCCCTTGGACTGCTCTTGAATGTCCCAACAGTCTAACAATTCCTGCACTCACATTAAAATCTTTTTTTTTGGGGGGGGATCCATGCAGGGACACAGACTGTGTGCAGGGTTATCCATGTACTGGCAAATGTTTTATCAGGTTATTGCTTTATTAGTATGTATAGATTTTCGCTACAAGATAGTGAAACATTCACTTTGTTGATTTAGGTCCAATTTAAGTGTCTGCCAATAGTGTGATGTTAATGGTTTACATCATATTAAATAAGGGTGTAAATGTTACTATTTTAAACCTTACGGTATACTCTCATAACAAACAGTCAATACACAGTTAATTACAATACTTTCTTTTTAAAGCCCAGCACAATGGACAGCTAAATCATGTTGCGTTTGTTAATGCCTATTTTACTGGTTTATTGAATTATTTAAAAACACTAACACCAACACATTTGGAAAACTGTCTATAACATTTACCAACAGATACTAGACATAAGAAAAATGTCAACACCTCTTTAGCACTAATCATTCAACATAAACACCAAAAGCATGCATTTAGGATAGAAATAAAGACTAAAACTTTTTTTTTATTAACCATGGCTGCATGTGATCACAAAACAGTAATCATAATGATATTGGCGCCATTAGTAATGACCATATATTAAATATATTATGGCCTGGTATTATGAGCATGCATATGTGCAGTGGATAAGAAAATCGATAAGTACCTTGATTTAAACAGTTTGTTTCTTAAAGACTACTGAACGATGTATATTGGTCTCATGAGACCTGAAAGAATATTACTGCATATAAACAACCTCCTCTGCTATTCAAAAGCAAAACCTTAGGATGTAAGAAAGCTCAAAGAAAGACCATATTGATGGGTCCCCAATGCTCTGACAAAAAGTGAGCTCCTAGTGGATTCCAGTACACTGTAACTTTGCTAAAACTAAAAACTGTTCTAAGTTTACTTTAATCTGAGTTCTTTGTAATCCACCACAATCACGACACACAGAGGCCACTTCATCTGGTCATTAGGAGACAGTAGGTGTGTGCTTCCTAAACCTGAGAAATGCTATATATTTTCCCACTGCTTCATGCAATACTCACCCCCTTTAAACCAGCAAGGCAAATTTGATTCTCTTTGGTGGCTGTGAAACAAAGTACATATATAAGTGGGAGGTGTTACTGAAAAGATAATAGGGGTAAGTAAAGGGGAAAAAAAGAATACTAACGGAGTCACCACATCTAAGGATTAATAAACTGTAATATGTTACATTTTTATTTTGGGTTTAAGATTAAGATTTTTCAATAGACCGTTGTGATACACTTGTTAGTTGTTGCACCACAGGGGGGTTTGTAGCATTCTTAAAATTGATTTCAGCTCCACTTTGAAGGTAAGATAGTAACCCCATTTCAGTCTACTATAAACTGCATAGCTTCTAATTAATTCAGATGTACTTATGGCAGGCTACCACTGGTCCTTTCTTACGAAAGTCGCCATTATTTCTCTTCTCCCTGATATTGTGTACCAGATCTTTGCATATCTAATGAAGACATAATTTTCTGTAGTTGTTAATATGCATCTGTAGAAGGCTGCTTTGTATATAGGCCAAGGTGACATTTGATGTTAAAAGTTGTCTATTCAGGCTTGCCAGACATACACTGCAAGAGAATGTGTGTGTTAATTACTGTGCCCACTCTAGCAATTCTCCTTGAAATTACATAGACGAGCATTAATGCTGAGATTTTCTCCTCTCATCAGTACGCCTGAATAGTACAGAAAATCCTGGGAAATCTGCATTCAGTAATCAAATTAAGATGTTCCACACAAGAAGAGCTCAGTTAAGCTCAGCAGGGACTTTGGAGACATGGTTCCACTTTGAATGCAACATGCTTATGTTAATGTTTCTCAAAGATCTTTATCTTAATATCTAATCATAGGAGGGAAGAGGTGTTTAGTGTTCTTAGACCATGATAATAAATTAGGTATTTTTTTCTTACTGAAGTGTTTAAATAGGAAAATACAAACCACTATGACTTGTATCTTCTTTCTATTAATAATACCAACACCAACGTAGTCATGACTCCTTTTTTGCTTCTATGCTTGCAGTGTTGGTTAGATCAATACCTAATTTCTAGTTTTTAATTTTTCTAATGTTTACTTTATTTTAACTTGGACCTTCCAAGCATACTCAGAAAACAGGTGAATATCACAATGAATATTGCAAAGAACGACAACAATAAAAAAATTCAGAGATTATCTTAACTTTAACGGCTAAAGAAAGTTCAAATCTGATACACAGATGCACTTTGCACTGATTAAATAAATGATCCTGTTTATCTCTGCCTGAAATTGTAAGCATTTAGTAAATATCTGTAAATGACAGCATTTAACTATTTAAAGCAGAAGTAAACCCTGATGGGTTTTACTTCTGCTTTATTCCCCTGCAAAGTAAAAGCATAATGGACTAGTATGCTTCACATACTAGCCCATTGTGTGGCACTTACCTGCCACGATGTCCACGATGTCCCTGCTGGTGAAAACATCCATCTTTACCCCTCTTCCTTCCAGGGCCGCGGACTCCGGCTCTGTGACTGGCCGGAGCCGCATGACATCACTCCTGCGCATGAGAGCCGTTTCTTCACTGTGCATGTGCCAATGACCTCATCAGCGCACTACAAGGTAAATATCTCCTAAGCGGCGCACTACAAGGTAAATATCTCCTAAGCGGCGCACTACAAGGTAAATATCTCCTAAGCGGCGCACATTTAGAAGATATTTTCAGTACATATAGGTAAGCCTTATTATAGGCTTACTTATATATAAAAATATGTCAGGGACAGTGCGCATGCGCGGGACTTCCGGGAAGACGCTCTGAACGGGAGCTCCGTCGCAGCCGAGCCTTCCGCGGTCCCCAGTCGCTGAAACATCTAGCGGAACCGTCCCCACTGCATACCCACAGGTAGAGGAGGCCCGTGGGAACAAAATTATATGCCTAACCGCTCACATCGCTCAGCGGTTAGCAGGAAACTCACCTTCGGCCTGCCTGACCCCACCGCTCCTAAGATGGCGGCCGCGGCCTCTTCACATGCTGACACAGGAGATGGAGACCTCATGGCAGACTTCCCTGAGGAGGAACAGCTCGCCACTACCACACTGGGATCTTCTGTGAGTAGTACCCCCCCCAAGATGGCTCTCCCTAACAGTAAAGACTCCCTTTTTAACAAGGCCTTATCTGATATGCTCCATATCCCTTCACTGCAAGCTCCCGCCCCATCCCCTGCCATGCAACAGGCCGCAAACCTGAACTTGCCCCACCAATCAGACATGGCACAACTTCTGAACTGTTTTTCAGACATGCTGGCCTCAGGCCTGGCCCAAAATGCAGCGCAGATCACCACGTCCATAAAGGCCGACTTACAGAGCTTGGGGGCACGCATTGATTTAATTGAACAAGCCGTGGACCATACTGTTGCGCGCACCAATCAGAATACTGACTGTATTCAATTGCTGCAGGAACAACTTGATACAGCACTAGGGAAGATCGATGACTTGGAAAATCGTAATCGGAGAGGTAACTTCCGCATTCGAGGTATCCCTGAAGCTGTTACTAATGTTCATGACACAGTGAAGCTTTTCATGAAAGAACTTATCCCAGATATCTCTGACCACAAACTAGAGATTGATAGAGCCCACAGAGCGCTGCAGCCTCCCAGACAGGACGGGCTCCCGAGGGATATAGTGGTTAAGCTCCACCATTATGAAACCAAAGAGGAAGTTATGAAAAGATCTCGGAATCTAGACACCTTATCTTTCCAAGGAAACAAGATTCAAGTCTTCGCTGATATCTCCAAAACTACAATTCTAAAAAGAAGAGCTTTGAAACCTCTCCTTGAAATCCTCTCACAGAATTCAATTAAATATCGATGGACCTTCCCTTTCCGACTCCAATTTCAATATAAGGAAAGATCGTATGGGTTTTCTTCATTCCAAGAAGGTGAACACTTACTCCTGCGACTTGGACTCATCTCTCAAGAAGCTTCCCCCCAGGACCCCCCATCCAGGCCAAGTTCCTCGAAGAGACCCCCTCCAGGCAGCCCCATTACTCCCCTCTGGAACAAACAGCAACCGAAGCGCCACCGTGACTCCTTCCCTCCAAGATGAATCCCTCTTTTTACGGCTCTACAAGGACTGTGTGCATATCTTCTCACCTCCAAGTCATACCCTCTGAACGGGGGGTACGTGTGTACATTGTATACACCCCATCTGACCGCATATACCCATCAGTGAAAATGGTCGTACTTACCTGATTTTTCTTCACTCATTTCCTTAAAATACAGAGGGGGGTAGACGATCCCGGGATGTGCAATCCCCCTCCCCCCCTTCCCCTCCCCCCTTTTTTTTTTTTTTTTTTTTTTTTTTTTTTTTTATATATATATTTTTAGACGAATACCCTCGACTTTCATAATGGTTCGCACTTTAGGTTATGATGACTTTCGGGAAAGCCAAGGCTTTCCCCCCCCCTCCCATATCCCTACTCCCCCCCTCCCCCCCCCCTCCCGATTACTGGAAAGATATCTCCTATGGCAGTAATTGTTTCGTTACTTCTATTTATGGTAGTGATTTAACCAGGTACCTCTTAGAGGTTGAAATTAACTCCTCATTTTTGTTTTCTTTCTTTTTTTATGAGTATATATTTAAAATTTTGTTGAATTTCAGGTTCTTTAGGTTCCATATTTCCCCAATAGATGGGGAACCGGCGGCTCGGCTGGGCTAGCATCGCCACTCTTTCTGTTGTGACCAGGGGAGATCCTCCCACTGGCTACATCAGACTAACAACCTCGGCTGAGGTTGTTCCTGTTTTTTTGAGACCCTTCTGTTTTTGGGTCTCAGACTTGAACTGAACTTTTTAGTCCAGTTCACTGCTTTTCTAGGCTCATACGCCTAGACTCTTTTGACGTTATCAGTTTGTTTCATATAATGATTCTTCCCTTCCTCCTTCATCTTCTCCTCGCTTTCATCTTTTCCCCTTTCTCTTCCTTACCCTTTCCTCTATTTCAGGAAGGTGCACAGGAGACCAGCTTTATCCAGACCAATCCGCTGCGACAACAGGATCTCCCTCCCAGACTCAGCGCTGCATCTTTAGAGAACCGGGTAGGTGCGCACCTAACATACCAGGATCACTCCTACTGTGACTGTGGCTGACACACCTCCTTTACAGAGGGCACTTAAGGTGATCTCTCATAACACCCAAGGGCTTAACTCGCCCGTCAAGAGACGCAAAGCTTTCCAAAGCTACCATTCAAGAGGAGCAGATGTCGTGCTCCTACAGGAAACCCACTTTCCCTCAAACTATTCGCCTTCTTTTTTACACAACAAATACCCCACCTTTTTCCTTGCAAACGCTAGCGAGAAAAAAAGAGGAGTAGCCATCCTAATTTCCAAACAGATCCCTTTCTCTCACATTTTAACAGTTAAAGATGACGATGGGAGATATATATTGGTTAAAGGATTGATTGAAGGTAACCCCTACACTATCATCTCATATTATGCCCCTAATAAAGGACAAGCTAAATTCTTCTCCTCCTTACTGGCTAACCTCTCTTCCCACTTTGAGGGTAGGGTGATTATGGGGGGGGACTCCAACATTACATTTGATCAGACCCTAATTAAAGCAGCTCAGGAAATCCCCCGCCTTAAACAGCCCCCCAAACAGAGCCTCCAGATTGCCAGACTCTTTCATTCGATAGGCCTTATTGACTCATGGAGGGAACTAAACCCATCATTAAGGGACTATACACACTACTCGGCTCCCCACAAGATATATGCTAGAATCGACCACATTTTCATGTCGAACCCTGATATACACTTAGCTAACCACGCCTCTATCCATGATGTGCCGTGGTCCGACCACTCCCTGGTAATCCTAGGAATATCCAACTCATTGTCCCCACATGGCTCTCGCACATGGCGCCTAAACGAGAAAATATTATCTAACCCTGTCCACTGTAATTTAATAGAAAAGGATATTAAAGAGTATTTCCTATTAAATGACACTGATGACATCTCCCCTACTACTCTCTGGAACGCCCACAAAGCGGTAATCAGAGGGAAATTGATTCAACTAGCGGCCAAATTAAAGCGAGAACGGCAGATGGATATCATAAAGTTAGAGAAAGAATTCAAAAATCTTAGTAGATCTCATAAACTCAACCCCAATTCGAACAATCTCTCCAAACTTGATGCTATTAGACTATCTCTCAACTCAGCCCTTACATCCAACGCAGACAAGCATCTTCATTGGCTCAGCGGCAACTTTTATCTGCGCGCGAACAAATTTGGCCCCCAGTTAGCAGCCAAACTTACTCCGAAACAAAGGTCATTTGCCCTACCCAAAATAAAAACACAATCCGGGTCGCTCACCCAAAACCCAAGTAAAATCCTTAAATCTTTCCAATCCTTCTATGCCAAACTGTACTCCGATGATTGCCCAATCTCTCAACAAAAACTGGATGCATTTCTAGAACAAATCACATTACCTACAATCTCTGAATCTCACCGTTCCATCTTGGAATCCCCATTTCAAGAATCAGAGATCCGAGCAGTCATAAAAGGATCTAGAAAAGATTCAGCCCCAGGCCCAGATGGTTTCTCAAACCACTATTATAAAACTTTTACAAACGCTCTCTCTCCGTATCTGGTCCGCCTCTTCAACTCCTTAACCAAAACTTCTCAGCTGGACCCTAATGCCAACTTGGCTTTTATCTCGGTCATACCTAAGCCAGGTAAAGACCCCAGCGAAGTCAGTAACTACAGACCTATTTCATTAATTAATAATGATCTAAAACTTATGACAAAAATATTATCCAATAGACTCGCCTCTTTTATAGGCACCTACATACATAAGGACCAGGTGGGGTTCATACCGGGGAGACAGGGACCGGACCAGATACGTAGAGCAATAAATGCAGTCTCCCTAATAAGATCGGGGTGGGACGGGGGACCTCCTCAGGGAGGCCTCCTCCTTTCCATAGATCTCCAAAAAGCGTTTGATACAGTGGCTTGGCCCTATCTCTTCACAATTTTAAGTAAATGGGGTTTTGGCCCAAACTTTATTAATATTTTGAGATCCCTTTACCACCAACCCAAGGCACAGGTGAGATTACAAGGACATCTATCAGATAATTTCTCTATACAGAAGGGAACAAGGCAGGGTTGTCCCCTCTCCCCTCTTCTTTTCGCGATGGCTATCGAATCTTTAGCCATCGCGATTAGACAACACCCTGACATCCATGGGGTTCGTTGTGGACAAAACTCTCACAAATGCGCTCTTTTCGCGGATGATGTCCTCCTGTTCGTCACATCTCCCTTAATCTCCATCCCTAACATTATGCAACTTTTACAAGACTTTGAAGCAGCTTCCGGACTTAGGGTTAATGTCTCCAAATCAGTCGCTCTTAATGTTTCAATTTCTCAAGACATTGTGGACAACCTAAAAAATAAATTTCCATTCTCATGGAATTCCGCATCCATCCCTTATCTTGGCATTAACCTTACGTCTGGTATCGATACACTTTATAAACACAATTTCCCCCCAATGTTCAAAAAGCTCACAGACGACCTGTCCCAATGGTCGCTATATAAGCTCTCGTGGTTAGGTAAAGTGAACGCGGTCAAAATGACACTCCTACCTCGGTTATTATATCTCTTTCGTTCCTTACCCATCCCAGTCCCCAAATCGCACATTCTACGACTACAATCCGCAATAATACGATTTATATGGGATAAAAAAGGCCACAGGTTCTCTAAAGAGGTACTCTTTAGACCCAGAAGAAAGGGAGGATTAGGGGTTCCTAATCTTTGGTGGTATTACCAGGCAGCACAACTGAGCCAATTTTCAACTATTTATATGAAAGGACCCAAACCAGACTGGGTGAGCATGGAGCGAGAGGCGGTCCCAGGATTCACTTTAGACTTCCTGCTATGGAATATCCCCAAAAAACGTCCCCCTATTTTAGCTCCCACATTATCTCATTCAATGAAACTTTGTGACGCTCTTCATAAGCTCAAACCCCTCATCTCTACTTGGCATCCCTTGGCACATATCTTTAGGAATCATAATTTCCCACCTGGATTAGATATTCGAGCCTTCAAATGGTGGCTTGACAAGGGCCTTTATAGAATTGGTCAATTCTTCAATTCCAATGGTCCCCTCACTCTAGCATACTGTATTACCAAACTAGAAATGCCCTCAGCTGAGAAATTCAGATTCTTTCAACTTTCACATTTTTTGAATCAAGTTTGGAAGAGCAATGAGAATCATCTTTCAGTAACGCCTTATGAACAATGGTGTGCTTCGGCCTCAGACACAAAGGGAGGTATCTCTCTCATTTATTCTTCCCTGGCGGAACCCACGGAAAAGGCAGCGTACATGATGAGCTGGGAGAGGGATCTTGACTTCAGCTGGGATCTGGATAAGTGGCATACTAACTTTGCCCGCTCCTTTAAAGGTATGGTTAACACTTCATTAAACGAAGCAGGGTTGAAAATTTTTACACGCTGGTACCTGGTTCCGTCTCGTCTAGCCAAATTTTTTCCGCAAGTGTCGCCTCTATGCTTTAGAGGCTGCGGTCATGTGGGGACTCTTTTACACACACTATGGGAATGCCCTAAAATCAGAATGTATTGGAACAAGATTTTCTCCCTTATCCGCAGAACATGCGGTTGTACCCTGAAACAAGATCCAATTATTGCATTGCTTAATGGCCCCATCCCTAAGATTTCCAAACATTCCCAGAAGCTGATCCATTTTATTCTAGTAGGGGCCAAAATGACCATCACCCGGTCCTGGAAATCACCGAAAGTGTCCATTCGGCTAGCCAAACAAAAAATCACTTGGATCATGCTGCAAGAAAAAATATCCAACACAATCCTAGATACCCTAGACAA
Organism: Aquarana catesbeiana; assembly: GCF_042186555.1. Taxonomy (NCBI): domain Eukaryota; kingdom Metazoa; phylum Chordata; class Amphibia; order Anura; family Ranidae; genus Aquarana; species Aquarana catesbeiana. The sequence goes on from NC_133324.1 coordinate 310,208,718, forward strand.
ATTCAAAACTATCTGGGAACCCTGGGCAAATCTAGTGGGGCACCCTCTGTATGGGTGAACGATAGTTCTAAGCATGGTTTTTAGTATATGGACTTTCAATCTCTCTCTTGTAGGGGTCTCCTGTGCACCTCCTCTCCATCACTCCTGATGAACAGCTATTCCTCGCATCCCCCCCTATCCCCTCTATCTCTCCTAACTTCTTCCTTTCTCCATCTCACTTTTCTATTCTCTCCTTATTTTAATACTGGTCACACAGGCTCTCGGTACTCTTGATTGCATTGGGTATTGGCCTCAAGGAGGCTATCAGGGCAGACTCTCAAACGTAATACCACCTTATCCCACAAGCATAACACACTTCGGTCTGGTTCGACCGGCCAAAGTGTAATCAACCCTGAAAGATCAAATGACCGATAGGCTTCCTTGTTTAAAGCATTGTGTGTAGAAGTACGTTATTGGCATGTTAGTTGGTTGTCGTATAGATACATGCTCCATTCAGTTTTATCATGTTTATTATTTTCCCAGTTTATAAAGCTGTGTATCCATACCCTGGACATTTCTCCACATATTAATAACGAAATGGGCTCGGGGTCTCCCGGTTCACCAGAGCAGCCAGTTCCCAGAAGGGGCTCTGGGGCCGAGACTCCCAAAGCTCATAGCAACATATGTGTTTAGGTTACATGTTTATGTCTATTCAAGATTTGCTGTTGACATCATATATAACAACTGTACCGTTATTATAATCTGTACTCGATGAGCGCTGTGCTCCTTTTCATCTGTCTTGTTCGATGTATTTTCTCAAGAATTCAATAAACTTTACTTTAAAAAAAAAAAAAAAAAAAAATATGTCAGGGATGTTTACAACCACTTTACGTCACATACACATGAGCCAAATGTCGGACGACAATGGCCGGTTCAAAAAAAAAAAAAAACGGCCTGTGTGTATGTCGGTCTGTTCAGCCGGCTTCTGTCAGACATGCATGCTGGAAAACCAGTACTCCCAATCAGCACTCTCAGCTCCTGTCAGAACACAACAGCTCAGCGGGGGAGACCAATGAGCTAACCTTGCATGGATAGTACAGCGGCTCCGACCTGAGCTGACAGTTTTTTTCGTTCAACCCATGGTGTTGTACATAAAAAAAAACTAATAGTGTGTACCCAGCTTTAATCTTAGATAGATACAAAGTAACTTCAAAAACTTTATATTAAAGATGTTAAAGCACCACATCAAATTATAAGCAACTCCAGGAGTCTGTTTGTCAGATTAGATATTTGGAATCCCTGGACACAGGAGGTGGGATCCTTATTTTGAGCCCTCCCACCTCCCGTGCCTCACCTCTGTTCAGTGAGGGACATTGGGGCCTGCACTGGACTAAGGGCCTGCTTGGAAATTCAATGGGCTAAACAGGAAACCTAACTTGAGATGCCTGTGTTTCCTCAATCAGGCGACCCGTCAGAATTTGTAACGGAAGTGACGTTTCTGTCGCCTCCATCTTGCTACACCCCAAACTCGTCCACAGTAAGGATACAGTAAGGAGGCAGCAATCAGAATCATCTTGTTTCACCCATCGGAGTTTTGCATTTCACACTTATTTTTAACAGTTAACAAAGCTTATATAGGGAAATACAGTATTTAAAAATCCGTCTGACTGTTTAGATGTTGAATTTTAAAAGTAGCGGCAAGCCTGCTGATCTCACAGGTTTGCTAATGTGACAGAACACTGCTGCTTTGAAAAATCAATATCAAAACAGTCTGAGGGATTTCAAAATCCTGTATTTCACTATATAAGCTCAGTTCATTGGTAAAAATAAGTGTAAAATGCAAGACGTCGGTGGGTGTAACAAGATGTCCGCTTGCCGCGTCACTGTATCCTTACAATGGACGAGTGTGGGGTGTAGCAAGATGGCAGCGACGAAACATAACTTCCTGTCACAAATTCTGATGAGTCACCTAATCTGACGAAACACCTGCTATTTCATACATCTTTGCAATTTACTATACATTTAGATTTGCTTTATGTATTGGTTTACATTTCTGGAACAATTGTTGCTATGTGTCTAAAAAAATTGTGAAGAACAGTTTATTCAGTGGATTCCAAACCATCTGACCTCATTTCTTTTCATCTTAACCCTTTACTAGTATTGAATGTTTCCCTTTCCTAAACATTAGAAACCACCAAGCAATTACTCCACTCCACTGTAGCACCATAGTATGTGACTTAGAAGTTTATTCAAAAAGTGATTTGCTGTCTTATAGGCCATATACTGTAAAGAAGGGTTATCTGTGGCTAAGCAATGCTCTGAAGAATCTACATTTTGCCTTAAACCCACAACAGTAAAATCAGTCTGTATATGCAGCAAAGCATGCATGTTATACTCACTGTGGAACCAAAGGGGTTAATCCTCTGTATTGTGTAAAAAGACTGTTTGATCCTGTCTTCTCTGATCCTCCCCTTCTTCCTTAGTGCCCAAATCATCTCCTGATAGAACAGAGCCTTGGGGATAAGCTGCACATGCTCAGTCCTGTGTGTATTGCTAGAGTTTCTTTTCTTGGGAGAGTGCATGTGATTAGCACAGGGCCAATCAGCAATGTCCAGACAGAGGGTTGGGGTCCTGCAGCCTCGTAGGACATTCAGAGTAGGATGAAAACTCCTTCTACAAGCTTTAACCAGATACTGATAGAAGTCAACAAGACTGTTCTAACGGCTGATGACAAAAAGTATTTAGCAGTTTATATCTACTAAAACTATTGCATTTCCATGTTCTGTGTACTGTGAGAGACCAGATATAGTGAATTCAGGGTCCTGGGTTTAGTAATACTTTAATCCCTCCTCAAAAATTAGCAGTGCACTTACTGACATATGATTGCGCCTAAGCATTTCATTGCCTATACCCACTTGGCTATAAGTCTTCAGTGTAAAACCGTCCTATGATTTGCTCATTATCACTGATTACCATTAGATTAGTCATTAATGTTTAGTGGCCATTGCAGCGTGATCCTTTGTATATACTATGCTGTATTAAATGTAATTTTTCCTAATCTTTATCTAAAACTGAAATGTTTGGTAGCTGACTTATATTTGTTCTATTATCTTGGATTTGGGGTTTGCTTGAAATGTCCATTTTTAAGTTACAGCACCCATAGAAACTGGCCTATATTGCTTCCGTTAAGGGTGTGCATTCTCCTAACTTTAAGTAACTGAAGCCATCTAAGGCAGATCTTCCCCATTCTTACCTCTGATAAATATTATTGTCATGTGATTTTAAATGTTTTTCTAACAACTGGCAATGTCACTACTGTACAGAACAGTACAGTAATCACATAACAAATACACAATACATAATAGAATTTAGTACTATGCATGTCGACATTAACACAACACAACATAAAGCCAATAAAGTTGGATAAGGAAATATTATATATTCCAAATCCAGTCTTGTTTGGGGTTAACTAAATGTCACAGTCACAGTCCCCAATCAACCAAATTGATATGCAGGTGTTTCCCGGTTTTTAATACAGTTGCGTCTTTTGACAATGTGGAGACACCTCCAAATGACCCATACTCTGACATAAAAAGTTAACTAGAATCTATCTGGTTGTACTGCTGCTGCTTCATGCTTCTGACTGATTGGAAACTGTGGATCCTCCATTTTTTATTCTACCCTGAGAACCCTTACAGACAAACCTGCATCCCCTTTGTTTGGTAACTAAGAAATTCCATGTGTATTGTGAGATAGTCTAGTCCCAGCAACCCTTATTTTATTCCTTTTAAAAACATAATACAAGGTGTTTAGGATGGGGTGGCATGGCTGGATGCAGACCTAGATGGCTGCATTTGAGGAAGACTTGAGTGAGAGGCTATACTTGTGGCTTCATACAGCTACTGAGGACCATATCTCTGGCTCAGACAGCATCTGCAATTTACCCAGACCCTCTTCACAATGTCTAGGAGGAGTAACCCTCATGCTGGTCCCCAGAAATTACCAGATTTCTACCCACCTTCCTGTGAGAGGACTCAGCAACATGGCAGCAGTCCCTTCTTCTCCAGACCCGCATCTCCCCATCTCACTAGTACCACTAAAGGATTATCCTGCATCCTTTTAGCCAGCCACCAAAGCTTACTTAAAAGACATGCTGTTCTCACTAAGAGAACCCCTGCACATAGATATGTCCCCAATGCTCACTAATATCACCTCTGCTGTGCAAGACCTCACCCTCAGAGCATCTCATGCTGAGAATAGGATCAGTGATATATGTGCCGCTCACAACGACCTGGTTAATGCACACATGGAGCATAATCTGGAGATTCAAAGAATCAATGCTAAATTTGCTGACCTAGAGGGCAGGTTATGTTGAAACAACAATAAATCCAGAGGTATATCTGAGACGGTAACACAGCTTCTCCTCTATGATAGTTTGCTTCAGTTGATGTCGAAGCTGCTCCCTGAGGCTACAGAGATGGAACTCCTCATAGAGCTCATCGCATCCTTAAAGGGGTTGTAAAGGTAATGAAAAAAAAATAGCAAACATGTCTATATTTACCTACTCTGTGCAATGGAATCGCACAAAGCGGGTGGGAACCTCTGCTTTTCGGGTCCCCCGCCGGTGCTCCTGGTCCCTCCTCTCTGGCCATTGTCCCTCTGCTGCATCTATTGACACAGACAGTGGGACTCGGCCCGCCCCCCCGCTTTCTCATCACTGGCTTTGAGTGACAGCACTGGGAGCCAAGGGCTTCAGGTGCCCCAGCAAAGCCAGAATGACCCGGAAGTGAGGGGAGAAAAGATCTGAAGATGTGCATGGCGCTGGATCAAATGAGGTTTCAGTCAAGTAAACGGGCGGCAATACGAACACCCAAACATTTTTTACCTTAATGCAAGGAATGCATTAAGAAAATTTTAGACTTTACAACACCTTTAAACCTTCTTTCCTAATATACCATGTGATGTTCTTGCTCAGTTTCACTTCTTTCCCACTAAAGAGAAAGTGACGAAGGCTACCAGAAACAACCCAGCGCTGGCTGAGAAATTTACAGGAGTCTCTCTATACTCTGATCTCTCAGCTGCCACTATGCAAACCAAGAAGCAATTCCTGACCATAAGGAATGCACTGAGAAACCATCAAATCTCGTACAAGTGGGACCACCCCACCAAGTTACTGATCTCCAGACAAGGCAAAACTCACAATGTCCATTCCCATGAAAAAGGAATAAAACTCTTAAAAGAATGGAACATTTTGGCACCTGGCGCAAACCAACTCCTAAAATTCCAAAGGACTGGTCTTGAAATATTGCATCTCTCATTAGGGCACTCTCTACTTTCCGCACGACTATTGTGCCTCTTCTAGCCTTCCTAATAAGTTCTGCCAATCAGATTACAATGTTCAACTTTTCAACTGAACCCCCCCCCATGATTTTACAATATGGCATTCCTGTTGATCCCTGGTATTTTATCCATGTTGTTTTTTATTTTCTCTCAGGTTAATATTCTTTTGTTTCTGGGCTCCTCCTGCCTCACCTGGCACTGATCCTTTATGCTATGTTGGACCTCTGGACCAGTCGTAGGACCTCTTACAGGGGGACCCCCCTTTGGCCCCTCATGTCAGCTACCAAATGCATTGCAGGTACTACACCCATATTGAGTTAACACTTGCCTCCTCCAGCCTCCAGACTGATTTCAGAATTTACTCTGATACCTATAGCCAGCCCCCCAGAAAATTACACTTCATATTAATGCTCATGATACAGATTCTCCTTTCTGCCAAACATAACCTCACGGCACATTGAAGCTATGGACATACCCAATCTGTCTAATATATCTAGAGATCTGAAGCACAATTGTTTACTTGAACTCCTATTGAAAAACAATGACTTATCTAGACCAATTCCTCTAGGCAACCTTGGACCTCTCACCAGCTATACAAAGGTTGATTACTGGCATTGTGCCTTGAACTTGTTAGTCACACCTATAGCACTCACTGTTACACATTGACAGTCTACAGCCATAACTGCTTTAATCAATTTATTCACTTGCACGTGCGTGTGAACTACCCATGAAATGCTGGATCACATACATGTACGTGATCCAGCATTTCCGGGTAGAAGGCGTGCGCGTGTGAGCCCACCACCCCATCTGTGCTGTTATTCGGTACAGCACAATTCAGTCAGCAGGTCCCGGCTCGGTCAATAATTGACGGCCGGGACCTGCTGATCATCTTAGTGAATCACAGTACAGAGCCCTATGTTTACTGACAACACAGGGATTTGTACATGGCACAGAAATGTGGCTGTTTTTTTCTCCCTACAAAGCAGAGAGAAAAATCAGCCCCATCTACTAGTTAAAGCAGCACATATTTTCATATTGCAAACATTATACTTGTTAGGCACACAGTTAGCCCTTTCATTGCTTTTAGATGTTAACCTCTTCTCAGCCAGTGTCATTAGTACAGTGACAGTGTATAGTATTAGAACTGATCACTGGTGATCAGTGTCAGTTAGTCAGTTCCCATCCAGTGTTAGTTAGTGTTAGATTGTCCGCCACACTATCACAGTCCCACTATACGTCTCTGATCACCGCCATTACTAGTATAAAAAAGATTAATAAATAAAAATTCTATCTACCATCATTTGTAAATGCTATAACTTTCATGCAAGCCAATTAATTTACACTTATTGGTATTTTTTATAACCAAATACATATAGCAGAATACATTTTTGCCTAAATTCATGAAGAAAGTTGAGCTTTGTTTAAAACATTTTTTTTGGAAAGTAAAAAAAAAAAAGTTTATTTATTTTTTTTTAATTTTTGGTCTTTTTTCGTTTATATAATAAAAAATAAAAACCCAATTACCACCAAAAGAAAGCTCCACTTGTGTGAAAAAAAATGCATAAATTTTATTAGTGTACAGTGTAGCATGACCACACAAGTGACAGTTAAATGGTGCAGTGCCGAATAGCAAAAAATGCCCTGGTCATGAAGGGGGTAAAACTATCTGGAGATCATGTGGTTAATAAGTATATATCGGTACCTGCGATTATTTAACGACAAACAAGACACTTTAAAACTACTGTATAACAACTTCTATTAAAAAAAAATTAATAAAACTAAATAGTGAAAACATGACACTGAGGATTAGTTCAGCTCTAGCTTTTCTATTTCAAGTTCTAGCAGAACGATTGTGGTTTACTTTGGCACGCAGGATTTCTTTTGTGGTCAAACTCATGGCCAAAAACACTTCAAAAGGAGTTATGAATGACATTCATGACATTTTAGAGTTAATTCATCACATTCATAGTGTCTTTCTTGTGCTCAAGTTAGTCGAATCAGTATGCATTAATTGGCAGTGTTATTCACAAATGAGGTAGGGTATTTCTTGTGCAGTTAAAAACATTTAACTCTACATTGATTTCTCAATGCTTTTCTCAGCTAGTTCACTTAAACAGCTCAACATGCTGATTCATTATGAGGCAAAAAGTCTGCAGAAAAAATGGTCTGTCACATCGTATTCATGTTTGTGTATGATTTGTACAAACTGCTCACATTTTACAGTATAGTTATCTTTTAGAAATATATTTATTGGGAGAAATATGTGACTTCTAATTCTACTATTATTGCCCATGATATTATCTGTCTGCAGGACAGGTTAACCACTTTAGCCCCGGAAGGTTTACCCCCCTGCATGACCAGGCCATTGCAGTCATGCAATGCAGTACACAAATAAAATTGATGTCCTTTTTTCAGCATACCGCTTGTCTGTATGCTATTCAGATGCACCAAAATCGATGCATGCTCTGAAGCAAGTACGAGACGGAAGCTATTGGCTATTGGCTCTTGAACTTCCGTTCTCTAGTCCCATTGTACGTGTTGTACGTCACCGCATTCTGGACGGTCGGAATTTGGTGAGACCATGTGTATGCAAGACAACTTGAGCGGAATTCCGTCGGAACTCTGTCGGAAAAACCTTCAGCATTTATTCTGACAGGAAAACCGGTCGCGTGTTCAGGGCGTTATAGTGGTACTGTGACATTGTGGAGGACAAATCAGACACTAAGTGGCACTTTTGACACTTTTTTTGGGGACCAGTGACACCAATACAGTGATCAATGCTAAATATTATGCACTGTAACTGTACTAATGACACTGGCAGGGATTAACATTAAGGGGCGCACGTGCACACCCCAGACCTGGAAGACCACATTTATGTACAGGTACATGATTTCGTGCAGAGTGGCAGTAAATGTATGTGGGGCTGTTCAGAAGCCGTTAAAGTAAGTGAAAGGAAGGACCACATGGGGATCAGAGGAGCAGGAGGGCAGGGAGAAAATAAGTAAGTTTTAAATACTGTATAGACTTGACAAGATAATTGTTAAATTAAAATGATGTGGTGCCATCTAAATAAATAAAATACTAAATAAAATAAGTAGCAAAATAATCACAATTAATCCTTATCATTCAGCTTCCTCAAACAAATGAGCACAACACGTTGCAGTTTTGCATTTCTCCTGCACTGACTTTTTTGTCAAAGTAATATATTGAGTTTGGCAAATACTGCAAGTTCAGTAAATGAGTGAGGTATACTGCAAGAGGTAAATCATTAAGGCCTGGTTCACACTGGCGTTGCTCTTCAAGTGCAGTGCTACTGCCGGTGTGGTAGCGATTGCCAGTAAGATTAATGGCACACACACATCTCCTGCATTTTTTTATGTGGGTGTTTGCAGCTGTGGCAAACAAGTGCAATCGTGCCTTGGCAATCACCTGCACAGATGTGAACCTAGCCTAAAATCAATTCACTAGAAAAATGTTATTTATCTAGTAGCATAGGCCAGTGGTCTCCAAACCATGGCCCAGGGGGCAGGATGTGACCGTTTGCTTGCCTTTATCTTACCCTTGGGGCACTTTTTCTCCCCAAGACACTACTGTTCCCACTGACACCAACAATGGGGCATAATTCCTGCCACTGACACAAACGATAATGTACTATTTCTCCCACTGACACCAGCAATGCGGCACTATTCCCCCTCTGACACAAACAATGGGAAATTATTTTTTCCACTAACACCAATGATAGGGGCACTATTCCTGACGATGGGCCGTTGTTTACTCCCACTGATGCTGGAACATTTTCAACTTCCATTGGACACAGTCCAGCCCCCCTAAAGTCTGAAGGATAGTAAGCCCTTTGTTTAGAAAATTTGGAGACTCTTGGTATGGGAAGTCAATATTTTAGGAAGATAATAACAAGGGAAACGCTGCGCTGGCCAGTAATTTAAAAGAAAACAATGCATCACTGTGGAAATGTTATGCCTGTAGCTCAATGCAAATAATTTGTAACATTGCACCTAAGGGAGATTGTTCTATGCAAGTAAATATTTTTTTGTGCATTCATTCAAAGTGTAATCTCCCTCTAGTGCAGTGTTAGTCTATGAAAAAATTAAAATGTAATGAAACAACATAAAAACAAAACATAAAAATGTTACAAATTACTTTAAAAGGGCTTTTTTGTGAATTGACTACTTTTGAGATACCCACTGCATGAGTTTTTTTTTTTAAGGCAAGCATTAATGTAGTATTCATCTTTTAGTGAAATGCACCCATAATCTTAGAATCTCTAAGAAAGTTAATTCTGGTGATTCCCTCTGCTAAGGATCGAAATCACAGATCTGAAGAGTGTGCAGGTAGCATTATAATGCACATCAGGTGTTACTGACTGCAGATTCTGTTCTGATTGGTGTCTGAATGGGAGGGGGGATTCCAGTTAGGGCCACCAGCCCAACATAAATTATTTGTATAGCCCAGGAAGAAAATGCCTTCCTGGTCCCCTGCCCAGTCTTATCCTGTATGAGAAATAAGATTCTCGCTCCTCAATTTAGCATATTAATGGGGATATTGGTTGGTTGGTTGAGCTGAGGGAAGGTGATAAATGATTGGATCAACCTCCCAATGGGTTCTTTTCTCCTGTGGATAATGTCAAGATGAAGCCAGTGTGCAATGCTCTTCTGGATTTCAGTTGATCTGCTGAAGGCTATCCAGGGAGAACTGGGTAGAAGCTGCTGCTGCTGGAACTGCAAAAAGAATTCTCCGCTCACATATTAAAGTACCTGGGAGGAGGCATATGGGTGGTACAAAAACACAAAATTTCAAATGAGCAAATTTTCCATAACTACGGTCATTGCTACATGACATTAATTGGGACAAAATTCTGGGGTCATTGAACACAGAAAAGAAATGGGAATGCTTTAGGAGCTTATTAAATAAAGGTATCAAGCAGTGCATTCCAATGGGCAATAAATATAGAAGAGCAAAGATTAAATCTGTGTGGTTAAACCATGATGTGAACAGCCTTATCAAGGAGAAAAGTATGGCCCTTAAAAAAATATAAAGGGAATGGATCAACACCAGCATTCCCGCACTACAAGGAATGCAGCAAGAAATGTAAAATCACAATCAAGGCGGTAAAAAAGATTACGAGAGACACATAGCGGAAGAAAGTAAAAAAAAAAAACAAAACTTAGATATATTAACAGTAAAAAGACAAAAATGGAGCACATTGCACACTTAAAAGATGAGGATGGGAGGATGGTTACAGATGACACGAAGAAGGCAATTGAACTAAATGCCTTCTTCTCCCCAGTTTTTACGCAAGAAAAAAAAGGGTTTACTGACAGCGACTGTAGTGTTAGTGGCACAACACACGACATACCCATGTGGCTAATAGAGGCCGGAGTCAAAGACAGACTTAATAAGCTCAACACAAATAAATCACTGGGACCAGATGGCTTACATCCGCGAGTCCTCAGAGAACTCAGTCAAGTTATAGACAAACCATTGTTCCTGATCTTTGTGGACAGTATAATGACAGGATTGGTACCAGCTGATTGGATAAAAGCCAATGTGGTACCAATATTCAAAAAAGGACGGAGACTTTTTTCCTGGGAATTATGTTCCAGTCAGCCTAACATCAGTAGTGGGTAAATTATTGGAGGGGATGTTAAGGGACTACATTCAAAGTTTTACTGAGGAGAAGAATATCATTAGTGTTAATCAGCATGGGTTTATGAGGGGATGTTCCTGCCAGACCAATCTGCTAATGTTCTACGAGGAAGTGAGCAGCCATCCAGATATGGGGAGGGCTGTAGATGTGGTGTATGTGGACTTTGTAAAAGCATTTGCTACAGTCCCCCATTAACGCTTAATTTACAAGCTAAGGTCTGCAGGCTTAGACCATAGGGTTTGTGCTTGAGTAAAAAAACTGGTTACAGGGACGTGTCCACTGGGTAGAGATAAATAACATGTACTCAGACTGGTCTGGAGTAGTGTGTGGGGTACGCCAAGGTTCTGTCTTGGGACCAATTCTATTCAACATATTCATAAAAGACAGAGAGGATGGGATAAATAGTTCAGTCTCAGTTCTTGCAGATGACATGAAGTTAAGCAGAGTAAAATAAATCTCATCAGGACATGGAAATTTTGCAGAATGACCTGAATAAAATAAAGGAGTGGGCAGACAAATGGCAAATGAGGTTTAATATGGAGAAATGTAAAGTAATGCACTTGGGGTAAAAAAATATAACTGTAAACTATTCACCAGGTGGAGTACATTTGGGGGAGTCAAGGATGGAGAAGGATCTAGGGGTACTAGTAGATGACAGGTTGTGCAACAGCACGCAGTGCCAAGCTGCAGCTGCCAAAGCCGGCAGAATATTAGCATGCATAAAAAAGGGGATATACTTCAGGGACAAAACCATAATTCTGCTACTTTATAAAACTGTGGTTAGGCCTCATCTGGAGTTTTCAGGCCAGTTTTGGTCACCAATCATCTGAAGGGATGTGCTGGAGCTGGAGAGAGTCCAAAGAAGGGCAACCAAACTAATAAGGGTACTGGAGGACCTCAATTTTGAGGAACGGCTGCAAACACTAAATTTATTATCCCTGGAGAAAAGACGATTGAGAGGAAATTTGATAGCGATCTACAAATATCTCAATGGGGATCCCAGCATAGGAAATAAACTATTTAGTCATAGGGAGTGTAAAAGGACATGGGGGCCACACAATGAGACTGGAGAAGAAGCGGTTTACCCTTAAACTGCATAGGCGGTTCTTCACTGTTAGGGCAATAAAGATATGGAACTCTCTCCAACAATTGGTGGTGGCTGCGGGAAGTATGGATATCTTTAAAAGACTTTTAGATGTACATCTTAAAGGACACAACATACAGGGATATGGGAAATCATTGTAGACACTGATTACACATGTACCCACACAGGTTGAACTGGATGGACTATTGTCTTTTTTCAGCCTTACCTACTATGTAACTATGTAATATAATTAAAAAAGACTAAAGAGACTGAAGCTCAACTGTACTTCATCCTACCATACAGCAAGAATTCAACCTTAAGAGTCAAATGCTAGCCTGCCACACCACTATTCCAAACCATCCATAGAGAAGGAATGCTCCATATATACAGAAAGAAGTGATGAGCAGCATGAGCAAAACATTGCTAAGTTAATTCAAAGGTGGGGCCCAATTTCGCAGGTTCTTTGACTGGGTACACATGAGCCAAAATCGTCTGAAAACAAGGCAGTTCATCGAGAAATTTCAGCACCTGTGTACATCTCCCTGTACAACCGAAGCCGGCCTAATGACCAGCTTCTGTTAAACGAGCATGTTGGAAAACCAGCATCTGATCAGCACTTGCTGCCAATGGCTGCAGGTGCTGACCATTGTGTTCTGGTGGGGGAAAAGTCCCCTTGTCAGAATACAATAGCTCAAAGGGGGAGATCACTGCACTAACATCACTTGTGTTAGTACAGCGATATGTAATTTTTTTTTTTTCATTTAGCCCACTGGGTTGAACAACAAAAACATTTTTTATAGTATGTAGCTGCTATTTGTCTAGATTAAAGACTTAAGTGATTGGCAACCAACTGTTTTTTACCCCACTATGCGGCAAAGATACAACCCCAAGAGTCAAATGTTTGACACACTACTTTTCTGAACCACCCTTAGAGGAGGAACACTACATATATACCAAAAGAAGTGCTATTCTAAATGTGACTGAGAATGAGAAATCACAGCATGAATAGAACATTGCTAAATTAATTCAAAGGTGGGGCCCGATCATGTAGGTTCTTTGTTGAGTAGACCTCGTGCTGTTAGTAATAGAGAAGCTAATGATAACTCAGCTGCCACAGTGACTTACACCCGCACAAGTCAAGGGCTAATTGATTTTCAAATTTGGAAAGCCAGAGATCCATTTTATGAGGGGATGGATTGCGTGATGCTTTGTAATTAGCTGGTCAGAAGGGCTTTGTGTCTGCTCTGTATAATAATCAATGAAGCCACTCATGCTTTCTAGCAACTAATTTCAATCAAAGAGCAGAATAAAAGTTAGCTATGTGCCACACATTTCAAAAAGTTAGCTTTGCCCTTCAGAATAAGTGATTGTTCAGTTTAATGTTAAAGAGGTTATGTAGGTAAAATGTAAAAATACATGAAGAATACTGCTGCACTCATTAATTCCCATTTTATCACTATTTCTGCAGTTCTTTGCACCAGTCGTTCACTTTTTAATATAGCTATCAGCAATGATAAACTGTAACTCAATCACAGTGGATAAAAGGGAACAGAAGCAGGAAGGCATGTAACATCACTTATTTTGAGAATTGACTTACAAAGAGGGCAACAGGGAACACTTCTGTGGTCAAGCACATGCAGCTAATTCATTCTGAGTTTCTTTCTTTTCCAATTCATTTCACTCAATTCCTTTTTCCAAAAATTAAATACATCCCTCAGTTAAAAAAACAATAATACTGATTTTCTGTTTCTACTTAGATAGAAACACTATCTTAAGTATTCACTACCATATTCCGGCGTTATACTCTAAATGCACTGTTGGATAAATATCAAGTGATGTGAAGTCAAATAAGAAAACACATACGATCACATTCAAACAACTAATAGTCCAATAAAACATATTTTACCAAAAGAATTGTTTGTATACCTTAGTTTTGTAGTTTTAGTAGGTTGTCAAGTGCCTGCCCATCCCTGTTCCTAGGTGTGGATGGGATATCTGAGAGCAGACAGCAAATGACATATAGGACAGTGGGGAAAGTTGCTGTCAATCAAGCAATACAAGGTTAGACGGGGATCATGACAGCCAAGCTGACTATAGGACTGCAGGCGTGCTGTGCATTGATTTGGTGTCCTGTTGCTCTTATTACAAAGTCGAAAAATACAAACTGACCATATCAGCACAGTTCTGCTTCCATACTTGGTGTTGTCAGTATGCTAAAGGAATTGGCATTATCACCCAGTATTTGCTAATAAATGGGAGCCTAACTGCACAAGAAGGAACGTAAAGAAGATTTTTAAATAAAATGAGAATTCATTACTTGAATATCAATTATAAGGTTTACATACACTTTAAAAATGTGTAGGCAGCCTATACCAACCCTAGTAAATATTTTACAATATTTAGTGACTCATGCACATGGAATTATGAGTACGGTTTTTGCTTTATGCTGTAGTTAAACTGAATGCATTAAAAGGTTGCTGAGTCAGGCAAATAAAAATTTAATGCAGACACAGGTTTTAAATGTTCTTCCCTGCTGCCCTTCTATCTCTTCTGCCTCTAGACACAGGGCCACAAGTACTGCAATTATATATTTGCAGTTATATTTTTGTTGCTGTTTACATTTTCAAGTAAGTAAGAACTTTTAAATTCTACCTGTACTTCCTAAAATCTTATATCACTAACAAGCAATACCTTCAGAAACCTTCAGGTCCCAGCATATGTCTAGCTTTTTTCAAGAACACCTTGGGACACCAACTTCAACCAGGAAGCTGACAATTGCTCACATTGACCACCCCATAGGTCTTGCTGTCTTGCTCACCTGGACCACCAAGAATGTACCCGATCTGAAAAGTATATAGACATCAGCTAATTTTGTTAATGAAAGTGTTCTCAGTTTTTGGGCTTCTGGAGTGTTCTAGATAAAAGCTAAAACTGATTGCTGGCACCTGGAAATGTCAGCATATGGCAAAAAAAGACAAAATCATAAACTGTAAAGTCATATATGTGATCTAAATGGTGCACCAACACATTGCTCCTAGTGATTATCCTCTCCCAGTAGATGGAAAACTCCCCATATACAGTATCTCACAAAAGTGAGTACACCCCTCTTATTTTTGTAAATATTTTATTATATCTTTTCATGTGACAACACTGAAGAAATGACACTTCGCTACAATGTAAAGTAGTGAGTGTACAGCTTGCATAACAGTGTAAATTTGCTGTCCCCTCATAATAACTCAGCCATTAATGTAAAAACCGCTGGCAACAAAAATGAGTACACCCCTAAGTGAAAATATCCAAATTGGGCCCAAAGTGTCAATATTTTGTGTGGCCACCATTATTTTTTAGCACTGCCTTAATCCTCTTGGGCATGGAGTTCACCAGAGCTTCACAGGTTGCCACTGGAGTCCTCTTCCACTCCTCCATAAAGACATCATGGAGCTGGTGGATGTTAGGAACCTTGTGCTCCTCCACCTTTCATTTGAGGATGCCCCACAGATGCTCAATAGGGTTTTGGTCTGCAGACATGCTTGGCCAGTCCATTACCTTTACCCTCGGCTTCTTTAGCAAGGCAGTGGTCATCTTGGAGGTGTGCTTAGGGTCGTTATCATGTTGGAATACTGCCCTGCAGTCCATTCTCTTAAGGGAGGGGATCATGCTCTGCTTCAGTATGTCACACTATATGTTGGCATTCATGTTTCCCTCAATGAACTGTAGCTCCCCAGGTATGACAGCACTCATTCAGGCCCAGACCATGACACTACCACCACCATGCTTGACTGTAGGTAAGACACACTTGTCTTTGTACTCCTCACCTGGTTGCCACCACACACGCTTGACACCATCTGAACCAAATACATTTATCTTGGATTCATCAGACCACAGGACATGGTTACTTGTCTACTTGTCTTCAGCAAACTGTTTTCAGGCTTTCTTGTGCATCATCTTTAGAAGAGGCTTCCTTCTGGGACAATAGCCATGCAGACCAATGTGATGCATTGTGCAGCGCATGATCTGAGCACTGACAGGCTCACGCCCCACCTCTTCAACCTCTGCAGCAATGCTGGCAGCACTCATACGTCTTTTTCCCAAAGACAACCTTTGGATGTGATGCTGAGCACAAGCACTCAACGTCTTTGGTCAACCATGGCGAGGCCTGTTCTGAGTGGAACCTGTCCTGTTAAATCGTTGTATGGTCTTGGCCACCGTCCTGCAGCTCAGTTTCAGGGTCTTGGCAATCTTCTTATAGCCTACCCCATCTTTATGTAGAGCAACAATTCTTTTTTTTCAGATCCTCAAAGAGTTCTTTGCCTTGAGGTGCCATGTTGAACTTCCAGTGACCAGTATGAGAGAGTGAGAGTGATAACACCAAATTTAACACACCTGCTCCCCATTCACACCTGAAACCTTGTAACACTAATGAGTCACATAACACCAGTGAGGGAAAATGGCTAATTGGGACCAATTTGGACATTTTCACTTAGGGGTGCACTCACTTTTGTTGCCAGTGGTTTAGACATTAATGGCTGTGTGTTGAGTTATTTTGAGGGGACAGCAAATGTACACAGTTATACAAGCCGTACACTCACTACTTTTCAATGTAGCAAAGTGTAATTTCTTCAGTGTTTTCACATGAAAAGATATAATAAAATATTTACAAAAATGTGAAGGGTGTACTCACTTTTGTGAGATACTGTATGTACAATATATATGCCTCTATTATTAACAGACAGGCACATATCGCTTTAAAAGCAGGTCATGGGGTAATGCCGGTTATCAAAACATGTACAATCCACCTCTCCTCTGAAAAAAACTTACAATATAAAGATCATCAAAAGACATACAGTATCACATTAGATAAAAAACTGCTCCTATTCAGAATCTCCCCACCTGACGTCACTTCCAGTTTGCCATAGAGCCACGCCCAACGTATGGAAGTGACTTTGTGATTTCATCTTTTTTGATACATTTTTGGGGTATTGTTAAAGCAGCAGCAGTGACTTATATTTACAGTATGTATGCATTACTATTTTCTTTACGTAACACAATTTTATGATTTATACTCACAGTTTTTTGGATATATATTTTTTTCAACAGTGTGGATTAAGGGAATTTTTTTTTTTTTTTTTGTAGTGAACATATGACACATGTATTACATCAGTAAAGGTTTAAATTTGTGGTACAAATCTTAAAAACAGTGCTTTTCCAGCTCTTGAATAAAAAAGCATAAATGAGATGCGCTCATTTCTTTTTACAAACAAAGAATATTTTTCATTATGGTAGAAGACATTCTGCCAGAACTGCTTTCTTTGCTTAGTGGTCTGACAATATATAATGAATCTTCATAAGAGACTCCCCACCCTCTGCTGCTCAGAGTCATTGAGGGTCAGTGTGATGAGCTGCTATTTCTCAAATTTTATCACTTCATATATTTTTTTTTAAGAGTCAGCATAGGACTTACAGACTTACAGGAAAAAAGGAAACACTCAACATTATCCTTAATTAAATATTTAGTCTATCAGCAAAAAGATGAGATAAATGTTTTATTTATTATAAAGTTTTTTGAAATGTCTTTAATTTTAACCCTTTGTTTGCATCATCTCAAATTGCTCATGTGTTCAAAATACCCCATTAACAGGTAAATGATTAGGAAGTGGCACTGCAGCACTGCAAAGAGAATCGCATACCCTTGATTCTTCTTGGTCCTTCATGGGTCACTGAAGGTGTGGAAGTGCATGCTGTCTTTTAACAATAGGTGGGTGTGTAAAGAGGGTGAAAAGCCTATCTTAACACATTTTAAACTCTGAAAGGCATATAGGTTGGTAACAGTATTACATAGGGCCATACGTTTGCTGGACCTACAACTGTTAGGACTCTAGCATTTATATTTATATAGACCTCTTAATTCCTCTGGAAGGGTTGCAAGCAGTGGCGGCAGGTGTTTTTTTTTTGGGGGGGGGGCAGCAAACAACCACTCGCCTGTTGGTCAGTTTTTTAGGTCTGAGGCACCCCCCCACGGCACTTACCCCATCTAGGTGGCGGCCGGGTTGTGGGATCCTATGGGCAGTGCGCGGGTTGCGGGCAGCAGCTCCTGCGTCCCCTCCTCCTTGGCTTCGGCAGCGCAGCTCCTGTGTCCTCTCCTCCTTGGCAGCGGGCAACAGGCGGGTTGCGGCAGCAGCTCCTGTGTTCTCTCCTCCTCGGCTTCGGTTGCTTCCATCATGTGGCTCCTCCTAGGCATTCAATTGGATCGCCTTTCAGCCAATTGGGTGATGGGTCTCAAGACCCGCTTCCTAAATGGCCAGGTAGAGGATCAGTGTGGCGATAGCGAATATCGCTTTTGTCACACAACTGGGTGGGATCAGGGCGCAGTGCTCTGTGCCCCAAGCCCACCCTTTTTTGAAGCCTATTAGAGCCTCTGGCTCTAATCACGTGCTTCAAAAAAACACACCCCAGCCATTGGAATTCATGAGTCCGGTGCCCTTTATGTAGATCAGGGGGCTAAACACATGGATGGGGGGATGGTGCCCGTGCTCCCCAAATGGATGGGCAGCCGCTGGTTGCGAGGACAAGATGCTATCATATAAAGTAATTTGAAGGTGCCTAGCAGATATGCAAAATATCTTTACTAGGATATAATAAACCAAAATAATGTTCCCTACATTTTTTCTTTTAAGAGGCATATTTGCACTGGCATGTGGGTGTCTGTGCACACTGTTTTACATCTATAAATATTCAAGTCAAAGAATCCTACACCTCCAAGCAGTTTTGTTAAAAACTGGCAGGCAGAAAACAGAATCATTTTTAATAATCAAAATCCGGCTTTCTTGTCAATTTTACTGATTTAAATCAGTAATCATACTTCTTCTGCAATCAGACAGACTGTTCATATTTCCACATAATTAATGGTGTTTATGTTATTTCAGACATTTCAGCTGTTGATTTTGCTACGTGTGTATATATGGTTAATAGAAAATAAACAATGTATTCACCCAAACCTAATTTTGTTTCAGGTGCAGTGAATCAAGAGTTACCATGACAAAGATCATTGTACTCGGAATAATGAAGTTTGTTTACTTAAAGCGTTTTTTTTACCCCAACACTTCATATTCCTTATAGGTGCCTGCTGTACCATGTTATGTATGAAAAAGTATCCTGTTCTCCTTATATAGCTTCCTTTATGTGAAATCCCTGGTGTTCCTGCTAGTCCCCTTGCTATCCTATTAAAAACTGACCACACTAAGCAGGAGAGCACAGCGTGGTCAGTTCTTAAGCTATGCTGGGAACTCAGTGTACTCTCCTCCAATGATCAGACTTGTCCTGACACGCCCCCGCTGCACAGTTATTCAACTGGGACGCTCAGTGTGCTGCTGCTTTTCCTCCCCCCCAGCTCTTATGCAGCTAAGAACATATGATATGCAATCACTTATAAAAAAGGAAAAAAGGTATTTATAATTTTTTCTTATATCTATACAAAAATGTTTGGCCTTTCATTTCTATTTTAAAGTGAATGGGTTGTTTTAGGTGATCATTTGCAATCACTTTAAAGTAGGTGTAAACCCCAACTGAATGACCGTTTGCTAAAGTAGTGTGTATAATAAACAGTTGCCATTTTTAAAACAAAGTACTGTTTGTTTTACCCTTTGTCCCACTATTGTACCCTTTGTGACATTTCAGTGCTATGGTTCTTCTGTAGCCTCTCTGCAGCTCCTTTGTGCCTGCATGTACTCTAGTGATGGCTGCATGGGAGTTTGCCGATAGTGACAACAGTGGACAATGCCCGTGCTGTAGTCTTCATCAGGAGAACTAGTGACTAGATGGCAATACAGAAACACAATTGGGAGACACAGACAGAGTGTAGTTGTGTTTGCTACAATCATCACATCGGAATTTATGGTATGTCAAAATGTATGTATGTATATTTCATACAGTGAGGTAAAACAGCAGTAGAGATTTTTGTGCTAGTCAGTACACAACATAAAAGAGACAGAGCAGAAAAATTAAAAATAATAAGTAATCAATAAACCATATAATATTGTTAGCATGTCAGGTTAACATATCTTATAGATGGCATAAGGAATAAAAAAATAAAGAATCAAAGTGTATATGTACAGTATATAGACCCCTAGGCAATGTATTGAATGCTATATAGCGATATATATATTATAAGACCTAAAAAGTAGTGGTCCCAGTAAGGTAGGAAGGGGCATAATGTACAGGGGTCCTGAACTGGGGGGGCAATGTGTAATGTGCAGGGGTCCAGAGCTGGAGGGATGTGTAATGTGCAGGGGTCCAGAGCTGGGGGGGCAATGTGTAATGTGCAGGGGTCCAGAGCTGGGGGGCTGTGTAAAATGCAGGGGTCCAGAGCTGGGGGGGCTGTGTAATGTGCAGGGGTCCAGAGCTGGGGGAGGTATAATATGCAGGGGTCCAGAGCTGGGGGGGCTGTGTGTATTGTGCAGGAGTCCAGAGCTGGGGGGGCAATTTGTAATGTGCAGGGGTCCAGAGCTGGGGGGAGGTATAATATGCAGGGGTCCAGAGCTGGGGGGGCTTGTAATGTGCAGGGGTACAGAGTTGGGGGCTGTGTAATGTACAGGGGTCCAGAGCTGGGGTGGGGGGGTCTGTGTAATGTACAGGGGTCCCGAGCTGGTGGGTAATGTGTAATGTGCAGGGGTCCTGAGCTAGGGGGGCAATGTGTCACGTGCAAGGGTTCAGAGGGGGGGTGGGATGTGTAATATGCAGGGGTCCAGAGCTGGGGGAAAACGTGTAATGTTCAGGGGTCCAGAGCTGTGGGGGGGCTGTGTAATGTGCAGGGGTCCAAAGTTAGGTTGGGGGCTGTGTAATGTGTAGGGGTCCAGAGCTGTGGGGGGCTGTGTAATGTGCAGGGGTCCAGAGCTGGGGTGGGGGGCTGTGTAATGTTCAGGGGTACAGAGCTGTGGGGGGCTGTGTAATGTGCAGGGGTCCAGAGATGTGGGGGAGATGTGTAATGCGCAGGGGTCCAAAGCTGGGGTGGGGGGCTGCATAATCTGTAGGGGTCCAGAACTGTGGGGGGCTGTGTAATGTGCAGGGGTCCAGAGCTGGGGTGGGGGGTATGTAATGTGCAGGGGTTCAGAGACATCCAAGAACCCCATTCACTTAAATGGCTGTTATTCCCCGGCCATGTAAGCTAAGCATTCAGGGATAGTTAAATTAAATGAAAAATGATAAACAGTTCAATCTCTGTATTTTCAGACGATATTAAGCTAAGCAGCGCAATAACTTCTCCACAGGATGTGGAAACCTTGCAAAAAGATCTGAACAAATTAATGGGGTGGGCGACTACATGGCAAATGAGGTTCAATGTAGAAAAATGTAAAATAATGCATTTGGGTGGCAAAAATATGAATGCAATCTATACACTGGGGGGAGAACCTCTGGGAGAATCTAGGATGGAAAAGGACCTGGGGGTCCTAGTAGATGATAGGCTCAGCAATGGCATGCAATGCCAAGCTGCTGCTAACAAAGCAAACAGAATATTGGCATGCATTAAAAGGGGGATCAACGCCAGAGATAAAACGATAATTCTCCCACTCTACAAGGCTCTGGTCCGGCCGCACCTGGAGTATGCTGTCCAGTTCTGGGCACCAGTCCTCAGGAAGGATGTACTGGAAATGGAGCGAGTACAAAGAAGGGCAACAAAGCTAATAAAGGGCCTGGAGGATCTTAGTTATGAGGAAAGGTTGCGAGCACTGAACTTATTCTCTCTGGAGAAGAGACGCTTGAGAGGGGATATGATTTCAATTTACAAATACTGTACTGGTGACCCCACAATAGGGATAAAACTTTTTCGCAGAAGAGAGTTTAATAAGACTCGTGGCCACTCATTACAATTAGAAGAAAAGAGGTTTAACCTTAAACTACGTAGAGGGTTCTTTACTGTAAGAGCGGCAAGGATGTGAAATTCCCTTCCACAGGCGGTGGTCTCAGAGGGGAGCATTGATAGCTTCAAGAAACTATTAGATAATCACCTGAATGACCTCAACATACAGGGATATACAATGTAATACTGACACATAATCACACACATAGGTTGGACTTGGTGGACTTGTGTCTTTTTTCAACCTCACCTACTATGTAACTATGTAACTATGTAAATTCAGTGGGGGATTTCCAATAATCCATACCATGCCCTTCAGGTCTAATATGAATTTTAAAGGGGTCCCTTTAAAAAAATAAAAATAAATAAACAAAAAACAAAAGTATGAGGTCTTCCCTAAATTACATGTTTATGATAAATCCCAAGAAAAAAAACAAGAAAAAAAAGCTTGGGGACCCCCTAAAAAAATCCATCCCAGACTCTTATCCAAGCATGCAGCCTGGCAGGCTAACAAAGGAAGGGTGGGGGTGGTAGGGGTGAGTGTGCTCCCACCCTCCAGAACCATGCCTGGCCACATTCCCTCAACATGGGGGGAGTCACCTTGGGGGAATATTTGGACATGATCATATTTGGTCCATTGACCAAGCATGATCATGTCTAAGTATGGCCAATGATGTCACCCAGGATACTCTGCCCCTTTATTCATATCAGCTGTCATCCAACAGAGTTGTCAGAGGTGAGTGAGCAGTTTTTAGGGTAAGATTGTGTAAGCAGCTTTTTTTTTCTTTTGGCAGGTTGGTCATTATAATTGACATGGATCTACATAGCTCAAATATGTGATGTGATATGGATGTACATTGTGGGACTATTTAGGACTTGTCAAAAACTTTGTGTGCAGTTACCAATAAATGAGGGGGGCTTAGCTGTGCCACACCCCCAAAGTTATTTCTTGGCGGCACAGTTGCAGTACGTGGGGGGATGTAATATTCCAGGGTCGGAACACAGGTGGCAGAATGATGTTACTAGGAGCCCCGCATACAGTAGTGAATACAGTAGTGGAGGCGTTAGAAGCGGATTCTTTCCCCCTTAGGAGTCCAACATTAAGGATGGCCATAAAAGTGTGGGAATCAGACATTAACGGGGTATAGGGGAGCAACAGAATACCTCCCCCTTTGGAATAATAAGAACTTGCAAGAGTTGCTGGTCATGGGGAAGATTAAAGAATGGGAAAAACAGGGTATAAGCTGCTTGGCCCACTTATATGAGGGCAGCACTTTAAAATCATTTGCAGATCTGAGGAGAGAGTATGGTATATCAAACCACTCATTCTACAGATACTTACAGATCAGACATGCCCTGGGTGCTCAGTTTAAGACACAAGCGATAGAATGGAGTAAGGTCCCCCTCCTTCAAAGGGTAATCAAGTCTGGTATGTTCAAGGGACTTATCTCTGAGTTATATGCACAGATATGCAGTAGAGTCATCGAAGGTAAGTAAGAAGAGATGGAAAGAGGATATAGTGGAAATAACGGCAGAGCAGTGGAGGAGGATATTGGAGCTGGGGCCATTGGTGTTGGTCTCCCGCTCACAGAAAGTATCACAACTGTTTCTGGTACATAGAGCTTACTATACCCCTAAGAGACTGTTTATGTTCGGACGGAGACCAGATGCCAAATGCCCCAGGTGCCCTGGCAGGGGACCTTATACATAGGGTATGGAGATGCCCAAGGCTATTTCGGAACTGGGCAGAGGTTCTCAATATCATAAACACAATATATGGGACTATCTTAGAATTAGATGCCAGGCTGTGTGTGCTGGGATACATGGAAGTATTTAGAGAATCAGTAAGCACTACAGCAGTGGTATTGAGGTGCTTATTTCAAGCAAGAAAATTGATTGCACAGAGATGGCAATCGGTGAGGTCTCCGTCATCTGGGGAATGGGTTAAAGTTATAAATGAGACAGTGTGGAGGGAAAAAGTGGTACTCACCAAACAAGGTTATTTTAAGAAATTTGAAAAGAAGGCATGGTTGGGAAAGATGGGTTACCCCCCTAATCAGTGGCGTCCCTAGGGGGGGCAAAGGGGGCCCTGACCCCCCCAACATTATGCTGTGCCCCACCATGTGCCCCCCAATTAAAAAAATTTTGTTTTTGCTTTTTACAAAAAGGCAATGTCTTTTTGTTTGCATTCGTAGCAGATGCACCACATCTTACTCGGGTCGCCGCTGGAGTAACACAGTCTCTATTGAGAGGGAGAGCGTCCCCAGTCAGCTCCTGCGGGTGATTCCTCCCACCTCCCGCTGCTTGCTGACACTGCATAATGTGAGCGCTCACACAACCACGGCCGCCCGATCTGCTCCTTCCTCTGCATCCTCATTGGCAGGGAGAAGAGCGAGTTGCAGGAAGGACTCCACCAGGACTCTCAGTTACTGAAAAAACAGACTGATTTCTCCCATCCTTAGAACAGGAGAACCAGCCTGTAAATTCCAAGAGATGCCAGACCAGCGTTGTCAATAGCAGGGGCAGGACAGCAAGAGGAGGCTGGGAAACCCCACAGTGGGAGAACACCAGGGCCCGGTGACAAGACAACCTTTGCAACCCTGATAGTTCTTCCACTGCTTTGGACCCTTATATTTTCTTGGTATGCTGGTGACATATATCTCTTCTTTTCTGCCACCCTGGGGGGGCCCAATACAGTAGGAAGGGAGCTCACTGCAGAACATGTGAAAGGGCCCGTTGTGCCGTTGTGGGATCGTAGTAAAGGGCCCCAGGAGATATATATATATATATATATAGATATATATATATATATATCTATATATTTGCATTTTATAGTTGCCCCCCTACTTTTGTCCCTGTCCCCCCATGTGCCCCCCCTAAATATGAAAGCTGGAGATGCCACTGCCCCCCTTAGAGAGAATGGAGAAGAGGATTAGAGTGGCGGCCCGAGGTCTTTTTTTACGCGTAGGAAAATAATACTCATGGTGAGACTTTAAGGCTGGACAAGAATAACAGACAGGAAATGTAAGGCACAATAGATAACACTTAGGACGATATGGGTTGTTTTTAAGGGTGAGTGAACACTGGGTGGGCATGGGAACATAGGTGGAGAGAGTAGAAAAGGGCCAAAGCGTATGCAGGAAAGGTTGTAGATATAAGAGGTGAAACAAAAAGATGAAATGAGTGTGTATAAGTTGGCATAGGAAGTGGGGCAGGGGGAGGATTGGGAGGGAGCAAATGTAGGATGCATGAAATATAAAATATTTCAGATAGAAAATATTACCTTTAGAAAATACATTGGTAAAATGTCTTAAATGTATGTTTTATAATTGGGAAAAATTTCAATAAAGAATATTTATTTATTTGTTTATTTATACACTTTATGTGAATGTGTTTTTTTTGTTTACATTTTTTTCTGAATGAGTAGGGATACCATGTACCCCATACTCATTGACATGGGGTGGACCCCTATAACCTTATTCCTAAAAAAGACTTTCAGATTCCCATAAGTCTCATCATGCACAGACCCCCACAACCACTGGGTTAGGGTTGTGAGGAAGAGACCCTTGATGTCATCAACATGGGGACAAGGTGCTTTGCCAAGAGCGTGCTTTCTGCCCCCCCCCCCCCCCGGCAAGGTACTTCCCAATGTTGAGGACATGTTGCTTGGTACGGTTCAGGAGGAGGAGCCCACTCTTGTGCCCAACTTTCTGACCAACCAGGCTGCACGTTCAGATAAGAGTCTGCTATGGATTTTTTTCTTGTTTTTTTGTGTGGGGTCCCCCTTAAAACTATACCAAACCTGCACAGTTTGTTAAGGAATTTAGGGATGACCCAACACCATTTTTTCTTGTGGTCCCTCTTAAATCTTATACCAGACAAGGCCTAGCATGAGCTATGGGGGGAACCCAATGCCTTTTTTGTTTGTGGGTGTCCCCCATTGCCATCTATAGCAGACCTATTTAGAAGGATCTGGCACAGGTTGCTTTGTTTACAAACAGAATCAATCTTCCAGGAACTGTTAATTTGTCAGCAATTTAAACATACTCTTTTCTTAGTAATTGTCCATGTTGCTGTAGTATGTTGTATAAATTGCACAGAGGACACCAAGGCATCCCTCAGACATGTTATTTAACAAAGTCTTGCATTTTTAATGCTTCACTTTAACATTCAGCTATGCTCATGCTCACCAAACCCTGCTCAAACTGAACCCAGATGTGTTTGGTGTATCACTACTTGTTACACATAAATATTTATTATGGCAAGACAGGTACTCTTTCAAGTTGAAGTTTAGTTACATTTTATACAGCACCAGGGACATAACTTACCTTTAATGAAGTGTGTCCTATATCCTGCTGCCTGCTATTTAGTGTAGAAATCTTCCTTGCAGTGACTCTTGGATAACTCCCATAACGGTGATGGATGAGTAGCACCAATACGTCACACGTGCAGTTACTGATTTTAACCTATGCACTGCCGAAAGATCACCACTGAGTACATGAAGTTTGATTTACTGAAGGCAGACTATTCGCTTTGCAAGGAAATTTCCTATTGTCTTAGTAAATGGGGTGAAGCTTTGCACACCGCAATCACTGAACCATGTGCAATAAAATACTGTTTTTTATTTTTACTTACACATTTATTCTTTGCAAAGTTATTTTGCACTACATTCACTAAGCTAAATGAAAATTCCCTTGCAAAGTGAAAGTTCCCCTGCAGAGTGAACAGTCTATTTGCCTTTAGTAAATAAAGCCCATTATGTTCATCCCAGCCTGCCCTAGAATAATTAAAAATCTCCCTAGGAATATTGTAAAGGTTTCCATTACCACCTTTCTAAGAAATAATTACTTGTATAAAGGTATGCACTTATATTTTAAGTTATAAATCCTTAGCATGCAGCTGGCACAACAGGATTTTTAAAAGCTTCAGAGATACACATCTACAACTGCAACCTACATTTATGACTGTTATCTAATTACAAAAGTCACTGTAATTTAATTTTACTTGTCATAACAAAACGCTTTCAAAACTACAACTTTTGGAATGAGTTCAGTAAATTCTGCCGATCAGTTCATTCTCGTTTATTATCCTACACTTTCCCAATTGGCCAATCAAAGTTATAGCTGGAAAGAAAGGAGACAGATGGTTCCCACTGGATATAACTAAGAATATGCTGCTATGCTTTTTTTCTTCCATGGTCTCAACATATCTAGTAAGGCCAGCAACTAAATGACTTAAGCAATGTGCACAGGTATTCATAATGGTAAAAAAAAAAAAAGCAAGCTCTCATTTTGATCTTACATCAGTTATATATTTTGCTGCAGAAAACACAATATTTTCCTGTTATGTATTAATTAATTAATTAATTAATTTTTTGGTAAACTTGAATTAATATCCAATATTGCAACATTCAGTTAGTCAAAAGCTTGAACATGCTTATAGGAGAAGAGAGTATTTCCTTTTTTTCTCACCAGTCACAGGCTGCGGGCATGTTATGACCAAACTGTAATGTTTAACTTCAGTAGAGAAAGTTGAGGTCACTAACAAAGCTTTGCTGTCTAACAGAGGTTTTGAACTACAAGATTGGTTGAACACATTTACCAGTTTCTTACACAGCTGTTTGTAGTTCAGCGATGCATTTATTTTATTTGAGTTCAAATTTCATTTAATTGTGCTTTATTTTCTCAACGTCAAGTCCCAGAAACCATGGAAAAAAACACTTTCATGAAGTGTTTCATGTCGTCTTGGTCATCATAGTGCTCTTATAATTCCACACATGATAACATGATTTAATCATCCCATAACCCAAGTTTCTTATACTCCCCTGTTCCCTAACCATATCTTGAAGCTTCTGGAAATATCTGATGAGTTAATGAGCTGCTTATTATTGTGCATTTGTTATGGGCTGGATTTATTGCACCTGAGAATTAGTCTGCATACAACATAATATAATAGGGGCTTACTAAATCTCCAGTGTCCATGTAATGTTTCCCACGTAACCCATCATGGATCAGCTGCTATATAAGAACAGACAATCCTGAGACAGATTTACCTTTACTTGTCTTTAATTAGTAGCTAGCTTTGAAAAGTCTTATTAAAGTTGTATTTCGATTTATACTTGTGGAAAGTGTCTGCATAATAAAGTAGTGCTTCATAATAACAGCAAAAAATATATCTATTTGATATTTCACCAGTGGGATTGCTGCCCTGATTTGTTTGATCAACTCCTAGCATTCTGTTCTCATTAAATAGTTTAATCTTGCTTCTCATAATTTTTTAATAAGAAAAAGATTGATGATGGCGCACACTGTGTATTATGACATTTTATTTATTTAATTTTTTTGCACATTTTTTCTAGTGGATTTTCATGTATAAAAGATGCCATTTTCATTTAGAAATGTATTATCCCAAGTTGATATCTCAGGTTAACATAGATAACTGGATCTGGGAATAACATCTGTAAGTATAATATTATAAATAAAAGCATGATTTTGGGACAGACTGCTCTTTTTCCCGAAATTCGGTGCAACTCGTGAAAAAAATCTGCAAATACATGGAAGTGGCCAGTGAAATTTACCCTGTTCCTTTGCCAGATATCTTAGCTTAATTGATGTACAGGCTGATATTGAATGAACACATCTGATTCTGTGCAAAGAACATATGATTTATTGTGCTCAGGGGTCAACAATGGTGGCACTAGTTGAAATAATGTTTTCAGACATTTTTTTCCAGTGTATCCAGACTGGACCATACGTCTTTTGAATATGGGGAGAGAACAATTACAGTAAGTGACTTTTTTATTCCTTATATATCTTTTTTTATACTGGGCCTGGTGTATTACAATTTATTTAAATTTTGAAATTTAATGGAATTAATTTGTTGATGATACAAAATGATGCAGTGAAATTAATTTGGCACAGGGTGTAGCATCATTACAGGAAGACCATGATAAAATAAGGGCTTGGGCAGCTACATGACAAATGAGGTTCAATATTGAGAAATGTAAAGTTGTGCACTTGGATGCCAAAAATATATATGTAAAATACAAAGGGGTTTATTTACTAAAGCTGGAGAGTGCAAAATCAGGCTCATGTCTGCAAAAAAACCAATCAGCTTCTCAATTTATATTGCCAAAACTTAAAGTGATACTAAAGTCTTGTTTTTTAAAAATAATAAACATGTTATGCTTACCTGCTCTGTGCAGTGGTTTTGCACAGAGCAGCCCAGATCCCCCTCTTCTCGGGCTCCTCACCAGCGCTCTGGGCTCCTCCCTCCTGCAAGTGTCCCCACAGCAAGCGGCTTGCTATGGGGGCTATCTTAAGATAAAGATAAAAAAAATCTTCTCCCTTTAGAATCACGTTAATCGAACAAGCTGAAGTTAGAAGAAGATTGGCTACCATGCACATTTGCACCAAACTCTGAGGGCACCAGTTTTAGTAAATCTACCCCATTGTGTTGCAGTGATAGAAAAGGTTCTGGAAGTGCTTGTAGATCACAGACTAAGCAATACACTGCAACACCAAGCTGCAGGTAACAAAGCTAGCAAAAAACCTCATGAATTAATTAAGGCATACATTCAGGAGATAAATCAATACTTCAACCCCTTTCTAAACCACTGCTTCTGCCCCATCTTCAATATGCATTTTTTTCACCAATACTTAAACACTTAAGGACCAGCCTCGTTTTGGATTTTAGATGTTTACATGTTTAAAACATTTTTTTTTGCTAGAAAATTACTTAGAACCCCCAAACATTATATATGTTTTTTTTTTCTAACATCCTAGAGAATAAAATGGCGGTCGTTGCAATACTTTTTTTTGCACCGTATTTGCGCAGCGGTCTTTTAAGCGCACTTTTTTTGGAAAAAATTCAATTTTGAATAAAAAAATAAGACAACAGTAAAGTTAGCCAATTTTTTTTTATATTGTGAAATATAATGTTACACCAAGTAAATTGATACCCAACATGTCACGCTTCAAAATTGCACCCACTCGTGGAATGGCGTCAAACTTTTACCCTCAAAAATCTCCATAGGCGACATTTAAAAAATTCTACAGGTTGCATGTTTTGCATTACAGAAGGGGTCTACTGCTAGAAATATTGCTCTCACTCTACCGGTCGCGGCGATACCTCACATGTTTGGTTTGACCACCGTTTTCATATGCGGGCGCTACTCGCGTATGCGTTCGCTTCTGCGCGTGAGCTCGTCGGGATGGGGGGTTTTTAACATTTTTTTTATTTATTTTACATTATTTTTTTTTTTTACACTGTTTTAAAAAAAAAAGTGTCACTTTTATTCCTATTACAAGGAATGTAAACATCCCTTGTAATAGAAAAAAGAATGACAGGACCTCTTAAAAATGAGATCTGGGGTCAAAAAGACCTCAGATCTCATATTTACACTAAAATGCAATAGAAAAAAAAAAGTCATTTAAAAAAATGACATTTAAAAAAATATGCCTTTAAGAGGCGTGTTCGGAAGTGACGTTTTGACGTCGCTTCCGCACAGCAGTGTCATGGAGACGAGTGGGCACCATCTTAGCCTCACCCATCTCCAGGCACAGGACGGAGATGGATGCGATCGCCTCCGCCGCTACCGACGGCTCTGGTAAGCGGCGAAGGGCACCGGATCGCGGCGGGAGGGGGGCCCCTCTCCCGCCACCGATAAAAATGATCTTGCGGTGAATCCGCCACAGGGACCACTTTTATCAGAAAGAGGACCGCCGCACAAAAGCGGGGATACCGGGATTATGGCAGCTAGCTGCTGCCATAACAACGATATACCCCTTCAAAGTTTGGACGTACATTGTCGTGCGGCGGTCCGCAAGTGGTTAAAGCGGACCTTCAGTCATTTTTTAACTTTCAATCTATTAAATCCTCTGCCCTTGTTATTTTAGCTTTGGATAGTAAAACATTTTTTTCTGCCAGTAAATACTGTATTTATTGGCGTATAACACTCACTTTTTCACCATGAAAATCGGGTGCAAATAGCGTGTGCGTGTTATACGCCAATACTTCAATTTTAGCTGCCTCGGAGGGGACAGGGAGGGGGGCGTGACGAGAGCCGTCAGAATACATACAGTTTGAATCTCCTGTTTACTTGGCGGCCTCTGTAATAGGAAGTCCCATCTCCTGGGCCACCATTGGACATCTGTTCTTTCTATCATAGGAGATTCTCACTGTATCTGTATGTAATCTGTCGGCGCTCGTCCCGCCCCCCTCCCTGTCCCCTCTAGGCTGCAGATGGGCATCGATCAGGCTGCACTGATGGCAATGGCAAGGCTGCTGCATTGATAGCAATGGTGAGGCTGCTGCATTGATGGCAATGGCGAGGCTGCATTGATGTGGACTAATGAGGCTGCATTGATGGCACTTGTGAGGCTGCAGATGGGCATTGATCAGACTGCATTGATGGCAATGGTGAGGCTGCAGATGGGCACTGACCCTTATTTTGCTTCAAAGTTCCCTATTTAAAATTTAAGTTTTTTTCCTGAAACTTCCCTCTTAAAATGAATGTGCGTGTTATACACCTGTGCGTGTTATATGCCGATAAATACGATACCTTTTACAGCCCACTTCCTCTTTCTTGTCTGGTAAAAAGCCTAGGCTTATGACATCATGCACAGCTCTCTCTCTCAAACTCTTGTGAGAGTTTGCCAGGAAGGGAGGGGGGTTGATTCATAAGTGGGCCAATGAGATCTGAAGGGCTGCAGAGCTTGAGGTGTGCCTCTGTGTGTCTGTGTAAATTCAGGAAGTGAACAGGCAGCAGCCTCAGCTGCCCACAGTTAAAATGGTTGCAGTCAGACTCAGTGGAGGGAGATTTCCGCAGCATATTTGGCAAGCACAGAATCACAGTATATATAAAATAATATGCAAAGTGGCTGAAGGAAAGCTTCAGAATGGCAAATATGTTTTTATTACAAATTATGTGAGCAGACTGCAGTTCCTCTTTAAAAAAGATGTAATTGAATTAGAAAGGGTTCAGCAACAACCAAATTAATAAGGAGAGTGGAGGACCTCAGGTATGAGGATTAGTTATATAGATTACATATATACACTCTGGAGAAGAGGCATTTAAGAGAATATGATTACAATGCACCAATATTGTATATCAAAGGTGACTCCAGTACCTATAATAAAGTTTTTACTCTAAGGTCCCTGGAGAGCACAGTCTGTCATGATTTAAGGTTGGAAGAAAGAAAGTTTACCCTTACAATGCAGTGAAAATGTGGAACTCCCTCCCTGAGGAAGAGGTACTAGCTCAGAGTGTTAACAACTACAAAAACAGTTTGAGATGTCTTCCTCAGGATATGCGGGTATGCGGGTTATGGGAATTGTTAGAGAAAAAAAATCACACATATACATACATGCACATAGGTTGAACTAGATGGACCTTTTTATTTTTTCAAACTTATAAATTGTGGGCTGGAATTAATCAAACTGGAAAATGGAAAATATGGTACAGCTCTGCATAGAAACCAATCAACTTCCATTTTTTTAATCAAAGCCTAAAGGATAACTCCACTTGCGTGGGGAAAAAAATAGCAAATAAAGAAAAAATAATATAGTACATATAATTGTGACACTAATCATATTGTAATTAAATAGGAAGTAAAGCCTCTTAGGAAAAAAAAATACTCAGAACAGAGGCACAGAAAAACACACATGGATTAGTTCAGAATAACAAAAGGTAGGAATCTGCAACAAATGTTGTTATAATCCTTACAATGTACATAGATCGCCAGAGGGGAATGTTTTTTCTAAACAAAAGTGGAGTTACGGTTTAACTGAACAAGCCAAAGTTAGGAGCTGATTGTCTACTATGCACAGCTGTACCAGATTTTGCATTCTCAAGTTTTATTAATTCAACCCCTATGTAACTATGTATAAGGTATAGATGGTTAACTCTAACCACAAGCCCATCTAGTGTTTGTTCTATACAAACTTTAGGTAGCTTATTCCATTTGAGCAGTGGAAAAATACACCAAGGACACAGTCCTAGGGCACATACAGAAATATGGGCTCCTAACCCAACAGATTAGCATTGGCTAATTATGTCTTGCACAAGTTGTACACTACCTATATACATGAGACTAAAAGTTAAAATGAATCTGCAGTCAGTCTATAAACATTGAAGTATTTTAAGCTTTTAAACACGCCGACATGGACCTCTGTAGCTGCAGGCACTGTGGAGCACATTATCATCAAAGTTCACAGCAGAGGCAGGAAATTTGTTGTCCAAACCAGCTCAACTCCCCTTGCGCCCACCTCTTAGAGCTCCTGGGGTTAGAAGTCTGTAAGTCTTCTGAATCACTGCTGTTAGGAGGAAGCAAGGTGTACTGAGATATTGAGAAAATGTTTTAATACTTCTGCTGTACTTCAGCTGTCAGTTTTGAGGATAATTTGTACTTCAGTGCCAGCAGCTAAATAGATCAATGGGGACTCATTTACTGTGTAATAGAAATATGTTAAGGATATTTTAATACATATATATATATATATATATATATATATATATATATATATAAAATATGCCCACAAATTCACTTTAAAGCCACTATAGTCAGATCATTTTAATGTCACTTTATTGGTGTGTTTTGTTTTAAGAAATGCATAGTTAACTTCTCTGTACATACTGTACAAAATCTAATATACTTATCTGTGGAAAAGTAACGGCTAATAGAATAAAAAGTAACGCTGTTGCACTGGATGGAGCATAATAACTTATAACTGGTTGCTATGATCACCAACTCTATTTTTGTTCCTTACAATTTTTTTATAGATCAGGGCTCAGAAGGGCAATTTTATGGAAACTGAAGTAAATGAAAATAAGGGCAAAAATTGAATGGTTGTCCATAGCAAGCAATAAAAGCATAAATCTGATTTGATGCTATGGATAACAGTTTCAGTTCTGATTTCCATTTTTCAATCAAGCTTTCAAAGATCAAATCCAATATTTTGTAATTTGCTAATCAAATCCAACACTCATGCACAGTGTTCTTGGAAAGCACAAGGTTGATTTCAAGCTGTGGTGTGAAGCTCCAGCAGCAGAGAATGGGTGAATATTTATATGCTACTCCTGCTTTGCAGGAAATGGGCCAAATATTATTTTGTAGTTGGAATACCACATTCGGCTATATATGATTGCTAGCCATCATTTTAATAGGACATAAGTGAAAGCCACTGAAACTGATTAGATCTCAAGCATGCAGGCAGATGTTCCATTTACATAATAGACAGAAGGTGGGTGATAAATGTTGAGATTGGAGGTACCTGAATTTGTTAAAGTTCACATTTCCTATTAGCTGAAGTACATTTGTCTCCTATTAGTTTTACTACATCTCCAAGGGCAAATTTTGCTTCAGGGATGCTGGAATGTATTCTGAATTTTGTATGATGCTTCACAGCCAGTAAAACAGCAATTTGATTGTAACTGGAAATACTAAATATGGACATTCTATCATTACTATTACTATCATTATTACTATTAGCAATGATTTGCAAGGAAATCCTAATGTGGAAGAAGTGCTTTAAGTGCATCAAATACCAGTCAAACAAATTAGAAATTGAAAAATAAATTGAATGAAGAAGAAGAAATACAGGTGGTATTTCCTCATTTTAGCATACTGATGCATGCCTGGATCTCAAATTTTCTATTTTCATATCACAATAGTTTTAATGATATGCCTTACACAGTATGCTGAATTAAATTAAAGACATAAAATTTGGTGCCTGTCACCTGAGGAATTTTTTCAGCAACTATAAATTTAAACATGAAGTACAAATGGCCAACGAGGGACTCAACTTGTTTAGATGAGTCTAGACTGATCTGTTCCATGAAGGAGATGAAAATCGGTCAATACACTAAACGTCACAGCCAGAAGGTCTATTTTCACATAATAAGTATAAAAACATTAAACTGATTCTAAAGGCACTTTTTGTTTTCATTAAAATAAAAAAAAGAAATTATACTTACCTCTTCTGTGCAATAGTGTTGCACAGAGTAGTCCCGTAACTCCTCTTTTAGGGTCTCCTGCCGACTCTCCTCTTCTTATCTAGGCACTAGAAGGATCTTAACTTGGAATCAATCACTGCACTCTTGGAAGGATCACTGCAAGGGGAGTTTTTTAATTTCCCCAGAATTTAAAAAAACAAATGTAATTTGCCACTTTTTTTTTTTAATAAATAAAGCTTTTGCATGATTTCTCTAAGCTCCTGCAGATAGAATAATATGCTGTCAATCTAAAGGACCCTCAACGGAGCTAGAAGTGGCTATTTAATAATATCAATGACATCATTGGTGCCAGGAGCTACAGCTGCAGCAAGAGGCAGCAGCTAAAGATGGCGAGGCTACACTGATTGTACTGCAGATGTAAGAGTTTTATTACCCTATCCAAGAATGTACCCATCCAATGATTCTACTGTTAGAATAAACAGGTGTTTACAAATTTTTACAGGGGGATACTTAGAAAAACAGAGAGCCCTTATTCGTATGGGCAGGCTATATCGCATAAGTGATTGGATAGTTTGATCACATTTCTACGTTATATTTTATTACACTTCATCTATGTAACATTTCAACAAAGCAGAAAGTAGGAGGATAAGAAGCCCTATTAAAAAAAAAGTTATTTTCTGATGAGTCTATTGAGGTTTGACCGTCACATGGCTATTTATATATATATATATATATATATATATATATATATATATATATATATATATATATATATATACACATACATACATATATATATATATATATACACACATACATATATATATAGTTGTATAGTGTACATTAACACCAGTCCCTGCCCTCAAGGAGCTTACAATGAATAGAAAACCTGCACTTTATGTCCTTAGAGCAAACACTATCAAGAAGACTGCCTAACACTAATTATCTGAATACTAGATATGTGCACAAAAAAATTATAATAAGGTGCACTGTCTCTTTAAATGAATGAAAGTGTCTTAATGCTGTAAAAGTCATAAACTGAATAAAATATACAAGAATATTCAAACATATGTGTACACCTAATCAAATGAATGCATAAACACATAAAGTTTTACAGAGTACTCCAGTGCAAATTTAAATAGAATCACAAGTGTTACGGTGCATATACATAAAAGTGCAAGTGCAAAAATAAAGTTCATCCAAAGATGTAAAGTAGATCAGAGGATGTGGACCATCAACTTCAATTATCAACGCGAAACCTCAAAAAATGTCTGCTTACCGCATTATATTACTGTAGCTTCCAAATTGTAAGAGGCAAAAACATCAATAACACCCCTCTCATGCTGCGGTTCATCTCTCAGTACAGGACTCCTCCAAATCAACACAAGATCCAGCAATTTACTACGCAGAGTCAGGAATGAACTTGATTTGCTCATAGAAACAAACCACAAAAACTATGGCCCAATATCTCCAGAAAAAACAGCAGGATTTTCTGCAAAGAAAAATACTCACAAACATCAATATAAACAGTGTGTAATACATCATCACTGGGTCCACGGCATGCGTGCTGACATCAGGAACTAGCTCCACCCAACCCATTTCCTGGTAAACCACGTCATCATAGACACCAAGGAGCTTACAATCTAAAGCAGTGTTTCTCAACCTTTTTTCAGTCAAGGCACCCAATTATGGACAGCCTCGAGGCACCCCATTCTAAAATGTAAAAACTATTCTAATATTCTTGCATAACGCAGCAGAATCCACACAAGTAGAACATCCAGCGTTAGAGGTGATTTATTCTTCCTAAGCAAATACACTTCTGCAAACTGGTACTGACTAGTATTCCAATGTTTCTCTTCTCCCTCAGTTTTTCTCCATGCTGATGGAGGGGGGGCAGGGGAGGGTCAAACAAGGATGCTGTGCAAGTGACTGACTTAGGACGCTGCTGGCTAGAAGGTTGTGGTACATAATTAAAACCTATGGCTTTGTGTAACTAAAAGGCAGCTTTATCCACCCGCCAGCTCGTATACAATTTTTGGGCAATTTTTAGGCATTTCGCCAAGACACCCCTGAGGAAACCTCAAGGCACCCCAGTGGATTTAAAGTCCCTAATTCACATTTATACATACAAAAATTAGGGCTGATTTACACAGGAACCAAATAACTTATTAGGCATGTGGGAGGAAACTGGAGTACCCCAAGGAAACCCAAGCAGGCACAGGGAGAACATGCAAACTCCATCCAGGTAGTCCCGTGGCTGAGATTCTTACTATACTATAAAGCTTTGTGAATTAGGCTATGTATGTGTTACGCACATGCTGGTTGTAGTAACCAATAACTCATCCTTCAGTTGCTAATAAAAAAAAAAAAATGTGCAAAGTGTTAATAACCATGACAAATAGCCAGACCATATCTTTTATTTACAACGCTGCTCAAACTTAGGATTCTAACATTTGACTGGTTGCTGGGAGTCAATGTCCTTTCTCACATGAGTGTGCCATAATAACACACTTATACATAACAAAAAAAACACACAAAAAAACACTACACGGATACAAATGTAACCTTTATATACTGTATACAGGAGGACATTCAACACCATAGCTTCTTTATATTGTGGCACTAACAGCCATATTTTCTAAAGAAGCATTACTTCTTCAAAGATTTTAAAATGTAAATTGTGTCTTTTTATTCCCAGTGGAGCTACCTGGTTTTAAAAGCTTTTCTTTTTTGGAATGACATCGTTGAACTCTCTTCATGTTGATATGATAAAAACCCTCAAAATCAAGAGAAAAAATGTATTCCCTCAATCACAATTCTCTCATTTTATGTGTCAGCATTGTTTATTATGGCATAATTTTGCTCATCTCCATGTTAAAGTAGTTCTGGAGCAGTCACTAATTCAGTATGGAAAGCTGTGCAGAATAGGAACTAGTTTTGTGGCATAAAGAGAATAGACAAGAGACATGCAAAGAAGGTTTAGCAAAAACCTTACATAACATTATTATTGAGCAAAACGTTTATGTGTATTTAATATGAAAAGCTATTTTTACACAAATATTTAGAAATTAAAGCAGTATTAAACCCAAAACCAAAAATGTAATATAATGCAGCTTACAAATCATTACACGCGGTGGCTGCATTATTTTTCTTTTTTAAGGCATTTCAAAAAGAAGACGTTTTCACTTGGTGATCTGGCCAGTAACACACCTCCTGTGATAGGAAGGAATGGTGGTGGCCCCTGGAAGTTGCACATCTATGGTGTCCTGCTGCAATGAATGGAGTGGCAACCTCAGCCTGGACTCCGACAAGGCCATGCCCCCAACGTGTTTCACTCTGCCCCCCAGAGCTTAGTCATGGGGATCACCTCCTGCGATACAGTGCCTCCACTCTGAATGAAGAAGCACAGGGTAACCTTTGGACAGCAGCATTGTCAATTTGAGGGGAGGGGAGTATTAGATGTACTAGCAGTTTTAGATGCACTAACAATTTACAGCCAAACTCAAGCGAACACTTTATAAACAGTTATGGCAAACAGTTTTTTTTTCCTTTTGGGATTAAGGTTTTACATAACAAAATAAAAGCTGATCATTGTAAGCACCTCTGTCAGTGGTAAATGGTTTATCTCATCTCTGCGACTGCTACATCTGCTGGAGAGCTTGTCCGTTTGAAAAACAACCAAATTACTGGCTGGATCACCAGATAAAATAGAAGAAAGAAAGCCTAAAAAAAGAAAATGAATGCAGTCACCGCATCTAAGAATTGGCAAGATGCAAAATAATAAATGTTTTCTTTTGGACTTAATACTGCTTTAATGCAAGTACAACTGTATTTGCTAAAGGTTACATTTGTCAATGTGTATATAATCTTGGTATAAATGTGGAATATTCTGGTGCGTGACAGGGGTATAGTAGATTCTATGGTCTGCTGCACCAGCTATCCTCCTACAATCCAAACAAAAATGAAAAAGCACACCAAACAAGTTGGACTTTAGTCCTCACTTTATACTTTTATTAACAATGCCTAACTACAAACATATTAATTGTGACCCAAACAGACAAAATGTAGGTGCTGCTCGAGTAGAGAGGTAAAGTCCAACTAGAACGCGTGAGTGCAGGCAGGAACAGGGGGCTTGTCCTAGACCCAAGCTGCAGCAATGTCAAAAGGAAATGGTCCATAAGGCGCACATCATGAAGCAGACCCATGTGCATGAAGTGAGATAAATGGCAGCCTCAGCCCAGACTCCAGCCATGCCATGCCCAAACAGGTTTCGCTCTGCCCCTTGGAGCTTACTCATGGGGAACTGACCATGGGAGGCTGCCATTCCTCTCACTTCATGCACATGGGTCTGCTTCATGATGTGTGGCTCACGGATCTTTTCCTTTGACATTACAAACTTATTAACATACAATTAACTCTGTTGGGAAGGCATATTCCAAATACACACTTGTATCTCTACCATATCATAAAACACAACTCAGGGACATTCCCAGCATAATCACCACAAATACGAAACCTGAACTCAACTTCCAATGAAATGAAGTGGTGCCATATTTAAGATGGCTGCTTTATTTCTATTAGACCTTATACAATACTAGCCTTCAAGTACCCTAAGACTCCACCAGCTACAACAATGAAACAGAAATTTGCACAGGCCTTTGACAGTGTGGAATGGCCCTACCTCCTACGGGTACAGAAGCTATATGGATTTGGCCCTCGCGTCATAGCATGGATAAGACTCCTATATACTTCCCCACTGACCCATATACAAGTTAATTCTCATGTTACTGATACTTTCCCAATCAACAGGGGCGCTAGGCAGGGGTGCCCGTTGTCATCCCTCCTATTCGCTCTAGCTATGGAGCCTCTTGCTGTGCACATCCGTTGCTCTCCGTTAATTAAGGGTCTCCCTATTGCCACCATAGAAGAGCGAATTTCACTATACGCAGATGACACCATAGTTTACCTAGCAGACACCCATGACTTTTTAAAAGCTTTGCTGTCTGAAATTGACACCTTTGGTGACTACTCTGGCTTCTGGGTGAATTAGGACAAGTCCAGTCTCTTCCCCTTGGAGGGTGATGTGGCCCCTCTGATTCACCCAGACTCCAGACTGCAAGTTGTGTCCTCCTTTAGGTACCTGGGGGTCATAGTTCAATTGCCCCTGTCTTTTATATTGCTAACAATTTATGGCCCCTATTAACTCAGTTACAACTACAGATCGAGCAATGGATGGATTTACCCATCTCAAAAATCTCCAAAGACTCATGGTCGACCTCCCCCCAATAACCCTTTGTGGTTCAATCCTAACCTACAAGAACTATACTCCCTGCCTGACCCACAACGATTGTACTCTAAAAGGGTTAAATATTTATGTCATTTGTATGATGCGCAGGGTTTAAAGTCCTTTTGCCAAATGTGCATTGACTTTGAGTTACCATGTCTATACCTGTTCTACTACTACCAACTCCAACATGCTGTTCGTGCTCAGTTTGGCTCCTTGGACAACCCTATCACAGTACCCCCACTAGAGAAACTGCTGAGACACCCAGACCATACTAAACTTATTTCCACACACTATGCTGCCCTCACTACTGACTGTAACCCTAGATTCCAAGTGGCACAGACAAAATGGACCTGTCAGGAAAGAGGCAAGTACCAGTTTCGCCAATATCGCTGCCTTCCTTCACACATGCGCAGTAGAGCGGCACTCCGGCGCATCCCTGGGCACAATACAGCGAAACGGCTAATGCGCGTGCGCAATTCGGCTAAACGGCTAATGTTTGTGTGCAATTCAGCGAAACGGCTAATGCGCATGCTCGATTCAGCGTAAGGGCGAATGCGCGTACACAATAGCGCGCACAACATTAGCCTGCCACTGGCCTATAAAAGCCACTCTGTGCCATGACTAGATTGCTGGTTTGTCTTTCAGCTCCCCGTGTGTTTCCTGCTTTGTATCCTGATTCTTGATTACCAGTTGTGACCCGGATTGACCTTTACCTGCTCTGATCTCTACCTGCATCTGACCCTCGGCTTGCCTCTCGGACTTCTCCACTTGCTTACTGTGTTTGACCCTCGGCCTGTCTACGGATATTGCTTCCTGTCTCCAGTGATTGACCCTCAGCCTGCTCCTGGACTTGCTATTGTCTTCAGAACTCGACCCCTGGCTTGCTCACAGACCTTGCTTCCAGTCACCCATGTTTGACCCTCGGCCTGTCTACGGACTTTTGCTATCAATCTTCAGTACTAAGTCATCAGCCTGCTGACAGACCTGCTAACAGTCCTTTGCACTAGACTGTTTTTGCCTAGAGACTCTCACTAGTCAACGGTGTTTGACCCCCGGCCTGTTGTTGGATCAGCTGTTCATCCTCCTTCTTGAGCTTCAGCATCTTCCAGTCCTGCACAGCTCTCTCCCTGCAGGTGACCTTCACGCAAGACCTGCCCAGCCTGCTGGTGACTTGTGCCTCTTTGTGCCTTTCACCCCCTGTACCATCTCCAGGAGTGGAGTACGCTTAGTCGCAAGAGGTTACCGCTCTCAGCATCTCGGCCTCGGTGAGTACCCTTATCTGACAGGACCTCCACGGGCATTCCCTTTACGGAAGATGACTGGTTGGAATTCAGTGACACGCATAAATCCTCAGTTATATCCTCTAGGAACAGCATTATACATGTTAAAATATTTCACCATTCTCATCTTACCCCTGCCAAGCTGCATAGAATGGGTCTGTCTCCCTCTGCTGACTGTTTTAGGGGATGTGATCGAACTGCTGATTTCCTACACTGTTTTTGGACCTGTCCAGTGGTTCAGGACTTCTGGGTGGATATAGGTTAATTTCTCTCCTCCGCATTGGGACTCTCAAACATTGTTAACCCCAAGAATTGTCTTCTAGGAATCTTTGGGGATTTGTCTATACCCTCCCATGCTAAAAGACTTCTCTGCATCTTGTACCTCTATGCGAAGGAGTCTATATTATTGTCATGAAAGGGAACCAGAAACTCCTCTGAGATCCCTCTGGTTGAAATTAGTCAATGACTCTATACCATTGTATAAGCTCATGTTTGAGATTCAGAAACAAAACAAAACTTTTCAAAAAATATGG
The DNA here is from genome assembly GCF_042186555.1 of Aquarana catesbeiana. Lineage (NCBI taxonomy): Eukaryota > Metazoa > Chordata > Amphibia > Anura > Ranidae > Aquarana > Aquarana catesbeiana. The sequence continues at coordinate 310,250,691 of NC_133324.1, forward strand.
GGCAGGTGGATAGCTAGCCCTCTGACCCTCACCCCTGGGTGAATACATTGCTATTTTATTACATGGTTGTGCCACATACCTAACCCTACTGATCTCAACTACTGCTCTATAAATGTAAAGAAATTACTATCTGTTCAATTCAATTCTTGTGACTATGTGTTTAATAACCACATGAGACAAGTGAATTAATATAATATCTGTTTATTGAATGTATGAATGGATTCTTTAATTCTGCACTACAATGAATAACCAAAAGTTTTGCTTTCTGTATGACAGTTTGTCTTTAAACTCAATAAAAATGTTAAAAAAAAGAAAAAAGGGAAAGAAAGAAAACAAAAGCCAAAAAAATATTTTCTCTACAATGTTCTGACCTGACCAGAAGCAGGATGGTGGGAAAGCTGTTTGGATGCTGTATCTCTTGCCTGGAAATCTGGACTCAGGACCCTTCTTCTCTATACCTCTTCTTGCTATCACCATGCAGCTATTCCTGCTCCTAGGCTTACTGATGATGCCATTAATATAATCTAGTAATCAGAACCTAGATTGGGCAGGATATTCTCTACGATGAGGTCAAACTCCAGAAAAGCTTCTGCGAGAAGAAAGCAATGTGTCTCGGCACTGTTACATGTGCTTGTGCTTCTTACATAGTTACATAGTTGGTGAGGTTGAAAAAAGTCCATCAAGTCCAACCTGTGTGTGTGCTTTTATGGTTATATTACATTGTATATCCCTGTATGTTGTGGTCGTTAGGGTGCCTATCTAATAGTTTTTTGAAATTATTGATGCTCCCCACTGAAACCACTGCTTGTGCAAGAGAACGCCACATCCTTACCGCTCTAACAGTAAAGAACCCTTTACGCAGTTTAAGGTTAAACCACTTGTCTTCTAATTTTAGTAAATGTCTGCTTGTCTTTTTAAATTTCCTTGCGTGGAATAGTTTTTTCCCTATTGTGGGGTCCCCAGTACGGTATATGTACATTGAAATCATATCCCCTCTCAAGCATCTCTTCTCCAGAGAGAATAAATTCAGTGCTTGGAGTCTTTCCTCATAGCTGAGATCCTCCAGTCCCTTTATTAGCTTTGTTGCCCTTCTCTGGACCCTCTCCAGTTCTGAGGACTGGTGCCCAGGACTGGATGGCATACTCCAGGCGCAGCCGGACCAGAGTCTTGTAGAGTGGGAGAATTATCATTTTATCTCTGGAGTCAATTGCCTTTTTAATGCATGCCAATATTCTGTTGGCTTTGCTTGCAGCAGCCTGGCATTGCATGCCATGGCTGAGCCTGTCATCTACTAAGACCCCCAGGTCCTTTTCCATCCTAGATTCCCCTAGTGGTTCTTCCCCTAGTGAGTAGATTACATTCATTTTGGCACCCAAATGCATTATTTGACATTTTTCAATATTAAACCTAATTTGCCATGTAGTTGGCCACCCAATTAATTTGTTTAGATCTTCTTGCAAGGTTTCCACATCCCGCGTAGAAGTTATTTCCCTGCTTAGCTTAGTATCATCCGCAAATACTGAGATTGAGCTGTTTATCCCATCCTCCAGATCGTTTATGAATACATTCAATTCAATATATTCTAATCAGATATATGCTAAAGGTACATTTTCTTGATAGCTTAGTCATATTTAGCTGTGCTAATGAATTCCTATTGGGCATCCAAACCTTAGATTTGATGTATAGGCCCACTTTAAGGAAAAACTCCATCTACACTGATATGTTTCAGCCTGTGTATATAAGTGGATCCTAGGAGTGGATCCTGTGCAGATGGGCAATACTCTTAACATCAGTCTGAGGCACTTCTGAGTTAATTCATGTGTACAGGGGGTCCCCTACTTACAAACATCCAACTTACAAACGACTCCTACTTACAAACAGAGGGAGACAACAGGAAGGGAGAGGAAATCCACCCCTAGGAAGGGAAATTCACTCCTGTAAGAGTTGTTATGGGGAAAAGGTGTCTTCACTGATGCTTTATCACCAATCCTTGTTTCCCTAATAACCCAAAATTTTCAAAATCCCATTGTCATTGGGACAGAAAGTGAGGTGAAATCTTCTGAAGAGGAGCACAGACAGCAAAACAAATGTTACAGGGGTGTTAACCCTTCCCTATGTTATCTAAAATACTTAAAAATTTATTTTTTGGCTGGAGCAACACTTAAAAAATTTACCTGTTCTGACTTACAAACAGATTCAACTTAAGAACAAACCTAAAGTCCCTATCTTGTTTGTAACCCGGGGACCCCCTGTATTTGGCCTGCATTTGACCTGTTGCATCCGCATTCCTGCATTCCCATAGACTCATATGAGAAGAAATCAGTTTTGGAGCTAACTTAAGCCCATTGACACTGGCCCTTAGGAAAGTACAATTTAATTCTATCACCTTGCCTCAAATAAGAACACACTTCAGGTGTTAAAAAATGAAAAACAAGTAATTTTTAAATGACATCATTTGTAATGTTTCTTGATCTATGTATACAGTATGTTTTAATTTAAAACTCCACATCTCATCTACATATAAAAAACAATCTATAATTCTCCATCTCACTAGCTATCACCCATGCCAGAAAAAGGTATATATGACTCCCCAGACTGCAATGTATGTAGTCAGGGCCTGATCCAAGTAAGTTGATCTGCTTGTTTGGTCAGTTTTTCTTCTCTAGTGACTACAAAGCAGTTCAATGAAGAGCATGCTAAAATTTGCCAGTAACTTTTGAGTATATTCATCAGACTTTGCACTTTATTAAATTATTATATTATTATATTCTGAGCCAAAAGGCGCATACAGGGGAGAAAAGGATTTTTCCTGGTACCGTGAAAAGCACTACAGCCAAGTAAAATCAAAATACTTTATTATATATTTATAGAACATATACAAAAGAGGTTTAAAACCAGAGGTTTAAAAATAGCCCATTACAATGGCTTAATTTTAAATTAGATGTTATACCTATAAAATTGAATATAGCAATATATATATTTGGGAGTGTACAGTTAGCCAGTACTCAACATGTTTCACGGTTACCCTGCTTCTTCAGGAGTTCAAGGTTTTTTACACTGACAACATATATACAGTAACTACATATATGCTGCTTTTAAGAAGCTGAAATCCTGCTTAAAGTGTAACTAAATGTTGTTCGTGCTTGACATGTTTTATAGTTTTCAAGCTATTTTGATAATAGTTGTTTTCAAAGATTGATGCACATGTTGGATTTCATATTTTACTAATCATGTAATTTGTTGGTATTATTACCCATTTCATGTCACATGATTAGATTTTGTGCACAGTAGGGATAATGGGGTTGATTTATTTGTTATAACTGGAGAGTGCAAAATCTGAAGCAGCTCTGCACAGAAATCAATTAGCTTCCAGGCTTACAAGCTGAAGTTAGAAGCTGATTGGCTACTATGCACAGCTGCGCCCCATTTCACACTCTTGCTTTAGTAAATCAACCTGTATGAAGGTTACTAATTCTAAAATAAGCTAATATACTCAGATGCAATAGATACCACTACTATAATACGGACACTTGTAGATAGTCACACATATATAATTAGAAAAACATGTACACAAGCACTACTATTGAATCAGTGTTGGGGCCCCTTGTGAGTGATAACTAGCACACACAGGTACGAGGACAATTGTAATCAGGTGCATGTGCACTTTAGTTTAACACTGCAGGATTCACAATAAAAAGGCACAGACGTTTCAACAGTGTGACAGTTTGGAAAAGGACAGATACAGTACTTGTCACTTACTGTACTTCACATCTACAGACTGCCTTATGGTGGCTATTGATGAGTATGGGTACTCTTGGAAGCAAAGGAGACAGATCCCCATCCTAAATCCTTTACATACCACTAGAATCCACTACAAACATATTACATGCCATAGTCACATGCTAATGTAGGTCTTCTATTCATAACACACATTTGAAGTGGCGTGTACTAGAAACAAACATATAGAACATTTTAAAGAACAAAACAGGAAAACTGTGTGGCTACATTTTCTTGCTGTTTGCAAATGACCTATAACCAGACTAAGATTCATGCTTGTAATTAAGATTAAATTAATTACAAGCATGGCTAATTCAGGATGAAAGCCAATAACAGAATTGTGTGTATCAGATAATCATTAAACTGAATGGAATGTATCTGGACATGTATTATGCACTGTATATTAATTACTAAAAAATTCTTAAACATATTTTCCCAATTGCAGTGAGTTGGTAGTACAATGTGCTATTATTGTATTTTTCTAGTTGACTTCACCTCAGAAAAATGTAAAAAAAAAAAAAAAAAAAAAATATAAATATATATATATATATATATATATATATATATATATACCGTATTTATCGGCATATAACACGCACAGGCGTATAACACGCACATTCATTTTAAGAGGAAAGTTTCAGGAAAAAAACTTTTAAACAAGGAACTTTGAAGTAAAATAAGGGTCAGTGCCCATCTGCAGCCTCACCATTGCCATCAATACAGCCTGATCAATGCCCATCTGCAGCCTCACAAGTGCCAGCAATGCAGCCTCATCAGTCCACATCAATGCAGCCTCACCATTGCCATCAGTGCAGCCTGATCGATGCCCATCTGCAGCTCAGAGGGGACAGGGAGGGGGGCGGGATGAGCGCCGACAGATTACATACAGTGAGAATCTCCTATGATAGACAGAACAGTGGTCCAATGGCGGCCCAGGAGACAGGAGTTCCTATTACAGAGGCCGCCAAGTAAACAGGAGATTCTCACTGTATGTAATCTGACGGCGCTCGTCCTGCCCCCCCTCCCTGTCTCCTCCGAGGAAGCTAAAACTGAAGTATTGGCGTATAACACGCACGCACTATTTGCACCCAATTTTCATGGTGAAAAAGTGAGTGTTATACGCCAATAAATACAGTATATATATATATATATATATATATATATATATATATATATATATATATATATATATGTAGCTCTTACCCCAAAAAGACCTGTTGGACTCTTTGGGCACTCCTTCCCTGCTTGAGTGATTACCCATCCTGAGTCCTGAGTTACCTCCAACACACCTGAAAACAGTTTAATAGCTGGTTCACACTCGAATCACACTGGAATGTGGTCAATTCCTTTGTGACTCAATACTGCAGTACCATGTGATCCGGTGCAGGCAAACGTGTTTGCAATCTATGTTTCGGGTGTTGTTACGAGCATATTGACACCCACTGCAGATTGCACACAACACCGTGTGGGAAAGGCTCACAGAACAGTTTCTAGCACCGAATTCTTTATTAACACTAAAAGGATAGGTTAAATCCACAGTATCTGACTGATTGCCTAATACTGTTTTGTTTTTCTGAGGCTATGGTAGTGATTTTTTGGGGATCCTTGTGGGTACATAGTATCTTGTATTTCAGAGATTCTACTATTGAGAGTTACAACTGTCTATAGCATAATGTGTTGTTGTTTCCTTAAAGTGATTGTAAAGTCTTTTTTTTTTTCCTATAAAAATAATAAACATGTCATACTTACCTGCTCTGTTGCAGTGGATTTGCACATAGCAGCCCGGATCCTCCTCTTCTCGGCTCCCTCTTCTGTGATCCTGGCCCCTGGCTCCTGTTCAGTGCCCCCACAGCAAGCAGCTTCCTATGGGGGCACTCGAGCTGAGTCACAGGTCCCTGTGTCCATTCAGAAACGGAGCTCCGACCTGACCCCACCCCCCCTCCCCTGATTGGCTAGCTGACGTTGATTGAGAGCAGCGGGAGCCAATGGCACCGCTGCTGTGTCGCAGCCAATTAGGAAGGAGAATATCGGTCAGCTGAGACACTTGTGGACATTGCTGGACAGAGATGGACCTCAGGTAAGCATTAAGGGGGCTGAGGGGGGCTGTTGCACACAGAAGGCTTTTTATCTTAATGCATAGAATGCATTAAGATAAAAAAACCTTCTACCTTTACAACTCATTTAAATGATTTTGTAGTTCTGCATCATAGGAGCTGCATTGCTTACTGATGATGATGCATTGTAGCGCTCAATATTGTTAACTGTTTTATAAGGCAGCCTTTTAAACCAGGGTGCCCAGGTACCCTGGGGTCCCTTGAGGTTTCTTCAGGGGTTCCTTGGCAAAATGTCTAAAAATTGCCCAAAAATTGTATACAAGCCGAAGTGTAGCTGCCTTTTAGTTACACAAAACCACAGGTTTTCATAGTGCATCATTATAACCTTCTAGCTGCTGGCATTCTAATGACCAATGGCATCATCAATTGATAAGGAGGGTGTCAGTTGCCTGCATAAATGTGAAAAAAACAAAGCGCTGTGATGGTTATTAAATGAAAAACCAAAAAAAAAACAAAGTGAAACTAATCATATATATGAGAAAGGCTGCTTTCAATATAAGGTGCTCAATATCCCTTCATAAAACCATATAAAATAATAATTGAAGCGTTTCACTCAATGATCAGTAAAAGTTATAAAATATAAAATGCACTACTGTGTATCCCGCACATAAAATACTATATCAAAAATAAACGTGATCTTGCACAGATAAATAAATAAAGTTGAAATTCTATAGCGTGTATATACAAGAACAATCATCCATTATTGCAATATAAATGGTGAATAAAAATAAATAGACAAGTGTTGATAATTAATTATTGATGTGATTAAACAGGGAGAAAGACAATAAAAGACTATTTGGTAGAGATATAAAAGTAGTCCCAATGATTGTGGTTCTTTGATTGCTTAATTGGGGTGTCTGCTTGTCATTTTTAAACTCTTCCATCCACCTCCATTTTCATCAAGTACAGCTTACCACGCCGTTGGATGTATGTAAACCAAAGAATAAACAAGAAAAAATCATTGCGCAATGAACTCCATATAGTACACCAGCAAAACACACTCAGAGATTCACTCACGTGCGCCCAGTATTAGAAAAGCATATGAATCTGCAATAGCAGTCAGCCGCTGTGGACGAGAGAAAGGATTGCTGCAGTACACCGCTCTGTGTCAGACTGCAGAGTGCATCCTAGGCTTCTCCCACGCGTTGCGTCACCGTCACGTGACTTTCTCAAGAATACTCTTGAGGTGCCACGGTCTCAGTTTTATATGCACACTGGCTTCAAGGTAACCATGGCTACAGCGTTGTTTGCTCAAGCCATCATCCTGCTAACTGCTTGATATGTTTCTTTCTGAGTACATTTTATTATACAAACACAAATAATGGTAACAAAATACACATTAATCATAAAAAAACGCTACATATAAGTGACATTTAAAACATTTAAAAACATTTAGAGAACTACCATACTTGGGGCACCACACATTGTCCTGCACCCCCCAGTGGTGATAGGTTAGTATTGCATCATAAACACTTATAAATCATTCCCCTGCAACCACTTGCAGTGCTATAAGAATCAAGGGAAAGATATCAAGCTAAATTGGATTCATTCATGTAGTATTTGTTTCATATTTTCAGCCATAAAATCAAATGCATATATGAAGCAACACAGGGTAAAAACAACTTTAAAAATTATTGAATCATTATAGCGGTATAATAATATACAATTAATGTGTATTTTGTTATCATTATTTGTGTTTGTATAATAAAATGTACTCAGAAAGAAACATATGAACATATGCAGTTAGCAGGATGATGACTTGAGTAAACAACGCTGTAGCCATGGTTACCTTGAAGCCAGTGTGCTTATAAAACTGAGACCGTGGCACCTCGAGAGTATCCTTGAGAAAGTCACGTGATGGTGACGCAACGCGTGGGAGGAGCCTAGGATGCACTCTGCAGTCTGACACAGAGCGGTGTACTGCAGCAATCCTTTCTCTCGTCCACAGCGGCTGACTGCTATTGCAGATTCATATGCTTTTCTAATACTGGGCGCACGTGAGTGAATCTCTGAGTGTGTTTTGCTGGTGTACTATATGGAGTTCATTTTCCCAATGATTTTTTCTTGTTTATTCTTTGGTTTACATACATCCAACGGTGTGGTAAGCTGTACTTGATGAAAATGGAGGTGGATGGAAGAGTTTAAAAATGACAAGCAGACACCCCAATTAAGCAATCAAAGAACCACAATCATTGGGACTACTTTTATATCTCTACCAAATAGTCTTTTATTGTCTTTCTCCCTGTTTAATCACATCATTAATTAATTATCAACACTTGTCTATTTATTTTTATTCACCATTTATATTGCAATAATGGATGATTGTTCTTGTATATACATGCTATAGAATTTCAACTTTATTTATTTATCTGTGCAAGATCACGTTTATTTTTGATATAGTATTTATATGTTTATGAGCTTTTTTGAAACACTTGGAATAGTAGGGGATTTTTTACACTGATGGGGATTTTATGTGCGGGATACACAGTAGTGCATTTTATATTTTATAACTTTTACTGATCATTGAGTGAAGTGCTTCAATTATTATTTTATACAGTTGCCTGCATAGCATCCTCGTTTGACCTTCCCCTGCCCCTCTCCATTCGCTTTGGGGGGGTCACATTAGCTGAGTGATGGAGAAAAACTGAGGGAGAAGAGAAACATTTGAATACTAGTCAGTACCAGTTTGCAAAGTGTATTTGCTTTGGAAGAATAAATCACCCCCAATGTCGAGTGTGGTACTTGTGTGAATGTGCTCCATAATGTAAACTATTAGAATAGTTTTTACATTTTAAAATGGGGTGCCTTGAGATTGTTCATAATTTTTAAAGGGTGCCTTGACTGAAAAAAGGTTGATAAACACTGTTCTAAGCTATATAACTTGCATATGAAGGCACTAACAAAAAGAATTAAAAATAAAAGGATAGTTTAGACAAATAAAATGTAAAAATTAACAGATGTATGATAATTAAAATGGTAACAACATTAACAGGATTAAATACCACCATGAAAACCAACAAGAGGCTCTAGCTATGCCATGAGCCAGTGGGACTAAACTCAGTCTCTGCCGGTGTTAAGGCCCTGATCCTTGTGCTGAAGCACTCTCTCAATACCAGGACTCGCATGGGTCCTTAACCGGTTCACGGCCAGCTCATGTAGATATACTGCTGCAGAATGGCTCTCCTGGGCGAAACCCCTTAGGAGACGCCAGAGGGCACCTGCAATCACGTGCACAAGAGCCAGCATGGGAAGTTGTGTGTAAAAACACACAAATCCTTGTTCTGTCAGGGGAGAGGAGACATATCGTTTGTTCCTACTAAGTAGGAACAACAATATGTCTCCTCCCCCAGTAAGTCTTATCCCCATACAGTTAGAACACATGTAGGGAACACACATTTAACCCCTTGATCACCCCCTAGTGTAAACTCCTTCCCTACCAGTCACATTTACACAGTAATCAGTGCATATTTATAGCACTGATCGCTGTATAAATATCAATGGTCCCAAAAATGTGTCAAAAGTGTTAGATCAGTCCGTTCCAATGTCGTAGTACCGCCAAAAATCGCAGATCACCGCCATTACCAGTAAAAGAAAAAAAAATAATAATAAAATGCCATAAATCTTTACCATGGTTTGTAGACGCTATAACTTTTGCGCAAACCAATCAATATATGCTTTTTGTTACCAAAAATATGTAGAATAATATATATTGGTCTAAACTGATGAAGAATTTTTTTTTTTTTTAAAGATTTGGGGACATTTATTATAGCAAAAAATGTAAAACTTTTTTTTTTTTCAAAATTGTCGCTCTTTTTTGTTTATAGCGCAAAAAATAAAAACCACAGAGGTGATCAAATACCACCAAAAGAAAGCTCTATTTGTGGGAAAAGAAGGACGCAAATATCGTTTGGGTACGGCATTGCATGACCACACAATTGTCAGTTAAAGCGATGCAGTGTCAAATTGCAAAAAGAGCTCTGGTCAGGAAGGGGGTTAAATCTTCCGGGCCTCAAGTGGTTAAAGGCTAAGCAAAACTCACCAGAGACAACTTCTTGGGAACAACAGCGATTGGCCAGCTCCTTGCTGCCCATGTTTAAAGCACCTTTTTCACACACCACCAGGGTTTGTGATAGTGGATGCTACCTGGTGTGCTCTTGCTTGACCCAGCTTGTATTTGCTTTGTGGATTACCATGTATGACCTGGCTTGCTCTGACCCTGCTTTCTCCACTGTGATTCTGTACAATTTGGACTCTGATCTACTTGTGTGTGACTTGGCTCGTCTAGATTAAGTTTCTGCCTCATGTTACCAGACTCTCTGTTATTTCTTAACCTGCTCTGACCTGCTTCATCTACACACCAGTCCTTGTTGCTGTCATTTGCAGTGGTGCTCCACAAGCACCAGCCAGCATACAATGCAATGCAATTAAAGTGGAAGGTGACCTAATGATCTCTGAACAAGTCCAGATGTTTGTTTAAGAGCTTGGCAATTTACACCAGCAAGTTTGGTAACTGGCAACCCAGCTCACTAAGGTGCAATCTTCCCCACCTTCTACCACTACTAACACTCTGCCACCTGAACTAAAGATTCATTTGCATGATAATTTTTCTGGTGACTGTAGGGGATTCTCGAACAATAAAAACAACTACAAATTGTATTGTATCTGAGACACAGAGGTGCAATCATCATTTCATTACTGTACTGTAGGGTAATCCACAGGTGGCCTTTAGTCTGGAACCTGCTAACAGTAGCTGCTTTTTTTGAAGCCCTGAGCTTGCTTTATGATGATCCAGATGATGCTGCTGCTGCGGCTGCCGATGTGCTGAAACAGCACCGCGTAACCTACAACATAGGGCCAACTCTGCTGGGACATTTTTTCAAAGTTTTGCAGATGAACCCCAGAATATGGATGGACTGGTGCAGCACTCCACAGCCAATTCTGAGTTGCCTATCCAAGGAAATTGAAGACTCTTTGGTTCATTATATCTATCCAGCTTCCCTGGTGGAGGCCATGCAATTGCCCATCAGAATTGACTGTTGTCAGTGGGAGAGGAGACTGGAACTTGGCACAACTGAGGCAAAACCTGTGCCTTCCTGACACCTTATTTCTCCCCCTCCAGTGCTATGTCTGAGGAGAAACCTATGTAGCTAAGTTGCACCTATTTATCTGCTCAAGAACTGAGACCAGTAAAGGGTTAGTTCACCTTTGTATTAAAATATACAAGGCAAAAAATAGGTCTCTGCTATGATGTGGGGGAAGGGGGGAAGAGCGAACTGCGCATGTGTGGTTATATGTCACATATTTAGATTTATTTTGTATTTAGATACTGTGGGCTTGCCTTAGATGCTAGTGCTGCTCTCATTGATTCTCCTGTCTTATGCCGCGTACACACGGTCGGACTTTTCGTCTACAAAAGTCCAACGGACGCTGACGGACTAAAGCTGGCTGGTAATCCGATCGTGTGTGGGCTTCTCCGGACTTTCAACGGACTTTTTTAGCCTCAAATCCGACGGACTTTAGATTTGAAGCATGCTTCAAATCTTTACGTCGTAACTACGACGGACCCCGAAGTCCGCTCGTCTGTATGCTAGTCCGACGGACAAAAAAACGACGCATGCTCATAAGCAAAAACTAAATGGAAGCACTCGGTCTAGTAAAACTAGTGTTCGTATTGTAGGTAGCACATTCATCACGCTGCAAAATCTGTGATCGTTGAATGCAGCGCATTTTATTTCTTCTTTACGAAGGCTCTAAAGAACGAAGGTGTTTTGCTGTTCATAATCAGAGTTCTCCCAAACTGATTTCTGGATTCTTTTTCTCTTTGATCTCATGAATGATATAGTATGCATTTTAAAAACAATGTTTCCATACTAATAATACTTTTTCCCCTTTTTTTTTTTTTAGGTTTGTAAAGTTAACACAAAGAACCCATTATTATTTTTTTTTTTTATAGTGATTATTTTTTAGTTTTTAGATAAAGTTAACCCAAAGCACCGTTTTTGGTTACGTAAATTTTTTGATTTTCAAGACTTACCACTTGAACATTATTAACATTAGTAATGTATTTTTGGTGTGTTTTTTTTCCTTGTCAAAAGAAGTTTATTGAGTATACAATGTTATAAAGATACATAAAGTAAGTTTACAAGGATCTATAAAGTAAGCTCATTGTTTTACAGTAGGGTTTATATAGGTAAATATCATGAAATTTCAAATATTAAACATTGGGTTCACGTAAACCTAAATTAAAGATATATATCATTTCCTTAGTTACTTTTGTAGGTATTTAAATGATTTATACCTACTATACATATTGTTTACAAGTAGAGTGTATATAGGTTAAATAAATTCTGATAATGAGCTTTAATCATAAGGTGGAGAAAAGGAAAGAGAAAGAAGAAAAAGGGTTGAAAGGTAGAGGTATGGTCCACAAGGTTGTCCCGCTCGTCAGTTTATTATTCTTTTTAGTTCTCTTTGAAGCCTTAGAATGGGTGTCTCTGTAAGTCATTTAATCTGTTACCATGGCAACAGGACAGAGTCATTGAAGTTTGACAGGAACTGTTGTTTTATCCAAGGATGCCAAAGTTTTTCAAATTTTGGAATTTGATTTTGATCGATGGCTACCATCTTAGCATGGGACATTGTATTATTCATTCTGTGAATTGTTTCTGCTAGTACCAATGTAGGAGATTTCCATGCCTTGGCCACTGTTTGTTTTGCAGCCGTTATTAGTTGGATCATAAGTTTGAATTGAGAGAGTGTTAACCATTCCGGTTTTAGATTAAGTAAAGTTAAATATGGATCTGGTTGTATTATTTTTTTAAATATTTTAGATGCAATCACGAAGACTTCCTTCCAGAAGGTTTGGATTACTGGGCACGTCCACCATATGTGTAAATATGTGCCTATTTCTGGGCATCCTCGAAAACAAAGAGCTGAGGTATTAGGTGAATATTTTGCCACTCTAGCGGGTACAAGGTACCAGCGAGTTAGGACTTTATAATTTGTCTCCAGTGCTAAGATGTTGGGTGAAGATGACTTAGATGTGAGCCATATGTTAGACCAGTCCGTGTCTTCTAAAGTTCGTCCCAGGTCCTCCTCCCACCTCTGAACATAAGAGGGTCTATTAAGATTTGCTACTCCATATAATTGATTATAAAGTGATGAAATTGTACCTTTAGCAAATGGATCTTTTGTACAGATTGATTCAAAAATGGATAATTGGGATAATGGTGTATCCCCCTTTAGGAATGGTGTATAGAAATTTTTGATTTGGAGATATCTAAATATCTCAGAGTTTGGTAGATCATATTTTTCTCTAAGTGATGGGAATGAAAGGAATGATTTAGATGCTATGAAGTCATTTAGTGTCTGAATGCCTGATGTTGTCCAAGCTTTAAAAGAATTTGGGTAGATCCATGCTGGATAAAAGGCCGGATTTCTGATAAAAGAAAGGAGAGGATTGTGTGGAGATTGTAACTGATATTTGGTTTTTAGTTTATCCCAGAGAGATAAGAAATGTTTAGTTATGGGATTATGAATTTTAAAGCGGTCTTTAGGATCAAGCCATAATAAATTTGATATTAATAGAGGGTCATTTTCTGAAGCCTCTATAAATACCCATAATGGCATTTCCTGTTTTGCATGGTATTTGGACAGACTGGCCAAATGTGCTGCTCTGTAGTAGTTAGTAAAATTAGGGTATCCCAGGCCTCCTTTATTTTTGGGAAGATGTAGTGTGTGCATAGGTATACGTGGTTTAGAAGAGCCCCATATAAACGAAGTTGCTCTTTTTTGTACTATTCTCAAAAAATAGGAAGGAATTGGAATAGGGAGGACTCTGAATAGATAAAGCAATTTGGGTAGAATAGTCATTTTGATTGCATTAATCTTCCCTATCCAGGATAAAGGAAGTTGCGACCATTGTTTTATTAGATTTGTGATCTGTCTTAATACAGGAGGATAATTGGTTGAGAATAAGTCAGAATGAGATGCTGTTAAATGAATTCCAAGATATGGGATTGATTTTTCTGCCCATGTGAATGGGAGTGCAGCCCTAGCCGGGATCAATTCCATGTTTGTGAGTGAAATATTAAGCACTAGGCATTTCTTAGGATTAATCATAAGGCCGGATAGGGCTGCAAATCCATCAAGAGCTGGTATTAAGTTAGGACCAGAGACCTGTGGTGATGATAGAAAAAGTAATATGTCGTCTGCAAATATACATAATTTGTGTGTAATACCTCCTACTTCAATGCCAGTTATAGTTTGGTTTGTTCTGATGTATTGGGCCATGGGTTCGAGTATAAGGGCAAATAATAAGGGAGATAATGGGCAACCCTGTCGGGTACCTCTTTCGATATTAAAGGCTTCAGATTTGTATCCAGCATATTTTATATAGGCTTTGGGTTTATTATATAATGCTTTGATCCATGTTAAAAAGTGGGGTCCAAAACCCCATTTTTGTAATGAATATTGCATATATTGCCAGGATACTGTGTCAAATGCCCTCTTAATATCGAGAGATAGAAAACATAAAGGGATTTTCCGTTTTTTAGCAATATGTGCCAATAACACTGCCCTGCGTATATTATCGCCTGCCTGTCTATTTGGCATGAAGCCTACTTGATCTCTATGTATTAATTTTCCTATAATGCTATTGAGGCGTTTTGCTATTATTTTTGCTAATAATTTAATATCGAGGTTTAACAGAGAGATAGGCCGACAATTCACACAGGAAGTATCATCAGAAAGGGGTTTTGGGATCATACAAACAATTGCCATTAGTGTTTCTTGCCGAAAAGAATGTCCATCTAGAAGTTTGTTAAAAGTTTCAGTGAGAATGGGAGAGAGTATTTCTGAGAATGTTTTATAGTATAAAGCCGAGTAGCCGTCTGGGCCTGGTCTTTTGTTAAGTTTTAGGTCTTTTATGGCGTTAGCAACTTCATCTATAGTTATAGGCTCATCCAAACTGTTTTTTTGATTCTGAGATAACTCAGGTAAGGTTATTTTTGAGAAGAAGGATTCAGCCTCTGTAGGATTAAATTCATTGTTTGTCTTGTATAAAGTTGCGAGATGTGAGTGAAATTTATGGACTATTTTAACTGGATTACAAGTGTAAACATTTTTTGATAATTTCAAACGTATTGGTTTGAAAGATTTGTTCGTTGAATTTAATGCCCGAGCCAAATATGTACCTGGTTTGTTTGTATTCATGTAGAAATTGTGTTTGGAGCGTTTGAGGGATTTATCAACTGACTCAGTGAGAAATAGATCGTATTCCAATCTAGATTTTTCCAGATGAGATTTTGTACTCTGAGATGGATTATCTTGAAATGATATGTAGGCTGCATTAAAATTGAGTTCTAGTTTTTTTGCTAGATTTTTGCGTTCCCGTTTAAATAGTGCCATTTGTCTTTGTATTGTACCACGCAAGACAGGCTTATGAGCTTCCCACAGTGTTATTGGGGAGATGTCTGTTGTATTATTAATTGATATGTATTCCTTTAAAGCTTGTTCAATGGCCATCTGATGTAGTGGGTGTTTGAGCATTATATCCGGTAAGTACCACGTTGGGTCATGCGCTTTTGGTATGGCTGAGGCTATAGTAGTGTATACTGCATTATGGTCAGACCACGGAATAGGAATTATATCTGATGCAATAATTTCTGGTATCATTCCTATTGTTAGAAAAATATGATCTATTCTGGTGAAAGTTTGATGAGGGTGCGAGAAATAAGTGAATTTCTTTTTCATTGGGTTACTTTCTCTCCATGAATCTACCAGATTGTATTTGGAAAGAAGTTGAGAAAAAGGTAATCTAGAGGTTATTTTGGATGGTGTAAAAGGTGATTTATCTAGAAATGGGAGGAGGACCTGGTTCGAATCCCCACACATTATCACTGTTCCTATTTTGTGTGTATTAATCACTTGTAATATATGTGAGAGGAATGGTGTAGGTTGTTTGTTAGGAGCGTAGTAGGAAATCACTGTGATTGCTGTATCCATTATATAACCCATGAGTATCAGGTATCTACCTTCTGGGTCTTTAATTTCTGATGATAAGGTGAATGGTGTGGATCGGTGAAATGCAATTAGAGTTCCCCTTTGCTTGGTACAGGCAGAAGCCGTGTAAATTTGTTGATAAAAAGGAGAAATATATTTTGGAGTAGAATCTTTGGTGAAGTGTGTTTCTTGGAGGCATACTATGTGAGCCTTCTTGTTATGGAAAGTACGGAAGGCTTTGGTCCTTTTCTGAGGGACATTTATTCCCTGAACATTCAGGGAAAGTATATTCAATGGTGCCATGGCAATAGATCAAATAGTTTTGACTTACTTTTTGTTATGCAGAGCTGACTGCGCAGATCAACCTGTGTGGACTGAAGAGATGAATAGATAGAAAAGAAACCAGTGAATTCTGGAGTAAAGAGTAAACAAAAAACATATGAGATTAGATGATACATTGTATAAATTATTTTTTGCAAGTAATCACAATTTACCCGTGAAAGAGAATAAATATCTCTCTCAGGGGAATAAGTGCCTTTGTCACACTCCCACATAATATGGTTGGGAGAATGAGGAGGGCTAATGGGGGAACACGGATCTTCCGCTTACAGGAGAGAAGTGCTATGTCAAAAGACATCAAAATGATGTTTCATTAATTGGAGGGCTAATGGGGGAACACGGATCTTCCGCTTACAGGAGAGAAGTGCTATGTCAAAAGACATCAAAATGATGTTTCATTAATTGGAGTGCAGAATATAGTTTTTGTTGAAATTATTTATTCCAGGGTGGTTGTATATGGTTAGTCTTGCCCTAGGCTAAATAATTCAGTTAGAAAGGTACTGTTAATAACTTTGGTATTGATGAAGATAGTTTGAATTATTTTGGGATTTTAACCCTTTTAGAGTAAACAATTACATATTTTATTCATATGTAACTGTTTAGATATGTTAACTCATAAAATTGAGGTTGTATTGCTTCAGATTAAAATAAACAAAAACATAATTCTAGGAACTATTACAAGGTAATAATATATTTGTTTTAAGAAAAGAAAGAAAAAGCTTCCATTACTTCTGGATTATTGAACATATTTGTCCTAAAAAGTAATAAATCTATTGTTATTACCTGATAATATATAACTGAACATGAATTTCCTTATTTCACTTATATATTCTAAGGCTATATGAATCAGAAGTAATAAGAAATATAACTGGAATGTAATGATCCCACACAGTGTGTGACTATCAGAATGCAGTTACATTCAGTTATAAATATAGGTTTTTTATAGAGAACCATCTCTTAGTATAATAAATGAAGAGATATCAGGAATTAGGATGTCAGTCCATTGAATCTTCTTGGTCCATAGATGATGTGGCATAACGGCCTCTTTTGTGAGAATGATGATTCCCATTTTGTTCTGAAATTTTCTGGGTGCTGCCTGAAGGTGAAGATGATGTAATTCTTCTGCGTGTGGGAGTGTTGCTGCTTGTGGGTTCTGTCAGATTTAATTTTAAAAGGGTTTGTTGTAGTTCATCTGCTGATCTGCTTCTGTAAATTGTACCTTGGTAGTTAAATCTGACTGAAAAGGGGAAGCCCCATTGATACATAATGTTGTGGCGTTGCAGTTCCATTAGTTGGGGTTTCATGGATCGTCTTTTAGTAATAGTAAGTTGGGATAGGTCAGCAAAAATTTGATAATTGTGTCCTTGAAAATTAAGTTCCTTTTTTTCTCTTGCAGCAATTAGTATTTGTTCTTTCGTTCTGTAATAATGAAATTTTGTGATTATATCACGTGGGGGTCCATCTTTCTTTTTGGCTGTGAGGGCTCTGTGTACTCTGTCCAGTTCTAAACGTTCAATAGGGATATCTGGCTTTAGTTCTTGTAATAGAGCAGTAATAGTAGATTGCAGGTCTGTCACAGTTTCAGGTATTCCCCTTATGCGCAAGTTTGAATGTCTGGCTCTATTTTCGTAATCTTCGAGCTTAGTTTGAAGTATTAAATTCTCTTCTTTTAATTGTTCCAATTCTGTTATATTTTCTTGGGTTGTAATTTCAATTTCATCCATTTTTATTTCTAAGGCTGCGGTGCAGTTTCCCAGTTCTCTTATTTCTTTGGTTAGGCTTTTTGTTATTTGGTCTGAGGTTTGTTTTAAAGCCTTATGAAGCATCTTTTCAAATTGTAATAATATTACTGGGGATACTGAGGATGCTTGTGGAGAAGTTTGTGAGAGGATTTGTTCTGTATCTGACTCAAATGGAGAGTCTTGCTGTGACATTTTCTGTCTGTGAGGGCGCCCTGATGCTGTATCTTGTGAGGTGACTGGAGCTGCTTCAGCTGCAGTGAGTGCCTGTGAGCTCTTTGTGAGGTGATTTTTATTTCTGCCACGGTTTCCTCCCAGTACCATATTTCCTGCCCAAACTTTCACAGTTTGTTCCCTGGGGCAAAAAGGTTCAAATGGATACCTTTTGAGCCTGCAGGCTCCGCTTTGTCCTTCTCTTCTCTCCTCAGTGGTGTGGAGCTCTAACAATGCATGTCTGCTCTGCTAGGCTCCGCCTCCTGCCCCCGGTGTGTTTTTTTTTTCAAACTCAATGAGATTGTTGTCCCTTGTTAATTTAACATTGTGTGTAAAATCAATGATTTCAAAGAAAACACATAAAGTCTTTTGCTAAACTCAAAAAAGATCCATTTATTCATGGTCAAAATAAAATAAAGAGGAAGTCAACGCTGGAAAAAGTCGGTGTACCAGAAAATTGGGATCTTGCGGAGTCCATATAAGAGGGAGCACAATCTGGTCCAAGAATCCCAGAGATCAACAGCACCAGCAGATGATCTAGATGTCCCCAGACTGTGGTCCTACAACAGCCTGCGTCTTCTGTCAGACCAGACTGAACCCAGGTCATCATTTTCTTCTCTTCCCTGCAGCCTTTCCTCCACGCTGCCCTGCAGCCTTCCCTGTAGCCTTCTTTTGAGGCTGTGGCTCTGGTGTTTCAGTTGTGGCAGGAGGAGGAGGAGGAGGAGGAGGAGGGGGGCTGCCTCATGTAGTTGGGTGTTTTGTGTTAGCGTGCCCTGCAGCCCCTTATGGATTGTTTCCCCAAATAGGCGCTCACAAATGAGGCGCTGCTCCCTATTCATCTGAAGAAGCCTGCTGGCTAAGTAGCAGCCATAGGATTCTTCCGCTTCGGGGGGGCTCCTTAAAAAACGGGTGGCCTCTTGCATGAGGCGCAGGGATGCGTCCTGTGTGACCATCCCCTTCCTGGCCCTTTTTTTGGGAAGGTGGAGGGGAGGCACTTGGGATTCGGTCAGGCTCCTACTGGGCCCAGCCACCTCACTTGGCCCAGCCACCTCACTTGGCCCAGCCACCTCACTGGGAGCAGCCACCTCACTGGGAGCAGCCACCTCCTGCCTGACACTGGGCCCAGCCTCCTCCAGGATGATGGTGAATCCGGCCTCCTCCAGGCTGTCCATGGGCCTGGCCTCCTCCTGCCTGCCACTTTCCCCCCATTCCTCCTGGATGGACTCATCCTGTGTATAAAAAAAGGACAATAGTTTGAGTATATTTTTTTGGGTTCATCAATGACACACAGTTTGCTTCTCATGAATAGCAAATTCAATGTGAATACTTCTCTTTAATAAAAGAGTCTAATCAGACACCATAATTATTTCAAGCAGGTGCCAAACATATTTAGCCACTACTGTCAATTGATATGTATACACAATTTTGAGTGCCAAATTATTTTAGACAATTATAACATCCAGTTAACATCATTAATATTAGTACAGTAAATATTTGTTAAAATAATTTACCTGACTCCAGATGGTCATATCTGGTTCATCCAGGATGGAAGACCCAGCTTGCTCCTCATCAGCCTCTGCTGGGGTGGAGGGAAGGGTGGAGGGAAGGGTTGAAAGTGATGGCCTGGCTTCATTCTGGTCATCCAGAAAACGGAGTTGATTATAGTACCACAGCCTGGGTACATAAACATCATCTGCTGATGCTCCTGATCTCCTTGATTCCTGGATCTTCTTATGCTCCCTCTTATACATGTTCCTCAAGACCCCAATTTTCTTGAGCAATGTCTCCATTGTTGCTTCCGGGATGGTCGCCTGGACAAAGGCCAGAAGTCTCTCCAGCGTTGACTTCCTCACATGCTTAGCATAATACTGAGGGTGTTTCACCTCCCACAAATTCCTCATCTCTCGATATTTGGAAATAAAAGATGTAAGGAACTCTGGATCCTTAAATAGGGGATTCATTATATCTGGAAAAGATGAAGTCACAAGACAAAAAACACTTTTATTATAGGTTTCGGCTAACCCCTCATCATCTTCTCCCTATGTAGGCCTCATCAATCTATCAAGCCATATAGGCCGCTTGCTACAAAGTCATGACCATAAAAACCAAAAAAAAAAAAAAAAAATATATCTAAAATTACCTTCGTTTTGTAACATCCAGGTCCACTATCACCTACCACAGAACGTACGTACGACACGTGCGCAAGGCTCTTTATACACTACGCATGTGTGAAACTCCGCCTGCGTCGCCCGCCCCTGACGTTCGAAATTAACTCATGTTCTCCGCCCCCTAATTCGACGCACAGAACGTACGTACGACACGTGCGCAAGGCTCTTTATACACTACGCATGTGTGAAACTCCGCCTGCGTCGCCCGCCCCTGACGTTCGATTTTAACTCATGTTCTCCGCCCATTTTTTGTTACGGCACGTAGTGGAGTTAAAGAATGGCGGAGACACCTGAAATGTTGACGACCTCAGGTAGTGGAGACAGCCCGGAGGCTGGAACGTCAGCGAAATCTATGAGGCCTAGATTTAAGGCCTCTAATATGAGTTTTAAAGAGATGGTGGAGATGGTGGCCATTCTTCACAAAGACGACTATGACGGCAATTATGGGCCATACGCACGGCCAAATTTGCGCAAGGCCAAAATAATGGCGAAGGTCGTGGAGACTTTACAGGCATCTTTTGGGGTCCAGCGCTCCAAAGATCAACTGCGAAAAAGATGGTCTGACCTGAAACTCAGGGAGCCGGATCAATACCGACGTATCCGGAAAGTTCTTAAAAAAAGTAAGTACTTGTCGTGTTTTTCTCTTGTGTTTATTACCTTGTATACTGCTCCATGTGCTTTTCCTTCCTATCCGATTTTTTGTTCATCGTTTTAAACGATCTTTTAATAAACCTCGTTACATATCTATAGATAGATCGATATATATATATCTAGAGATATATCTCTATATATATATATATATATATATATATATATATATATATATATATATATATATATATATATATATATATATCTAGAGATATATATATATATATATATATATATATATATATATATATATATATATATACATATATACATATACATATACATATATATATACATATATATATACATATATACATATACATATACATATACATATATATATATATATATATATATATATATATATATATATATATATATATATATATATATATATAACTATAGAGAGAGATATATATATATATATATATATATATATATATATATATATATATATATATATTGAGAGATATATATAGATATAGATATAGATATAGAGATATAGAGAGAGAGAGAGAGAGAGAGAAATATATATAGAGAGAGAAATATAGAGATAGGTAGATAGATAGATATAGAAATGTAAAACATTCTTTTTGAAGATTTGAAGTTATCTTAATTTTTTGGCTTTACATTTAGTTAGATATTTAGAGATTTTGTTCCAGATATAGAGAGAGATCAAAAGATTATTAACTATATTTTGAGATATTGATATCTATCTATCCGATATGTCTTTCTAATTTTAAATATTGAGGTAAAATAGGAACTCTACACAAACCACTTCATTACAAATGTTGGAAAATTACTATGTACTAAAATATCTGTGTGCTAATTAGATTAATAATTTTTTGTTTCACATAGGGGAAAAATCACTCAGCCAACAACCAGAAGACAGTCCACCCCAAGCAAAACATGATTGGGAAATAAGCCCAAGTCCCATTGAGGATGTGGAGGAAGGAGAGGTGGGCGACATGGGCACCCCACCAGGTGAGTGTCTGACACACCAGCTTACGTTAATCTATGCATGGCTGCCTTTTGTTTAATGTAATTTGTCTACTCTATTTTAGGGGATCTGGTTGTGCTTCATTCAAGCAATAGTGCCACCCCCGAGGATGTGGAGGAATTAGGCTACATGGGCACCCCACCAGGTCAGTGTCTGAGACAACAGCTTGATTTATGGTAAGGTAAACTATGTATGTGTGCATATTTCTAAAGACATTTTTTGGTTTCATTCCACTTTAGGTACAACAACAAGAAGTGACTATTTCACCTCTGAAAGTGCCCAACGGCTAATTGGTCAAATAATGGCCTGGAATAAGGACATCGATGAAATGCGGAATCGGCTGGATCGTATGCAGCAGGAAATGAAGGACATGATTGATGTTTTGGGTCGAATCTAAATGCCCTTTTTTAAACCCCAAAACATCAATCATGTCCTTCATTTCCTGTTTTGCTGACCCCATTCTGGGCCTTCTCTTTTTTTTTTTTGGCAGAACATAAATGGCTGTTTAACCTAATGTAAAAAAGGAGGGCTGTTTCTCGTAAATACCTCAAAAATCCACAAAAAAATAAAACTTGATTTTCAAAAAAACACAAAAAAAAAAAAAAAAAATTGATTTTAAAAAACCAAAAAAATCAAAAACTTGATTTTAAAAAAACAAAAAAAATTAAAAAACTTGATGTTAAAAAACCAAAAAAATTAAAAAACTTGATTTTAAAAAACCAAAAAAATTAAAAAACTTGATGTTAAAAAACCAAAAAAATTAAAAAACTTGATTTTCAAAAACCAAAAAAATTAAAAAACTTGATGTTAAAAAACCAAAAAAATTCAAAAACTTGATTTTAAAAAACCAAAAAAATTCAAAAACTTGATTTTAAAAAACCAAAAAAAATTAAAAAACTTGATTTTAAAAAACCAAAAAAAATTAAAAAACTTGATTTTAAAAAACCAAAAAAATTAAAAAACTTGATGTTAAAAAACCAAAAAAAATAATATACAAACTTTATTAAAAAAAAATAATAAAAACAAAAATAACTTGATAAAAAAAAAAAACATAAACAAAAAAATTGCTTTAAAAAAAAAAAAAACAAAACAAAACTTGATTTTCCCAAAACAAAAAAATAAGCCTGTTTGTGAAAATCAAAAAGCCAAAAATATTTTTTTGTGGATTAGGTATAAATATTTAGATATAATTATATTTTGCTACATTATTAAGATATCATTCTATTTTTGTCTATGAACATTTTATACTAAATGCAGAACTGAATGCATAACAACCATTAATAAAAACATCTCCTTATAGGAATTAAATAAATGTGTGGTTTGTTATTTCAAGGCTCAGTATCATTTTAGTTATAATTGTAAAAAAGTTGTTTACAGTGGCAATGGAGCTTATTTAGACATTTAAAATTACAATACAGTTGGCACTACAACTGCTCGACCATAACCTAGGAGACAGCCCAAAAGAAAGGCAAGCAATAAATATAATGCAAGATTTCATCAATAATTTTTTTATTGTCAAAAATTATATATCCTGGCCCATTGCAATGGCCCCCCTACCCATAAAATAATTAACATATTGCTGTCTAACTTGACGGGCACTTTGGGGGGCCAAGCCAGTACGGACAGTATCCAGGCCTGTAAGGTTGGCTTCTATTTGTCCGGCCTCAGGCCCAACTGTGCCTATATAATTTGGAGAATGCTTATTTAAAAAGTTGTGCAGAATGCAGCACGATAAAATGATAAAATTAAGTTTGTATTCCGCCAAATTAATGGCTGTTTGAAACAGGCGGAACCGGCTGGCCAGAATTCCAAACGCATTCTCAACCACTCTTCTAGCTCTGGCCAGCCGGTAATTAAAAACCCTCCTCTCCGGGGTGAGGGTTCTTTGGGGGAATGGCCTCATGAGGTGCTTGCTGAGAGCAAAGGCTTCATCGGCAATGAAGACAAAGGGGAGTCCTTCCACGTTATCCTCATCAGGTGGCAATCCCAGGCCACCACTCTGGAGACGCTGGCAGAACTCCGTCTGGGCAAATACTCCTCCATCCGACATCCGGCCATTCTTCCCCACGTCCACATATAAAAAATCATAGTGTGCCGACACCACCGCCATTAAAACAATACTGTGGAACCCCTTATAATTAAAATAATATGACCCCGAATGGGGTGGTGGCACAATGTGGACATGTTTCCCATCTATAGCCCCTCTACAATTGGGAAAGTCCCAACGGCTGGCAAAATGGGATGCCACAGTCTGCCATTCCTGTGGCGTTGAAGGAAACTGGGAAATCAAACAAGAAAACCAAAATCAATTAATTTGGAAGCTAACATTGCAAGAAAATTAGACAATTAAAAACATTATTCCCCAGCATCAGTATAACATTCAATAATTTAATTGTTCTGGAATAACTAATATGGAAAGGCACACTTATCAGATTGCTCACCCCCTCTGATGGAACATTGATTACATTTTAGGGGGTTGTGAAATCCCTAAAAAAAATTACTTTTAGGACACGCAGGAATTTAGGGACTAAAAAGGCTACAAGACTGCAGTTGTCGCACTCTGCAGGTGCAGTTGCTAACCAGCTTACAGTAAATGAGGTAATGTAAAAAGGCATTCATGTTGCAAGGAGTACACAATCACATGCAAGGGCAATTAATGAAAACACTTTGAGGCTTGCATATGATTTGATGATGGAAATCAGCAGAGCTTCTGCTCATTTACTAAAGCACTGGAACAAATGCACTTGTAGAGTGCACATGCATTTTGCAAAGTGCAACATATATTTGCTTTAGACAAATCAACACCACAGAACATTCCAGCAAATTTTAACGAGGGTGGGGGTGGGGGGGTTGTGAAATCTAGATAATTGCTCATTAGCAGCACACTATTTGGAGTGAGTTTAGGTGGGGGGGGGGGGTGGGGGGGTTGTGAAATCTAGATAATTGCTCATTAGCAGCACACTATTTGGAGTGAGTTTAGGTGGGGGGGGGGGGGGGTGGGGGGGTTGTGAAATCTAGATAATTGCTCATTAGCAGCACACTAAATACACTCAAACAAAATACATTCCAAATGAGTAGACTAGGTGGATATGTTCCCATCACTTCATGCTGGGGAGGTTATTGAAGGAAAATATACATGCATGACAAAAAATAACACGAAAAAAATCCAGCATGTGTGAGGATAAAAAGGGGACATTCACACTATATTGCAATGATGGTAAGTAGTGTTTGAAGCAAGAAATACATTACATTATCAAAGATTACATAAAAGAACATGTGATGCTAATAAAAGAAAAATATCTTACCTTAATATAGTCCTTCTGCAGGACCTGTATGATGGCAGAACAGGTCTCTGGGATAATGATCCCCAGAGCCTGGGGGGAGATGCCTGTCGAGAACTTAAGGTCCTGCAGGCTTCTCCCTGTGGCCAAATACCGCAAGGTAGCGACCAGCCTCTGCTCCGGAGTGATGGCTTGCCTCATGCAGGTATCCTGCCTGCTGATATAGGGGGTCAGCAAAGCCAACAAACGGTCAAAAACGGGGTCCGTCATCCGGAGAAAGTTCCTGAAATCCTCAGGATTATTCTCACGGATCTCACGGAGCAAAGGCATGTGACAGAACTGGTCATGCTGAAGCAACCAATTCTTGGTCCATGAACTCCTCCTCGCCCTGTTCATGGACTGGACTTGGGCTGAAGAATAAACTACAGCACCAAGCACATACAATGCACGAGCTCTACGACGAGTACGTACAGGTAACATGGCTTCAAAACGGTCGGCTGGTCAGAACGCACTAAACAGAACGCACTGAAGAACAGCAAGGCCTGTGAAGAACGACCTGAAAATCAGGAACGAGCGGGCAATAAAACAAAGATTTCTCAATGCCAACTGACCAAACGCACTGAAAAGCAGATACAAACCTCACAAGCACAGACTGAACAACAGTTAAAACGAACTGAAAAATACGAGTCTCACAAGCGCGAATCGTCTCTCACCAAACTTCTACTAACACGAGATAAACACGAGATTAGCAGAAGGAGCCCAAAGGGTGTCGTACGGGCTATTGAACTTCCGTTTTATAGTCTCGTCGGACTTGGTGTACGTCACCGCGTACTAGGCTGTCGTACTTTTGTGTGGTCGTGTGTGTGTAAGTCCGTTCGTAAGAAAGTCTGCCGCAAGTCCGCCGAAGGTACGTCGGAAGTATGTCGGACAGGCTGTCGGACTTTTGTAGACGAAAAGTCCGACCGTGTGTACGCGGCATTAGATTCTGCACAGAAAACAGCAGATCTCTCTCAATTGAAGATTTCTAGCCAGGCTGCAGAGAAGCCACCCTTGGCCCACAGGAGGCTTTAAGTAAGCTAAATTACTGAACAATGTTTTATAAAATACTGGGCCCTCATTATTGCACAGTACATTTTGAAAAAAAGATGATTTAAACCTTTAACCACTTCAGCCCCTTTTGCCCCCTTAATGACCAGGCCATTTTTCGTGATTCGGCACAGCGTCGTTTTAGCTGACAATTGCGCGGGCATGCGATTCTGTACAAAAACAAAATTGACGTCCTTTTCTCCCCCACAAATAGAGCTTTCTTTTGGTGGTAATTGATCACCTCTGCAATTGTTATTGTTTGCGCTATAAATAAAAAAAGAGCGACAATTTTGAAAAAAAAAACATTATTTTTTACTTTTTGCTATAATAAATATTCTCAATTTAAAAAAAAAAATAAATAAATAAACTAATTTATTTAAGTCAATATGTATACTTCTACATATTTTTGGTAAAAAAAATTTGCAATAAGGGTATATTGATTGGTTTGCGCAAAAGTTATAGCGTCTACAAAATAGGGGCTATATTTATTGCATTTTTATTATTATTTATTTTTTTACTAGTAATGGCAGTGTTCTGCAGTTTTTATCAGGACTACAACATTGTGGGGGACAGATCAGACACTTTTGACACTTTTTTGGGACCATTGACATTTATACAGTGATCAGTGCTATAAAAATGCACTGATTACTGTATAAATGACACTGGCAGGGAAGGGGTTAATAGTAGGGGCGATCAAGGGGTTAACTGTGTGTCCTAGGGAGTGATTCTAACTCTGGGGGGAATGGGACTGCCTGGGTGAGGAGTCCAATCATTGTTCATACTTAGTATGAACAACAGATCAGTCTCCTCTCCACTGACAGCATGGAGATCTGTCTGTTTACATTGACAGATCTCCGTTCTGTCTCTGTGTAGAGCGATCGTGGGTGCCCGGCGGTCATCGCAGCCACCGGGCACGCGCATCGACTCAGATGGCACGGCGTTGGCGCGCGAGCGCCCCCTAGTGGTCTGAAAGCGAGCTGATGTATAGCTACGATGGTTCCCCCAGAGGAGCCAACCTGCCGCAGTATAACTGCGGCGGCTGGTTGGGAAGTGGTTAAAGTGTTACAGTTATATAATTGCTGTGTGAGAAGTTTTGTAATTTAAAGCAACACTGAACTAAAAAATATATATTACAGTTTACCAATACTTAAATGTGGTGGCTGCATTAGTTTTTATTCTTTATTTTCTATTTTCCTTTACATTTTTCTGCTGATCTAGCCTGTAACACACTTTCTGCCTTAGGGTATCTCTCTTCCACAGGAGAAGCAACAGCCGAACTCCAGCTAACACTTTTTAAGCAGCTGAATGAGCTGTTGTGTCCACGCAAAAGCAGCACTCAGAGAATGTATAGATGTGAACCTAGCCTTACGCACAGGGAATAGAGATTGCATGATTTTTATTAATTTTGCAGGATGCCAGTTTATTCTATGCAATGAATTGCTTTAAAGCTGAACTCCAGGCAAATAAGGCAGAGAAACTACGCAAATTAATGTAGCTTTGTATGCATTTATACCTCATTAAATATATGCTTTTTAAGTGACAAAAACACAAGATTGAGGGCCCATTCTATGTGAACACCAAAGGGAGGGTAAAAAGAACCCCACACCCTCTCTAAACAAACCATTTCAAGTTTCATTCATCTCTACAAATGGCCTATTTTCAAATATTTGCAAATTACTATGTCAAATTAACATCATTTGCACTGTTTTGGACAAAACTGACAATTTCAACCCTATGCAGGTAGGAGATAGCCATTTTAAGTGACTGTGTACACTTGTCCTTAGTTTTTGGTTCTGACTAAGGATGAGGTTCGAGCTCACCACTACCATGGGTTTGAGATTTGCATTCCCAGAAAATTCATGTGTAGGTTTGCCCAGGAATGTTTTTTTGAACCATAATGCACTATGAGGCGCTTGAACTATTTAACAGAAAGGATATTCAGCACTGACAAAAAAAAGGACACAGATAGGTAGACTGCTAGCAGACACTTAGACCCTTTTCACACTGGGGTGGTTTGCAGGCGGTATTGCGCTAAAAATACTGCCTGCAAACCGCCCCTAAACAGCCTCCGCTGTTTGTTCAGTGTGAAAGTCCGAGGGCTTTCACACTGAAGCGGTGCGCAGGCAGGGCAGTGAAAAAAGTCCTGCAAACCGCTTTTTTGGAGTGGTGAAGGAGCGGTGTATTCACCGCTCCTAAACCGCTCCTGCCCATTGAAATCAATGGGACAGCGCGGCTATACCGCGGTAATACCGCGGCTATAGCCGCGCTGTACGAGGGATTTTAACCCTTTTTCGTCCGCCAGCGGGGGTAAAACCGCACCGCTAGCGGCCGAATACAGCTACAAGAACGACGGTACAGCAGCGCTTAAAATAGCGCTGTTGTACCGCCGACGCCCCCACCGCCCCAGTGTGAAAGGGGCCTAAAGGTTAATCCAAAATAAAACCTCAGATAAACGTAAACATATAGAAAGTGGTGCGCAATTCATAAATGTCCATAAATTAAAAGTTGGTGTGCTTGTAGCTAAAGCTGAGTTAAAAGTGTAGGTGACACACATAGGAGACAAGGATCTCTGATCCAGTGACAGTGACCCCTCCTCCACACATGGATGGCCTCTCACCTCAAGAATTCGACCTGAGACAGGTCACATAGTGGGAATCATTTAACAGATACAGCAGTCCTGGTAAAGCAATCCACAGATAACAGTTCCAACGCTCATCCGAATCAGTGAGATGGTAAGAACGTATATGAAAAGAGATGACAACACGATCTAGTGCTCTCTGTATGTCACATTTATTATATAAAAGAAGAAAAACATTGCACTTACATGAAGCCACACTCAGATCCGAGTGCCGGCAAACAAGCGTGTGATAATATCAGACGAGATGACTGCGGGTGACGCCATGCGTGACACCTGACCCCCGTACGCGTTACATCCAAAGGCAGGACTTCCTCAGCGTGGGGCAGGATTGCTTGAACTATTGCCAGTAGGTTTAGAAGGGCCTTAAGGAGGCTTTCAGTTAAGCTGACAAATTGCATAGGAAGAAATTAGGTAATTTAGAAAATTGAGAAGTTTAGTAATTTAGTGTTAATTTTGTTACAGAATCGTAAAAAATCCTTAATTGCTTATATTTAAAATCATATGACTCACATTCACCACACCCCCATACTCATAGGTAAATTAAAGGTTGAGCATACACAGTTGGGCACACTATTCCTAATTAAAACTGTCCTGCTGCTAACAACTTTTACCCTGCTGTATCCTCTGCAGTATATTAATTCTTCTAGTAAAACGCAAGCCTGTGCCCTTTGTCTCTAGTAAATTTGGACCAAGCATTGCTCATTTACCTCCCTGGTGGTATGATTATTTCAGATTTTAGGTGCTGAAAGCGGTACCATTATTTTGCATGGAAATTTGGCCTTTTATATTGTAGGCCTGTAATTCTTAGAAATAACTCACTTAAATCTGTCCAAACAGGAGTCCAATAGACATCCCGGGTAGGATAAAGTTTGAAACACAAAATAATAAATTATAATATAATAAATAACTATAAATAATTATAACAAATAATAATATAATAATAATACAAATTATTCAATAATGTAATCAAATCAAAAACACTGACATTTGCTCAGTTGCAGAATTGTCGCTGTCATTACTTTTAGTGTTTGATGACGAATTTCCGCACAAATCGCTATCACTCAATTCTGCAAGTGATTCTAATTTATTATCGCTGTTTTCTAGCTGGTCTAAAAGCACTTTTGATGTAAACTGACATTTTTTGGTTGCTATGGACAATCTCCAGTTTCCTCGCAGAAAGAACAGTACAGGCATACCCCACTTTTAAGTACACAATGGGGTTTATTTACTAAATCTGGAAAGTGCAAAATCAGGCTCACTTCTGCATGGAACCCAATGAGCTTCCAGGTTTTATTACCAAAGCTTATTTGGACAAGCTGGGGTTAGAAGCTCATTGTTTTCTATGCAGAAGTGAGCCTGATTTTGCATATTCCAGCTTTAGTAAATAAACCCCATTGTGTACTTAAAAGTGAGGTATGCCTGTATTTATAATATAAAACTGCATGCAGGACACTGGAGAAACCATTAGGGACAAAGGGGATGTGTAATCATTTGATACAGTACTGTAATCTGTAAGATTACAGTATACTTTATCTATACTGTGTTTTTTACTTTTTGAATTTGGCGCCGAACTCTGCCCCATGCGTCGCAGCACTCGCAGGGAACGTAGCTTGGCACTGTAAATCGAGCGATACACGGCGGCTCGCAGATCACAGAAAGGAGACATCGCAGGATCCAGGGAACAAGGTAAGAAAGCTCTTCCTGGATCCTGCAATGCGATCCCAAGTCTGGTTTGGGGTTACCGCTTTTGGTACTGAAATCTCACCCTGAGCCAGACTCGGGAATACCGTCAGGGAGGTTAAAATTGTTCTGGCAGAGTTTACACTACTGTATTATCTGTGATCTTTTGGTCCTGTCCGCACTCTGTCAGAGAATTCCTGTAAGATGGCTGACTCAGAGACATGCACATGGTATTGCTCATAGAATGGTAACCAGGTGAGCACATGCGTGAGGGCATCCACAGATCCTGGTGACCATGCTTCTGCTTCTGAATCAGCTCTACACTATTACTGAATGTCTGTCCTGGCTGTCTCCAGCATCCACTACAACAGTCACTGTGTGCGCCTGCCACAAGCATACAGGAAGCCAATTCAAGTCCTACCTTCTGAACCTGCAGTACATTTAGAGTTCCTCTTTAACCCTGACTGATTCATCATGCGGTTCATCTTTTTCTATCACACCTCCCAGGTCTGCACCGCAAGCCCAAGGTCATCTATCAACATCTACTGGCACTTGTGTTCCTCCTGTCCCTTGGCAAAATCTATTCCACTTCCAGTGGTGCCTGGGCTGGAGATACAAGAGAGCCAACCTCATCATTTCAGGCCCCTATCAGGTATGTGACACACACTTTATCTCAAGTACATTTTTTGCCTTTTATCCCTGATTAAAACTGTCCTGATACTAGCCAATTTTGCAATGTTGTATCCTCTAAAGAATCTTAATTCTTGTAGCAAAGTCCTGTTATTTGTCTCTAGTAAATTTGGGCCTTGCCTTAATATTTAAAGTTGTCTCACTGCTGGACAAATTCACACTGCTGTGTCATCTGCAGTCTCTTGATTCTTGCAGAAAACACCCATCTGTTCCTTTTTCTGTAGTGTATTTCAACCAGTCACTTTAAAAAAAGTCCTGCTGCTGGCCAATTTTACACTGCTGTATCATCTGCAATTTTTTGATAGAAATTGTTCAGTAACAGGACAGTTTTGCATTAGCAAGAACAGGGGCAGCTACAATGAACCCCTGCCCAATTTCTATCCAGTGGTCAAAGCATGTGTCACTACTAAAATTACCTGTCAAATTGTAGTGAATCTGATTGTGGAGCTGCTGCTGTATGTTAGCCAAGCTAAATGCAATTTGCAATTGCAAATTATTAAAATCAATTTTGCAGTGAAATATACACTGTCAGTATACCCTGCCACCGAGACTACCTATGAAAAGCATGCTGTTCAATAAAACCTCATACAGTTTTAAAGAATCCTCTAAGCATATTAAAGATTAATGTATGAGATTTTAAAGTGTTACTAAACCCATGACCTTGCACTCACTATATCCGGTCTCCCACAGTACACAGAACATGGAAATGCAAACGTTTTAGTAAATATAAACTGCTAAGAATCTTTTCTCATCAGCAGTTAGAGCAGCCTTGTGGCTTCCATCAGTGTCTGGTTAAAGTTTGTAGGAGGAGTTTTCATTCTCCTGTAATTGTCCTATGAGGCTGCAGGACCCCTGACCCTCTTTCTGGACAGTGCTGATTGGCCCTGTGCTGATCACATGCACTCTGTCAAAAAGAAAAAAAAACTCTTGCAATACACACTAAACTGAGCATGTACAGCTTGTCCCCTAGCCTCTGTTCTATCAGCAGATAGATTGGGGACTATGGAAGACAGGGAGGAACAGAGAAGACAGGATCAAACAGCCTTTTTACACAATGTAGAGGATTATCCCTTAGGTTCCACAGTGAGTATAACAAGCATGCTTTTATACAGCCTGATTTTACTGTTGTGGGTTTAGTAACACTTTAAATGTTGCCCTTGAAGTTATATGAAAAGACCCTCTCTCTGTTTTTTTTTTCTTTTTTTATCTTCATATAGCAGTGACTCAGATTCCCATGCCTTTTTAACAATGGTTTTCCTATTAGCCCTAAAAATGACCAGCGTTTAACAACAAAATCTGCCTGTCATAAACTTTAATGGGCTTTTCCTCTAAGTTTGGGTTAGCAAAAATTGAACAAGATTTGCATAACCCTTGTTATTACAGCTCTAGTGGCCAGTAAGGTACTTTTGGCATTGCAGTGGTTAAATGTGATGTATAAAGTTAAGGTTTAGGCTAGGATCAGGGAGGTATGGTTAGAGCATTTATACTTGTAAAGTGAGGAAGTATGTTTCAGGCTCAAATTAAATTTTGTGGGTTAAGCTTAAGGGTTAGGTTAGTTGTTAAGGGTTCAGGTTAGGTTAAGTGTCAAATGTAAATTTTTAGGCTTCCGTCAATTTTTAGGAACTGAATAGGGGAAAAAAATGTAATCTTAGGACAGCCTAACAAATATTGATAGGATAGAAGTCCCAGATTTAGTGACAATATTTTGCGTTATCTTGTTTTTAGCACTAAAGGTCATACACTCAGAACTACCACGCTGGTGTTCCAGCACTGAAAATGAATGTACAAGCTAGCATGTCATTTTTTTGAATAAAAGATGAAAAAACTGGTGTTATTCTGTACCACTGTAACTGCAGATTTCCAAGACAAATTGTTTATTTAAATGCATGATTAAGCCCATGCAATTTCTTTATATTTTAGTAAATCAAGTTCTTAACCGGCCTTCTTATATTGAACAGCCTGGCCCATACTGCCTCTGGGATAGTGACAAAGATTAAGTGCGCTGTACTCCAATGAAGAGCTTGCCGTCCTGTATACTTAATGAACCATTGCATATCAAAGTGAGCTTTGCAAGAAGCGAGTTAAGGTCATACTAAAAGAGAAAACGTACCACCATTTAGCAGTAAATGACATCTACCCTGTTCTGTTGAAACTTTTTGAATTGTTGAACTGAAATGACCGACAATGACAAAAGATTACAATACTTAGTTGTAATTAATCATTATATTAATGTAAGTGCATGCATTCATTCTTTCTGAATATTTCATCCGCAGGGAGCACAGAAACAAAAGAGTAATTCATTTAAACCAAGTTTAGGATGAAAAATGTGAATATATATATATATATATATATATATATATATATATATATATATATATATATATATATATGTATATATATAAATATAAAGGTACTTGAAGAAATTATGAGCGTGATTTTCATGCCAAAAGGATCATTTATTAATCAATTGCAGTGAAACCAAACAGATCAATATTCCAATTGACCCAACTTCCAAGTTTATTTATGAGTGTCAAAGTTCTCTAAGGGCTTAAAGTAGTAAACGTTTACCACAACAGGAAATTTATAGCTCTTTTAACCCTAGAAAAAAAGTCATTACCTAAAATATTCTAAAAGCACATTGTTCCAGAGATTCTCCATTGAATAAGTATTAATACATTAATACTTAACATATATATTCAACCAAAATAATTTTGAATATTCATCCAATCAATAAGCAACGTCCAATGCCTTTTTATGTTTTACTGCTATTTACATTCAGCTTTTTGTTTACATTATACGTTTTCTCATTATTAAAGTTTTTATTCTGTTCCAATAAAAAAATGATTTACTAAATTTAAATTCAGAACACATTAACCACTTTAATACTGGGCACTTTTACCCTCTTCCTGCTCAGGCCAATTTTCAGCTTTCAGCGCTGTCGTATTTTGAATGACTATTGCGCAGTTATGCAACACTGTACCCAAACTAAATTTTTATCATTTTGTTTACACAACTACAGCTTTCTTTTGGCAGTATTTAATCACCACTGGGTTTTTTATTTTTTGCTAAATAAATGAAAAAATTCTGAAAAATTAAAAAAAAAACTAAACTAAAACTAAAGTTTTTATTATTTAGTCTGTAGGAAAGTTATAGAGTCCACAAACTATGGTAATGTATATATCTGAAAAATTGATCAATCCTGATGTATTGATGGCCTGTCTCATTTCTTGAGACCCAAAAATGTCAGGACAGTACAAATATCCCCTAAATGACCCCTTCTTGGAAAGTAGACAGTCCAAAGTATTTAGTAAGAGGCATGGCTAGTTTTTTGAAGATGTAATTTTTTTTGTCAACATTTTTTGGGAAATTAGGAAATGACAAAATAGAAATTTACAATTTTTTTTTTACATACTGTCACCAGTGCAGTACGGCATCATCACATAACTGGTGTTGCGGTGGGGCATTGACTGGTGACAGTATGAAAAAAAATCTAAAAATCTATCTGTCTATCTATCTATCTATCTATCTATATTTTTTTATTTCTAAAAAAAAACATTGTGATCACTTCCCCAGAGTAGTACAATGTTACTATGGTAACATTATACTGCTCTGGTCTCAGTGTGTAAAAAAAAAAACCTAAAAAATATTTAAAAAAAGCAATAATAAAAATGTAAACAAATAGATATAGATATATATAGATTTTTTTTTTTACATTTTTTTAATTACTTTTTTATGTTTTTTAAATTTTTTTTACACACTGTGACCAGCGCATTATAATGTCACCATAGTAACATTTTACTACTCTGGGGAAGCGATTACAATGTTTTTTTATTTTTACACATTATGATTGCTTATAGCAGTAAATTTCATTGCTATAAACAAGCATCGTTTGAAACTGATTCATTCATTTTTTTTGTCATTAGCTGTGATTTGTCAATGTGATCACATGGTACAGACAGGTCCAATCACATCCCATCTGTACCATTTGATTAGCTCTGGCCAATCACAGCTAATCACAACAAAACAAACTGAATGAATCAGTTTCAAACAATGCTTGCAACACAATTGTATATAATGGATGGCATGAAAGGAAGCCATTGATTGTTTACAATTGTCAAGTGATCTGCTGTAATTGGTCACAGCGGGCATATGGTACCGACAATGAGCCGGTACACTGTTCAGTCATCAGCTGTATCTGGTAGACACAGCTGGTGACAGATTGTACCGCTGCGTGGCGCCTTCTGAGGGGACATCTTATGACATCCCCTCAGAAGGATGAAACCTGTCCGGCTTATCTGCTATAAGCCTGGTGGGAAGGTGTTAAAAAGAACTTTGCATCAACTGATTTCTGCATTCAATAGAGCATTTCATTTTTCATGTCTAAGGCCTGTGTATCAAAAAAAAATGTAAGAAAGGGTTGATAAAGGGTTGATAAGAATATTTCTGCTGTTAAATAGATAGTGAACCAATGGCTTAAAGTTGCTTATATGCCAGGAGACAATTTTTAGGCCCATCTAGGCCTCAACTGTTGTTGATAAGTCATTTGCCATTAACCAATAGCAGCATGCCCCTGTGTAGGGAGTGGGGACATTGGACAGTTAAGTGGTAAAGTGACTTGTTATAAATCATGATTGACCACTTATAATGGTTTTTG
This sequence comes from Aquarana catesbeiana, assembly GCF_042186555.1. NCBI lineage: Eukaryota > Metazoa > Chordata > Amphibia > Anura > Ranidae > Aquarana > Aquarana catesbeiana. The sequence goes on from NC_133324.1 coordinate 310,286,723, forward strand.
CTTGCACATGGTGGAAAGATGAAAGTCATCTGAGCTTCATCTCATTCACTAGTCAATGGGGGAAAATTCCTTTGCAAGCCACAACTTCCCTTTCAAGGTGAAAATCCCACTTGAACTTTAGTAAATTGACCCAAATATAACTGGATAAAGACTTGAATTGGCCGTTAGTGAATTCAGAACAGCCTGGCTTTTGAAGTGACAGTCTGGGAGCCACCATGTATCAGAATATATAGAGGCCAAAATGACCAGTTGTATTTAGTAACGCTTCGACAGGTAAAAAGCGCATTAAAAGTGCAGTAATCTATGTTGTCATAAGACAATTGAAAGTGTCTTTTTTAGTAACAACTTTATCAGGATTTTCATTGCCTAAGCATCTTGATTTCCATTCCATTGATTTAAAAAACAAAAACAAAGCACTAATTCATTTGCAGAAAAAACTGAAACAATTAGGAAATTGGAAAACATCTTTGTACATTAAATTATATGGAAAATTATCTCCTCCATTTGTCTCTGTTTGACAGTAACCAAATTACAAAAAAGCTCAGGGACTATGCAGGTAAGAAGAGATTCTTATAATCTTGATCTCATCCATAGAAAAAAGACAAGCTACAAGCCTGAAAAGATACAGTGCATATTTCATAAAATATTTAAAGAAACAAAAATGGAAAATTGTATACTCACCTTTCCGTAATTTTCCTTTCTGACGCATCTCCATGGCAGCACACACACTGGGTTGTGATTCCGCCCCCACAACCTGACAGGATAGGTTAACTATAAATTTTGAAGGAGAGGCACCCCACCTCATTCTCTGTAGCTATCATCTAATGAAGGGTGGGATGCTGTGTACTGCCATGGAGATGCGTCAGAAAGGAAAATTACGAAAAGGTGAGTATACAGTTTTCCATTTTCCTGATGCTTCAGAATTTATTCATCATATGGCAGTAGAATTGGTCTAAATAACTGATCTACCAAACTCTACTGTTGATAACTGAGCCGAATCTACCCTGTAGTGTGACATGAATGTATGCCTAGAGGACCAGGTTGCTGCCCTGCAGATTGTCTCTGGTGACAACCTGCAATATGCTGCCCAAGAGGTTGCCACTGCCCTTGTTGAATGAGTCCTAATGTCTCCAGGTATTGGCAAATTCTGAATGTCGTAGGCTTTCTTGATGACCTTGACCAACCAAGATGCAATGGTTCGAGATGAAGCCATTTGACCTCTTCTTCACCAATAGATTTTCGGTCTTCCTAAAAGAAACAGTAGCTGACAGGTAATTCCTAATAGTGGTCATAATGTCCAAGGCATGTGGTTGCCCTTGATTTTCAGTAAATGAAGGAAGGTTGATTTCCTGATTGTAGTGGAAAGATGATGACACCTTTGGAGTAAAACGGTCTGAGTGTTTCAGAACTACCCTGTCTGGGTAAAAGGTTCTGAAATCATGAAAGCCTGTGTCTCCGAGACACTTTTAGCTGACGTGATGGCGATAAGAAATGTTAATTTCAGTGTTAAATTCTATAATGTAACCGAATCCGCTGGGTGAAAGGGTGAAATCGACAGAGTATTCAGGACTACTGATAAATCCCATGCTGTAAATGTCGGTCTTCTTTGGGGCCTTACCCCAACACAAGCTTTAATAAATTGGATTATGAGAGGGTGTGAGGCCCATCTAAACCCTGTTTTTGCAGATAATGCTGAAATCTGAACTTTTAGGGTACCTGAACTGAGTCCCTTGGATAAGCCTGTTTGAGGAAACTCCAAGATTTGCGAAGCTTGTGGATGTAGTGGATGTAATGGATCCCATCCCTTCTGCTGAGTCATGATCGTGAATCTTTCCCATATCCTACTATAAGTAACATTGGGAACAGCCTTGTTCTAGAACCGATTCCTCTCAACATCCATGCCATTAAATGGAGTCTCTCCGGATCTGGATGGAGGAATTGACCCTGGTGAAGCAGATCCTTAGACAGTGGAAGAGGTAGTGGATCTTCCACGCTGAGCTGCAGTAGAGTCGTGAACCAAGGTCTCCTGGACCAGAAAGATATCACCGCTATTACTGAGGATGATGACCTCCTGAGTCTGGACAGGAACCTCGCAATTAGAGGTGTTGGTGGGAATATGTACCCCAGACGAAAGTTCCACGGCTGGACAAGGCAGTCCACGCCTTCCGCAGATGGATATGCTGCCCTCGACAGGAACCTACGACACTTGGTGTTTGTAGGTGTCACGGCCAAATTGATCTCCGGAGTCCCCCAAGTTTGAGTCAGAAGAACGAATGCTTGATGGTTCAGGGACCATTCATTGTTTGACAGGAACTCTCTGCTCAACTGATCGGCTAGAAAGTTCTGTGCTGCCGGAACATACACTGCCCGTAGATCTGTTAGGAATAACTGGGCCCATTCCAGGATGGGGCGAACTTCCTGAAGTAAGATCCTGCTCCTGGTACCCGACTGTCTCTGAATATATGTCACCGCCACTTTGTTGTCCATCTGTATTAGGACACTCTTCCCCCTCGCGGATGGACTGAAAGCTAGGAGGGCTGAGAGGCACATGCGCGGCTCGTAAGATGGTGGACGCATAAAACCAGAGCTCCAGCCGAAGCTCCCGCTCCGTAACATTAGCCTTTACAGCTCCGGGAGCCCTCTCATCTACTCTGGGAACCACTCAGCTACCCCACAGACACTGTGTGGGTAAGATTGGAGATCAGAAGCACATTTACCAGAGACATACTTCACAGGCTGCACTCCAGCCCTCTCACCTCATGGACCGTTTCCTGCGTAGGCCGCAATCCCCGGCCTCAAGTAATCCAGTGGATGCCGCGGATCCACCAGATGCACTCCCGCTAGTCGATTCCTCTCTCTTTACTAAAAATCCCCCAAGTCACAAACACCTGACCAACCTGCTATGGCGGCATTGGTGACAGTGGAGGTGCTAGATCTAAGATTGCAGGCCCTGCTTCAAAGCCTCACTCACAACCTAGCCAAGGAGGTGGGCAAGCTTGCACACAAACTTAGAGAGGAAATAGATCAACTAGGAGAACGCACTGATACCCTAGAATCCAAATTTGATAATATGGTGCTCACGTTTTGGAAGATGAAAATGCCAACCTAAAAAATGCAGTGTCGCAATTGCAAATGCAGCAAGAAGACCTTGAGAACAGGGAACGCCGGCAGAACCTACGGATCTGTGGGTTCCCTGAATCCATCACAGACAAAGAAATTCAACCATACCTTCTTGCTCTTTTCATCACCCTGGCACCCAACATCCCTGATATAGACTGGCGCCTTGACAGAGCTCACAGATCGTTGGCTCCTAAACCCCCTCAAGGTGCCAATTCTAGGGACATTATTGTCCACTTCCATTTCTATGAAAGCAAAGAAGCCTTAACCATTGCTACCCATAACATACCAAGAGTTCATTTTAAAGGTGCAAAAATTCAAATCTTCAGTGATTTATCTCCCATCACATTGGCTAAACGTCGCACCCTGCGCTGTTACAGCCAATCTACAACATCACCAGGTCCCGTACCACTGGGGCTTCCCATTCCGCCTGTCATTGACCAAGGATGGATCACAACACTCCATGGGGGATCTCCAAGAATGTGAGTCTTTCATTAGGACCCTGGGACTTCCTCCTATCCCTGAAGAGGATTTACAAGTACAGGCCCCAGGAACCAGACCACTCTCTACTCCTGGGAAGATCTGGACCCCAGTTTGCCAGAGGTCCTGGAAAACCTCCTTCACCCCCCAAAGGAATGCAACATCTAAAGGCCCCACCTGAGACTGACCTTTGAGCTGCCTCCATGGTTAATTTTTACACAGAAGTCCTGATCTCCACTTCTGTGACTAGAGACTCTGGGCTCAGAGTCTAGTTTCCATCTCTGTTGTGCTTTTTCAAGGGCACCATCCCTGGAACAGTTACTTGTGGAAAGTTCCCTATTTGCCTCTTACATTTGCTGCTCGGATTGGACTGAGGCCGATGAGTCGGATCTTGTGGGCTGTCATGTCCCCTCAACATGGTCCCGAAATACGACCATAGTCCCCTGAGGAGCCCACTCTCCTCAGGCCTCTTACCTACATGGTTTATATTTTGTTTTTTTCTTTTTAATATGGATCATTTTTGATCCTACATCTAACCCTGTTTTCACTTTTGACTCAAGTATATTTTAATTTGAATTCTTTTTTTTGTCGTTTTTTGGATCCTTTTTTGATCCACTCAAGAAACATAGCTGTGTTTCCACTCTCTTATTTCAATTTTATTCGCTTAAATGTATAGTTATAGCTCAGAAGTTCTCATTGTGGTATCTACACATTTAATGGTTTATAAATGTAATGCGAGATTTGTCCACATTGCTTAGTTATGGCTGTTAGTTTGTTCTCATGTAACGTTAAGGGCCTGAACTCCATTCGGAAACGTTGGTTAGCATTGAAGGAGTTCAGATCCTCTAACGCAGACGTGATCATGGTTCAGGAGACACATTTCAAGGCAGAGGGTTCTTTTAAATTTGCATCTAAATACTTCCCCACTGCCTTTGTAGCTTCTGACCCCTCTGGAAAAGCTGGTGTGGCTATTCTCCTCAAGCGCTCTTCTGCCATACGTATAAAATTCTCCTACTTGGATCCCCATGGCCGGTATGTTCTCCTGAACTGTGATCACATGAATACTTCTTTCACCCTCGCTAATATATATGCACCCAACTTGGGACAGATTGATTATGATCATCGGGGGGGACTTCAATCCATGTATGTCTCCATACAAAGACAGATTTGCCCTGTTTCAAAATACCCCTTCTCTCCAGGTGCAAAAAACATCCTCTTCGTTTCGAAAAGTGGTGCGGGCCCATAATTTGTTTGACACTTGGAGGGTGAAGCACCCAACTGCCAAACCATTCTCGTCCTTTTCCCCACCCCATAAACTATACACAAGACTGGACTATTTCTTTATCTCGGCACCATTACTAACATAAATGGTTGATTCGAACATACACCCGATCACATGGTCAGACCACGCACTCATAACTCTAGATCTTCTCCTATCTGCACCGACACCTAGGACATGTCATTGGCATCTTAATGAATCTCTCCTTAACACACCCACAGTCCAATTACATCCACCAAAAAAACTGACCGAATTCTTTCAACTTAATGAGGGTTCGGTGTCGGAG